>NC_047035.1:164843701-165572615 GCF_011762595.2 Tursiops truncatus | reverse complement strand
CACGAAGAAGATACTTTCAGAGAGTGATATGTGCAGTGAAAAGACAAGAGCAATGAGACAGAGAGTGGTTGGCGGAGGCCTGGGGGTGCTGCTTTAGCTCAGGCAGAGCAGCCCCTCTGTGACATCTGAGCCAAGACCTGAAGGCTAAGCAGGAGGTAGCCACGTGAAGACTCTGAAGAAGGGTCTTCAAGACAGCGCCTGCCAAGGGCAAAGAAATCATTACATTCTGAGAAGGAATCGTGACATCCAGTTTATGCTTTAAAAAAAAAAAGGTCATTCCAGTTGCCATGGAGAGGATGGTCAGGCCTAGATTTCGGGTGAGTTGGAGGGGGATGAAAATTCTGGACAAGTTGAGTCTCTAGTGCCTGTAAAGCCTATGGGTCAGGATGCACAGGAGGCAATTTGAAACTCCCGTTTGGAATTCAGGAGGGTGATTGGTTAGATTCGGAAATTGTCAGCAAATAGAAAAATATCTGATGCTTGGTAGTGGATAGGGCTGCCCAGTGAACATGGAGAAGAAATGTGAAACTATTGTTAAGGGTAGAAAGCCCCAAATGTAACAGGCCGAGTGTCTGGGAGAAGCCAGAAAAGGAGACCAAGAAGGAGTAGCAAAGTAGGAGAGAGCAGACGGGGTGGTAGGTGCCTAGGGAACAGAGTTTTGTGGAGGTGAGGAGAAGAGGTCAGCAGGAGGGACAGATGCCTCAGGAAGAGGAAGTGGCATCAAGATGGAAAAGACGAAGCCATCAGAAGTGAGAATCTTTTAAACAACTATTCCATCAGTAGAATGGTTAAAATATAGTACTAGTATCTAATAATAGATAGTCTTAAAAATGAATGAGGTCAGTCGATATGACTAATAGGAATGGTAGATGGTTAAAGTCTAAAAAGCAAATGATGGAACAGTAAGTAGCCCGATCTATCACTGCTAAAAGAAGCTTCCTCAAAAGCAAGGTAATTTGGTGAAAGATGCAGGAAGGTTGTGAGAGGGTCCACCAAGGCTGGAAATAATCAAGGTATAATGGAGATCATCCCTGCATTTATGTCATTCTCTCCAGTAGAACTTGGGATAATTACATTAATATCAAGTTGGATATGGGCAGGCAAGGCAAATTCAGAATGAATTCAAGGTGCTGATGGAAGGGTCGAGAGGAAGAGGAAAGCTTAGGAGGGTAGGTATACTGGGAAAGCAGAGAGCGCTCAAGGATGGGTTGGAAAAAATCAAAGGGAAATTTTAGTACCGGTGGGTAAGGGGGCAGGTAGTAATGGCAAGTATTTATTGAGCGCTTACTATGTGGTTTTCCTGTATGATTCATTTAATCCTCACAAATCTTTGAGGTAGGGATATTATAATCCCCATTTTACAGAGGAGGAAACTGAGGCAATGCTAAGCAATCGCCAAGGTCACATGATTAGCAGATGGCAGAAGTTGAAGCCAGCTTTCCAGCACTGTGCTACCTGGGAAGCTGTGCTTCTGGAGAAGAATGTCAAAGGGGAGGCTGCTGGGACGGACGGGATGTGGCTAAGGTGGACTAGAGGCGAAGTCGTTTGAGCTAAGGTAGGTGAAGTTACTACAAGATGGAGTAGCTAGAAGGATCATCAAGGTGTGTATTGGAGTGTCCAGAAATGAGGTGGAGAAGTCAAGTCTGAGTTGGTAGAAACTTGGTGTTAAAGATGGCAAGGGACATAGAGCCAGATGACTTGAGCCTAAAATGAGAAATACAGTTCGTGCAAGAGAAGGGAAAATGAAGAGACTGAAGACGGCTCTCGCCTACAAATGGCTTTCAGTCTACTTGGGGAGGTAGGACATTAGTAGATTATTAACAGTAAATGGGAGCAAGTGCTAATTACCAAATCGGAGATGTACACCCTGAGTTCGGAAACTTTGCTCAGGATAGACTGGCTGCCAGTGTCCCCCCTACCACCCGCACACACACACCTCAGCTGGTATATCTTTGTTGCTTCTCAGGGAGAGAAAAGATTTCTCTACCTCTCTGGTCTTTGGGGATCAAGTTATTAGATATGGTTTACTTTTACAGAACCATTAACAAAGAAGCGTAGTTAGTGCCCTACACATGTGAGTTTGGTAGGAGTAAGGAGAAGACAAAATCTGAAATGATTGTGCTTCTGTTATGGCATCTCCCTCCCCCTCCCCCCATGGAAACGACTTTACTAGATGTGATGAGTTTCCCCTTCCGGGTACAGAACCCCCCACAGAAGAGGAAGGCATGCAGGATACAGGATGTTATTTGGTCTGTGGAGCCCCCCTTCATTCCCCTGGTAGCAGAACCTGGGACCCTTCTTTGAGGACACAGCTTCGACTCAGTTTCTCAACGTGTGGCTCTGAGGCATCCCTCACAGTGCACCCCCTTCCCTGGCTCTGGGGCTGGACCAGTAACCCCAGCTGGGCCAGTTGACGTTCTTGTCTGGGATTCCCAGAAGCAGAACTGTGGGACGAGACTCCCTTCCTCTCTAACAGTGGACGGGTGGATGTGAACCTGAAATTGGCGGCTGCCGTGGTCACTGCCTGAAGGAGAGAGTAGGGCCCAGGCTTTGGGGCTTAGCAGCAGAGAGGAGCCAAGGTTAGCTTTTTTTTTTTTTTTTTAAAGATGTTGATGCAAATACATTTTAAAAAATTAAAAAAATTTTTTTGGTTGCTTTGGGTCTTCGTTGCTGCACGTGGGCTTTCTCTAGTTGTGGCGAGCGGGGGCTACTCTTTGTTGGGGTGTGCGGGCTTCTCATTGCAGTGGGTTCCCTTGTTGCGGAGCACGGGATCTAGGCGTGCAAGCTTCAGTAGTTGTGGCGCGTGGGTTCAGTGGTTGTGGCTGGCGAGCTCTAGAGTGTAGGCTCAGTAGTTGTGGCGCACGGGGTTAGTTGCCCCGCGGCACGTAAGATCTCCCCGGACCCGGGCTCGAACCCATGTTCCCTGCCTTGGCAGGCGGATTCTTAACCGCTGCGCCACCAGGGAAGTCCCCCAAGATTAGCTTTTTGTATGTGTTTCCAAACTATTTTTCTCCCTAGGGGATACAACTTGAAAAATAAGGCAAGACATATTCTAAGCAAAAAAATTTATTTCTGATGACTTAGAAAGAAGGTCTTCAGTATATCTTCCAATGGGGAAAAGAGAGTCCGAAGGAGTTCCGGGGTTTGGATGTGGTGTAAAGCGGCTCAGTGTGTTTGTCACTTCCCCAGCTTGGCCATATTTTGCGTCTTTGAACAGAGAAGGCATTGTTCTGAATAAACTTAGAGCATATTATCTGTGAGACTGAAACTATTTAAAGACTTCTTGTTTTGATTTTTCAAAAAGCAGATGAATAACATAATTATCAGCAGTTCCTAGCAGCCTCCATTCCTTCAGGTCTAGGACGCATTTACAATGCAATTTGTATGCACTATTAAGGATAAACCCGTGGTTCCCTCATTTCTAATTGTCTTTTATCTCTACAGTGAAAACTCACTATTTCAGACTCATTGGGAAATAGGCTGGTTTGGCTGATAGGATAGTTTTAGAGAAACACGTTGCTTCTACTTTGAAATTTACAGCTTTAGCTAGGGTAATAAAACTTTGGCAGGTAGGTGTAAAGCACTTCTTTAAATTAATGAACACATGTAATTTGTAAGTAAACTATTGATGTTTCAGTACATCTAACTGGTTAACATTTACTGCAGCGTTCTGTAGACCAGATACTGATGTAAGAGTTTTATGTCCATTATCTATCTTATTTAATCCTTGAAATAGCCATATGAGGTAGGCATCGGCTCCATTTTATAGATGAAAACACTGTGACCCAGAGAGGTTAAAATGCCCAAGGTCTAACAGCTAGTAAATTCACCCCCGGGTGTGTTAGACTTCTAAGCCATGCTCTTAATCATTACTCCATGCTGCCTCTGAGCTACAGATAACCAGTACAGTTTTTATATGTAGGTTTGTGTTGTCATTTTATCATTCTTTTCTTTCTGGGGGCATCATTTATTAAGCATTTATTATATACCTGGAGATGTGCTAGGAACTCTAAGTACGTTATCTGCTCTGTCTTTTTATCCTCGAAACAACCCTGTCCGTGGGTTTTATTGTGTTTTATTTAAAGGAGGGGGAAATGAGGCTCAGGTGTAATTTTCCTAACATCATAGTAAGTGTCAGAGCTGAGCCCTAGAACATGGGCTAGAGAGTCTCTGAGATTCAGCCAGGCAGGGGGTACTGCAGGGTTTCCGTGGTGGGAAGAGTGGCCACTGGTTCATGCCGCTGCCTCTGGGAGGGCTGCAAGAGGTAGGGTGGGTAGTGTGTGTCGTCTGGCAGGGGAGCCAGAAAGTGCTGTGCCCTTGGGTGAGCTCCCTGGGGCCTGGCGCTGGTCAGGCTTCTCGTCTGGTCTGTGTCGTGGTCTGCCAGTGCATCTTCTGGAATCTCCTCATGTTCAGCTGGCGGTTCAGGCTCTGACCAGCCGTTGTGGTGTTGATGGTGGCAGCAGACCCCAGGAGTTCTCAGGGTAGAAGCCAGAGTTACTCTGTGCAGATTCAACAGTTGCCACCAGCTGATTTGCTGGTCAAGGCAGAGCAGATGTGATGCTCTTCAAATACGCAGATGGGGGCTTCCCTGGTGGCGCAGTGGTTGAGAGTCCGCCTGCCGATGCGGGGAACACGGGTTCGTGCCCCGGTCTGGGAAGATCCCACATGCCGCGGAGCGGCTGGGCCCGTGAGCCATGGCCGCTGAGCCTGCGCGTCCGGAGCCTGTGCTCCGCAACGGGAGAGGCCACAGCAGTGAGAGGCCCGTGTACCGCAAAAAAAAAAACCAAAAAAAAAACTTTATTCCTAAAAAATGCTGAGAGCATCATCTGACGACACAAGGGTGCCATAAACCTTCAATTTGTAAAAAGCATACTATCTGCAAAGCGCAATAAAAGGTGTGCCTGTAATTACAAACATAATTTTACTTATAAATTGTATAAGTAAATTGTATATTTACATATGTGCACTCTTACAAACAATGCTGTCAGGTTAGCTGTAAGGCATTAAGTTGGTATTTTATCTTGTGATGCCAAACGTCAGGAATGGAGTTCCCTGTTCACTTCAGTAGGTCCTTCGTCTGGTTACGTGAAACCCACCTGGCTTCTCATAGGTTGACGGAATATAATTTTTAAAAAAACTTATTTGGCTGTACCAGGTCTTAGTTGCAGCTTGCGGGAACTAGTTCCCTGGCCCGGGATCGAAGCCAGGTCCCCTGCGTTGGGAGCACGGAGTCTTAACTGCTGGACCACCAGGGAAGTCCTGTGGAATATAATTTAATGCCATATGGATTATCAGACCTAGTCTGTTTTCAATATTATTCTTTTTTTCAAAGGATGCTCTTGTTTGTTTATGTTTCTTAAAGTAAATTTCCAATGAAAAATATTGTAACCAAGATAATTTGATTTACAGATTATGGACGACTGGCCAGGCTATGACTTGAATTTGTTCACGTACCCACAGCACTATTACGGAGATTTGGACTATGTCCTCATCCCCCATGGCATCGTTGTGGACAGGTGAGTGCTTTTTGCTGTGTAAGTTTTGTCTAGCCCTCTCCTGTGTGAATCAAACGGTACACCTGGGGACCCTATTCCGGTGTCTCTTCTATATAACGGTACACAGAACTTTTATACTACAGAGAATTTGGAATAAAATAAATCTGTGCTTTACATGAACTAGTTCCTGGGATATTTGTTCAGGGGAAATGGTGAGAAGGCTATACATACGGAAGGTGTTACATCACAAGTAACAGCCTCAAAATAACAATGTCCTATACAAACTGATGAAAATGAGGGTTGGGAAAGCGTTTGTCTCACGTTTTTCACAGACTCTTAACCAGGGACAGTTAAGAGGTGACCTTTGCTTTCACAGGCCACACCCCTGAAGGCTTTTCCTGCGACTTGTATTTATCTCAAATAAGTCTTTTCTCACAGGTCGGCCAGTCTGTGCGCAGTTAGGTTCTCAGTGGTGATGTTTTAGAAATAGGAATATTTGCAACTTAAAAATAGCAGCACAGAACTGTTTCGCAAGTAGTGTTCCTAGTTCTTTTGGACCCGTCGACATAGATATCCTCTGGCTCCTTCCTAGCCGACTGGCTTTTCGAAAGCCAACATTTTCTCTCCTGTTCTCAGCCCCTAAGTCACCCTCACTAGTTTTTTGGCTTTCAGAGAGCTCCCTCCAGTTCAGCCCACCACAGCCTTCAGGACTGATAGGTCCTATCCCTTTAACAAGGCTTCCTTAACGCCCCGACTCTTGCCTTTCCATGGACCTCTAATTTCTCGTACAAAGATCAAGTACTTAAGCCTTCACATTTATATGAAAAGCAAGCTTCATGGATTTCAGACTCAGAAATTGGGGCGGGAGAGGCTCTAAGAAGCAGGAGAAACTGAAACTTCGGGCTCCCCGCTCTACCCTTTTCCTTAAGCCATTGTATTTCTGCCTCTGTTTTTTTAAGCTGTTATATTCTTCTGAGTTAACATTTAACTTGTAAAATAGATCCTCAGCCAAAGGAAAGTTTGAAAAGCACTGGATGGTCACTATTCCCAGGATATTATCTTTCCATCAGTGCCCGTCTGTAAGCAAAAGGAAATGTCATTCTCTCGCTCACATTCTAAGAGTTTCCACTGGATAAGATCTGCACCTTGTGCATCCTCTCAAACTATAGTATATTATTAAAATAAGGTCTAGTTTGTGGTTTCTCACAGCCTCAGGTGGCCTTCCATGGTATACAAGTTTTAATCCTTGAAGGGAAAACAGGTTCTGTGATGAAATAAATGTAAGAAATTTGGCATCTTCCAACTTGCTAGACCTCCATGTTGGCAATTCATATTAAAGATACAGATTCCTGCAAAGAAAGGGGAGGGGTAGGGAAGGAATCTGCTTGACTTCAGCAGTTAAAGCACCTTTTCTGTGTAGTGGGTGTCTTTGTACTCAATTCACTTCTTAATAACTCTCAGAAGCGTTTTCTCTTCACACGAGTTTGGGAACCCCTGGTTTAAACAAATTCCTGCTTTTCTCATCTGAAAATTAATTTATGACTTAAGTTAATTGCATCCTGATTTAGTACACAATTGAATCCTGGTAAGGTTACCAGTTCCCTCTACAGGAGACTTACCCAGTGAACTTGTAAAAATGCATAATCTTAAGCTTTTTGTCTAGAAATTCTGATTCAGTGGTCTGGTGTGGCGTCCCAAGAATGCCCTTTCCCACCTTTAAAATGAATTTATTAAGATATAATTTACATACTACAAAACTCACCCATTGTAGGTAAATGACTCAATGATTTTTGGTACATTTTTATGGTGAGGCAACCATCACCACCATCGTTTTACAATATTTCTCTCATCACCGAAAGTTTGTTGTCAGTCTCTGCTCCTACCCCCACCATCAGGCAATCACTAATCTGATTTCTTTCTCTATAAATTTGTCTTTTCTGAGCACTTCATATAAATTAAATCATGCAATATCTGATTATTGATTCATCAGTTGATGGACGTTTAGATTTCTAGTTTTTGGCTATTGTGAATAATGCTTCCATGAACATTCATGTACAAGTCTTTGTGTAGGCATATCTTTTCATTTCTCTTGGAGAGGAATTCTGAGTTTCATGGTAAGTTTAAGAA
Source organism: Tursiops truncatus (assembly GCF_011762595.2). Taxonomy (NCBI): domain Eukaryota; kingdom Metazoa; phylum Chordata; class Mammalia; order Artiodactyla; family Delphinidae; genus Tursiops; species Tursiops truncatus. Next base: position 165,564,993 of record NC_047035.1, on the reverse strand, counting down.
ACCGCCAATTATTTTCCAAAGTGGCTGCACCATTTTACATTCCCACCAGCAGTGTTTGAGGGTTCCAGTTTCTCCACATACTTGCCAACATCTAGTATTGTTTGTCCTTTTAATTATAGCCATTCTAGTGGATATATAAAGGTATTTCGTTGTGGTTTAAATTTGCATTTTCCTAATGATTAGTGTGCTTGTTAGCTATTCATACATCTTCTTTGGACAGATGCCTATTTAAGTCTTTTGCTAATTTTGCAGTTGGGTTGTTTCTCTTCTTATTGAGTTGTAAGAGTTCTTTATATATTCTGGACACAAGTCCTTTATCAGACATATGATTTGCAAATATTTCCCACTAGTATGTGGCTTGTCTTTTCATTTTATTATTGATATCTTTTAAGGAGAATGTTGGGTGAAGTATTCTACAAATGTCAGCCAGGTCCAGTTGGTATATGGTACTGTTTCTTTCAACTGTATCCTTACTGGTTTTCTGCCTTGTTGGATCTGTCAAGTACTGAGAGAGGGGTGTTGAAGTCTCTAACTGCAATAGTGGATTCATCTACTTATTACAGTTCAATAAGTTTTTTGGTACTCTGTTGTTGGGTGCAGACGCATGAAGGACCGTTAGGTCTTCCTGGAGAATTGACCTCTTTTTAATACACTAATGTCAGTCTTTATTCCTGACAGTTTCTTTGCTCTGAGGTCTGCTTTGTCTGTAATTGATACAACTACTCCAGCTTTCTTTTGATGATGTTAACATGGTACATCTTTCTCAACCCCTTTAATCTATCTGTGTCTTTATATTTAAAATGGATTTCTTGTGGACAACATATATTAGGTGTTTTTTTGATACACTCTGACAGTCTCTGCCTTTAATTGGTGTATTTTGACAATTCACATTTAAAGTGATGATGATTGATATACTTGGTTTAATCTCTACCATATTTGTAACTATTTCCTATTCATTGCCCTTCTTTTTTTAAAATAAATTTATTTATATATTTATTTATTTTTGGCTGCGTTGGGTCTTCATTGCTGTGCACGGGGTTTCTCTCCTTGCGGCGAGCAGGGGCTACTCTTTGTTGCGGTGCGCAGGCTTCTCATTGCAGTGGCTTCTCTTGTTGCGGAGCACGGGCTCTAGGCATGTGGGCTTCAGTAGTTGTGGCACGTGGGCTCAATAGTTGTGGCTCACAGTCTCAGTAGTTGTGGAGCACGGGCTTAGTTGCTCCACGGCATGTGGGATCTTCCCAGACCAGGGCTCGAACCCGTGTACCCTGCATTAGCAGGCAGATTCTTAACCGCTGCTCCACCAGGGAAGCCCCTGCCCTTGTTCTTTGTTTCTTTTTTTGTCTGCCAGTCTGTGAAAACTGTCTCCCCCACAATGTGTAGCCTCTGATGATGTGCAGTTTATTTTTCTTGTTTTTCCTTATAAGTTTTGCTCACCAGAGTTCATGCTTGTGTCTGAATAGCTTAATCTTCAGCCTAAGATTGGGTAGAGATTGTACTCAGACACCTTGAGCCAGGGAGGCCTCCACTCTTTGCTGATGAATGTGTGTGGGAGCCTGGCAAGCACATTCAAATTTCCAGCCTTTTTCAAGCCTTCCCTGGCTTTTACTTTCCACTGAGCTTTCCTGTGTCTCTGCCGTGTGGGTTTACGGGCTCCACCATTCAGGGATATGTGGTGGCCTGGGCCCACACTAGTCTCTGCAGTGCATATGCACAGCTTCTGGTTGACTTGGGGTATGTGGAGAGTTTATTATGTGCCCCTCTCCCATGACTGTAACCTCCTGGAACTCTCTATTAAATCTGTGACTAGTCTGCTAGGTAGTTGCTCAAACAGGACTGCAATTTCAGGATAACGGGGCCCCTGGCCCTCCCTGTTCGCATGCTACCAAGATGGCCATGTTAACTGATGGTGTTCCCCATCGGGTGAGCAGTGCCCCACCCTGCTTGACTACCCGGTTGAACAGTAGAGCAGATTGGGGGCCAGGGAGAGGGGACCATTCTCAGACAAGAATACCACAGATCTGTGCTGTTTATACCCAGTGTTCAGTGTTTTCATGAATAAATGATTCTCAGTTTGGTGCATGCCTTTGGTTGATTTCCAGAGTGCTGAAATAGTTGCTTTTGACAGTTTTGTCCGACTTTCTACTTTCTCTTTGTGAGGAGGATGTGTTGACCTCCTCACTGCATCATGCTGGAAACAAGTGTCCCTTTTTATAGAATATCTGTCATGCTGGGGACTTTCCTGGCGGTCCAGTGGTTAAGACTTCGCCTTCCAATGCAGGGGGTTCAGGTTCGATCCCTGGTTGGGGAGCTAAGGTTCCACATGCCTCATGGCCAAAAAAACCAAAACATAAAACAGAAGCAGTATTGTAACAAATTCAATAAAGGCTGTAAAAATGGTCCACATCAAAAAAATTCTTTAAAAAAGGAATATTTGGGGCTTCTCTGGTGGCACAGTAGTTGAGAGTCCGCCTGCCGAGGCAGGGGACACGGGTTCGTGCCCCGGTCCGGGAAGATCCCACATGCCGCGGAGTGGCTGGGCCCGTGAGCCATGGCCGCTGAGCCTGCACGTCCGGAGCCTGTGCTCCGCAACGGGAGAGGCCACAACAGTGAGAGGCCCGCGTACCGCAAAAAAAAAAAATAATAATAATATAAAAGGAATATTTGGTATGCTGATGTACGTTTCGTTGATCATATTTTGAGACACATTACATGAACCCCTGGTTGTCATTTTGTATGTATATGCATGCACATATACACACACAAATAAAAAACTATAAAAATATATAAAGTGTATATATTACATATTTAAAACATATGTGATATAATATTTTATTTTTTCACATCATTCACTTCATCTGTTTTAAATCTAATTCAGTTTGAGGTGCCAGTGGGAATATTTTAGAAAGTGTGCGCCTTCGATCCTACCTTCATTCAAGGTTTTAGTGTTGTATGGGTGTATGGGCAATGGACTTATACATATGAAACAATGAGAAAAAATACAATGACGGTTCCACATTAGGTGTTGGATGCCAGCCCAAGGCTGCATCGTGGTAGAACTTCAGGAGACACCATTCAAACTGTGATCTGTGGAGATGGTGTCCACTGAGATTGCCCAGAGCACCTCTCATAGAGGTAACGTGTTATCTTCATCAAATATAAGTCAAATATTATTCTTTCGATAGTTCTTGTGGTCTTGACTTTTCCTCCAGTCTCGTCTAACGTGGTCAGGAGGGTGAGTCATCCTCCATTTCCTTCTTCTCTGCTTTAAAGGGAACGTAATATCACCACATACCATCATAGCCTCGTTAAAGCTAACAGCGAGGCTCTGTAGTGATCAAATAATAGCCTTCGTGATCTTTGACATCATATTTTACACCTTAATCATTTTTTGTGATGCAGAGGAGCAAAAATGTATGATTGATGATGTGGTTATTAGAAATATGTTTTGAACACTTTCTCTTTATCCAACTTTAACAGAGCTTCTTGATCTGTAACATTCTGTCTCCCAAGCCCTTCTCCACATTCTCCTGCATAATCTAATATGTAGAGTACATCATGCATTTTTTGGGAAAGGAACAAAAATGCTCAGAAGTAGTCATGCTTTAATATATCTTTTAATCCCTTCTTTCAGAATTGAACGGCTGGCTAAGGATATTATGAAAGACATAGGATACTGTGACATTATGGTCCTGTGTGTACTTAAAGGAGGCTACAAGTTCTGTGCAGATCTGGTAGAACACCTTAAGAACATCAGTCGAAATTCCGATAGATTTGTCTCTATGAAGGTTGATTTCATCAGACTAAAAAGTTACAGGGTAAGTTATGATTTACTCCATTTTCATTATATGATGTTCAGAATGAACAGTGCTATAAATCAAAGAACTAATAATATTATGAAGATGAAGGATGTATTTTATTTTAATTTGCAAGATACTACAACCTGTAATTCAGATAATATTCTTTGGGCAGGGGGAACCCTCCTATTTTATTTCCCATGTAGGGAAAGATGATTCAGGAATGATTCATGCTTTTTTTATGGTTATAAAGTTGAGTGGTTATTTCCTGGTGCCTAGTCTCACCAACGGCCGTGTTGAGGATGAGTATTAAGGAAGTCCAGTGAATACAGACGTGTTTCTGCTCTGGATGTCACTGTTGGCCCTGGAGACCTGTGGGAGGGTGTCCCCCCCAGAGAGGAGTGTTAGTACTTGGGTGACTGTGGTCAGGGCCTGGAGGTAGAGAAGTAAAACCTGTAGGGACAGTGAGTTATCAAGAGCAACGAGGAACTTCCACCAGTCTGTGCTGGGTTTTCTTGGCCACGACTGGATGGAATTGAGAGAGATTATTCTCCAAGGACATCTGCCCTTAGCCTTCCCCTCTTTTCTCTATGCTGTTGCCTTTTGTGATGCTTTTTAAAAAAATATTTATTTATTTATTTATTTATGGCTGCACTGGTTCCTCGTTGCTGCGCACAGGCTTTCTCTAGTTGTGGCGAGTGGCGGCTACTCTTCGTTGCGGCACGCGGGCTTCTCACTGCAGTGGCTTCACGTTGCAGAGCACAGGCTCTAAGGCACGCCATCTTAGTAGTTGTGGCGCACGGGCTAAGTTGCTCTGCGGCATGTGGAATCTTCCCGACCAGGGCTCGAACCTGTGTCCCCTGCATCGGCAGGCGGATTCTTAACCACTGCGCCACCAGGGGACCCAGATAAGCTCTTTTTGATGAACTCAGAGTCGATTGACTAATCACCTAATCATGGGAGTGAATTCCTATTATATTTACAAGTCACACCCGCACGTAAGTGGAGGAGATTATACACAAAGGGTGTGTACACGGGGGATAGGGATGGGAGGGCATCTTAGAATTCTGCCTACCATTCTCTTTCTTTGACTCAATTGCCTCAGCTTTTGAGTATCTGGCAAATTAGTTCTTATTTCTTAAGATACTCTATTTTCCTGATGACCTCTCAGGGCAGGATGAAGCTGGGGTTTTTTTGTTTTTGTTTGTTTGTTTTTGCAGACATCTTAAACCTAATTTATTGGTTTCATCTTCTCTTAAAAATCTTTTCTCTCTTGAGGTGTCTTTTATCCTGATTTAAGTAGCTGTGCTTCCTTCTTAGAAGACTTTTCTTTCTTTTTTACTTGACTCTGATTCTTACTGTATTTTTCCCCAGCAAACAACTTTTTAAAAAAATCTTTTAAAATCTTAAAAAAGTTAAAGTGAGGTTTATTGAAGCATAATTTACATGCAGTAGAATTTCCCTCTTTTAGTTTGCAGTTCTATGAATTTTGACAGATGCATACGGTCATGTAAGTCGCCACAATCAAGGCATAGCACAGCCCTTACCACAAAAAATGCCCTTGTGTCCCTTGGTAGTTAATCCTTTCCCCAGGCCCCAGGCTCTGGCAACCACTGATCTATTTTCTGTCCCTGGAGTTTTGCTCTTTGCAGAATGTCGTATAATGTAATCAAGTATCATGTGGCCTTAGTAAATCTGTAAAGCTTAGCATCATTCATTTGAAATTCATCCCTATTGTTGTGTGTCCCAGTGGTTCATTTCTTGTTGTCAAGTAGGATTTCATTATCTGGATGCACCAGTTGTAAAATCATTCATCAGCTGAAGGGTGTTTGGTTTGTTCCCTTTTTGGGGTGATTATGAATCAGGCGGCTCTAAATATTCACCTGCATGTTTCTGTATGTACTTATGTCTTTGTTTCTCTTGAGTAAATTTGTCTTGAGATTCCTAGGTCATACGGGGAGTAGACCTAAGAAATTGCCAAGCTGTTTTCCAAAGTGATTGAATAATTTTGCTTCCCCACCAACGTGCATGAGAGTTCCAGTTGCTTCACATTTTTGGCAACACTAGGTATTGTCAGGATTTCTTTATTTTCTTTGTTTTTTGACCCATTCAGCTAGCTGATGGTATCTCACTGTGGTTTTAATTTGGATTTCCCCGGTGAATAATGATGTTGAGCATCCTTTCATTGAGTAATTGTTGCTTAATTCAAGGTCATGAAGATTTTATCCTCTATTTTCTTCACAAAGTTTCCTAGTTTTAAATTTAGATCTAGGTGTGTGATCCGTGTTGTGTTAACTTATTAATATGGTACAGATCAAGGTTTTTTTTTTTTTTTTTTGGCAAGTGAGTGTCCACTTGTTCCAAGATCGTTTGATGAAAAGACTGTTCTTTTCCATTGAATTGCCTTTGATCTTTGACTGGAAATCAATTGACTGTATGTGCATGGGTCTATTTCTGAGCACTCTGTTCAGTTCTGTTCATCTACGTGCTTATTCTTTGGTCAATACCACACTGTTTTGATTACTGTATCTGTATAGAAGTCTGGAAATCAGGTAGTATGTGTCCTCCAACTTTGTTCTTCTTCATAACTGTTTTAGCTATTCTAGTTGTTTGTCTTTCCACATAAGTTTAAAAATCATGTTGTTGATTCCTACAGCATAACCTGTGTTCTGCACAGGTGTATCTGAGTTACATGCTTCTTCCTGGGACGCATGTTCAGAAAATGACGGCGTTAGGATGATCTGAGGGTGGAATTTTTGGTCCTACGATGTCAAATGGTCATCCATCAGATTTGCACAGGACCAGTTTAATGGTTGGGGGTCTTGACTGATTTGACCTGGGCAAGACTAACTCCGTGTTCCTGAAAAAACAACTGTACTATAGCAATCCATATGTCAGAGGTGTTATCTATAGGGGGTGATGAAAGGCGTCTTGTGATATATTGTCTAAGCTACGTGAAGCTTGGAGGGTATGCGGTTTTTGAAAACAAAGCAAGCTTCGTCAGTGAAGGCAAGTTACAGGATGTTATTTATTAAGCAAGTTATAGTTTAAGGGATCTAACTGATGACTGCCCTTGGTTTCACTATTATATACGGTAAGTTTTTCTTTGAATTTCAATTTCCAGTTGCCTATTGCCAGTATATAGAAATACTACTGATTTTGTGTATCAAATATTATGACTTTTCAAAACTCTCTTATTAGTTTGAATAGCTGTTTTGTAGATGCTTTTGGATTTTTCTATGAACACAATCATTTCTTCTGTGAATAGAGATGGTTTTACTTCTTTCTTTCTAATTTGTGTATTTCTTTTTATTGCTTTATTGCACTGGCTTGAACTTCCTGTACAATTCTGAATAGAAATAGTGAAGGAAAGCATTCTTGCCTTGCTCTCAGTCAGTATGATATTAATTGTTGCATCCTCAAATTTTTGATGTATTGTTTTCATTTTCATTCAACTCAGACTATTTTCAGATTTCCTTTGTGACTTCCTCTTTCACTCATGGATTATTTTTTGTTGTTTAATTTCCAAATATTTGGGGATTTTCCAGAGATAGTTCTATATGATTTCTAGTTTAATTCTGTTGCAGAAAGGATACTTTGTATGATTTCAATTCTTTTAAAGTTTTTGAGTCTTGTTTTATGGTCCAGAATACTGTCAATCTTGCTGAAACTAAAAGCATTAGGATCCATGTGAGGTTAAACAATGTTGCTAACTCTCACTGTCCATTTCTCTAAACATCCTCTATTTCACCAATGTTTTAACCTAGAGGCACACATTCTAACACTTATTATCTCATGTTTATGTGATACTAGTTCTGAACAAGCGTTTGCATTTGTATAGCTCCAAGACTATTGTGATCATTTTTGCTGCATCTCGACAGATATTTTCAAGTCACCGTATTTTTTTCCCTGGGGATAGGGCTATGGGGGCGCCTGCCCAGGGTTCTGATGAAGGAGGAAGGCAATAGTAGACTTTATTTATTATTTATTTTTGGCCGCGTTGGGTCTTCCTTGCTGTGCACGGTCTTTCTCTAGTTGCGGCAAGCGGGAGCTACTCTTCGTTGCGGTGCACGGGCTTCTCATTGCAGTGGTTTCTCTTGTTGTGGAGCACGGGCTCTAGAGCACAGGCTCAGTAGTTGTGGCACACAGACTCAGTAGTTGTGGCACACAGACTCAGTAGTTGTGGCTCACGGCCTCAGTAGTTGTGGCACACGGGCTCAGTAGTTGTGGTTCACGGGCTCTAGAGTGCAGGCTCAGTAGTTGTGGCGCACGGGCTTGGTTGCTCCGCGGCATGTGGGCTCTTCCCGGACCAGGGCTCGAACCCTTGTCCTCTGCATTGGCAGGCGGATTCTTAACCACTGCACCACCAGGGAAGCCCTAGACTTTCAATCTTTACCACTAGCGTCCATTCTCACACACAGCGCATTTTAGTTTTTGTCCCACCCTTAAATCCTGTAGGAGCCAAGGATAATTGTGGTGTCTCTTCTCTTCCCTTCTTACAAAATGTCCTTCCTCTTGTCCATCACCAAGGTGACGCAGATCATCTCCTGAGAGATGACCTCACGTAAAAGCCTATCTGCTCACTCAGAGCCAGCTTTTCCCCTGATTAAATTCCTCAGAAATGGGTGGAAAACCATATTCATAGACCAGGCTATGAGGTGAACAGCCCAGCTCTCTGCTCATAGAGCATAAGCTGTCCTCATCCAGAGGTGAATTCATTGCCCTCAGTTTAGTCTTGAGCTGACCATCCCTTTACACACTTGAGCTCCTTCAACATTCCTGAGGACAGAGACCTATTAAGACACCACCAAACAAGGGGAACAGGGCTATAGCTCATTTTCCTCTGAGGGTGTCTGGTGCTCCCTCATACCTCCAGACCAACTCATCGGGAGCAGACATCTGGAAAACATCTTAGCAGAAACAATGGCCACCAAGGTGTTCTCTTCATTCCTTTAGAAGTTTCTGGAGGGCAGTCAGGACTCTGGGCTGTTGTGAGTGCTGGTCAGAAGCATCATGTAGTTTTACTCCCTCCTATCCTTCTACTCTGTGATTCTTTTTAATTTTTTTTTTTTTTTTTTTTTTTTTTGGAAAAAAGTTGGAAGTTCAGTTTACTGAGAGGCAGTGTGTCTCCTGGTCACAGCCATCAGCATTCATAGTTCTCTTTAGGGGCTTTTTTCCCAGGAGGGGTCCCAGTTGTTTGAGCCCTCCACTGTTTACTAACGGACCTTCCTGAGGGATGGATGGTCCAGATATCTCAAGGCTCTAGGCAATTTGACTTGTCTTTGTTTTGTATTAAACTTCCCGTAAGACATGAAGTGAATTTGCATGAGTGATAACCATCTAGACTAAGATTACTTAGAAATTAGCATTAGGCTAATTCATTGGAGAGCATGGCCTCACATACTCCTGTTCTTTAAATGAATTGAGAGGCACTGGCTGCCTGAATTCCTGAACATTTCAAGTTTTCCTTCCTCCTTCCCTCCGTTCTTTTTTCCTTCCATCCTTCTTTCTGTCTTTTCACTAGTGTTCATTTAGCATTTGCCAGATGAATTCATTATCTCAGTTAATCCTGAGTGTAACTCTGCCAGGTATCACTCATCTCTTCTTTTATTGATGAAGAAAAAGAGGCTTAAAGAGGTTAATTAACTCACCTAAGGTCACACAGCCAATAAATAGTAGAGATGGCACCAGAGCCCAGACCCATCTGTCTCTCGAGCCTGTGCCCTTTGCAACATATCACATTTCCCACAGTTTTTTCTAAGGTTTTCCACAAAATTTTACTGTTTCACGAGTTACTAATAAAGGAGTTGGTTTTTTCCCTAAAATATATGTAAGACAAATATAAAGTTCATATATACAATTATCATCATTATGCAATAATTTGCCTTTAAGAAACGGTGACCTTACTTGAGAAAATCTGGAAGTTGCATGAAGAAAGAACTTATTACATGTATTAAACCCCATATGCCCACAAATGGCTATACTTTGTAGCTTGTCTTATAAGATCAACAAAACTAGTGAAAGTATTCAGTGTTTATTTTATTTAACAAAGAATCAAATATCAATTATTTCTCATAAAAATGTTTTTGTCTACGGGGCCTAATTTTTCAGCTGATCTAATAATCCAAAGGTAACACTACATTACATGAGCACCTATTTGTGTTACACCATTATGTTACACATTTAAAAAATATTTTCTTTTTCTCAAAGTAATACATTCAAGTAGGTTAACAACCCAAACAAAGAAATTGATTGTGGTAGTTTTATGGAATAAACAACTTGAAAATCCTCTTGCTACAGACATCTAAAAACGCTAGGTGAATGTAATAACTTTTAAAAAGCCTTTTAAATGCTTATTGGAGCTCACAAGAAGGTAGGGAATATCCAGGGGGCAGGAATGAAGATCTGAGAATCAGCGCATAAGTGTGAACTGGGGGCTCCCAAGAGGCAGGGTTGGGAGCTGTTGTCTCAGTAATCTGACTTTAACCCCCATGGAGAGGCAGATGGTAAAGGCTTGGACCCATATAAAATGGGAAGTTAGATGAGACCCTCATGCAAAGCCAGTGCCTTCAAAGGTATATGCCCTTGCTGAAAAAAAATCCATCCTTTAGTAATGGAAGACCCTAGCAAACTAGCTTGTCCTTCTTGGCCTGGGCTGGAGTGGGAAAGTGAAATATCCTGTGGGAACTTTTAAACAGGAGTCTGTACCTCATGTGAGTTTGAGGTTTTCGTTTACTTTACCTGCATCCTCTGGGAAATTCCAACCAGAGAATTTAATATTAAAATTGGTCTCAGACCACACTACTCCCAAATTCCCTGGTAGAAGCAAGTGGAAAACCTCTCTGGAGGGAATATCTCAACCTAGGCAGGATTCCACGGGTAAGCCTCCCTTAACCTGAGCTCACACACCCAAAGCACAACAGATGCATAGAAACAAACTACCATAGGCCAGATTGGCTGGCAAAGTAAATACCAAAAATAGGTAAACAAGCTATGTGAAAGAGAATATAACATAATTATGCTTAACATGACTAAAGACATAAATTAAAGGATTTAAAGGAAAGATAAGACAACACGAGAAGAAAAAATAAATGAGACCTTTGGGAAGGGAAATTATAGAATGTCTAGCAAGGAAAAAGGTACTAATTGAATGGATAAGAAAGTAACTTGAATGATAAACAGATTGAATGTTGTTATGGGTATGAATTTTGAACTGGAAGATAGATCTGAAAAACTATCTAGAAGGTAGCATGGATAGAGATGGAATATAAGAAAGAGAGGATGGGAGACACGAAAAATTGAGTGAGAAGCTCAAAAATGTGTCACCTAGGAATTCCATATGGAAAGACTAGAGAGAATTGAGGAGAGGCAATTTTTGATAAGATAATGCGAATCACATTCTAGAGCTGATAGGAGACGTGAATATTCAGATTCAGGAAGCACAGTGACACCACAGGTAGACACATCCTGGTGAAACTGAAAGGCAAAACCCCAGAGTCAAAGAAGGGATTGTAAAAGTAACTGGGGAGAAAAGGAAGATTGCCTTTAAAGGAATTACCACTATCCTGTCAACAGACTTCTCAAAGGCAACAGCAGAAATCAGAAGATGTGGAGTAGTAGTATCATTTTGAGAGAAAATAACTGTTAGATTTTCATTCCCAGCTGATCTTGAAGTCAAGCGTGAGTGCCAGATAAAGACTTCAGTAGTCATGTTCTAGAAGAGTTTCCTGATAACAGATGCTGACTGAAAACATCTCCTAATTTATTTTAGTATATTTAGGGTATATTTTAGTAAAAAGGAAGTTGAACCCAAATGAATAAATGTGATGCAAAGAGATTGGCAAGCATGTAGGTAAATCAACAAACTTTTGATTGGTTCAAATAATTGATGAAACAATAACACTATAACCCATTTTGGGGGTAAAACAAAGTGGAATTTAAAAAGACCAGAATAATAGCATTCTAAGGTTGTGTATGGTTTAGGAGAAGCATCAAGAGGTTGATGATTTACAAAATTTCAGTTAGGCATGCCTGTTAAAAATTTAAGTGTAACACTGAAAGAATAAGAATACTATGTATATTATGTATAACTTTCCAGCAAATAGAAAGGACAAGAAAGAATAAAGAAAACTCCAAACTTGATTGATTCAATAGTAGACAGAAAACGAGAAACAATTAGGTAATATTGTTATACCCATTTTACAGATGAGGAAACTGAGACCTGAGCTGTTAAGTAATATGTCCAAGGTCAAACAGCTTGTAAGTGGAGGACTAATATTCAAACCCAAGTTCAACTCCAGAGCCCAAGATTGTGACCACTAAAACATACCCTCAATCTAGAGATGTGTTGATGGGTTGAGATGTATTAGGTTAAAAGGAGGGAAATTTCACCAAACATATCAGCATAATTTTTTCCCGAGGTTTATTTTAATATTTACCTTACTAGGTTAAGCCAGCTCCTGTAATTGCTAGAAGAATGACAGCATCCATAAACAGACAATTAACTGCTTATTTTTCTGAAATGTCTTATATTTGATATTAATAAACTATGAAGACATACCCTCCAAAAAAGTGAATAATAAGTATTCACAGCTGGTTTTCTTGTGAGTGATGGGAAGCTATGATTTTCTTTTCCTCTTTGCCCCCTACACTATGGAGATTTTCCAAAAGATAAGAACATTCCCTACACCTGCTTTCTCTCTGGATTCACTTAGAGCTGCTGCTCTTGGGAAGCCAGATCCAGCAGAATTTCAAAGGAATCTTGAGCACCAAGCTCCCTACCAACTCTGGAGGGTATAGAGACTTGAAGCAAAAAGAAACAGGCATCATTCAACTACCAGTTGAGCTCCCCAGTTTAGTGTGTTCTGAGAAAGCTCTGTAAGGGTAGGGGTGGGAAGACTTTTGGAATATCTGTTCTAAGGGGCTTGGGAATAGAGAAACGAGAGGGTTTGAGAGGAGTGGGATGGAGTATTAGTAGGTGTCAGCAAGTTACTTCTCAGCCAGCTTTTTTGTACATGGATGTATTGTTTGCCAAGTGTTTTTCCTTTATTCCCTCTGAAAACGTTGCCTTGATTTAAAGCTTCGTTAATTTATGTACAAGCCCACATGAGGATAAAGTGTATTTCAGGGAGCTATACTCTGATTTCTTTGTTTTCCACCAATTTGGTTAACTAACCTGCGAGCAAAGTAAAGTCTTCATCAAACTTCAAGTCTTTACAAACTGAGACTTTAGGCAAGTTGTTGTTGTCCTGGATCCCTCCCCCATGCTGCTTGCACATGCCCTGCTTGTATTCATTAATATTTCCTGTGTGTTGGCAGCGCCAAGGGAAAGCTTTCTGGAGATAAAATGGAATCCAGAGTGTGGCTGCAGTGGGACTGAAACATTTGCCATGCAGGGCATGTGGGCCCCTGGGGAAGCTGGAACCTTTATTAAAGAGGCTCATTAGAGCAAAGAGTTGGCCACAGACCTATTCCCATGAAGGAAGGGGAAAGCTAAACTACATTTCTTCTCTCTCATTCCCAGAGTTCAGAACAAAGGCTTTAAGTCAGTCCTTTATCATCCATGCTAGTGAGGAATGGGGACCCGTTAGATAAACCAGATCCAGCATCCTGAGTGTTAGTGAGTACTTTTCACTTCACCCTGCAACAGCCTTTCACTGAAAGTTTTCCACATAGTAAGGGGGCCTCGTGTTGAATGCCCCTTTCTTTTGTTTTTTTTTTCAGTTTATTTAAACAAAAACAAAAACAAGAACTGTTCACCCATTTCTTCTACCTCTCACCACCCTAGCCCCGCTGCCTCTAATAACCACCTGTCTGTTCTTTGTATCAATGAGGTTTTTTTTTTAGATTCCACACGTAAGTGATCATATAGTATTTGTCTTTCTCTGTCTGACTTATTTCACTTAGCATAATGCCCTCAAGGTCCATCCACGTTGTCGCAAATGGCAAGATTTCATTCTTTTTTATGGCTGAATAATATTCCACTGTGTGTGTGTGTATACTATATCTTCTTTATCCATTTATTTATAAATGCACACTTAGGTTGTTTCCATATTGACTATTGTGAATAATGCTGCAGTAAACATGGGGGTGCAGAAATCTTTTCAAATTGGTGTTTTCATTTTCTTCAGATAAATGCCCAGAAGTAGAATTGCTGAATCATAGGGTAGTTCTATTTTTAATTTGTTGGGGAACCTCCATACTGTTTTCCGTAGTGGCTTCATCAATTTACATTCCCACCAACAGTGCACAAGGGTTACCTCTTCTCCACACCCTCACCAACACTTGTTATTTGAAATAGAAAACATGAACAGACCAGTTACTATTAAGAAGATTGAATCAGTAATCAAAATCCTCCCAAAAAACAAAAGTCCAAGATTAGACAGCTTCACTGGTGAATTCCCCTTTTCTTTTGGAGACAGGCAGTCCATCTTTAGCAGAGTCCCATATCAGGCTTGGGGTGAAGAAAAGGACCCCAGTTCGATTCTGTAGAGAGGGACATGTGGAGAAAAGAGGTCCTCAGTTCTTGGGGGTGCTGGATGGGTCTACAGAGAGGATTATATGTGTGTGTATGTGTGTGTGTATCTACAGTATGTTTGTATATGTAATTTGTATATATGTATATACATTTTATATATATATGTGTATATATTATGCACATATATGTACACATGCCTTTTTAAGCTAGAAAGGGAGGAAAACTAAAGGAATAGAAAAGCAGAAGAAAATAAAGGAATGAAAGAGGGAAGGTAAGAGAAAAGAAACTCCAAAAGTTACATTTTGTTAAATCTGAGACATCATTGATGGTAAAGAACACCGTTACTTTATGTACTACTAAGAAAGAAAAAGAATGCTATAAATTAAGCCATGACGTGACATGATTGTAAGATGCATCTTGATTTTGGGTATATTAAAATTTAAGGAAAATGTACAACTTGGAATTGATGAATTGGTAGTTCCCCCCTTTTGGGCAGTACCAAGTGTTTCAATCGCTGACATGTGGCAGAAAACATTGTCCTTACCCTTTAGTTATTCTTAAATCTCAGGTCCCATAATATTATTCCAATATTCTTTTGCAAATGGTAGGATATTTCTTTGAGACTACAGATTTTTTCCACCTTAGTATCTAAAATATTTTTAATATCCTCAAAACATTTATGCAGACTTCAAAGGGAGAGTTATGTAGTAAAGAATAAACCGGGGAAGGCCTGGGTGGTTTGATTCAATCCACATAAATCCTTACGCGTCATCAAAATCACGTATGAAAACCAGAACATAATTTCTCTGTGACCTCGGGATAGAGATGCTGAAACATCTGTCATGTTTATATGTTTACTGAAACAAAGAGCGTTGACATTACTTGTTTTGTCTTTGACCTTTGGTTCTTAAGATATATTTACTGCTGGCTTTCAGGATGCATGGATGAAGGAACTTGGCATGAAGCAAATATCTAGTTTGATCTTAAAAGAGATCATCTACTGTTGCTCTAGGGAAGTTTACTTTGAGATTTCTAATTCTATCAAGTAAAATATATTAAAAAAGGGCTTCCCTGGTGGCGCAGTGGTTGAGAGTCCGCCTGCCGATGTAGGGGACACGGGTTCATGCCCCCGTCCGGGAAGATCCCACATGCCGCGGAGCGGCTGGGCCCGTGAGCCATGGCTGCTGAGCCTGTGCGTCCGGAGCCTGTGCTCCGCAACGGGAGAGGCCACGGCAGTGAGAGGCCCGCGTACCGCAAAAAAAAAAAAATATATATATATATATATATAAGTGAAACCAAACTGTGTAATAAAATGGTAGGGATTATAGCAACATTTTTAGTTATAATTCCTAGTCTTTATTTTGTACATATCTATGCATTTTCTTAGTGTACATTCTTTGTATTCAAATTTAATTTTCTATAGAGATGCTTATTAGGATTTGTCTTAGGAAGAGCGAAAACTGAGAGGGCAAATAAGAGAGTAATGCAGAAGCAATGATTAAATTGTAGAGACAACCGAGCTTTCAGAGAACACTGGGGACAGAGCTGGGCTTAACTCTGTATCTGCCTCAGGCTGGGGTTGGGTCCGGGACAAGAAATCAGACCCAGCCTGGAGCGGGGCGTGCTGGGGAGCGGACTTTCCTGCCAGTGCAAGGTGAAGTCCAGTGCCGCAGGTGTAACAGGTAGTAGAAGGATGGGCTGAAGGACCACAGCCTTTAGAGCTCCAAGCACGAGGCTGGTAGTATCCGCCAGCTCATGTCCTACTATTGGTTCTACTATTAATAAAGCTGGGTATTCGCTGAGTACTTATCTATTATGGCAAACTATTGTTCTCAGTGCTTTATATGTATGAACTCTTTAAACCCTCACAAGACCCCTATGAAGTGGGTGCTCCTAATACCCCTTTTTCACAAGAAAGGACACTGAGGCCAGAGAGGTTAGTTGGAACCCCAAGGACACATGGCCAGGAAGTGGAGGTCTGTCAGACTCCTGAACTAGGGTACCACGGCTGCCTTTGGGGCTGTGGAGGAGGCAAAGGACCCCAGGGCCTAGGAGGTAGACAGGTAGGAGAAGGGAGCACCCCCAATTCCTTAAGAGTGCTGGGCAAGTTTCAAACAGGACAAGCCACAGATCCAGAGTACAGTGGGTGTTGAATCTTGAGAACAAGGCAGAATGCCAGAGCCAGCAGGAGAAACGTACTACTGAGTCACGGGGCATGAGGTCCCAGATGCCTGCTCAGCAGTTCCAAAGAGTTTCAGTCCCCGTCTGAGGTTGGGTTTGTTCCTAGAGATTTGATGAGGTTGAGCCAGTAGGTGAGGTGTGGGTGGGAGCCAAGTGACTTAGCTATTAGAAGAGAAGGCTGCAGCACCTGCCAACAGGGCAGGGCCTGGCCCACCAGAAGGCGTATGTACTAGGAGTATTGATGGCATCACATGCCCCAGGGTTCCAGTTATATTTCATGTCCCTGCCTTGCCCCATATATCAGTCACAGGCATGCTGGACCCATGAAACTCGGGTGTCCTGCCTATATACAGTAAGAATGCTAAAAATCATTTAAATCCTTTTGTACCTGACCTTTTCCCAAAAAGATACAACGTGGTGTTTTATTAATTATGTCCAGACAGTGTCTAATTTTTGGCACAAAAATAATTGCTGGCAGCAAAAATCCTTGCCCTTATTTTTAAGTTACGTTATGTTAATCAACATTTTGTTACTGATATAGAATATGAAACCTAGCATCAAGACCATAAAACCTTGGGGCTTCCCTGGTGCCACAGTGGTTAAGAATCCACCTGCCAATGCAGGGGACATGGGTTCGAGCCCTGGTCCGGGAAGATCCCACATGCCGCAGAGCAACTAAGCCTGTGCGCCACAACTACTGAGCCCATGTGCCACAACTGCTGAGCCCATGTGCCACAACTGCTGAAGCCCGCATGCCTAGAGCCCGTGCTCCACAACAAGAGAAGCCACCGCAATGAGAAGCCCGCGCACCACAACGAAGAGTAGCCCCCACTCGCCGCAACTAGAGAAAGACCTCACGCAGCAACGAAGACCCAACGCAGCCAAAAATAAAATAAGTAAAATAAATAAATTTATTTTTAAAAAAATTCTTTATGATGGTCATTGTGCTATAACATAGTTTGAATTTAATGTTTTGATTCCATTTTAGGTTATAATTTGGGTTACTTTATGGAGTGAGTTTGCCATTATTAAACACAAGATGATTAACGACTTAGGTAGTTTCAACACATTAAAATTCTTGAGATTCATAGCTTTCAAGGACAAGAATGATTTCACTTTCTTTTTGTTAATTTGGCATTCATTTAGAGGATAGTTTTGAAAATACTTCTTTTTTTGTTTGCCTAGCATTATTTTCTCCTGGAGAATAGAAATGGAATTCAAACAGACATTGACAAATGAGAGTCTTCCATGAAAACAGGATGACTCTCAGGGAGGGAAAGGGCACAGCAGTACGTCAAGGGCCCTGAAACTCACGCCAGAGACAGAAATGACTGGTCAGAAACGCCTCCGGAAGAGACTCAGCAGTCACTCTAGAGCAGTAGTCGTGATGAATCAGCAATGCTTTTGCTACAAATGCTAATCTAATACAGTAGTGGGAAGTATGGGTGGGCATGTGACACTTGGAAGCCAGGAATTACTCCTTCCTTTCTCATGAGCCCCTGCAGAAGTGCCGGCGTGGGCTTAGTGCCCTACTAACCTCTGGGGGTTGTTTTGGTTGTAGAGCCTCTTCTAATTAGGAAAGGCAGCTGGAAGAGATGGCTTCCAGAAGCTGCCCCAATTAGAATTCTGGTAAGGGTGCACGTCTGAAGTTCATCTTGGCCTGTGTTTAAGAAATCTGAGAAGTGAAAGTGTACAGTGGTAGCCCTCTTCCTATGAAGATAATTTATTTTAAAAAATTATCTTAATTGAAGTATAGTTGCTGTGCAATATTATACGTTACAGGTGTACAATATAGTGATTCACAATTTTTAAAGGTTATACTCCATTTATAGTTACTATAAAATATTAGCTGTATTTCCTGTATCGTACAATATATCCTTATAGCTTTTTAAAAAAATTTATTTGTTTTTGGCTGCATTGGGTCTTCCTTGCTGCGCACGGGCTTTTCTCTAGTTGCGGCGATCGGGGGCTACTTTTTGTTGTGGTGCGCGGGATTCTCATCGCGGTGGCTTCTCTTGTTGCAGAGAACGGGCTCTAGGTGTGTGGGCTTCAGTAGTTGTGTTACACGGGCTTAGTAGTTGTGGCTCGCTGGCTTTAGAGCGCAGGCTCAGTAGTTGTGGTGCACGGGCTTAGTTGCTCCGCGGCGTGTGGGATCTTCCCGGACCAGAGCTCGAACCCGTGTCCCCTGCATTGGCAGGCAAATTCTTACCCACTGCACCACCAGGGAAGTCCTATCCTTGTAGCTTATTTTATACCTAGTAGTTTGTACCTCTACGTCTCCTACCCCTATATTGCCCCTCCTCCTGAAGATAATTTCTTAAAGATGAAAATAGAATTTTCCCCTTATTCCACTGCTTTCTGAGCCCAAGTCACTCAGGAAGATATTAATTATGCCTCTATTGTTCAGTTCTTTAAATCACTTCTAACTGTTGTTGAATTGTAGGCAGAGAAATAATTAACTATGGAAGAAACAAAGCCTGGCTTTATTTCTTTATTTGAAGCAAAATCCACTCACTTTTAATGCAGATCAGTTTGGACCAGCAAAAAAGGATAATTTTTTCTGATGTTTTAAAGGTAGTGTTCTTGTAAGAATTAGAATTGTTAGTCATTTTGGATGATTAATGAGTATGTTTTAATATGTAATTCAGTTTGTTTCTTTTATTGGATAGATTTAAACATTTCAAAAGGATGGGTTAATGCAAACTTTTTCGGAGATAATGGTTTTTCTGTCAGCAGTACTGTTAAGCTAATCTCTCCATACAGAACACATATACTAGAATAAATTATCCCTAATATTAGTTGTACAAATTCTTAAATTAAGATCTCTTTCTACTATAATAGTACTGTAATAGCACTATGCCTGGGTTTTTTTGAAAGTTGAGTTAGATTTATCCAAACTAATAATATTGAATAATTGACTACAGTGTAAAAGTACTATTTTAAGTGCTTTACAAATATTAATGCATTAATGCCAACCACTGCCTGCTGAGTTAGGTATAATTATCCCCATTTTACATTTGAAGAACACGTGTCACAGAGAGTTTGAGAAACTGTCCCAAGATCACGGAGCTGGTAGAGAACAGGGCTGAGATGCAAAGCTAGGCAGCCTGCTCAACAGCATGGAGGCTGGACCATGTCTCTTGCTGCTCCCAGAAGGACCCCGTCACTACAGATCACTGTGGCAAGGACCTCATTTCTCTGAGCTTTCCTGTCTTCTTTTGTAAAATGACAAGGTCAGCTTTCGAGATCGGTAGGGTTCCTGACAGATTTGAATTTATAGAATCTTTAAAATCCTGGGATGTCTGCATTAAAATGACAGATTGACCACACGTATTCGATTTACATTCTCCCCTGAAATGACAGTAATATATTTTATATACACTGTATATAAAACCTCATGTGGCACACTGAACAGGAGACAAGATAATAGTGCCAGGGATAATGGACCTAATGGCACGGGGTGAACAGGCCCCAAATGCCTGCAGGAATGACACGGAGAGCCTAGAGAGACTTAGGGCTCCAAAGGTGTCAGTGCAGCAGACAGTGGGCTCATATCTGAACAGACCATTTGGACTTCCTGGTTGCACTACCCCAACTCCATAGTCTGAAGTCATGTGACTGCTCTCTTCCCCTTCCAACCCACCCTCATCTGCCTCTTCCACTGTTGCAGAAAATTGAGGATTAAATTTTCAGAAAAAAATGAACCAAAAGGTGTCAAAAGTGTGGACATCAAGTAAAGCAGAGGCCTGGGGGAATTCAGCTAAAATTTCTATATGAGATTTTGGGACCATCACTCCCTTCCTTGGCAGTCAGGCGTATTACTACTCCCACCCCCATCTAGTAAATCCATCTGTCGTCCCTCTCTGCCCCCAATGGACGCATAACTCCTTACAAAGGACTTTTCGTGTGTCTCACTTTTAAATACACTTTTAAAAACAAACAAGCAAAACGGTCTCTAACATGAAAGAGAAAGACTACACACGTGAAACAAAATAAAAGCAAAAAATATATAAAGGGAACTCCAAGAAAATAGAAGTAAAGCAGGGAATAGAAGAAAATTTCAAAATATTATGTTTAATAATATTGAACATAGGTCAAAAATGAGATATTGTATCTCCAAAGCAAGAACAAGACTCTGGAACAGAAAAAGAGAAGACAAATAAAAGGGGAAGAAAAATTCTTGGAAGTCAAAACTATTTGCACGGTAGCAGATACTCTTGTTTGCCTGTTGAGAAACCATTCCTACCCTGACCATAACTTCTCCACCTCCCGCTGCAGAGGCTGCTGATGCCGGCATCTCTCTTTCCTAGCCTCCCTTGCACTTAAGAAGTGGGCATTTGACACAGTAAAAGGAAGCCCACTGTGAGTCTTCTCAGAGGGAATAGTTTGTTTCCCTAATGAAAGGCAAACCGTGGGAGGAAACTCTCTCTCTTTAGCAAGGTGGGATTTTGTCACCGAGTGACTCGTGGAACTGTAGCGGTCTTCTCAGGACCACAAGAAGTGTAAGGACTCATCTAATTACTGAGGATGGCGGGAAGGAAAGAGGGAGAGGGCCTGCGTCCTCAATGGCGCCACTGAGCCAAGGAGCTAACTCTGATCTCTAGGGCAATGGAAAGACAGGACGATACGGCAATTGGGCCATAAGAGGGAAGGTCTAAAGTTTAGGTGGAGGAGACAGCCTTGTCAGGAAGTGGGAGATGATGCTTTTGGGGGTTCTTTGAGCACAAGATTGCCATAGGCTAGTCATTCAACAAATAATTATACTATGGGTCAAGCCCTGTTCTAGGTACTAGGGAGACAGGTGTGAACAAAACAAATTTCTTGCCATTCTGCAGCTAACATTTTAGGTAAAACAGACAGGAAATTTAAAATAAGAAAAAAACAAGAAAATATGAAATGTGTCAAGTAGTGAAAAATAGGGGAAAATAAAGCTGAATCAGAGAGATAGGGTGAGCTAAAGAGGGTCATGGGAGGAGTAGTCAGGGAAGGTGGACTTTAATTGAGGGTCATTTGAAGCAGAGACTGGAAAAAAACAGAGAACAAACCATATGGATAAGGGAGGTAAGCCCCCAGCAAAGGAGCAGCAAGTGTAATAACTCTTAGGTGAGAATATGCTTGGCACCTTTGGAGAAAAGCAAAGGGGGCCAGAGAAGCGTAAGTGAGGGGAGATTGACAGGACATGAAGTCAAAGAAGTAACAGAACTAGAATCACACGATCTGACTTATATTTTAAAGGTTAAGTCTGTCTGTTGTGTTGAGAATAGAAAGAATGGGGCAAAGGTTGAAGCAGGGAGACATTTGGAAGGCCATTACAGTAATTTGAAAGATAATAATAGCTTGAATCAGGCTGGTTTCAGAAAACGGGGGGAGAAGTGTTTGGATTCTGTATACGTCTTAGAGTAAAGCCAAAACCATCGGCCAAATTTGCTGCTGTGATGGATTTGATGTTGCGTTTCAAGAGCGACTCCCAGGTTTTGGGCCTGAGCAACAGTAAGGACTGAGCTGCCATTTGCCTAAAATGAGGAAGAGTATGAAAAGAGGAGGTTTGCAAAGGAAACCAGGAGTTTGGTTTCAAGCTATTTTTCTTCTTGCTCACTTGAGACGAACAGCAGCTGGATATGCCAGTCTGGAGTTCAGAGAAAAGGTTGAGGATGAAGAGGTCAATGTATAGGAGGAATTTAAAGCCATGATAAAGGATGAGGTCACCCAGGGAGTAGGTGGAGAAGAGATCCAAGGACTGAGCCCCGGGACATCCTAATATTTAGAAACTAGGAGGGCAAGAAGAAACTAGCACAGGATTTGGAGGAGAAGCAGCCAGGGAGTCATGTCCTGGAAGCCGAGTAGAGGTGGGGCTGATCAAAAATGCAGCTGATCGATGAGTAAAAAGATTGAAAATTCACCTCCAGATTTAGCAAGATGGAACTTGTTATTGGCCTTGACAAGAGCCCAAGTGTCTTAAGGAACAAAGAGAGAAGGACAGGTTCAGCAAATGATGCTGTCAGCAATAGCAGCTAACCTAGACAACCAGTCATCAGAAGTGGGGTACAACATTGGAAATGACTCCTTGCCTAGGAGATGTGTGCAATTCTAACATTGCCTTCGGGGAAATAGAAGCCAAATGTTGGACGGGGTCATTAAGAGGGAAATAATGGTAAATAGTAATGGTTTTACCTTTGAGTTGAGTAGTAATTCTCTCCGAAGCTCTTATTTATTTGGAAGCATGGCTTAGGAAGCTAGAAGACCCATTTCCCTGTCCAGATGTCAGAGGTCTTTGAAAAAGGCAAGCGTAATAAAGAAGAATGTGGAAACCATAAGCATAAACTTTAGAATAAAGATGCATCTGATGCAAATTCCAGTATCAAAGTTACTAAACCTTTCTGAATCTGAGTATTCTCATCTCAGGCTGTTCATGCCTATCTCATGAGAGGACTTTATGAGCAATAAATTAGATAGCCTGTAGAAGACCCCTAGTACAGATTCATGCAAATTGATGATCAATAAATAACAACTATGATTTATTATTATTATTATTATTATTATTATATCCTAGTTAGGGTCTGAGGTAGAGGCCACTTGCTTTGATGTGGAGAAGATGAAGCATTTGTTGACATGGACCTAGTTAGAGAAGGAGTTGGCTGTGCCTGCAGTTTCAATAAAATTCTTTGAAAGGCATTTCTTATGGCCCAGACCTTGTAAGAAGCAGAGCAGGGCTGAAGGCCATATTTTCTCGATACATTCCAAAACAAATTTCACTGACTTCTCTTAAACTCTCCTCTTTAAACCAGATCATAGCATGTGTTGAGGTTAAGATAATACCACACCCCTGGGATGCTGAGGGAAGAAACCTTGAGCAGGAGAGAACACCTTGCTGCCTAAGGATGTTGCCAGGCCAAGAAGTACATCTTCGTGAAGCACTCGATGGCTGTAAACCTTCTTTCTATGTTTTCCTCTCACCCTTATGCATTTTTACTTTAGAGCACTGTGTACACATGGGTGTTGGTTCTGTTCTCACTGGTTCACAAAATAGAAAGCAGATAGCAAATGCCTAAGAAATAATTCTGTGGAAGTACATTATGACTTGCTTTCTATTTTCACAGTAACTCAGACCAAACTGGAATCTTTATAGTAGAAAGTGTCACATTCCTCACACTTGAGTAAAATATTTAGAAATTTAGCAGATGGGTTCTATGTCCTAAAACAATGTTTACTTGTAGCTATTATTGACTTCATTCTCTTATTTAAATATGTAATTCTGAGCCCTGGCTCTACGATTTGTTTTTTCTAACTGACTTGACTCTGAAACTTTATGGCTTTGAAACACTTGAGCCAAGAGGTTCGTAGGGCTGTGTTGGTCTTGGATTCTGTTTTTGTATTACAGCTCATGGTCATTTAATTTATCAACATAAAAAAATTCAAACAAACGGATATTCCCAGAAGTCAAGTAATTTCCCCAGAGGGAAAATAAAGTGCCATTAATTCCTAAAGTTTAAAACCTTCTAACTCTCTTCAGTAATAACCATGGAAATCCTACTTCTTCACATGTGACCCAAAGAAAGATTTGTTTGTGCATCTTGAATGCACAGCTGCTTTGTATGTTTCCTGACCTTCACTTACATGCATTCTAGTCCCTATATGAGAGGCAAATAGATTCTAAAAATCTCTTTAAAATCACTGCCCGAGTGACCTTTACCCTTAGGAGCATTGACTATAATCTGAATGAAAATACGTTCTAATAGGGGCATTGGAAATCATTTAAGTTAGCTCAAAAGGGTCATTTCTGGCTGAAATGACACAAGTTTATTATAATTAAAAATTGCATTAAGCATCTCACAAACCTAACATACACATGAAGTTATTTAATGGGTCAGGCTTAAAAGAACTTTAAGATTGCTTGATGTTATTGCCTGACAGCTTTATACTCCCCTCTCTTTGCTAACCTAACTGAACTAACGAGAGGAAGACAATTACAAGGTTATCTCTTTTTCAGCATAGCGTTCCTCTACTGGGTGACTCTGCCTTGGAAACTGGGCAGCCCTAGAAAAGATAGTGTTTTCTCCATAAAGTAGCTGAAATTTCAATGGCAAATCGTATTAGAACCATTCAAGAGGCCATATTTGAAATCCTTCCTTTTTTTTTTTTTTTTTTTTTTTTTTTTTTTTTTGCGGTACACGGGCCTCTCACTGTTGTGGCCTCTCCCGTTGCGGAGCACAGGCTCCGGACGCACAGGCCCAGCGGCCATGGCTCACGGGCCCAGCCGCTCTGCGGCATGTGGGATCGTCCCAGACCGGGGCACGAACCCGTGTCCCCTGCATCGGCAGGTGCACTCTCAACCACTGCGCCACCAGGGAAGCCCCCTATTTGATTTAGTGAAAAGATTTTATTATACTGTATTGTCAAGCCTAATTTTTAAAAAAGTAAATGGGTAATATTTTTTGAAATGAAAATGTAAACATTTTCTCTGTTTTTACAACTGTAGTTTTTGACTTAGTAAAGGGAAGACTTTGGAGGGTTTTGAGTGGAAAGTGACAGGATCTGACTTTTGGTTTAAAAGGGTCACTCAGGGGCTTCCCTGGTGGCGCAGTGCTTAAGAATCCGCCTGCCAATGCAGCGGACATGGGTTCGAACCCTGGTCCGGGAAGATCCCACGTGCTGCGGAGTAACTAAGCCCATGCGCCACAACTACTGAGCCTGCGCTCTAGAGCCTGCGAGGCACAACTACTGAGTTTGTGTGCCACAACTACTGAAGCCTGCACGCCTAGAGCCCGTGCTCTGCAACAAGAGAAGCCACCGCAATGAGAAGCCCGCACACCGCAACGAAGAGTAGCCCCCACTCGCCACAACTAGAGAAAAACCCATGTGCAGCAATGAAGACCCAACGCAGCCAAAAATAAAATTAATAAAATTAATAAAATTTAAAAAAAAAGGATCACTCAGGATGCTATGCTTAGAATAGAATGAAGGGGCAAGGGAGACCACTTAAGAGGTTACTGCAGTAATCCCAGTGAGAGATGGTGGAGCAGAGCGGGAGCAGTGGAGGTGGTGAGCAGTGTCAGATCCTAGATACATTTTAAGATAGAGCCAGGAGGATTGCATTGTGAAAGGAAAGAGGCTGACAGGTGTCAAGGCTGACTCTAAGGTTTGGGACTTAGGCACCTGTTGGAGGAAAATATTTGCAAAGCATATCTGATAAAGGTCTCGTATGCAAACATATGAAGAATTCTTATAACTCATTAATAAGAGGACACATAACCCAATTTTAAAAAATAGGCAAAAGGATTGAATAGGCCGTCCACCAAAAAGGATAAATGAGTGGCAAATGAGAACCCAGGAAGATTCCCAGCATCATTAGCCGTCAGAGAAATGCACATCAAAACCACGAGATACCACTTCACACCCACTAGGATACCTATAATCAACGAGTCAGAAGATGATGTCGAGAAATTGGAACCTCATACACTGCTGGTAGGAATGTAAAATGGTATAACCGCTTTTAAAAACTCTGGTAGTTTCTTATGTACACTTGCCATATGACACAACAATTCTGCTCCTAAGCACTTATCCAAGTGAAATAAAAACATGTTTTACACAGAGACTTGTACACAAATAGTCATAGCAACTCTATTTATAATAGCTAAAACTAGAAATAATCCAAGTGTCGATGAACCAGAGAAGGGATAAACTGTGGTACTTCCATGAATAGAATACTACTCAGCAATTAGAAAGAATGAACTACGTGCAAAGAATAATACACACAGCAACATGGATGAATCTCAAATGCATTATGCTAAGTAAAAGAGCCAGACTAGAAAAGTTGCATACTGCGTGATTCCATTTCAGTGAAATTCTGCAAATACCCAAAACTATCATAACAGCAAGCAGAACAAGGTTTGCCAAAGGCTGCAGGTAGAGGGGAGGGGAAAAAAGGGGGCACAGGGAGCTCTCAGGGTGATAGAAGTATCCTATATCATGATTGTCATGATGGAGACATAGCTGCATACATTTGTCAAAACTCATTGAATTATATGCTCAAAATTGGTATATGTAACTGAAACCTTAAAAGAGCAAATTTTTTAAAAAGTAGCTTTAAATATCACTGTCTTTATTTTTGAGGTTAGTATATTTTAGTTGTTTGAGATTCAATAAATATATGCACAGGTGTATAGTGCATAAGCAATCTTGAAAAAAGCTACTAAAGGGCTTCCCTGGTGGCGCAGTGGTTGAGAGTCCACCTGCCGATGCAGGGGACACGGGTTCATGCCCCGGTCCGGGAAGATCCCACATGCCGCGGAGCGGCTGGGCCCGTGAGCCATGGCCGCTGAGCCTGTGCGTCCGGAGCCTGTGCTCCGGAACCAGAGAGGCCACAACAGTGAGAGGGCCGCGTACCACACACACACACAAAAAAAAGCTACTAAACTCTCTGGCCATCTGTCTCCTTACCTGTAAAATGAAGACCATTGTTCCTGATTTAGTGGGGTTTTTTTAATCTGGAAAGTCGTGTATAATAACTTTTTTTTTTTTTAAGTATTTTTTATTTTATTTATTTATTTATTTTTTTGCGGTACGCGGGCCTCTCACTGTTGTGGCCTCTCCCGTTGCGGAGCACAGGCTCTGGACACGCAGGCTCAGCGGCCATGGCTCACGGGCCCAGCCGCTCCGCGGCATGTGGGATCTTCCCGGACGGGGGCACAAACCCGTGTCCCCTGCATCAGCAGGCAGACTCTCAACCACTGCGCCACCAGGGAAGCCCAATATAATAACTATTTTTGTAAATGGTTTTGAATTTTAATTGTCTCAAGTTCAGTTTTTATTTAATGGAATCCAGTAGTGATTCATAGGGTTGTTATCCTTTTGCAGTGAAGTAAGTGGGCTTGAATTATTTTGTAGACTTGCATTTTTGAGTACTCTATTTTATTGAGGCTGAATAGATCTATAATCAGATATTCCTGAGGGGAGAAAAAGTCTTTTGCTGTCATACAAACAACCGGAAATTCTAGGTTTTTAGTTGACTCTCACAGAGCTAACATAGATTACAAGATTGACTGTGATCATACACTGCATTTTCACATACATTATCTTAATCTTCCACAGCCTTTGAGACGGCTGTCATCGTCCCCATCATATACATAACGAGATAAAAATATATGAGTTGTTAGATGACTTGCTCGTGGTCACCCAGCTTGTGATTGGTAAAACCAGAATTAAGTCTTAGTTTTTTAGGCTTTATGCCCTTTCCTCAACCAAAGGTGTATTCTTCCCCTAGTCCTTAAAATATATGTAAGTTGTCACTCTAATAATGGTCCTTAATTTGCTGAGACCCCATCTTCTGCCATGGTTCAGCTCATTAGACAGATTTTTTTTTTCATTTTGTTGGACTGAATCTGCGTGGGAACCCAGCAATGTTGATAGAATCTGGCCATAGCATTGAGAAAGGTCCTTGCACAGCTAAATTAGCCCCCTGCCTAATTTCATTGAAGTGTGTTTCCTGGACTTTCAGTAGGAGGCAAGATGAAACAAAGTGTCATTTTTCAATATAGGGGGTAAATGTGGAATAAGAACCTTTGAAACCTAAATTTAGTGCCAGGAAGAGCACACTAGACTTTCACTATTGGAAGAAAGGGACGTACCGCCCCCCCCCCGCTTCACAAAGCTGTAAAAATTAAGAAGAAATATACACAATATTTAAAAATTCATCCATTTGACTGACATTTGCTGTAAGTCTGTGCATCAGTGATTCTGCTAGATCCTGCGAAAACACAAGCCCTACACAATCCCTGTCCTTAAAGGGACCCACAGCCTAGTAAGGGAGACAGTGCCAACGATGAATGCTGAACAGTGAGATCACAGGTAATGGATATATGATTCCCAGCTACTTATTAAAAGTCCTGCAATCTCTCTCTAATCTTTGAGGTAGATGTTCTGATCGCTACTTAACTTACGAGGTGACCGAGGCTCAGGAAGGTTAGACACCCTGTTTAAGGTTGATCGCCCCAGGGTGGGAGCTGGTGTTTCAAACGGATGCCCTCTCTCCTGCATCCTCACTCCAGCCAGAAGTCTGTTTTCCTCCGGTGTAGCTGGATTTGAAGGGCTGTTTGGAAAGGGGGTAACTCCTAACGTTCATCTGTTGCCTCCCGAGTCGAAATAGGTCTCAGATCCAGTGAAGGGCACGGTTGCACGTGGAAAGTTCTAGCACTCAGCCCTTCCCAGCCCCTTCCAGCCCTGGCTGTGCCGTCATTCCTTAGGGGAAAAACTGGACACTTTGTCACTTGGTATATTTCTTCCTGCCTGAGACTGTGAAAAATATCAAAATATGTAAAGAAACACTGTTTAGGCATTAAAAATATTGCCTTGAAATACAGCATGGAGTCTTCCAGTCCTTTATTCGATAAAGGATAGAAGGCATGTTCAATTAAATGCAGTTCATCAAAAATGTATTGAGGGTCTTCTGTACCACGGGGGTGGGCATACAAGCATGTGACGTAGCCTTGGGCCTTGGGGGACTTTGTTACAGATGGAGCCACAGTCAGTGAAACTTTATTCTAAAAGGCCCTATTCAACATTCATGTTAAATGTCTTGGACCATATCCTAGAAAGCAGTGTTACCCTCAAGTAAAATTTTCCCACATTTAATGCTCAAAACACTTGGTTGCTAGAAAACTCTGTAAAGAAATTTTACTGAAAATCAAACTCTGAGGGCAAAGGTCATGACATTTTGTTGCCTGGCTGCAGAATGAAATAGTCTTTTATTCTGTGTTCTCTACTGATACTGGGTTAGAATACTTCACTTTGAAATGTGTTTGGATGCAGTTTTAAAACGAAAAAGGACAGAAAGAGAAAGAAAGAAAACAATCATTCCAAATATTTTTTTTTAATGTTAGACATTACATTTGAAAGACTATAACTTCTTCAGTGGTTTTATGGATTTTCAGAGCTCAAGTGAAAGTGTAATAGCTCTAAAAATGATTATGTTGCTATTTTCATAGAAATGGTTTTTTTTTCCTGAAGAATTTGCCTTGAAGTGATTCAAGTCAGATACTTTTATCCTGTGGGAATTCTAACTCATAAACTCACTATCTCTCTGTCTCCATTTCTTGGGTCATTTTCCATTTTTATACTTATCTACCCTATCCCATTTTTCCGTAATGTGTTCATGTGACTTTTATATTCAAGAAAGTAAGACATAAGCTGCTTTATATGCTGAGTGGATATAACTATGACATAACTATATGCCCATATTCCAAAGAAATCCATTTAAGGAAAGATAAGCTAGCAGCAAAACCAGGAAAAGTGCCAAGATCGCCTGGCATCTTGTCCATTTCTCTATTCCTCTGACCCCATGCCTTTCAGAACCAGGGCCTGTGATGCTTAAATGGGAGCATGCAGCCAGGGGCCCTCAGGACAGCTCTGAGGAGCAGCTGAGGCAAGGCTCTTATATGTGTGGCTCCCATGAAATGAGGTCTTGTAGCAATCTCACTTTTATTTCCTTGATACATAAAAATGTTCCAGTTCACTGGCATCTTAGCAGAAATGCCAAGGATATCAAAGAATTAAAGAGAGCCTTTTGTGTTCCTTCTGTGTGGTCTATATTCTGGCCATTTACCAAGGGAGATATTATTCTGTTTGTTTCACATGGTAAGACAAACTCATTCATTCACTCATCCGAGTCATCAGTTCCAGGTATCAGCGAGGCCCATCTGCGTCTAGGAGTTTGCTAGTGTGTGTGTGTGTGTGTGTGTGTGTGTGCGCGCGCGCGCGCACACACACACACGTGCACGCACGCATGCTGGTGTTCTGTTGGCATCCAAATTATACCACGTTTTTGTAATTCTTAGTATTTCTTCATATCCAACATATAAGAATCCTCATGTGATGGGTGACCCAGGCCTCCCTTAACTTCGGAGAGGACCTGGCAGCCACGCTGTCATGGGCATATACACAAAGCATGGGGAGCAGAGAGAAGGTTGGGGAGGCTTCCTCAGCTGAGTTATGAAGGCAGAGTAGGGTTCTCTTTGCAGACAAGAGGAGACAGCAGTTAGGCTGAGAAAGCAGCATCTGCCACTGCACAGGGACAGGAGGAAGCCTGATCTGGGCTGGATGGAGGACCGGGCACATGGGGTGTGATAGGAAACAGGCCTGCAAAGATGGGCCTGGTCAGCCTCTGAGGAGTCAGCCCTGATGCTCTGGGCCTAGAGGATGAGTGTTATGTGTAGTGAACTAAGTTGGGCAGAGAAAGACAAATACTGTGTGATATCACTTATATGTGGAGTCTAAAAAACAAAAGCTAGTGAATATAACAAAAAGAAACAAACTCATAGATACAGAGAACAAACTAGTGGTTACCAGTGGGAAGAAGGAGGGGAGAGGGCAAGATAAGGGTAGGGGATTAAGAGGTACAAACTATATAGACTACTGTGTATAAAATACATAAGCTACAAGGGTGTAGTGTACAACACAAGGAATATAGCCAAGATTTTGTAATAACTATAAATGGAGTATAACCTTTAAAAATTTTGCATCACTGTGTTCTACATCTGAAATTTATATAAATTATAAATCAACTATACCACAACTTAAAAATGGAAAAAAATTTTGAATTTAATTAAAATCTTTTATCAAAGTGTAATTACATTGAGAAAAGTGCTCAAATTGTGAGTGTACAGCTCACTGAATTTTTCACCAAGTGAATATAAATACACTTGTGTAATCATTACCAGTTACCTACAAACAGAACATTACCAATGGCTTCTTTATTAGTTTTCAACTTTTTTTTTTATATTTTATTTTATTTTATTTTATTTTTAACATCTTTATTGGAGTATAATTGCTTTACAATGGTATATTAGTTTCAGCTTCACAACAAAATGAATCAGTTATATATATACATATATTCCCATATCTCTTCCCGCTTGCGTCTCCCTCCCTCCCACCCTCCCTATCCCACCCCTCCAGGCGGTCACAAAGCACCGAGCTGATCTCCCTGTGCTATGCGGCTGCTTCCCACTAGCTATCTACCTTACGTTTGGTAGTGTATATATGTCCATGCCTCTTTATCGCTTTGTCACCGTTTACCCTTCCCCCTCCCCATAGCCTCAAGTCCATTCTCTAGTAAGTCTGTGTCTTTATTCCTGTTTCACCCCTAGGTTTTTCATGACATTTTTTTTTTTTAATTCCATATATATGTGTTAGCATACGGTATTTGTCTCTCTCTTTCTGACTTACTTCACTCTGTATGACAGACTCTAGGTCTATCCACCTCATTACAAATAGCTCAACTTCGTCTCTTTATATGGCTGAGTAATATTCCATTGTATATATGTGCCACGTCTTCTTTATCCATTCATCCGATGATGGACACTTAGGTTGTTTCCATCTCTGGGCTATTGTAAATAGAGCTGCAATGAACATTTTGGTACATGACTCTTTTTGAATTATGGTTTTCTCAGGGTATATGCCCAGTAGTGGGATTGCTGGGTCATATGGTAGTTCTATTTGTAGCTTTTTAAGGAACCTCCATACTGTTCTCCACAGTGGCTGTATCAATTTACATTCCCACCAACAGTGTAAGAGGGTTCCCTTTTCTCCACACCTTCTCCAGCATTTATTGTTTCTAGATTTTTTGATGATGGCCATTCTGACTGGTGTGAGATGATATCTCATTGTAGTTTTGATTTGCATTTCTCTCATGATTAGTGATGTTGAGCATTCTTTCATGTGTTTGTTGGCACTCTGTATATCTTCTTTGGAGAAATGTCTATTTAGGTCTTCTGCCCATTTTTGGATTGCGTTGTTTGTTTTTTTGTTATTAAGCTGCATGAGCTGCTTATAAATTTTGGAGATCAATCCTTTGTCAGTTGCTTCATTTGCAAATATTTTCTCCCATTCTGAGGGTTGTCTTTTGGTCTTGTTTATGGTTTCCTTTGCTGCGCAAAAGCTTTTAAGTTTCATTAAGTCCCATTTGTTTACTCTTGTTTTTATTTCCATTTCTCTAGGAGGTGGGTCAAAAAGGATCTTGCTGTGATTTATGTCATAGAGTGTTCTGCCTATGTTTTCCTCTAAGAGTTTGATAGTTTCTGGCCTTACATTTAGGTCTTTAATCCATTTTGAGCTTATTTTTGTGTATGGTGCTAGGGAGTGATCTAATTTCATACTTTTACATGTAGCTGTCCAGTTTTCCCAGCACCACTTATTGAATAGGCTGTCCTTTCTCCACTGTACATTTCTGCCTCCTTTGTCAAAGATAAGGTGACCATATGTGCGTGGGTTTATCTCTGGGCTTTCTATCCTGTTCCATTGATCTATCTTTCTGTTTTTGTGCCAGTACCATACTGTCTTGATAACTGTAGCTTTGTAGTATAGTCTGAAGTCTGGGAGCCTGATTCCTCCAGTTCCTTCTTTCGTTCTCAAGATTGCTTTGGCTATTCGGGGTCTTTTGTGTTTCCATACAAATTGCAAAATTTTTTGTTCTAGTTCTGTGAAAAATGCCAGTGGTAGTTTGATAGGGATTGCATTGAATCTATAGATTGCTTTCGGTAGTAGAGTCATTTTCACAATGTTGATTCTTCCAATCCAAGAACATGGTATATCTCTCCATCTATTTGTATCGTCTTTAATTTCTTTCATCAGTGTCTTATAATTTTCTGCATACAGATCTTTTGTCTCCTTAGGTAGGTTTATTCCTAGATATTTTATTCTTTTTGTTGCAATGGTAAATGGGAGTGTTTTCTTGATTTCACTTTCAGATTTTTCATCATTAGTATATAGGAATGCCAGAGATTTCTGTGCATTAATTTTGTATCCTGCCACTTTACCAAATTCATTGATTAGCTCTAGTAGTTTTCTGGTAGCATCTTTAGGGTTCTCTATGTATAGGATCATGTCATCTGCAAACAGTGACAGCTTTACTTCTTCTTTTCCGATTTGGATTCCTTTTATCTCCTTTTCTTCTCTGATTGCTGTGGCTAAAACTTCCAAAACTATGTTGAATAAGAGTGGTGAGAGTGGGCAACCTTGTCTTGTTCCTGATCTTAGTGGAAATGCTTTCAGTTTTTCACCATTGAGGATGATGTTTGCTGTGGGCTTGTCATATATGGCCTTTATTATGTTGAGGTAAGTTCCCTCTATGCCTACTTTCTGCAGGGTTTTTATCATAAATGGGTGTTGAATTTTGTCAAAAGCTTTCTCTGCATCTATTGAGATGATCATATGGTTTTTCTCCTTCAGTTTGTTAATATGGTTTATCACATTGA
This sequence comes from Tursiops truncatus, assembly GCF_011762595.2. NCBI lineage: Eukaryota > Metazoa > Chordata > Mammalia > Artiodactyla > Delphinidae > Tursiops > Tursiops truncatus. The sequence continues at coordinate 165,531,298 of NC_047035.1, read as the reverse complement.
TAGATTTGCGTATATTGAAGAATCCTTGCATTCCTGGAATAAACCCCACTTGATCATGGTGTATGATCCTTTTAATGTGCTGTTGGATTCTGTTTGCTAGTATTTTGTTGAGGATTTTTGCATCTATGTTCATCAGTGATATTGGCCTGTAGTTTTCTTTCTTTGTGACATCCTTGTCTGGTTTTGGTATCAAGGTGATGGTGGCCTCGTAGAAGGAGTTTGGGAGTGTTCTGCCCTCTGCTATATTTTGGAAGAGTTTGAGAAGGATAGGTGTTAGCTCTTCTCTAAATGTTTGATAGAATTCGCCTGTGAAGCCATCTGGTCCTGGGCTTTTCTTTGTTGGAAGATTTTTAATCACAGTTTCAATTTCAGTGCTTGTGATTGGTCTGTTCATATTTTCTATTTCTTCGTGATTCAGTCTTGGCAGGTTGTGCATTTCTAAGAATTTGTCCATTTCTTCCAGATTGTCCATTTTATTGGCATAGAGTTGCTTGTAGTAATCTCTCATTATCTCTTTTATTTCTGCAGTGTCAGTTGTTACCTCTCCTTTTTCATTTCTAATTCTATTGATTTGAGTCTTCTCCCTTTTTTTCTTGATGAGTCTGGCTAGTGGTTTATCTATTTTGTTTATCTTCTCAAAGAACCGGCTTTTAGTTTTATTGATCTTTGCTATTGTTTCCTTCATTTCTTTTTCATTTATTTCTGATCTGATTTTTATGATTTCTTTCCTTCTGCTAGCTTTGGGGTTTTTTTGTTCTTCTTTCTCTAATTGCTTGAGGTGCAAGGTTAGGTTGTTTATTTGAGATGTTTCCTACTTCTTAAGGTGGGCTTGTAATGCTATAAACTTCCCCCTTAGAACTGCTTTTGCTGCATCCCACAGGTTTTGGGTCGTTGTGTCTCCATTGTCATTTGTTTCTAGGTATTTTTGATTTCCTCTTTGATTTCTTCAGTGATCACTTCATTATTAAGTAGTGTATTGTTTAGCCTCCATGTGTTTGTATTTTTTACAGATCTTTTCCTGTAATTGATATCTAGTCTCATGGCGTTGTGGTCAGAAAAGATACTTGATACAATTTCAATTTTCTTAAATTTACCAAGGCTTGATTTGTGACCCAAGATATGATCTATCCTGGAGAATGTTCCATGAGCACTTGAGAAAAATGTGTATTCTGTTGTTTTTGGATGGAATGTCCTATAAATATCAATTAACTCCATCTCGTTTAATGTATCATTTAAAGCTTGTGTTTCCTTATTTATTTTCATTTTGGATGATCTGTCCATTGGTGAAAGTGGGGTGTTAAAGTCCCCTACTATGAATGTGTTACTGTCGATTTCCCCTTTTATGGTTGTCAGTATTTGCCTTATGTATTGAGGTGCACCTATGTTGGGTGCATAAATATTTACAATTGTTATATCTTCCTCTTGGATCGATCCCTTGATCATTATGTAGTGTCCTTCTTTGTCTCTTCTAAGAGTCTTTGTTTTAAAGTCTATTTTGTCTGATATGAGAATTGCTACTCCAGCTTTCTTTTGGTTTCCATTTGCATGAAATACCTTTTTCCATCCCCTTACTTTCAGTCTGTATGTGTCTCTAGGTCTGAAGTGGGTCTCTTGTAGACAGCAAATATATGGGTCTTGTTTTTGTATCCATTCAGCCAATCTGTGTCTTTTGGTGGGAGCATTTAGTCCATTTACATTTAAGGTAATTATCGATATGTGTGTTCCTATTCCCATTTTCTTAATTGTTTTGGGTTCGTTATTGTAGGTCCTTTCCTTCTTTTGTGTTTCTTGCCTAGAGAAGTTCCTTTAGCAGTTGTTGTAGAGCTGGTTTGGTGGTGCTGAACTCTCTCAGCTTTTGCTTGTCTGTAAAGGTTTTAATTTCTCCATCAAATCTGAATGAGATCCTTGCTGGGTAGAGTAATCTTGGTTGCAGGTTTTTCTCCTCTAACACTTTCAATATGTCCTGCTACTCCCTTCTGGCTTGCAGAGTTTCTGCTGAAAGATCAGCTGTTAACCTTATGGGGATTCCCTTGTGTGTTATTTGTTGTTTTTCCCTTGCTGCTTTTAATATGTTTTCTTTGTATTTAATTTTTGACAGTTTGATTAATATGTGTCTTGGCGTATTTCTCCTTGGATTTATCTTGTATGGGACTCTCTGTGCTTCCTGGACTTGATTAACTATTTCTTTTCCCATATTAGGGAAGTTTTCAACTATAATCTCTTCAAATATTTTCTCAGTCCCTTTCTTTTTCTCTTCTTCTTCTGGAACCCCTATAATTCGAATGTTGGTGCGTTTAATGTTGTCCCAGAGGTCTCTGAGACTGTCCTCAGTTCTTTTCATTCTTTTTTCTTTATTATGCTCTGCAGTAGTTATTTCCACTATTTTATCTTCCAGGTCACTTATCCGTTCTTCTGCCTCAGTTATTCTGCTATTGATCCCATCTAGAGTACTTCTAATTTCATTTATTGTGTTGTTCATCGTTGCTTGTTTCATCTTTAGTTCTTCTAGGTCCTTGTTAACTGATTCTTGCAATTTGTCCATTCTATTGTCCATTCTATCTCCAAGATTTCGGATCAACCTTACTATCATTATTCTGAATTCTTTTTCAGGTAGACTGCCTATTTCCTCTTCATTTGTTAGGTCTGGTGGGTTTTTATCTTGCTCCTTCATCTGCTGTGTGTTTTTCTGTCTTTTCATTTTGCTTATCTTACTGTGTTTGGGGTCTCCTTTTTTGCAGGCTGAAGGTTCGTAGTTCCTGTTGTTTTTTGTGTCTGTCCCCAGTGGCTAAGGTTGGTTCAGTGGGTTGTGTAGGCTTCCTGGTGGAGGGTACTAGTGCCTGTGTTCTGGTGGATGAGGCTGGATCTTGTCTTTCTGGTGGGCAGGTCCACGTCTGGTGGTGTGTTTTGGGGTGTCTGTAGACTTACTATGATTTTGGGCAGCCTCTCTGCTAATGGGTGGGGTTTTGTTCCTGTCTTGCTAGTTGTTTGGCATAGGATGTCCAGCACTGTAGCTTGCTGGTCGTTGAGTGAAGCTGGGTGCTGGTTGAGATGGAGATCTCTCGGAGATTTTTGCTGTTTGATATTATGTGCAGCTGGGAGGCCTCTTGTGGACCAGTGTCCTGAAGTTGGCTCTCCCACCTCAGAGGCACAGCACTGAGTCCTGGCTGCAGCACCAAGAGCCTTTCATCCACAGGGCTCCTTAATTTGGGATGATTCCTTGTCTATTCAGGTATTCCACAGATGCAGGGTATATCAAGTTGATTGTGGAGCTTTAATCCGCTGCTTCTGAGGCTGCTGGGAGAGATTTTCCTTTCTCTTCTTTGTTCTGACAGTTCCCAGGGGCTCAGCTTTGGATTTGGCCCCGCCTGTGCGTGTAGGTCGCCGGAGGGCGTCTGTTCTTTGCTCAGACAGGACGGGGTTATAGGAGCCGCTGATTCGGAGGCTCTGGCTCACCCAGGCCGGGAGGTAGGGAGGGTCACGGAGTGCGGGGCGGGCCTGCAGTGGCAGAGGCCGGCGTGACGCTGCAGCCTGAGGCGCGCCGTGCGCTCTCCCGGGGGAGCCGTCCCTGGATCCCGGGACCCTGGCAGTGGCGGGCTGCACAGGCTCCCCGGAAGGGCGTGTGGCTAGTGACCTGTGTTCGCACACAGGCCTCCTGGCGGCGGCAGCAGTGGCCTTAGCGTCCCATGTCCGTCTCTGGGCTCCGCACTCTTAGCCGCGGCTCGCGCCCGTCCCTGGAGCTCTCTCGAGCAGCGTTCTTAATCCCCTCTCCTCGTGCACCAGGAAACAAAGAGCGACGTAAAAGTCTCTTGCCTCTTCGGCAGGTCCAGACCCCTCCCCGGACTCTCTCCCGGCCGCGGCGCACCAACGCCCTGCAGGCTGTGTTCACGCCGCCAACCTCAGTCCTCTCCCGGCGCTCCGACAAAAGCCGGAGCCTCAGCTCCCAGTCCCACCCGCCCCGGCGGGCGAGCAGACAAGCCTCTCGGCTGGTGAGTGCCGGTCGGCCCGATCCTCTGCGCTGGAATCTGTCCGCTTTGCCCTCTGCACCCCTGTTGCTGTGCTCTCCTCCGCGGCTCCCAAGCTCCCCCACTCCGCCTCCCGAAGTCTCCACCCGCGAAGGGGCTTCCTAGTGTGTGGACACTTTTCCTCCTTCACAGTTCTCTCCTGCTGGTGCAGGACCCGTCCCTATCCTTTTGTCTCTGTTTAGTTTTTTCTTTTGCCCTAACCAGGTACGTGGGGGGTTCCTTGCCTTTTGGGAGGTCTGAGGTCTTCTGCCAGCGTTCAGTAGGTGCTCCGTAGGAGTTGTTCCACGCGTAGATGTATTTCTGGTGTATCTGTGGAGAGGAAGGTGATCTCCGCGTCTTACTCTTCCGCCATCTTCCCGGAAGTCCTCCGCCATCTTCCCGGAAGTCCTAGTTTTCAACTTTTTTATTAGAGTATAGTTGATTTCTAGATAGATAGATACAGCTAGATATTCTTTTTCAGATTCTTTTCCATTACAGATTATTACAAGATATTGAATATAGTTGCCTGTGCTATACAGTAGGTCCTTGTTGTTTTGGTTTTCAACTTTCAAGAGATGCTCAATAAATAACAATTTACCTAGTCTGTGAAGATGACCCAGTCATTTCTCACAGACGTCTCTATACCGTGTTATTCCATTCATAGTGGGAAACCCGTGCCAAATAATCTACTCAGTCTTTTATGGTCTTAGGGGAATCAGTAGATATTTGTTGAAAGACTAAATGAATGACTACCCAAGCCAGCAATTATGGTGGAGCACCAAGAAAATGAGGGAGGAAACAATCTAACTATAATCTTGTTAGATGACATTTGCTTACTTTCTCTCGTAGCTCCTATTCCTAAGACCATATCACTGGGTGGTGAGAGGAGAAAGCTCTCTAAGCTTTATTGTCACTCTCTTTGGTTCCAAGTATGAAGAAAAATGTGAAAGGCAACTTCTTCTAGGGCTTCTAGAAAGAGCCAGAGAGGCTGTTTGCACTGGATTGGATTTACGAGGACTAGATTCTAGCCCTGGTTCTGATGTGACCTTGTGAATCACAAGGTCTCGGACAGAAGTTGACTGGGTCTCTCATCTGTGAAAGGACAGAAGTAGACAATTGCTAGAAATTACTCCTGCTCTAAGATTCCAACACCCACTCTTTCGCAATGACTGGCTGTAGCTCAGGGTGCAGCCTGTGGCCATAGAGCAGATAAAAATGACCTGGGCCCCACTGTAGAAAACCGTTGGCGTGGGTCCACGGCTCTGTGAGTTGGCCAATTCTACTAACCAGGCAGACATTCATGCCTGACTAGAATGTGAGTTGTCGCTTTGCAAAAGAGCAATTTGAAGATTAAGGGGGAAAAAAAAGAAATCCTGGGCAATCACATCCCTCTACCATCCAGCTAAATGGGCAGCTTTGATGAGTAATCCATCGATTGCTCCAAGCCATCAGCCTTCTTCTTCCATCCGGATTTGCTGGTGCCGAATTTTCACTGCCAAAAGCAACTCCGACTGTGTAGGCTCCCCTCAGATTAATGGTGCAGGAAATGCAGTGATGTCCGTGGTGGGGACTCTGGGGCTTTGGACCTTGTGGATGGATACCTCCTGTGACAAGTTGTCATGCCCTTAGACCATCTCATTTGGGGGAATTGGATATTCATAGATGCTCAGGAAGAGAAATTCACTGCAAGTGCAGTGATCTAATACAGTAAGACGTTCTGGGTGTGACTAGAACCATGGCACCACGGCATGGGGAAGATAAGAAATGTTCTGTTTCAGCCTTTTTTCAAACACACTTTAGTGTGTATTAGTGAGGTTAGGCGGTGGTAGTCATCTCTCTTCCATCGGTAACTTCTGTTTTTGTCTTACTGTGACAGCATGCACACGCTCTCGCCCTTGCCAGTTTCCTTCCTCTTCTAATTGCTGACATTCTGCCAGAAAAGATGGTTTCTTTCTCACACAGTTGCAGGTTCCTTTTTTCATAGTGACTTGATGTTACCCTGCTCGGCCATTCAAGAAACAGGAGCCTGACAATTGAGAGATTTTAACTGTGGCTTGCAATCCACTACACATACGTAAAGGAACCAAGATACAGTTTCCTATTAACTTGTGTGATGATGTTTGAGGCATATGATTCTGAAGAATTTTAGAGGACTAGACACATTTCTGATGATAAATTATGATTTCCAGGTTTTAATTACTTTGTACTATGATAGTTTGAGGTTCAACTTTCAGACTAGAAATTTCAGATTCTCATTTCAAGCACCAATTCATGACAGGTGGCCATGAGGTAATTTCCTTTCTTAAGGACATGTACAGGAAGCAAGGTTCTTCCTTTTTAAATGCAGCCTTTATGCATAGATTTTATTTGTATAAAATGTGCATCCCAAGTCTTTGTAAATAGCACTCAGCCCAGTTATTTTGGTTTTTTATAATTCTGAAAATAAGCATGTACAAAATTTAGCAACTAAAATCCAAACTCACTGGGCTTGCAAGCAATGTTATATAGATCTGTTGATTTGGTTTGTAGGAGAAATGACTGATTTTTAAAAAAAAATTCAATGAATGAATTTGAGGAGACAATTTAAAATAAAGAGCTATGTATCCCAAAGACCATTTTTTTGGTCACCAGATTAGCACATTCTTCTTTCTTTACATCCACTCAAGATTCTAGAAGGGTCTGAGGTATTGCCTGTCTGTTAATTAGCCAGAGTAAGAGGGCAACTTCTCAGGAGCTGCAGAAGTTAATGGGAAAAATTCAGATGCAAAAATACTGTTACCTAAGGTTATATAAAAAGTCAGCTGCAGAGAAGCAATTTCGGAGTTTCTGATATTTTTGGTTTCCATTTGGACCAACACTACTGCCATGGTCTTTTTCTCATGTCCCCTTGATATTGGTTTAGGTTTTCGCAAGAATTCGTATTTGGAAAGAAACTCTGAAGAGGCAAATATTTAAGTTCTCTCAACTTAGCAACATAAGAAATAAATGGCGTGTTTTTCAAAAGAGAGAATTAGGTTGCATCAGGTAATTAGGTGAGCTGTGGAATTCTGCCTACTGATGGGCAGTAAGCAATGACTAAAGTTGTTTTTTTTTTTTAATTGATTTTCAAACCTTCACCAGCTAGCAATCTCTACAGATGCGTTCTCTTCATAAATAAAATCTGTGCATTCATTTCCAATTCATCTTCAACCTACTTCCTAAATCCCCCAATTTTAGTAGGTAAGAGTCCACAGATATCCACGTCTGAAGAATAAAGAAAATCTGTAAAAGCAGCAATATTATTTAATTTGGAATACTTCCTGCAACATCGTGGGCTGTTCTCTAATGGAATTAGAGCATTTCACTGTTGTGGTAACATGTTTAAATGACCATCATTTGTCACGTGATTTGTCTCTACTGTCTTGAAATCTTGGTTTTTTTAAAGACTCATGTCGGATTTCTCTCTCCTTTTCTCTCTAAAGTATGTGGTTCAAACACAGCATCTCTAATGATAGCATGATAGAGTCCACTTGCTGGTTAGTTAGAAATCAGTATGTTTTAGAAATGCTAGATTTCAATGTAGTAGATAAGTTTCCGTTTCCCATAACCAGCTCTTACCCACTGTGTTTTGTGGAAGATATGAAGCCTTTCATCAGTTCATCTGTCTAGTCCCATTCAAGCAATGTGGCCGGGGGAGTCATGCACAGGGTGACCCCTATCCAGTGCCCTTTATCCCAGAGCACTTCCCAACCACCAGAGGAGTCCCTTTACATGAAATAAAGGAAGACAAAGTTCCTCTCTAACCTCGTAAAAAGCCTAGGCCCTGCTGTTGTGGAGAGGAAGCACTGACAAATAATATCACCAACTGAACTCATGGGAGACACACATGGGAGTGGCGCCCCAGGTCCTAGCAGCTGGCCAGGTGGCCCTGACTGCGCTGTCCCATCCTCTCCACGCCTCTCCCGGGGGCTCCAAATCGCCCCCTCAATCACAGTGGTCGATTTCAGAGCGGTTATCTGAGAAAAGGCAGGCTAATCCTTCCAGGTCATGTATACAATGATTGGAATAAACATGTGATCCATCCAAACCAATCAGGTCTTCCTTGGAATTTATTACAGGGGGACATTGTTTTCTCTTGGGTGATGAAGTTGTTAGATTGAGCCCAGAGATGGAGTGGAAGCAGACACATGAGAAAGAGAGGTCCTGAGCCTATCTGAGTCCCTGGTTCAAGATGCCCTGTATCCATCCTGCCTTCCTATAAGCTTAGTCATTCAACTCTTCCTTTAATCAATTGCCTTTCTGTTTAAATTAATTCAAATGAGGTTCCTATCACCTGCACTTGAGAAAAGCCTGAGTTGCACACGTATCAAAAAGAAACATTTCGGACTTCCCTGGTGGCGCACTGGTTAAGAAGCCGCCTGCCAATGCAGGGGATATGGGTTCGAGCCCTGGTCTGGGAAGATCCCACATGCCGCGGAGCAACTAAGCCCGTGTGCCACAACTACTGAGCCTGCGCTGTAGAGCCTGCGAGCCACAACTACTGAGCCCGTGTGCCACAACTACTGAGGCCCACGTGCCTAGGGTCCATGCTCCGCAACAAGAGAAGCCACCGCGATGAGAAGCCCGTGCACCGCAAGGAAGAGTAGCCCCTGGTCACTGCAACTAGAGAAAGCCCACGCGCAGCAACGAAGACCCAACACAGCCAAAAATAAATAAATAAATAAAAAATTTAAAGAAAAGAATAATTTCAAGCTCTCAGAAAAAGAGGTCAGATTTGTGGTTTCCAGAGGCAGGGATTGGGAGGTGGGGGGAGAGGGAGGGGGAACTGGATGAAGGTGGTGAAAAGGTACAAACTTCCAGTTGCAAGATAAAAAAAAGTACTAGTAATGAACCACATGATGAATATAATTGACGCTGCTTTCTGTTATATGGGAAAGCTGTTAAGAGAGGAAATCCTAAGAGTTCTCGTCACAAGAAAAATATGTTTTTCCTATTTCTTTAATGTTGTGTCTATGAGATGCTGGATGTTCATTAAACTTACTGTGATCATCCCTTCATGATGTTATGTGGGAGTCAAACCATTACGCGTGCGCCTGGTATGCGCCAGTGCTGTATGTCAATTACATCTCAATAAGAAGGGAAGAAAAAATAAAAATAATAAAATATTTTTTTAGAAGAGTAATTTATGATACCACTTTCAGTGGCTGGTAAGCATCCCATCATATGTGTATATTTACAGATTTTTCAGGTAGCCCACTATTATTAGACATTTAGATCCCTTAAAGCAGCGGTCCCCAACATTTCTGGCAGCGGGGACCGGTTCTGGGGAAGACAGTGTTTCCACGGAGGGTGGTGCGGGCGGAGGATGGTTCAGGCGGTGACGTGAGCAATGCGGAGCGGCACCTTCGCTCACCTGCCCGCTGCGCGCCCCCTGCTGTGCAGCCCGGTACTGGTCCGCGGCCCGGGGGTTGGGGACCCCTGGCTTAAAGTGCTCCTGCATGGTAACTAAGGCTGTGACACACATCCTTATTCACAAAATGTTGTGCGCATCTCTGATCCTTTCAGTCGGCTAGCTACTGAAACCGTGTGCCCTTTGAAAGCTTTTGATACCTTATCGCCCGATTTCCCTGTCAAACAGTTGCATTTAATGTGTATTCCCAGCGGCGGTTCATGAAAGTGTCTGTTGTTTTCACAGTGTCACCACCTCGGGATATTCTCATTCTATTTAATATGTTTCTCAATTTCATAGGCAAAAAGTGCCAACTCATTGTTTTTTCAGTTTGTACTTCTTGGGAAAAACAGGTCATTCTTACAAAGAAGTCCTGAATTTCCCTCACGTTGTAGAGCCTCATGCTGGTGGCACTGTTATCACTCCACTGGGCCTCCGTGGCTGACTGACTCACGCTATCAAAATGCTAACAGAGTTTCCTGCTGTCAGAGGGTTCTGACAGAACATCACTTGCCTAATTTTGATCCAAAATGCCAGCAACCCTCTTCGTTCTGAGAGGAGGAGAAGAGAAAAAGCATCAAGCAAACGTAGAAGGTAGCAGGAGCATTTCTGCTTTCATTTGTCCGGATTTGTTAAGTTTAGACGTGGTGACTGAAGGGCAGATGGGAAAGCCCTTTCTCTGGCAGGGAAACCGACCCTAAGGAGACTTTCTTTAGACCCAGACTGCTCTTGATTTTTTAATGCGTTCGCAGTAGTTTCTCCTGGTATGGAGTTGGAATGACCTTGGATTTCACAGAGGCACAGTGCCCCTCCTTGCAGGTGGAATGACTCACGTTCTGTCCTTCCTTTGTCGCGGTTCCAAATAGGGTGCGTTTGCTCTTACGTTTTTCCCTCCCTTCCATTAGGAACAGACTAAATCTAGCATTACATTGTCAGAAGTTGAACTTAGTGAACTCTGGGATTCTCATGAAGGGGCTCGAGTCAAGAAAGGCCAGGTCTCACAATTAAAGGCTTCAGGAAGCATCCTTCAGGGCACGTGCCATTGGCTTCTGTGCCTTTTTGTCCAGCCCCTTCTCTGCATATTGCAGTGTGAGTGTGATGTGGCCAAAGAGAGCTGATGCTTGAGATTTTTCACCATGACAGCACAGAATAAGAGAGAAGGGGGAGGCACTATTTTCATTTTATTTGTAGATTAAGTGTGTGTTCTCCTAGCTTCCATTGGTCTGAGAATTACTGTATGAAAAATTTTTTTAATAAAGTCTGTACTATTATATCATTATTATTAATGTAATGGGTTAAAAAGATTGCATTAAGCCATGTTGATTTTCATTTTTAACCAGTCTATTATAAGTAATATATATCTATATATTAAGTATTAAATACGTATTTCTATATTTAAATATATATGTGTATATATATATTTTGGCCAGCTTCAACTCTATCCCTCATAGACTTTCAGGCCTTCTTTCACTTGTGTTCCAGAACTACAGCTTTCCCCTAAGCTTACATCAGGTCCCCTCATATGTAGAAAACTACTTTATCTATTTGAATAAGAAAGTTTAGAGATTTCCAGAAGAAAGGAAAAAAGTACATGGACACAGAAACAGAATAGTTTATAGAATATACGTTTCTAATTTAATCTTGGTATAAGTCACAACTTCTCTAGACCTCAGATTTTATAATTATAACAGGAGAGTTTTATCATTAGAAGACATAACACAGGTAGACTTTTAACTTCGGACCTGTCTGGGGAGCCAGGCCCCAAATCTTTCACAAACCAGAAACTATTTCCCCTTCTCCTGAATTTTAACCCAGTTCCCTGTAGTTCTTCACCTACTAATAGGGCCAGACGGTAGTGTTAACAACAACCACTGATTCCTATTCTGGAGCCAGAACAGGTTTGAGGTTCAGAGAGTGGATTAACTTGCTCCGTGGGGCACGTGGACCAGGAGTTCCGGTTGAACCTGGACTTGAACCCATGTTATCAAGCTACAAAGCCATGATCTCAACCACTGAACTGTGCTGTCTGCCAGCAGCCTGGTGGTTCTCAAACTTGTTTTTCAGCACTGAAACTTTTTAAGTGATATCTTCCCTAAAACCTCAACAGTGGAGCTGCTCTGGGTAAGTGGGAACCCTCGTTTCAGCAGCTTTGCCTCATCTCCAAGCTTAGGTTGGCACCACGGTGCTTTCACAGAGCCCTGAGCTGCAGGAGGTGGGAAAAGAAACCACTGTATTCCCGTGACTACACGCGACCGTGATGGAGCAAAACTCACCTTCCCTCCTCCTCAGAGACTCTGGGTGAAGAGCAAGCAGTCGGGGTCCACAGAGGCAGAGGCCCAAGAGCATGACTCACAGCGTAAGCAGCAGTGCCAACAGCCAAAGGGCCATCAGAGCTGCCGTATTTTGATGCTTCCTTTGAGGGCCGCAGAAATGTTATCAGAAATGTTATCAGGAGACAAGCAGCGTCTGCGCTTCCTCTGCCTTGACCCGCTCACATTTCCAGTGGACATGATAAGGAAGGAGCCCTCAGGCCTTCATTTTGGAGCACTGCTGCCACTAGCATTGCCAACTTCATTAGTGTTAATTTGTATCTTTTTTTAATTTTTACTTTTGGCCACGACGCATGTCTTGCAGGATCTTAGTTCCCCAACCAGGGATCAAACCTGGGCCCCGGAGTGGAAGTGCTGAGCCCTAATCACTGGACCACCAGGGAATTCCCAAATTTGTATCATTTTCATGAAGTTCACCGTAATGGTCAAGTGTGAGAACTCTGCCATGGGCAGGCCTGGGTTCCCATTCTGGCCCTGCCAATAAGTAAGTGAGCTTGGACCAGCTATTTAACTAAGATGCCATTTTCTCATCTAGAAAACGACATAAAGCAAGTAAAACACAGCACAGCATCTATCACAATAAAGGGTGGCTATTAATAATATTGTAAGTTAACAAAACATGTTTCTAGTTATAAGAAAATAAGAAGAATCCAAAAACTCTATTAATATATATGGTTATTTAATTAAGAGATGGACCCATGAAAACTTTTTTTCTTTTTTCTAGTTTGGATACTTTCCTCCTGAATTGCATTTGCATTTTTTTTTTAATGATCTCCACAGTAAGTCCAGTTAATATCCATTGCCACACAGTTACAAATTTTTTTTCTTCTTATGAGAACTTCTAAGATGTACTCTCTTAGCATGATATAACGTACAGCCTGTTGACTATAGTTAATAATAATACTAGTAAGAGTATTGTATATTTGAAAGTTACATTTGAATGTTAAGTGAGTTTTCTCTCATTATGTAATATAGGATGTGCTACTTCCATTTCGTGGCACTGCAGTCAGCAGTGCCATTATGAAGAGGGATGTTATATGATCAGAGTTTGGGTGGATTTTATTATCTATTGATAAGCTAAATCCCAGGGTTTTAAGAGACTTTGGAAACTCCTTCCTCCCGTTCTTCTTAGCCAAATAAAAACCAGAGTTATAAGAATTGAACAGCCTATGTGGCAGGTTTGGGAATCATTAATGCATCCTTAATATCTAGCCATGTCTGCCAGTGGTAGCAAAATCTGCTTTTAGGTCTTTAATGCTCCAGAAATAACAAGTGCTTTAATAGAATCTGAAATGTTAGTTTTCTAGTGAAGAAGAATATTGCTTTCATTGCCTCTTGCCTCCTGGAATACCTCAGTCCCTTTCCACTGTGGACCAGTGTATTTATAACACCCACAATTTGTTATTAAATTTCAGCTGTTGAGTTAGGTGTGCTGGAAGGGCCTGTGAGCACAGAACCACAGCTACACTACCTAATTGGCCCCGGCGGCATTAATCATTAGATAAATGGGATGAGAAGAGAATTTATTTTGACTGTAGGGGTAAAAACCATAGTGCACAGCCAATCTGAGCAGATGAGAATCAGGGGTGAACATGCAGAAGAAACAGATGGTGGTGAGTAAAGAGAAGGAGGCCAGAAGTTTTACATAAAACGTGTGACTAAATCAGAACCCTGGCGACTTGAATGGGATTTAAAAGCACATCTGAAAGAAGTTGGCCTTGTTGGTCTGTATGGTGGAAGCGGAGTTAGAGCACTTGGAGCAGCTTCCTAGAACTTTTGGCCACAGTAGGGTGTAAATTATGTAACATTAATCAAAACTGTTGATTGATTTTTAATTTTTTTTAAAATTTATTTATTTATGGCTGTGTTGGGTCTTCATTGCTGTGTGCAGGCTTTCTCTAGTTGCGGCGAGCGGGGGCTACTCTTTGTGGCGGTGCACGGGCTTCTCATTGCAGTGGCTTCTCTTGTTGTGGAGCACGGGCTTTAGGTGCACGGGCTTCAGTAGTTGTGGCATGTAGGCTCAGTAGCTGTGGCTTGCAGGCTCTAGAGCACAGGCTCAGTAGTTGTGGCGCACGGGCTTAGTTGCTCCGCGGCACGTGGGATCTTCCCGGCCCAGGGCTCGAACCCGTGTCCCCTGCATTGGCAGGCGGATGCTTAACCACTGCGCCATCAGGGAAGTCCCTGATTGATTTTTTTAAACTGAGTTTTTCATTTTGGTTTTTTGTTTTGTTTTTGTTTTTTTTACATTTTCTAATACTTCAACCAGATGTGAAGTCCTCTTTGAAAATGGCCAGTCAGCAAGCAGTGTTACAGGCACACATGGGCACAGCACACTTAGCACAGGATACTGTTTGCACATCCACTTGACAGTGTGAGGCATTTCCGTTTCCTAGTGCACAGCACCCCCTTTGAGCCCGCCTCCTTGGCACCCATTGTTGGACATGGCGGCAGTTTTCACTTTGGTGGGGCTGTTACAGATACAGCTGCTATGAACGTCTGTAACAGCCCTTGTGTGGACACGAGCTTTCTTTTCTCCTGGGTAAATACCTAGTGGTGAATGCCTGGACTTTACAGCAGACACATATTTAACTTTCTTAAAAACTGCTCAACTGTTTTTCAAAGCGGCTGCACCGTTTTATGTCCCCTTCAGCAGTGTGTGAGAGTTCCAGTTGCTCTACATTCTCACCAACATTTGGTATGGTTTTTCATTTTAGCCATTCAAAGGAATAAAGGTATCTCATTGTATTTTAGTTTGTATTTCTTTTTTTTTTTTTTTTTTTAGTTTGTATTTCTTTAATGAATACTGATGTTATATGTTTCTCTTTCCTTTTGCTTTTAACCACTTTGTTTCTTAATATGTGAAGTTGGTTCTGAAGGCAGCATATATCCAAATATCTTCTACTAACTTTGCAAGTTTTCTGTAAGTCTGAAGTTATTCCAAAATTAAAAGTTTTTGTTTTTAAAAAGACTTAAATACTAAGAGAAAAAAATCTTTTATATTTACTCATGTAGTTACCATTTCCAGTGCTTTTCATTTCTTTGTGCAGATCCACATTCCCTTCTCATAATCATTTTCCTCCTGTCCGAAGTTCTTCCTTTAACAGTTTTCGTAGTACAGCTCTGCTGGTGATGAATTATTTCAGCTTTTGTTTGTCTGAAACCATCTTTATTCCACCCTCAGTTTTTGAATGATAATTTTGGGGGGTATAGAGTTCTAGGTTGAGAGTCCTTTTTCAGTACTTTAAATGTGTTTTTCCATTATTTCCTCACTTGATTTGTTTCTAATCAGAAAATTATTGTCATTATTATTTTTATGCTTTGGTGTAGTTTTCTTCATGTTGCTTGTACTTGGATTTCATTGAGCTTCTTAGATCTGTGGACTTATACTTTTCATCAAACATGGAAGTTATTCAGCCATTATTTCTTCTAATTGTTTTTTCCCCACTCCTCGTTTTCAGGGACTCTAATTACATGTCTATTAAGCCATATCCTAAAATTGTTCCACATCTCTTTGATGATCCTTTTGTTTTTTTTTTTAATTCTTTTTTCTCTGTTCCATTTTGGATACTCTGTTGTTGTCATCAAGTTCACTAATCATTTCTTCTGCAATGTCCCAACTGCCATTAATCCTATTCAGTTGTATGGCTTCTCTATTGCTGCATGACAAATTACTACAGATTTAACAGCTTAAAACAACATACAGGCATAAGCTCGTTTTATTGTTTCACTTTATTTAGTTTTGCAGATAGTACACTTTTCACAAATTGAAGTTTGTGGCAACCCTGTGTCAAGTAAGCCTGTTGGCACCATTTTTCCAACAGCATTTGCTCCCTTTGTGTCTCTGTGTCACATTTTGCTAAGTCTCATAATTCTTCAAACTTTTTCATATCATTATACTTGTTATGGTGATCTGTGATCAGTGATCTTTGATGTTACTATTGAATTATTTTGAAGCACCGTGAACTGCACCCGTATAAGATGGCAAACTTAATTGTTGAAATGATAGCGCAGGATTTAGAATATTACATAAAGTTAGTTGATAAAGCAGCAGCAAGGTTTGAGAGGATTGTCACCAGTTTAGAAAGAAGTTCTACTGTGGGTAAGATGCTATCAATCAGCATTGTGTGCTCCAGAGAAATTGTGCTTGAAAGGAAGAGTCAATCGATGCGGCAGATGTCACTGTGGTCTCATTTTAAGAAGTTGCCACAGCCTCTCCAACCTTCAGCCGCCGTCACCCTGATAGGTCAGCCGCCATTAATGTTGAAATAAGACCCTCCACCAGCAAAAATATTACAGCTCACTGAAGGTTAACAGTTTTTAGGAACAACGTATTTTTAAATTAAGGTATTTTAAAATTTTAATAAAGTATTACTTTTATAAATAAAGTAATACTTTTAATAAAGTATTTAATAAAGCATTTTTAAATTTTTTTAGACATAATGCTATTGCACACTTAATAGAGTACAATATAGCGTAAACATAGTTTGTATATGCACTTGGAAACCAAAAACTTTGTGTGACTTGCAAGAGAGTAAATCTTGTCTTTTTTATTCTGTCTTGGCAAGAAATAGAAGTCGCAGAGCCTTATCCAAAGTATAATGAAATTTTGAAGCTACAACAGTAATAAAAATCATTGCCTTAACATTTTTTAAAATTAGGAAAGCAAGGTGTATTAGGAAATAGCTTCACGAACTCCATTGTGTTAAAGGCATCGTGACTTTTACAGCAAATGAATGTGGCATAGCCAGAGGAAGATGATATAAATGCCAAATAAGTACCTGAAATTTCCAAAACCCAAATGTCATTTTCTATGTCGCTTTGACCTTTGGCATTACCAGTCGGTAAATACAAAATTGGATCCACATATGAGTACGCTGAAAGTTCATTGAATTGGGGTTGAACGTTTCCCATCTGCCCAATGAAGAATGTCATCTTCAGTGATTTCTGAGGGTCCCCAAATGGGTCCTCACATGGGTACACAAATCAGTCTGTCAGCTGCACTTACCACAACGCATCTGCCGCCTCCTCGGTCAGCCCCTACTCAGTCTGTGCCCGAGAAGCCTCTTCTAGCATCGTTAGTGAAGCCTTCGCTAATGGGCCCTATTGTGAGAGTGCCAACCCTCTGGGTCCCAGGGCCGGGCCAGGTTTCTCACAGAGGCAGGGCGCCCCAGACAATTCTGAGCCTACCGTGCCTCAGACCTCTCACCCCTGCAAGAATCTTACAGTCTATAATGAAAGCAGTTCAGTCCTTCAGCAGCAGGGCTCAAATGCAGTCCAGGGAGCCAGATAGGGAACAGAGGCCACATCACCCACCAGCCTCCTCTTCTTTCTTCCCCACCACCTCTGAGTCAATCAGACTTCTCTTTCTCCCCTTACAAAACAAGGGCCCTGGGCTTCCCTGGTGGCGCAGTGGCTGAGAGTCCGCCTGCCGATGCAGGGGACACGGGTTCGTGCCCCGGTCTGGGAGGATCCCACATGCCGCGGAGCGGCTGGGCCCGTGAGCCATGGCCGCTGAGCCTGCGCATCCGGAGCCTGTGCTCCGCAACGGGAGAGGCCAGGACAGTGAGAGGCCCGCGTACGGCAAAAAAAAAAACAGAAAAAAAAAAACAAGGGCCCTTGTGCTCATCAGCCAATGACAGCAAATATTCGACAGCGCAAAGGTAGAGAAAAGTAGGTATTTCGTGCATTTGCAATATCTGGATGCGAAAACCCGACAGCCCAAGTGCCCTGTTCCATAGTTGCTGGAGCTCAGTAGCCCATGTCATGGGGACATTGTGACCTTCAGGGCACAGAGGTCATTGGGTCTAGAGCTCAGTTGAATGTCTCATTGAGTTGTCCTTGGATCATCCGGCAAAAGCTAAGAGCAAAAGCCCCCTCCCAGGGTGATTTGGCATTCTCCTTGGCAGTCTAGAATAAGGTACCCTCCCGGAGCCTCTACGCACCCCATCTTTAGAGAAGGCACGGCCTCTCTTCCATCAGACACAGCTGTGGACTTCTTCCTCCTCTCACTCCTCCTCCAGGCTTCCCCAACAGATCGGTGCAGCGGAGTCTCATTTCCTTTGCTGTCCTCGACCTTCCTCTCCACTGTGATTGTAAGAACATTTATTAGAGAATAATTTATTCCTCAGGCACATTAATGGAGTCCAGGTTCTGTTTGTTTTATATGGACAGACAGATGTGCAGCGTTTTGGGCTACTTTTAGATGAGCAATGCTGTTTATACGGAATTTTCCCGAGACCACCCAATTTAGTTCACATGACCTCTTCAGCTACTTCCAAGCCCTGGCTTCCAGAGGAAAAGAAAAAAACTTCATAACTCAGCGCCCCACCCAGTTTTGAAGACATGACTCAATACCGAAGGAATTTGCAAGCCTGCACTGCCAATCAACATGCCTACATCAAATAAACCATCTTTTCTTATTCTGAAAAAGGGAAGGTGGCCCTAGAAGCATTCTGCTCTCCAGCCTCCTCACATATGACTCACGTCTGTCTCATTTAGATACGTGGAGCAAAGACCATCAATCTAAAAAGTACTGATAGTAGACGAAATACTTAATAATTGGTCCTCCCCAAGTCTTCCACTTTCTATATGTTGCCTTTCCCCTCAGCTCAGGATTATGCCCGAAGATACTGTGAATGATTTTTTGCACATAGAAAGTTTGCTATATTTTTCATAGCATTTGCATAAATTGGCAATTTTTTGCTCATCACATGAACGCCGAGAAGCGAGTAAGGCGGTTGGTAGTGTGTGCGTTTTCCAGATGAAGTAAATGAGAAATCAAGTGAGTTTGCCAAGGTGTCCCAGTGAGTAATTGGTGAGGGTAATCACTCTGGTTGATCATAATCTTTCATTTTCTCTTGTATGATCATGTTTAATCTGCAACTATTTCCTATTTTTAAATTTGGTTGTTTTGAGTTACATAGACATACCATTACATTATAGATGGATATTAAATATATGACGTTACTTTATCGTTTACCAAGATGTGAGGATACATCAGTGTCTTTTATTTGTAAGCTCTTCCTGAACTTCAGCCAGTGAAATCGTACAGAAAATGTGAACCAGGAAACAATATTCTAGGTTTCTTCTGTAAATAGCGATAAATTTTAGTCACACGAATGACTGGGAGTTACTCACATAACCAAAATAGAGCTTGATACAGTGGAAAAATGACTAGACTAGAATAAAGGTTAAGATACCTGGTACCAGGCCTGGCTCTGTCATTAACTCCCCTCCACGCCCACGTCCTTTCCTTATTCAGATAATAAAAGAGGAAAATCCAGTTCAATAAATACTTATCAGGAGCTTACTGTGGGTGAGGCATTTTACGTATCCCATTGAATTTAAACCTCACAACAGTCCAAATGTGTGGGTGTTACTGTCCTATTTGATAGAAGAGAGGGCCAATATCAGGAAGATAAGGAAGGGGGCAAGGGAGGGTCATGTTCCCTTCTGCATACAAAGCCCTGCTCAGTGTTAAGGAACCTATAAAGATGAAAGAGAGTCCCTCTCCTCAAGATGCTTTCAAAACAGCAGAAGTGAACAGATGCACAGCCAACGAGCAGGGAGACGCCAGTTAACAAGGAAGAAGCAAGCGCTGTGTGAAATGGCGCTGAAGATGAGGGAAGCACATCAGAGGGAGAAAGTGACTCTGGCTGTTGGCGGGGGTGGGCAAGGGTCAGGTGATGATTGATCATGAGAGTAGACTTCAATTTGTATATCTAAGGGAGATTATGATCTTTGACAAGCAGAGGTGTGGCAGAAAGACACTCTTGGTGGAGGGAGCATCAGTAAGACACCGGTGATGATAAAACGCAGGGTGTGCACTGGACTCAGGCAGCAGGTTGGTGTGGGTGGAACACAGACCCTGGCAACTCAGAGTGTCCCCTCTGGACCTGCCCCATCCCTGTTGCCAGGGAGCTCGTTAGAAATGCAGGCTGTCAGGCCCCACCCCAGACGGGATCACAACCTGCCCAGGTGATTCATGTGCAGAAGGAGTAAAGGGGCAAGTCACACAGAAAGGTCGCTTCTGTAGGACGTATTGGATAGATGGAGGCCTTGGAGCAAGACAGAGGGTCAATCTCTGCTCTGTCTTCAGCTCCATCACTTTCCAGCTGTGGGACCTTTGGCAAAATTACTTACACTTTATTTAAGTTACCTGTTGCCTCATAAGATTTTTAAGATTTTTTTATATTTTAGAGCAGTTTCAGGTTCACAGCAAAATCCAGGGGAAAGGACAGAGAGTTCCTGTATACCCACCACCTCCACACACACTTACCTCTCCCGTTTTCAACATCCCTGACCAGAGTGGCACCTGGGTTACAGCTGATGAACCTACATTGATTCATCATCATCACCCAAAGTCCATAGTTCACAGTAGGGTTCACTCTTTTTTTTCTTTTTCTTTATGGTGTTTTATTTAAGAAGTGCTTCCTTCACTCTGTATCATAATGATTTGCCTTTCAATTTTTTTTTAAACATCTTTATTGGAGTATAATTGCTTTACAGTGTTGTGTTAGTTTCTGCTATATAACAAAGTAAATCAGCCATATGCATACGTATATCCCCATATCCCCTCCCTCTTGCATCTCCCTCCAACCCTCCTTATCCCACCCCTCTAGGTGGTCAAAAAGCACCGAACTGATCTCCCTATGTCGTGCAGCTGCTTCCCACTAGCTATCTGTTTTACATTTGGTAGTGTATATATGTCCATGCCACTCTCTCACTTCGTCCCAGCTTACCCTTCCCCCTCCCCATGTCCTCAAGGCCATTCTCTAAGTCTGTGTCTTTATTCTTGTCCTGCCCCTAGGTTCATGAGAACCATTTTTTTTTTTTTACATTCTCTCTCTCTCTATATGTGTTAGCATACAGTATTTGTTTTTCTCTTTCTGACTTAACTTCACTCTGTATGACAGACTCGAGGTCCATCCACCTCACTACAAATAACTCAATTTCCTTTCTTTTTATGGTTGAGTAATATTCCATTGTATATATGTACCACATCTTCTTTATCCATTCATCTGTCGGTGGACACTTAGGTTGCTTCCATGTCCTGGCTATTGTAAATAGAGCTGCAATGAACATTTTGGTACATGACTCTTTTTGAATTATGGTTTTCTCAGGGTATATGTCCAGTAGTGGGATTGCTGTGTCGTATGCTAGTTATATTTTTAGTTTTTGAGGAAACTCCATACTGTTCTGTATAGTGGTTGTATCAGTTTACATTCCCACCAACAGTGCAAGAAGGTTCCCTTTTCTCCACACTTCTCCAGCATTTATTGTTTGTAGATTTTTTTGATGATGGCCATTCTGACTGGTATGAGGTGATAGCTCATTGTAGTTTTGATTTGCATTTCTCTAATGATTAGTGATGTTGAGCATCCTTTCATGTGTTTGTTAGGAATCTGTATACCTTCTTTGGAGAAATGTCTATTTAGGTCTTCTGCCCATTTTTGGATTGGGTTGTTTGTTTTTTTGATACTGAGCTGCATGAGCTACTTGTAAATTTTGGAGATTAATCCTTTGTCAGTTGCTTTATTTGCAAATATTTTCTCCCATTCTGAGGGTTGTCTTTTCATCTTGTTTACGGTTTCCTTTGCTGTGCAAAAGTTTTTAAGTTTCATTAGGTCCCATTTGTTTATTTTTGTTTTTATTTCCATTTCTCTAGGAGGTGTGTCAAAAAGTATCTTATTGTGATTTATGTCATAGTGTGTTCTGCCTATATTTTCCTCTTAGAGTTTTATAGTGTCTGGCCTTACATCTAGGTCTTTTATCCATTTTGAGTTTATTTTTGTGTATGGTGTTAGGGAGTGTTCTAATTTCATTCTTTTACATGTAGCTGTCCAATTTTCCCAGCACCACTTATTGAAGAGGCTGTCTTTTCTCCATTGTATATTCTTGCCTCCTTTATCAAAGATAAGGTGACCATATGTGCATGGGTTTATCTCTGGGCTTTCTATCCTGTTCCATTGATCTATATTTCTGTCTTTGTGCCAGTACCATGCTGTGTTGATTACTGTAGCTTTGTAGTATAGTCTGAAGTCAGGGAGCCTGATACTTCCAGCTCCGTTTTTCTTTCTCAAGATTGCTTTGGCTATTCAGGGTCTTTTGTATTTCCATAAAAATTGTGAAATTTTTTGTTCTAGTTCTGTGAAAAATGCCATTAGTAGTTCGATAGGGATTGCACTGAATCTGTACATTGCTCTGGGTAGTACAATCATTTTCACAATGTTGATTCTTCCAATCCAAGAACATAGTTTATCTCTCCATCTGTTTGTATCATCTTTAATTTCTTTCATCAGTGTCTTGTAGTTTTCTGCATACAGGTCATTTGTCTCCTTAGGTAGATTTATTCCTAGGTATTTTATTCTTTTTGTTGCAATGATATATGGGAGTGTTTCCTTAATTTCTCTTTCAGATTTTTTATCGTTAGTGTATAGGAATTCAAGGGACTTCTGTGCATTAATTTTGTATCCTGCTACTCTACCAAATTCATTGATTAGCTCTAGCAGTTTTCTGGTAGCATTTTTAGGATTCTCTATGTATAGTATCATGTCATCTGCAAACAGTGACAGTTTTACTTCTTTTCTGATTTGGATTCCTTTTATTTCCTTTTCTTCTCTGATTGCTGTGGCTAAAACTTCTGAAACTATGCTGAGCAATTAGTGGCAAGAGTGGGCAACCTTGTCTTGTTCCTGATCTTAGAGGAAATGGTTTCAGTTTTTCACCATTGAGAATGATGTTGGCTGTGGGTTTGTCATATATGGCCTTTATTGTTTTGAGGTAGGTTCCCTCTATGTCCACTTTCTGGAGAGTTTTTATCATAAATGGGTGTTGAGTTTTGTTGAAAGCTTTTTCTATATCTATTGAGATTATCACATGGTTTTTATCCTTCAGTTTGTTAATATGGTGTATCACATTGATTGATTTGCATATATTGAAGAATCCTTGCATTCCTGGAATAAACCCCACTTGATCATGGTGTATGATCCTCTTAATGTGCTGTTGGATTTTGTTTGCTAGTATTTTGTTGAGGATTTTTGCATCTATGTTCATCAGAGATATTGGCCTGTAGTTTTCTTTCTTTGTGACATCTTTGGTTTTGGTGTCAGGGTGATAGTGGCCTCGTAGAATGAGTTTGGGAGTGTTCCTCCCTCTGCTATATTTTGAAAGAGTTTGAGAAGGATAGGTGTTAGCTCTTCTCTAAATGTTTGAAAGAATTTGCCTGTGAAACCATCTGGTCCTGGGCTTTTGTTGTTGGAAGATTTTTAATCACAGTATCAATTTCAGTGCTTGTGATTGGTCTGTTTATATTTTCTATTTCTTCCTGGTTCAGTCTCGGAAGGTTGTGCTTTTCTAAGAATTTTTCCATTTTTTCCAGGTTGTCCATTTTATTGGCGTATAGTTGCTTGTAGTAATCTCTCATGATCCTTTGTATTTCTGCAGTGTCAGTTGTTACTTCTCCTTTTCCATTTCTAATTCTGTTAATTTGAGTCTTCTCCGTTATTTTCTTCATGAGTCTGGCTAATGGTGTTTCAATTTTGTTTATCTTCTCAAAGAACCAGCTTTTAATTTTATTGATCT
This sequence comes from Tursiops truncatus, assembly GCF_011762595.2. Classification (NCBI taxonomy): domain Eukaryota; kingdom Metazoa; phylum Chordata; class Mammalia; order Artiodactyla; family Delphinidae; genus Tursiops; species Tursiops truncatus. The sequence continues at coordinate 165,507,956 of NC_047035.1, read as the reverse complement.
TTGCTATCATTTCCTTCATTTCTTTTTCATTTATTTCTGATCTGATCTTTATGATTTCTTTCCTTCTGCTAACTTTGGGGTTTTTTTGTTCTTCTTTCTCTAATTGCTTTAGGTGTAAGGTTACGTTGTTTATTTGTGATGTTTCTTGTTTTTTGAGGTAGGATTGTATTGCTATAAACTTCCCTCATAGAACTGCTTTTGCTGCATCCCATAGGTTTTGGGTCATCGTGTTTTCATTGTCATTTGTTTCTAGGTATTCTTTCATTTCCTCTTTGACTTATTCAGTGATCTCTTGGTTATTTAGTTGCATATTGTTTAGCCTCCACGTGTTTGTATTTTTTACAGTTTTTTTTCCTGTAATTAATATCTAGTCTCATAAGATTGTGGTCAGAAAAGATTCTTGATACAATTTCAATTTTCTTAAATTTACCAAGGCTTTATCTGTGACCTAAGACATGGTCTGTCCTGGAGAATGTTCCATGAGCACTTGAGAAGAAAGTGTATTCTGTTGTTTTAGGATGGAATGTCCTATAAATATCAATTAAGTTCATCTTGCTTAATGTGTCATTTAAAGCTTGTTTTTCCTTATTTATTTTCATTGTGGATGATCAGTCCATTGGTGAAAGTGGGGTCCCCTACGATGACTGTGTTACTGTCGATTTCCCCTTTTATGGCTGTTAGCATTTGCCTTATGTATTGAGGTGCTCCTATGTTGGGTGCATAAATATTTACAATTGTTATGTCTTCTTGGATTGATCCCGTTGATCATTATGTAGTGTCCTTCTTTGTCTCTTGTAATAGTCTTTATTTTAAAGTCTATTTTGTCTGATACGAGAATTGCTACTCCAGCTTTTTTCTGATTTCCATTTGCATTGAATATCTTTTTCCATCCCCTCACTTTCAGTCTGTATGTGTCCCTAGGTCTGAAGTGGGTCTCTTGTAGATAGCATATATATGGGTCTTGTTTTTGTATCCATTCAGCCAGTCTATGTCTCTTGGTTAGAGCATTTAGTCCATTTACATTTAAGGTAATTATCACTATGTATGTTCCTATTACCATTTTCTTAATTGTTTTGGGTTTGTTTTTGTAGGTCTTTTCCCTCTCTTGTGTATCCTGCCTAGAGAAGTTCCTTTAGCATTTGTTGTAGAGCTGGCTTGGTGGTGCCGAATTCTCTTAACTTTTGCTTATCTGTAAAGGTTTTAATTTCTCCATCGAGTCTGAATGAGATCCTTGCTGGGTAGAGTAATCTTGGTTGTAGGTTTTTCCCTTTCATCATTTTAAATAACTCCCTTCTGGCTTGCAGAGTTTCTGCTGAAAAATCAGCTGTTAACCTTGTGGGGATTCCCTTGTATGTTATTTGTTGCTTTTCCCTTTCTGCTTTTAATATTTTTTCTTTGTATTTAATTTTTGATAGTTTGATTAATACGTGTCTCAGCATGTTTCTCTTTGGGTTTATCCTGTATGGTACTCTCTGTGATTCCTAGACTTGTTTGACTATTTCCTTTCCCATATGAGGGAAGTTTTTGACTATAATCTCTTCAAATATTTTCTGAGACCCTTTCTTTTTCTCTTCTTCTGGGACCCCTATAATTCCAGTGTTGGTGCATTTAATGTTGCCCCAGAGGTCTCTGAGACTGTCCTCAATTCTTTTCATTCTTTTTTCTTTATTCTGCTCCGTGGTAGTTATTTCCATCATTTTATCTTCCAGCTCACTTACGCATTCTTCTGCCTCAGTTATTCTGTTATTGATTCCTTCTAGAGTAGTTTTAATTTCACTAATTGTGTTGATCATCACTGTTTGTTTGCTCTTTAGTTCTTCTAGATCCTTGTTAAATGTTTCTTGTATTTTCTTCATTCTGTTTCTGAGATTTTATATCATCTTTACTATCATTATTCTGAATTCTTCTTCAGGTAGGTTGCCTATTTTGTCTTCATTTATTTGGTCTTGTAGGTTTTTACCTTGCTCCTTCATCTGTAACATATTTTTTTGTCGTTTCTTTTTTTTTTTTTAATGGGTGGTGTTGTAGTCTTGTCTTACTGGTTGTTTGGCCTGAGACGTGCAGCACTGGAGTTTGCAGGCAGTTGAATAGAGCTGGGTCCTGGTGCTGACATGCGGACCTCCAGGAGGCCTCACTCCGATTGATATTCCCTGGGGTCTGACGTTCTCTGTTAGTCCAGCAGTTTGGACTCAGAGCTTCCACCACAGGAGCTCGGGCCCAACCTCCAGCCTGGGAACCAAGATTCCGCAAGCTTGGCACGTGGTGAAGACCATGGTGAAGACCGCGTATGACACCAGCCAGGCTGATTTCTTCACCTGTTGAAACTACTACCGGATCAGTGATGGGCACTGGTCTTTACCACCTTGATGACAAGGACCACACTTGTGAAAGGATGTCACTCAAAAACGGACCCGGAGGAGAAGAAATGGCAGCTCTCACTGGGTTCACTCTTGGTGTTGCACATTCTAATGGGTTTGGATAAATGTGTAATAATATGTATCCATCACTATGGTATCATAGAGTATTTTCATGACCCTAAAAATCACCTAAAAAATGTGCTCTGCCTTTTCATCTCTTCCTCCCCCTGAATCCCTGGCAGCTACCAATCTTTTTACTGTCTCCGTAGTTTCACCTTTTTCAGAAAGTCGTTTAGTTGGAATCAAACAATATATACCCTTGTCAGATTGGCTTCTTTCACTTAGTAATATGCATTTAAGCTTCTTTTCATGGCTTGACAGCTCATTTCTTTTTAGTGCTGAATAATATTCCATTGTCTGGATGTATCACAGTCTGTTTGTCTCTTCACCCACTGAAGGATATCTCGGTTGCTTCCATGTTTGGCAGTTGTGAATAAAACTGCTCTAAACATCCAGGTGCAAGTTTTTCCTTAATTCTTTTTTTTTCAGTTTTAATATTTTTTATTGAAGTATAGTTGATTTACCATGTCACATTAATTTCTGCTGTACAGCAAAGTGATTCAGTTATACATATATATATACATTCTTTTTAAAAATATTCTCTTCCATTATGGTTTATCATAGGATACTGACTGTAGTTCTCTGTGCTGTACAGTAGGTCCTTGTTGTTTATCCATTCCATATATAAAGGCTTACATCTGCGAACCCCATTCTCCCACTCCATCCCTCCCCCAACCCCTTGGCAACCACCAGCCTATTCTCTGTCCGTGATTCTGTTTCTGTTTCATAGATAGGTTCATTTGTGTTGTATTTTAGATTCTGCATGTAAGTGATATCATATAATATTTGTCTTTCTCTAACTTACTTCACTTAATATCATAATCTCTAGTTGCATCCATGTTGCTGCAAATGGCATTATTTCACTCTTTTTTATGGCTGAGTAGTATTCCAGTGTGTGTGTGTGTGTGTGTGTGTGTGTGTGTGTGTGTGTGTGTGTGTGTGTGTGTGTTTGTAGATCTTCTTTATCCATTCCTCTGTCAATGGACATTTAGGTTGTTTCTATGTCTTGGCTACTGTGAATAGTGCTGCTATGAACATAGGGGTGCATGTATCTTTTTGAGTTATAGTTTCCTCTGGATATATGCCCAGGAGTGGGATTGCTGGATCATATGGTGATTCTGTTTTTAGTTTTCTGAGGAACCTCCATACTGTTTTCCACAGTGGCCAGCGTGCAGGTTTTTCCATGCCCCGAAGTGTTCGATTCCGCAGGTAAGTACCAAGTAGCGCAATGGCTGGATCACACCTCATAGGACGTCGTTAGGATTCGTGTAAGCAATGGCCCTAGCGTAGCGCCTGGCACTCAGTGAATGGTTCTCAGAGTTCGTCTTGCCCCTACTGTGTATGAGGCCCAGGGCAAGCGAACAAATGGAGATTCCCATAGCATATACCTAAATAGGTAAGGTTCTGAAACTTTACAGCCTTGTCCGTGGCCAGGCTCACGTTTCTAGCCAGATCACCTGAGCTGGAGGCTGCAGGAGCGGCGCTCACCCCTGCAGCCTACAAGCCCGAGCAGAGCCGTGTACCTGCTAGGCAGGGTGGGCCAGTTGGGCCCAGGACCAGCTCCTGGATGGTGACTGAGTCTGCCTGAACCCCTCATGGGACTGGCCGGGTTAAACTTTCCAGGGAGTTGGGGAAGCGAGATTCTTCATGCCTCTCTTTTCCAACTCAGATGCCTCGGAGACCCTACTTCCTGAGCAGAGAGGCGGGAGGGAACAGTTATCTGGGGAGCCCAGCCTCTGAGGCACCTGCTTTGGGTGATTTAGGGCCACCTGGAAAATAGACCAGTGCCTCTTTGTCTGGCTTCCCAAGGGAGGCCACCACCACCTGCCCCACCACAGATTTGGCCCTGTGAGGGTCAGGGGTGGGAGGAAAAGTCCAGTTCAGCACACATGTCCCTATTGCATAATTCTCATTAGCTCAAACTATTCCAGAATTCTCCCCCAAAGCTTCTTTTTAAGACCAAAAAGAAAAAAGCAAATGTCTTTGTGTTTTGGTATTTGTGATGTGCAAGACCTCTGTTGCCTGGCTCTAAGGCTGGCCTGGCCCATTGCGATGACAAAATGAGACTTCATTCTGCAGGCATGGGCAATTGCAGAAATATTTTGAGCTGAGAAGTCACACGAGGAAGCAGAACCCTTTGGACCCAGAGTACAATTGGGTGGGAGCAAAGGCAGATCCAGTCTAATGCCAGAAAGCAATATGTGTGTTGGAGGTCTCCCTGGCGCAGGATGTGCCACCAGTCCTCTCCCTTGGCCCTTCCTGTCCACCGTCCCATCCCCTGGCAATCTTAAAACAGGTCTGTGAGAGCTGGCTTAAGATTTCTTTACTGTTGAAAAATAATTTCCATTTGGTTCTTTTTTTAAAAGTTATAATTATGAATCTCCCCTGGGTTATCTAGGGAAAAAAAAATTGTGTGGAGAAAATGACCTTTCAAGAAATAGTCACCGGGCTTCCCTGGTGGCGCAGTGGTTGGGAATCCGCCTGCCGATGCAGGGCACGCAGGTTCGTGCCCCGGTCCGGGAAGATCCCACATGCCGCGGAGCGGCTGGGCCCGTGAGCCATGGCCACTGAGCCTGCGCATCCGGAGCCTGTGCTCCGCAACGGGAGAGGCCACAACAGTGAGAGGCCCACGTACCGCAAAAAAAAAAAAAAAGAAATAGTCACCACTGGGATATGGTCATCCACATTTGAAAACATAGATTTTACTGAAGTCCTTTGGGGTCATTGAGTTGTGTCAAGGGTTCAACTTGTTTTTCTTTCTGACTCATAATTTAAAAACATAATTTAAACCAAAACAACAAATCCATACCGATGTTTAAAACAGAAGGATATCCTGCTTCAAGGTTTCAGAGTCCATGTAAAGCAAAGTCACCGAATCTGTTTTTAAACTGAGTTTCCTCTTTCCTGGGGTCTTTTATAAATAAATTGAAGTAAAGGTCCATTTTCTTCCTTCTACTCCCTTTTTCCTTTTTCTTGGTGACCCTTTATTATTCCTACCAGCCTATAGCTTCTCATCATTGTGGTCGCTTCTTCTGACCCAAGATTGCTTTATTTCTCATAAAGAAAAGAGCTTTTCTCTGTTGGGTGGGGATTACTCTGAGCTAACCAGTACTCCTCTTAGAGACTGGGTGGTGTGGAATACCAATCACAATAGAGCAATAAATCATTGTCATTACACAGAAGGCCATTTTGTCCTTGAATAAAGTCTCATCCTGCTTGCAAAGTTACACACCAAATTCGGGAAATACAAAACGTATGTGTTCTTTCAAATGACCTAAATTGTACATGCTAACATATACATATTTTTTTCTGGGTTAAAATGCTAGTTTGGCTTTAAAATGTATCCTTTACTAATCATGAAATGAAAGACTGATATTAACATACCTTACTAATTCATATTTTCATAATTTTCATGTTCAGAATTCACATGGATTTTCACATTTAGATTTTTCAATGTACCGAGAAGGCTCTTTGATAACTGAGATAATAAAACACTAGTAATAAGAAGAAAGAAACTTAGTTTGGGTGGGAATCATTCAGACATCACAGAGGAGGTTCTGTATTCTTTCAGTCTTCCCATCTTGCAAGTTACTCAAGTCAGTTTCATTTGTGCCCCTTTCAGTTGAGCTTTACAGATACTTTCTCATATGTGTTTGTTTATAGTTTTTATTTTTTCTCTGTCTCTATTGGGCAGTAAGCTCCTTCCGTCTCCTGGACAGCTGCAGAAAGAACTTAAAGCAAGAGAAACCAAGTGCTGCCTGAGAACACTTAGTGTCTCCCATGGGTAGAGGAAGAAGTATTAAAACTATAGCAAACACATGTACGCAGATGCTTCAGTGTAGCTCAGCAAACACTGGATGCCACAATGTGCCAGCCACTGGGGGTGCAGTTAGGATGCAAATAAAGCTGTTTGTGCTGAAGTCCTCATGCCATTGGCAATTGCTGCATTCACAGAAAATTCCCGTTGGACGTGGTCTGTTGACATGCAGATATGCATAGAGCGTTATAGGGACACATCACGTCCAGGGGACTCCTGGAAAGCTTCCTAGAAGAGATGACGCCTGAACTGAGTCTTGAAGGAAGAGTAGGAATTAGTCCTGTGAAGAAGGATGGGGAGGTGTGACAGGAGCAACCACGAGCTAAGACATGGAGGAGGAAGCAGTACCTTGTGTGCCGGGAAGTCTAGGGTCTCATGCAGCACAGTGATGAGTGGCCCTCAGTGATGAGTGATGATGTGTCACCACTAAGTTGTCCCTAATAATATTTATCATAATTTGCAAATATTGACTTCTCCTGTAAGTTGGTGTGAAACCTTAGTCAAGGTTCTGTTATTGACAAGTAGTGTAAATCTATTTTAAATTACCTTAAGCTGAGGTGGTGGATTAAAGGAAAGAATTGGGGTATCTCATGATCCCCAAGGCAAAAATGGAGCCAGGCCCGGGAAAATTTTCAGGAAACCAGCCATCCATTCTCTCTTTTTTTTTTTTTTTTTTTTGCGGTACGCGGGCCTCTCACTGTTGTGGCCTCTACCGTTGCGGAGCACAGGCTCCGGACATGCAGGCTCAGCGGCCATGGCTCACGGGCCCAGCCGCTCCGCGGCATGTGGGATCTTCCCGGACCGGGGCACGAACCCGCGTCCCCTGCATCGGCAGGCGGACTCTCAACATCTGCGCCACCAGGGAAGCCCCATTCTCATGTTCTACTACAGATCTTCTGCTGCCATCTTATAAAGCAATTTCAAGGTTAACTCTTTACTGACTATAAACGGCTCCAACAGAGTACAGACAAGAGCTGACAAGGACAAAAGTGGATCTGAGCATCATCTCCAGGTGGCTTCTGTCTGTTGAGGAGAAAGATGAAAACAGCAGAGTGGAATGATGCTTATTATACCCATGAAATGGTCTACTTTAAAGATTCAGACATCACAGCTTGGGAACTGGGGAGAGGTCACTGAGAAACCCCAAAGGACCATACAACTGAGCTTGTTTTTAATCAAGACTGTAGCCATGATGCAAAGTGGCAACAGAAGGCCATGAGTCCTTCTTAACCACATGCCTCATGGGTGGCTGTCAGCCTCAGAAACCCTAACCTCAGAGCACGAGGCATTCACACAGCAGTCATGTGCTCAGTGAACTGAACGAAGAATCGTCACAAAGTCAATGTTAGGAAACTCAGGTAGATGTGCAAGTTTCTTAGACTAAAAGTAGATGATGAGAAGACAAGGCTTACTTTAGGAGCTGCTTATTACACTCCAGGCACTTTTCTAAGTGCTGAATTCGTATTAATTCATTTACTCCTCCCAGTAATCCTAGGAGGTGGGAACTATTGACATACTCTTTTTATAGACAGGGACAGTGGAGCACTGAGAGGTTAAGTAGCTTCCTCAAGGTCATACAACTAAGAGAAGGTGGGGCTGGGACTGGAACCCAGGAAGTCTGGTCCCCAGGGGACCTGGGGACACCGGCTGCCTGTTCACCAATCACCATGTTCCTTTCTCACAATTCACCCACATAGGTTGTAAGAATGAGTTTCTAAACAAAAATGATCCCAGAAACAAATGGATATTTAAATGAACAAGAACTGAAAAGAAGGCAAGTCCATTTCAAAGGAAGAAAATATTGACATGAGGGTTTTCAAACTTTTTGGCCGCCATCATCTTACCTTGAACCCAGTTAATATAACAGAGATAAGAGGAGCTGCTCTGGGTGAAGCAAGGGACAGGCACACAAGCCACCAGCTCTGACTGCCCTGTGACCTCTACTTTGACCCCAGGCTGCTTAAAGGACTCGGGGACCCACACCCTACATCAACAGCTGGTTAAAAAGAAAACACTGGAACTGATTCACCTGTCCTGTTATCTGACTTGGTATCAATGTTAGAGTTTTTGAAAAATTTTTCAACAGTTTGCAACATTTTCATTAGAAGCTCTCCGGTTTCATCATTAAAGCTTCTTATAATGAACTGTTTTGGTTTGGGGTTTGCCTCTCTATCCATTTGATATAGTACTGACGACCTTACTGAGCACAGGAGAAGAGCTGAGAGGGAGGATGAGGCTGAAAAGAAGAGGGAAAAAGCGAAGTTAAGGCATCTGTGAGGGCGGAGCATGTTGAGAAAGCCTTTGCGTGTATAGATTCTGAATGAAGCAAGTTGCTCTGACTTTGGAAATGAATGGCTGAGAGAGTGGTTCTTTTGTTTATTTGTTTTCTTTACTTTTCCCCTTCCGGTTCCTCAAAAGGAATTCAGGATATTTATTCTTCCTCGGTTATGTTTTTTCCTAAACATTATCTAAACAGTCCACATTCTCTTGTTTGAGTAGTCACCATACCTGCTGAGCTCTTTTTTGTACCTGGAGATCAGGTCACCTAAACTAGAAATTTCCAATATATTTCTTTCTGAGGATGCCTGAACTATACGTCAGAGACTTCCTTTGCTGTTTAAATAAATCCACACAACAGCTACCAATATTTCTTTCAAGATGTAGATTTCTCCTAGCCATTTCAGCTTATATATTTTACTACATTAGTATAACCAGGACCCAATTTCTTCTCCATGTTACTCTCAGAGATGTACTATTACTTCTACCTTCTAGGAATATTGTGGAGGACGGGGGTGATTAACACAAGAATAATGTCAATTCAGGCAATTCTAGAATTGAACTGGATTCCTTCACTTACTAGTAGTACCTCTTTGGGCAAGTTACTCAGACTCTTGCTGCGTCCAGTTCCTTGTTTGTAAATTGGGGATTAAATAATACCTATTCTGAGCTCTACTGAACCTTAGCAAAATAGATACATTCACCCATATACAGACCTTTCTAGCATATAGAAAAAAAGACAAAGAGTCACCCAACTCATATGAGGCTTGTATAACTGGGTTTAAAAATCCACAAAGGTAGCAAAAGAAAGGAAAATTGTAGGTCATTCTTACTTACGAAGATCAGATGAACAACCCCAAAGAAAATAGTTTCAAATCAAAACCAGTGGTGTTAAAAAAAAAAAAAAATCAATCCTAGGAATATAAGGATGTTTTTGAACCACTAGAAAAATGTTATGGTTAAACACAGTGAATTGAATGCATTCAGTTAACTCCTTTTTTTCCTGAAACCCCAGCGAAACGACAGTAAAGAAATAAACAAGATATATATATATCCACAAGGACGAGAGGAAAGGGAGAAGACCTCAGTGGGCAAGAGATGTCAGTGTTGTTTTTTAGGTGATAAAACTGATTAAGGAAGGGCATTGACTTAGCAAAATAGAGAAACTGAAAATCTAAATGTCTATGGAGGCTGATTTCAAAGAGTAGAGAGGAGTCATCAGGCCACAGGATTCCTGAAAGGCTTACTAGTTTGTCACCAGGTTCTTAGAAGGTAGAGTGAGGAATGGTCTGGATGCAGCAAGGCAATGGGAAGCATATGAATGGAGAAGTTGGACCTCTAATTGCCCTTCTCCATCCCAGACATATTTTCCAGAGTCATTAAACCAGGGAGCTCCAGACTCCAGTGTACTAGGGAGGATTGAGGGGTGATTGTTTCCAGGGAGGGAGGGAAGGAAGAAAGAAAGGGAGGGCGGGAGGGAGGAAAGGGAAGAAATCAGTCACAGCTAGCATCTACTGAGTGCTTACCGTATGCCAGGCTCTGTTCTAAATGTTCTGTGTGTATTAATTCATTTGATCTTCTTAACAACCCACCAGATAGGAGAATAAATGTGCAAAAGTAGCCAAGACAATTTTTTAGAAGAACAAAAAATTGGGACTTGCTCTACCAGACACTAAAACATACTAAAAAGCTATAATAATTTAACAGTATGGTTTTGATGCTGAAATAGACATTTTTGGTTAATGAAACAGAAGTATATAGAAATTGATCCTTGCATATTAGAATGAAGGATATGATAAAAATGACATTTCAAACCAGTAGGGAAAAACATAAACAATTCAATAAATGGTATTAGGACAATTGACCATATACACACTTGGAAGATATAAATTCCAGATGAATTAAGGGCAAATCTAATATTAAAAATATGTTATAAGCTTGGACTAAGTGAGGCCTTCTGAAATAAGACTTGCTTGAAAACACACTAAATGTGTGACTTAGAGCATTGTATTCAGCTTTCTGATGTGTTGTGTTTTTGTTTCTGAATAGAGATGATAATAGTAGAATTATTGTGAAATTTACTCTGATCTAGCAGAGTATAAGTCTCATTTTTTTACATCAAACTTTGTGGTTTAGTTGTTCCATCCAATTCTGCATACCTCAGTCCTCTGGAGACACTGAAATTTTACTTTTCTTGCTGCTATTACCATGTGTGAGTGTAATACACAGAAATTCTCCCTATATTAACTCCTCTTATCTCATCACCTCTAGAAGTGACAAGAAAATTTTCTCCTTTGACATTTTTGACAAGTTCTCAACCTGCTGACATGACTGCGTGTGAATATATGATTACATAACGCCTGTACAAAAACAGGAAAGATCAGCGAATTCTGGTTAGCCTTTGATTTTCTCCTTTTAAGATCAGTTCCCATAAGAAGAAAATTATTGGTTTTATCTAACTTATGGGCCACTTCAACCATTGTCTCCACTCCTTTGCAGTAAGGAATGAATGCTTTCAAAGTGGAAGTAAGAACGTTTTAAGGTCTTTTTTTTTTTTCTCTTGAGCAGTAAGGTAAAAAAATAAAAGGCTGCTTCATTGGTAAAACTGTTATATTGGTTGGTTGGCTTTTTTTTGTTTCCCTTTCCAGGTGGCCAGTGCTATGACAAAGTAACTCTAGGTCCAGACTCTCAGTTGCAAGTGACAGAATCCAATTCAAACCAACCCAAGGGAAAATTTCTTTAAGGGAATGAATTGGCTTAAGTAGCTGGAAAGTTCAAGGTTGGTTATAGCTTCGGGCATAGCTGATTTATAGAGGTAAGGCCTGGCTCCACCTGAACCAAATGGAATGAACTCTCCCGGGAAAGAAGCAGGACCTTCTTGCCAGAATAAGGGAGAAAAGCAGTGAACTAGCCAAAGGAACAGCTGTCCGCAGCAGTAACTGGAGATGTTTCCTGGTTCAGCACAGTGTACGTCTGGTCCCTCTAAGTCTTCTCACTTAGGTTATTGTTTGGATGAAGGGACTGCAACATCGCAGCAGTCTTGCTTGGTCATGAAACCAGTTGCCTGTAGGATATCTGCTTCGGTTCCTTTAATGCCTCTTTGCAAGGAGGCCAGAAAACAAGCTGCCTGCTCTCTCTTTCCCATTCTGCCCCCATGTTATTCTATTGTGATATTTATACTAAGGAACAATCCATATTTTGTTCATTGTGTGTGTGTGTGTGTGTGTGTGTGTGTGTGTGTGGTGTGTGTGAGGTTTGATTGGGACAGGATAATGTCCTGTATGTAAATATTGTGAAAAGGAATGCTCATAACCCCTAATAAGATTTGAGTGAAAAGTCTTTTTTTTAATTGTAGTATAGTTGATTTACAATGTTGTGTTAGTTTCTGGTGTACGGCAGTGATTCAGATATATATATTCTTTTTCAGATTCTTTTCCATTATATGTTATTACAAGGTACTGTGATAACGTCTTCTGAATGGGGTTCTGGGTCTTATATTCCTGGAACTGCAGTAAGTTCCTAAGGCTTCATCATCCACGTCTGAAGGTCTGACTGTAATAGTTCTTGAGCCTTGGCCTGTTAGAACTGCCCTCAACACCAGATGAGGGATTAGACCAGCGCTGGTAGGGAGTAGAGGGGGTCTCTAACCTCTCTGGGAGCCAGTCTAATTGTTCCCCACTGCAGGGCTGTAACTGAGGCCCGTTGGCACAGCTGACAAATGCTAGGCCCCTCCTGGGGCTCCCGTAGCCACCCCCTCACCCCAGGGAAGTCCAGGAGCATGACTGTCTCCTCCAGTTCCATCTGTCTCAGAATAGCTGCAGGCACCTTCCATGGTTTTTTGGTCCCAAAATTAGGTTTGCTTGTCCTCTCTCTACTCCTTCCATGCCCTCTCCACACAGCCTCGCCCGCCAGCCATTAGAGTGCTTTGTCTCAAGCACAGTGGCAGGAGAGTGGCTCTTGGTAACCATAGGCAACCACGAATCTGTACCAGCTATTTGTGCTATATTTGTAAGGCGCAGTCTCGCCACTGGCCGGGTAGACAGGGAAACGTGCTTTAAAGGTTTTCTTGTACAGTAAAATGTTGTCTCCCCTTTTTCTTTTAGAATGACCAGTCCATGGGCGAGATGCAGATAATTGGAGGTGATGATCTCTCAACACTGGCTGGAAAGGTTCGTTCATGTAACTATGCTCTGTGTACACTGAGGCATTGAGGTTGCGGGGAAATCAGTGACCTTCATTTCAGGTCAGCACTGTAGTCCATTTTAGGCACTCTCCCAGGTTTGCTAATTCATGCAAATGGATGTGTGAATCCTTTTAATGATCTCTTCTTTTATAAAACACTCCTTCTGTCATGCTTCCAAGACCTGATGCGAACCGAATCTTTCCTCTCCAAGCTTCCTTGCATTTTGTTTCAGACAACCTCACATTACAAAACCCCTTAGCATTCCTTCTCTTTCCCTACTCACCCTTTCAGGTACCTTCTGAAAGGTAAGGCTTTTCCTTTATTTGCCCGCTTTTCTCCTCTCATCTGTGCCTCAGCACCTAAGCACTTCAGTAAGACATTAAAACAGGTTTGTGGAAATGTTTAAAATTTAGGCAGGGAATAAAAAAAGGATATCTGGAGATTTTTTTCATTTTTCAGCACTTTGCCTTTCTTCCCCCCATTAAAAAGAACGTAGCCCAGGAGTTTATGAGGCAGACACCTCCGATGCTAATTTGGAGTTCCAAACCTGCCAGTGCTTAATGATAAAGTGAAAAACTGTTTGGATTCTGACATAAATCCACGCATTTGGGAAGGAAGAGTTGTTTCACCAAGCAGATGGTCTTTGTGCAAATGTGATCTGAAATGCAAGGTTTGCCGTGAACGAAAGCGACACAGAATTTGGTTTTGTTCACCTCCGCTGACGTATCTTGTATTCATTATCCCTGAGCAACTTCAGCTTTCTAAGTAAAACGGATCAGTCTATTATACAAGCTTAATCTCTCATATTTGCGGTCGTTATTGTTTTGCAATGCCCACATGGGGAAAGAAAGAGCAGCCACATTGAATTTTAAAGAAAGGTATAAAGACACTAGGAACACTGCAGAGCCACAAGGACAAACTACAGAACCGCTTACTTCCCTCTCCTCGGAAGATAGCATAGCATCTGAGTGTTAAACTGCTATCTAGTAGGAAATCGTGCCCCGCAGAAATTGGAATTAACTTGTTGGTGTTAATGTATGTGTCACATGGCCACCATTTAATGTTACTACATCAGTGCATAAAATATTATTTGATATTTGAGTATTTTATCCTAGAAAGATAAAATACTCAAAGCAATTTCCAGAAATTCATAACTTGTAACAACCCTGGAGTGGTCTTTAAATGATAAGTCATTTTAGTACTTTGTTGTATGACACTGCCTTGTAAGTTTATTACACAAGAGAATTATCGTACCTTGTGCATTTACCATGGAAGATGTCAATGTGGCAACTCTAAGAATCCCAAAGGAATGCCAAGAAAAAATGTGTACAGAAGAAGTGTAGTCTTTCTCTCCTGCCTTCTAAAATCATCTTCTGTTTTGTTTTAAAGTGATTTTCCCTCTTAAGTGAGCACTGGATATTCCCTTCCTTTAAGACATAGGATAAAGGTTATCATTTTTTTAAAAGAGAGAGAGAGGAGATTGAGGAAAGGGTCATTTCTTACTGGGGGTGGAGTGAGCAGAGGAGGTAACAAGGCTGTGCCTCAGTTTCCTCACCTACAGTTACTGCAAAGACCACCCTCATCATGAGAAAGTAGAGATCATGGAAGTTGAGGTAGGAAAAGTGGAAACCAGCCAGCAGTAAGTCCGAACAGAGTGGGCTTCAGTTTTTTGCTAGCATGACAATTGATTCGTCCAGGTTACCAGGTGCTGTTATGTGGTGTCTTTCCACTCTCCGTGTGTGCACAGACGCATTTCTATATACATTCAGAGGTGTGCCGAGTAGAACACCTTGGGCTTCTTGGGTAAATGTTTTCAAGATGAATCACCATTGATAACCAGGTTCTCAGCTGTCTCGACATGCAGCTCAGGGTCCCTAGGCTCATGTCAGAAGGGAATGTTTAATGAACCAACGTAGACCACACTCTGTGCTTTCAAATATATCTTGAATCTGCCTATGTCTCTCCATCTCCATGGAACCATCCAAATGTAGACCTTGCTACTCAAAGTGTGGTCTAGGGCAGGCATCAGATAAACTTTCCAGGTAAGGGCCAAATTGTAAATATTTTTTGGTTTTGTGGCCCATATAGTATTCTGTTCATCGACTTCACTCTGCCATCATAGCATGAAAGCAGAAAGCTGCCATAGATGAAGTGGAAACCAATGGACATGGCTGTGTTTCAATAAAACTTTATTTACAAAAACAGGCGGCAGGCCAGATTTGGCCAATGGGCCATAGTTTGCTGACCCTTGGTCTAGAAACCAGCAAGGTCAGCGCCACCTGGAGGCTTATTAGAAATGTAGTCTCTCAGATCCCACCCCAGATCTACTGAATTAAATCTTCATTTTAACAAGATCCCGGACATGATTCCTATCCACATTAAAGTTTGAGAAGACTAGTCTCTAGGGCGAGACTAGCTCTGTCCCTCTTTTGAGCTGCTGTGAAAACCTAACCAGTCTCCCTGAACTTACCTTCACTTAACTATGCCACCCTGCAAACCATTCTCCAAGAAGCAGTCAAAGGGATCTTCTTAAAATACAAATTGGATCACATCACTTGCCTACTGAAAACCTTTCAGCAGCCTGTCAATTAGGGTTGTCAGACTTAGTAAAAAAAACAAAAAAAAACAAAAAACAAAGCAAAAAACAGGATGCCAAGTTAAATTTGAATTTCAAATAAGCAATGAATAAATTTTCAGCATAAGTATGTCCCATGCAATATTTGGAACACACGTAAACTAAAAAGTTGTTCTTTATCTGAAATTCAGATGTATCTGGATGTTCTGTATTTTACCTGGCAACCCAGTGCTCTGAGATTACAGTCCGACCTCCTTATCACAGCCTCAAAGACCCGCGTGATCTGGCCCTGTCTCCCTCCCAGCATCACGGTACAGCGTTCACCTCCACCTCGCAGTGCAGTAAGCACGCTGGCTAAGCTCCTTCCTGCCAAGACCTCGGACAAGCCGTGGCCTCCACCTGGAATCCACTTTCCTCCTCTCCGTCAGATTTCAGCCTAAAGGCTCCCGTGTAAGGGAGGCCTTCCCCAACTCTCGGTCTGAAATGAGCACATGCTCTTCCCCTCTAGCCGTCCCCCCGCCCCACATTCTCCATTAAGTCTCTATACCCACCCTGTTTCCACTGAAGCCTTTTCCATAATTTCCGGTGTTTATTTGGGGCTTATTTATTTTATTTGCCTATTTCCCCCACCAGGATGTCAGTGTGATGGCGTCAGGGACCATTCTATCCCAGCATTGTGCATGGTACCTAGTCTGCAACAGGTCAGAATAAGTATTTGGTGATCGAGTGAGTGCAGGCTCCTCTTTCTCTTAGATAGAAATCAGAAAGACCTCTTCAGTTAAGTTTGGGAACGGGCGGACATGGCAGAAGGAAAGGGTAAATAGAAGCCCACCTGGTCACACGGAAGGACGATGAACCAGCTGGTTTGGTTGGGAACTGGATGAGTGATGTCGAGTGAGGGGACATTCTCTCTGTAGAAGCAGAAGGGCTTCAGTGTTCCACGGGAGTCCAGGCTAGATGGAGTTGGTGAGTGCTACACCTGAGAGTGGAGGATGAAAAAAATTTCACTTAACCTTTGGAATTTCCTTTTCCTTAAAAGGATAAAGGCATTCATATGGGCTGCTCTGCTCATCCCTTCAGCCTTTCAGAAAAGGCTATCCATTAAGAGTTTGAGAGAACTTTAAAAATAAATTTCAGGGATTTCCCTGGTGGTCCAATGGTTAAGACTCCGTGCTTCCCATGCAGGGGGCGCGGGTTGGATCCCTGGTCGGGGAACTAAGATCCCGCAGGCCAGGCAGAGTGGCTGAAAAAAGAAAAAGAAAAAGAAAAAAAAAAATTCAGAGGCCCTTCAGAGTGTTTCCATCATGCAGAATGTACACCAGCTGGGAAAAAAACTTAAAAGGAAAAGGCACCCAACAGTGAGTGGGTCCTTTTATTAATGGTGGTAGAAGAAAGTCTGAAACTGCAATAAGTATCTGCCTGGGATGGAAGATGCTTTGGGTGAATATCTGCGTTGCAAGTGTTGTTACAAGCCATCAGCTAACTTATCCCTTCTCATAGAGTAATCACAATTTCTCAATCAACAAATTTACACTGAAGTTATACTTATCATATTATTACTCTGCCATGAACTTCTTCAGGCCTTCTTTTTTTTAATGCTCGGTACCCAGAGAAGAACTTTAGGGGTTCTTTCCACACAAGACTGTTTCCTTGAGCTTAAAGAAATCCAAAGAAGGACTGTGATCCTGTGATCGTCTTAGAGAGAAGAGGGTGAGGTTTTACTTGGGACCAGAACGTCTGGGAATAGCACCGAAGAGGGAGAGACATTAGCATGTGGAAAGGGGGAGGAAGGGGAGGGAATAGCGGAGCCAGAGGACAGGAGTGGCCCAGTGTGACTGAAGGAAATTAGTCAAAAATAGGAAAACGATAATTTGAAAAACTGAAAATGTCAACTGAATTTGGTTTATAGAATATGTTGAATAACTAGTGTAACTTGCTCGGAAAAGCAAAGAGCCACAAAAGTTGCTGAGCCGTGGTGACATCATGAAGCTGTGTTTCGGGGAAAATGCACCTGACGGGAGGGTGGAATTAACTGAAAGAAGGGAGAGACTCCAGGTAGAGAAACCAGTTAGGAGACCACTTGATTGTTCACTTGATTGATTGACTGATTGGAGCACTTGAACTACAGGAACGAAGTAGGGAGTGAAACAGAAGGAACAGCCCTCTCCAAAGGCGCAGGAAGGAGCTCAGTGATTCCTGAAAGAGGGAGGGTTAGAAAGGATTTTTTAAAATCAAATTTGTTTATAGAAGGACTTTTAAAAATATGGAAAAATCACCTGTATAATTTTCCATGCATTGTAAACCCCGTAACTGTACTATGTAACTTCTTAAGTCCTCTATAGATGTGCAAGTTAAAATGTTTAGGAAAGGGAGGGCTTCCCTGGTGGCTCAGTGGTTGAGAGTCCATCTGCCGATGCAGGGGACATGGGTTCGTGCCCTGGTCCGGGAGGATCCCACATGCCGTGGAGCAGCTGGGCCCGCGAGCCATGGCTGCTGAGCCTGCGCGTCCGGAGCCTGTGCTCCGCAACGGGAGAGGCCACAACAGTGAGAGGCCCGCGTACCGCAAAAAAGAAAAAAAAAAAAATGTTTAGGAAAGGGAGATTATAGACAGCCCCTGTGCTCCTTTCTGTTTCTTGGCTTCTTTTATTACCTCTTCTTCCTTCCTTCCTCCCTCCCTCCCTCCCTCCCTCCATCCCTTCCTTCCTTCCTCCCTCCCTCCCTCCCTCCCTCCGTCCCTTCCTTCCTTTCTCTCTCCTTCCTTCCTTCCTTTCTTCCTTCCTTCCTTCCTTCCTTCTTTCCTCCCTCCCTCCTTCCCTCCCTCCCTTCCTTCTCTCTCCCTCCTCCCTCCCTCCCTCCTTCCCTCCTCCCTCCCTCCCTCCCTTCCTTCCTCCCTCCGTCCCTTCCTTCCTCCCTCTCTCCCTTTCTCTCTCCTTCCTTCCTTCCTTTCTCTCTCCTTCCTTCCTTCCTTTCTTCCTTCCTTCCTTCCTTCCTTCCTTCTTTCCTCCCTCCCTCCTTCCCTCCCTCCCTTCCTCCCTCCCTTCCTTCTCTCTCCCTCCTCCCTCCCTCCCTCCTTCCCTCCTCCCTCCCTCCCTCCCTTCCTCCTTTCTTTTTTTTAAAGCAAAAGGAAGAAAACTCCCAAGAAAGGCTGGCTGCGTCATGGTTCTAAGTAGGTCACGGCAGTTGAATACAGGGAGCCCTCAATGATTCAGTTCAGTGGCCCCTTCAGCTCACAGCATTAAAAGCATTTCACTTGGTGTGTTTAAGCTGTCTGCACAATGCGCTCTCTGGCTGATTTTTTTCAAAGTTGATTTAATCCTGGCACTTCATAAAATGTGTGTATCCATCAAAGCAAGACGATTTTATTCATGTTCAAGAGAAATCTCTGAAAGGGTGGAATAAAACCAAACGCATGGAAACAGGCGCAAATCCAGCAATGGAAAAACACAGATGTGTAGGTTAAGTGCAAGATTTCAGGAGACGCGCCACCCCACCCCGAATAAGTTCCTAACCAAATGCCAGAGTGAAGCATCGGAACCTGCCAACGTTTCCTCCTTGGCTGCCTTAACTGTTTAAATCATTCCCTTTAAATTGCATCTGACTAGGCTGAGAACAATAACGGAAATGCCCACCAACTGATGATTCTGGCAATTCTGTGAATTATCACATAAAGCGAAACGCTGGACTGCATGCCTTTCTCCATGGGGTTTATATTCACACTCCTGCGCACACTCAGCATCCACGCTCAGCTCACCATCACTCCTGCCATCATCCCTCTGCTGGGTGTGACCACAGCCACAAAAATACATTGCTGCGGATTAGACCGTGGGGTGCTGATCATTTTGCATTTTGAAAGACTGAAAGGAATAACCTATTGAAGAAAACCATTTAGATTTGCATAACTCTTTCCTTCTTTCTTTTCTTCTTCTCTTTCTTCCTTCCTTTCTTTTTCTTTAGGAAACCTGACGGGATTAGCTTCGATCAGGATCATGCGATAGCAAAGAAAGGACACACTCTGGAGAGTCCCCATAGGATTTTTGCCTGCGGTTCCCAAGCTACAGATTTTACTGGCTTTCTGGGAGGAAGTGAGCTCGGTGTGATGAGATGACTAAGATGGGGGCTGGTGAACATCTCAGATTCAGTGATTGGAGTTAGCAGATTGGAAGTGTTTAAGGGAGGCACAGTATGTTCTGGAAAATTCCCAAGGTTGCCCAGTCAAGAAAATAGGGATTTTAGAAGATTTCTTAAAGGAAAATTAAAAGCAATAGACATTAATAATAGCTCAGTTAAGGAGGGATTATACATCTTTAAGGAGAAAAATGGAGGGGATGTGTCAAAAGTATAATGAACTAGAGAAAGAAAGAAGGTCGGAATTGTTGATTTGTTCCACGGGCAGTTTTCTGAGCCCCGACTACATACCAGTCTCCATGTTACATGCTGATCATATAAAGATGAGTTAGTCGTTGTCTCTTAGCTTGTGGAGCTAATCTTGGTCCATTAAAGTATAAAGAGATGAGTTCTCTTGGACAATACTGAAAATGCTTCCAAAGTTGGGGTAGTCACTTTCTCTCTACTCAAGGAGGGTTTTGCAAGGCAGAGACAATCTTCCAAAGGTACTAAAAGCATTGCTGTATTTGGAGGTGAGCTTTTCACACAACAGGCAGGCCACTAAAAATCCAGGAGTCAATCCATATACCACTAATGAAAGAGTTTGAAAACACTGTTGATGTTCTCTAAAGGAAAATAAATATATATGCAATGACTGCTCTGTAGAACTCACTAAAGAACTCCAGTTTTCTGCATAGTTCCCTTTCAAGAGCAGGTGGTTTTTCTATACTCGTATTCCCATGCCCATCATTTAGGAGCCTGCTAAATAATTTTACTTTTTTAGTACTCTGCAGAACTCAGGAAGTCCTTTGTGTTGTTACAGACTATTCTAAATTAAAAGAGATTAAAGATCCAGTGCACGGTCTTAGATTAGACAAACCGACTACAACAAAAGCCATCTGAAGGACAACTGGGAAAATTTAAATATGTACTAGGTTTATATGATATTAAGAAATTATTGTTGAGGGGCTTCCCTGGTGGTGCAGTGGTTAAGAATCCGCCTGCCAATGCAGGGGACACGGGTTCGAGCCCTAGTCCGGGAAGATCCCACATGCCGCGGAGCAACTAAGCCCATGCGCCACAACTACTGAGCGTGCGCTCTAGAGCCCACGAACCACAACTACTGAGTCCACGTGCCACAGCTACTGAAGCCCGTGCGCCTAGAGCACGTGCTCCGCAACAAGAGAAGCCACCGCGATGAGAGGCCCGCGCACGGCAATGAAGAGTAGACCCTGCTCGCCGCAACTAGAGAAAGCCCGCGCGCAGCAACGAAGACCCAATGCAGCCAAAAATAAATAATTTTAAAATAATAAATAATTGATTTTTAAAAAAGAAATTATTGTCGAATAAAGAAGTGTGGTATACATACACAGTGGAATGTTACTAAGCCCTTAAAAAAAAACGAAGGAAATCCTGCCATTTTCAACAACGTGGATGGACCTTGAAGACGTTACGCTAAGTGAAATAGGTTGGACAGAGAAAAACAAATACTGTGTCATCTTACCTATATGTGGAATGTAAAACAAAATAAAACAAAACAAAAGCCAAACTCACAGGAAGAAAGGTCAGATCTGTGGTTACCAGAGGCAGGGTGTGGGCCCGGGGAAGCCGGTCAAAAAGCACGAACTTCCAGCTGTAAGTCAGATAAGTCTAGAGATGTAGCATACAGCATGGTAGCTCTAGTTAACACTACTGAGCGATATATGTAAAAGTTATTAAAAGAATAAACCCTAAGACTCCTCATCACAAAGAAAAGATGGTTTTGCTTCTTTTGCTTTTTGTTTGTATCGTATCTACGTGAGAGGACGGCTGCTGACTAAATTTATTGCAGTAATCATTTCACAGTCTATCTAAGTCAAACCACCGTGCTGTACACCTTAAACTAACATAGTGGAGTATGTCAATTATATCTCGATCAAATGGAAAAAATGAAAAAAGAAATAAATTACTGCCATTTTTGTTAGAGGTGCTAATACTTAGGCGATGCGAAATGTGCAATGTCATGATAACTTTAATATAAAATACGTAAGCATTTTTAAATACTGTTAACAGTTAGAAACGCATCAACATCTAGAAAATCTTTAGACTTTTCTATTTGATTTTCATCATGTGTATGCATTACCTTGATTGTTTAATTGTATTTAATTTATTTTGACACTGTATCTCTGGATTTGTGCCTATACACATCCCACTTCCCAGCCACCACTATATCTTGTAGTTGAAACTAATCACTTCAAGGATGACTCTTGTTTTGCAAGGCTCTGAGCTTTCAAAAAAACAGATTTAATTACGTGCAGTGCACTTTATTTAATTAGGCAAGAATGCAGACTAAGAGTTTAAACAGCGTTTTTATTATAAGATTGAAACAAAAAGAGATTGTGAACTAGGACATTAAATTAACCAAGTATTCTCCCAGTATTCTGGTTGGTTAATAGGCATGGTTGATAAGCCTCAATCAAACTAAAAATGCACACCCTAACTAGTTGTGATGGGTTGATGGTTAAGAATACAGCAAATGTGTTCAGGATACCAAGGGGACTCCTCTGTCAGTGTGATCTACGGGGGATACCGTGGGCATGACCTATTTTAGAAACGACAAAATAATCTTATATTTTAATGATAAAATTAAGATTCTTTAATGGATTTAATGAATAAAAAGACTGTACCTGTACAGACACCAATATTGCAGCACTCAGTAATTCCAGAAAGACTGTTAAAATGAATCTGGAAGCCTAGATTACCTCCAAACATTTGGGTTAGATGGACGGCGGAGGACCAGCTAAGCTGATTGTGAAATTCTAACTCTCAGCAAACTGTGTGTTTATCTTATGAGCCAGATTTGCCTCATATTCTAAATAGTTGTGTTTTTTGTTTTGCCTTGTTTTTTTATTTCAGAATGTCCTCATTGTCGAGGTAAGCTGACTTTTCTTTATCCATACTTGGAAGCTGAAAGAATCCAATGGTGAGTTTCGAAATATAGAACCTGTTGTCAAACTGGCCAAGGATTTATTGAATTCCCACTGTGTTTAGGGCTCTTCAAATTTACAGAATAGGAGTCAACTGGAATCACTGGCTTGAAATAACTGAGAATGGAAGCTTTGCAATAATAGTTGCATGGTACTTTATCCAGTTTTATATCTAATGCTACCCATGTCTAAATTGGTTCTTATACCTATTTGTGAATCAGATATTTTCACAGAAGAGAAAGCTAGCCCACAGAACCAAAAATTTTTAATAGTAAAACCAAGGTTAGAATTCTCTTCACCCTTAATTCAGTGTTCTTGCTAATGTCCTCTGATGACTTGGAATAATTCTCCCTTTGGCATCCAAATCATAAATAGAATTAATCTAAAAATTTGCTATCCAGGGGAACTCTATAATTTAATTTAATTTGTTTTTCTGTTTAAAAAATAAAAAGAAGAAAGAAAGGACGGGTCCTGGAGCCCAGCAGGCCTGTCTTATCAGCTGGCAAAAATTCAGGGAAGCTGTTTTCAAGCTTTGGTTACAGTTGCCTGAGTGTGCCACACGTATCTGCAGTTCTGCCTCAGACATAACCCATGAAGGAGAGCCTCTAGCCAAATGCATTGCCCAACCCTGGCTAAATTCAGACCCGTTGTTTTGATAATCAGCTCCTGACAGCTGATTTCTGTCCCACGGACAATCCATTGCGGCTGCCCATTCTACTCTAATTATGCAGCAGCTCATCAGCGGGGATGAGCCTCAGCTCACGGCAGCCTCGCACCCTCAGAACTCACAGGCTGTCACCAGCTGCTGTCCAGACACATCTCACTTCCCAGCCATAGAATCTCCTATTAAGTGAGGAGAGCAAGGGGGGAGGCATTTATCCATTCGGCGTATTCAGATGTACATCCCAAGTCCATGAAAATTCACGCATCCTGTGTTGTGTTACATAACCTCAGGGCCAAATTTAGTCCTTGAATGCGCGCGCACGAATCCAAATGCACTCAATAAAGAGCCCCACGTGCTTTCCAGAGGCTGAACTTAGCCTTTCAACACAGCTCAAGGATTCTAGGAGGAAATAGTCACCAATATATCCCCCCCAAACCCAGCTTCCAGAAAGAAGCACCTGTCTAAAACATATAACCGGCTCTGCCTCCTACTTTTACTCTAATTTGATGGCAGTCCTAATTATGATGCATTATTAATAAGGACTAGAATCATCTGTCTGGATGAAATGCCTTTTAATGCAGCCCAAAGGCATTTGGTTGAATTTGTCTGTCCTCTTTGCAAAGGATGTTGTCGGAACCGGGAGGACCATGAAGGCATTGCTCGGTAGCATAGAGAAATACAAGCCCAACAGGATTAAGGTAGCCAGGTGAGTGCCACGTTCACATCATCGCTGTTTCTGTCTTTCCAGGCCAGCACGAGAGGGATGCTAACACAGGAAGCTGTTTCCAATGAGTGCAGTCAATTCCAAACCACTGACCCTTTGCCCTGGAGTGTTGTGGTTTGACCATACTGAACAAACAGCCCATTTGACCGCTAGCCTGAGAGAGAGGAAAGGGAAGAGGACATGCTTTGCTGTGTGTCTGAGCCCCTCTTTCCGATGCCTCTGTTAGTTGTTTCCAGGAGCAGCTGGCAGAGCCCCAGTGCCTGCGCCCCTCTCCCTTCCTTTTATCCAGAATCTCACTGATGAGGTGCCGCAGGAGGGAATTTGAGGGCTGTGCTAATGCCCCATGTGCCCGAGGGAAAAAAGTGCACGTTTCAAGTATATATTTTAATGATGTTCAATTCTATTTGCAATTCACAAACATTTCATCTGGATCACTAAAGCTTTTTTTTTTTTTTCTTTTAATGGTAGTTTGTTGGTGAAGAGAACACCTAGAAGTGATGGCTTTAGACCTGACTGTAAGTGTTTTTTGGGTTTTTGTTGGCTGGTGGTGGTGTTTTGTATTTCAGAATCTTTGGTTTCCTCGTTGGCATTCTTGTGAAACGGAAGCTATAAAGATTTGATGGTCCCATAAATGGTCTGTGGTCTCCCCAGCAATAGAACCCTCTACAACCGGAGGTTTTCATTTTCTAATTTGCATCTTTCGCAGGAACTGTGTTGTGTACACAGTTTTTATTTTTAGGTTTTCCATAGTACCTTCACTCCTAAGAACTCAGCTAAATTGGTTTCAGGGGGTAGAGGGAGACATGACCCCCTCCTGGGCTGACTTGGATGCACAGGATTCCTGCCTTGGCCTCTGTCCCCACCAGTTGGACACAGAGAGGCACTGGGAAGGTTGAGAGGTGTTCTACTGTCTCCAGGAGCTGTGAGCGGACAACGCACAGCGCTGACCTTCAGCAAGCCTGAATTTTAGCGCAGAAGGGGAAATAAGAGACACCGCTCCACCACCTGCAAACACAAGTATAATAACACAGAGACTTAACAGAGCAAATATCTCTAGACACCATCTTCACACTTGAGTTCAGACACATGTTCTGAAGGACTTTGCTCATCTAAGGCACTTTCCTCCCTCCTCCCCAGGATACGAATAGTTCTGATGCCAGAGAGGATAAACAAGCTGCTTGATTATTTCTTATTCTAACACTAGAGGCGATATTTTTTTCACTTGCATAGGCAGACTTCAGCTTGAGTTTTATGACTTACATTTGCACTCAAGCCTCTGGGATGATTTGGCTGCAGTTCTCGTCAGCAAGCTGAACAAACATAAGCACGAGAAGCACACTATGGATGGGTGATGTGCCAGTGACACTGAACCAGCGATTCTTTATTCTAAAAACAAGTTTCATTCCTAGGCGGGGTGTATTAAATCTACACAATGTCAGTTCTGGCCAGATAGACCCAAGAGCATGTCCCTGTCCAGACACTGGCTTGAGGAATGTAATCTGGATATAGTTAAGGTCCAACAAGGTTAATAAACAGAAATCTTCTAAGGAAATAACGTAAGATACTGTATAGAGAAGATTTCAACTGAAGTTGAAAGACATGCACTTCGGACATATCCAACTAGTTACAAATGTCTTGTGTCAGTCACAGCAACAGCACTAATAAAATAACAGCAGCTAACAGTAGTAAGAGATTTATTTTTTTAATTTTTAAAATTTTTAAAAAATTGAAGTATAGTTGATTTACAATGTCTTAGTTTCAGGTGTACAGCACAGTGATTCAGTTATACATATATATGTGTGTGTGTGTGTATATATATATATATATTCTTTTTTAGATTCTTTTTCCTTATAGGGGTTATTATGAAGTATTGAGTATAGTTCCCTGTGCTATACAGTAGGTCCTTGTTGGGTCTCTCTTTTATATATAGTAGTGTGTATCTGTTAATCCCAACCTCCTAATTCATCTCTCCCCTCCCCTTTCCCTTTTGGTAACCATAAGTTTGTTTTCTATGTCTGTGAGTTTGAGTTACCATATGATCCTGCAATCCCGCTCTCGGGCATACATCCAGAGAAAACTATAATTTGAAAATATTTTGAAATAATTTCAAAATATTTGAAATATTCCAATAATTTGAAAATGTACATGCAGCACTATTTACAATAGCCAAGACATGGAAGCAACCTAAATGTCCATCGACAGATGAATGGATAAAGAAGATGTGGTACATACATACAATGGAATATTACTCAGCCATAAAAAAGAATGAAACCATGCCATTTGCAGCAACATGATGGACCTAGAGATCATCATACTGAGTGAAGTAAGCCAGACAAAGACAAATATCATATGACATCGCTTATATGTGGAATCTAAAAAAAAAAAAGATGCAAATGAATTTATTTACAAAACAGAAAGATTCTCACAGACATAGTAAGAGATTATGATGTGTCTGACTCTGTTCTAAAGGCTACACAGAGATTAACACATTTAATCCTTGCAACATTCCTCTAAAGTAAGTGCTATTGCTGTGCCCATTTTACAGATGAGGAAATTGAACACAACCAGGTTAAAGAGTTTGCCAAGGTCACAAAGCTGTAAGTGTAGAGTCAGTATTGAACCCAGGCAGTCTGGTTGCAATCATGGCTTTTACTCTTGCCCTGCAAATATAAGGGTAGGAACTGCAGCCATTTACCAGCTAGAGGTAGGTCACTCTGATTCCTGGCTGTTCTCCTGTCCTACTGATCCAGTGTTCTTCTTTTCTTTTTTTTTTTAATTAATTTTTATTTATTTATTTTTGGCTGCGTTGGGTCTTCGTTGCTGCAGATGGGGTTTCTCTAGTTGCAGTGAGCGGGGGCTAGTCTTCATTGCAGTGTGCGGGCTTCTCACTGTGTTGGCTTCTCTTGTTGTGGAGCATGGGCTCTAGGGGCACGGGCTTCAGTAGTTGTGGCTTGTGGGCTCTAGAGCACAGGCTCAGTAGTTGTGGCGCACGGGCTTAGTTGCTCTGTGGCATGTGGGATCTTCCCGGACCAGGGCTCGAACCCGTGTCCCCTGCATTGGCAGGCAGATTCTTAACGACTGCGCCACCAGGGAAGTCCCTGATCCAAAGTTCTTTTTTTTTCTTTATGGCTGCGTTGGGTCTTCATTGCTGTGCCGGCTTTCTCTAGTTGCGGTGAGCGGGGTCTACTCTTCATTGCTGTGTGCAGGCTTCTCATCACGGTGGCTTCTCTTGTTGTGGAGCACAGGCTCTAGGCACGCAGGCTTCAGTAGTTGCAGCATGTGGGCTCAGTAGTTGTGGCTCGTGGGCTCTAGAGCGCAGGCTCAGTAGTTGTGGCACATGGGCTTAGTTGCTCCGCGGCACGTGGGATCTTCCTGGACCAGGGCTTGAACCCATGTCCCCTGCATTGGCAGGCGGATTCTTAACCACTGAGCCACCAGGGAAGCCGCAACGTTCTTTTACTCAGAAGATTTGGCCTTCTGAATTGACTTTTCCCAGTCTGAGTTGCCACGCCTGTTTTAAGGATTGCATTGCACGCTGTAAAGTCATCATCATCCTTACAACCAGGGGTTCCTGGGATTTGCTAATATGCTTTTAGCTAGCTCAGAATCTCTGTGCTCTCTTTCTTCCCAGATTTCTGAGGCTTTGTACTTTTTGGTCCTTTCTCGTAATTGACTTTTTCCTTTATGCTCAATGGCACCTTTTATATCCTCTGACATCTTTTCTTCTGCTCTGCTTCTTCTCTTTGATTATTTTTTCTCAAGAAACCTACAGTTTGGAGGGATCAGATAGGCTTCCTAACAGTGACACATAATGGAATCCTTAGAAAAACAAGTCCCTCACCTCTAGCACTTTCTGTGAGCAAGAACCAGTTGGTTTCTCCATGTGGAAGCATCCTTGGTCAGAAGGACCAGAATGATGGTGAATGGTCAATGATGGAGATACATTTCTCTGGGCTGTAAGTCCACTGGCTATGCCAAAGTACTGTTTCACAGAAGTAAGCAAGTACATCTCTCGTTTGCAATACCGTAATAAACATAAGATTCCCCAGTACTGGAAAGAATTTGAAAAATCATTGGGCTATAGTTTCAAGACCTAAAGAAGAAGAGCTACTGTATGTTCCTTAAGAATTCTTTTCAATAAAAATCATCTTTCTTTCAATATATTCATCCTTTGTTTAACCTAAGTATCTCCTACTGCATTTAAATCCATTTACTCCCATCCTGCCCTCAGTGGAGACAGAAAGCTAATTACTATCATGTGCATTATGGACTCAAAGACTAGCATTAGAGTAACCCTTAGCATTGTCTTCCTCAGGCTGAACAGTCCCTTTTCCTCTCATCTTGTCTCCCGGATTTTGCTTTCCAGCCCTTTATCCAGCCGAGGCCGCTGAGTGCCGTGGGAGGATGGCTTCCTATTGCAACAGCCTGTGCCCCTATTCATGTATTACAGCATTGGAATACCTTCCAATACCTTTGAACTGCACTTCATGCTTTGACATGATATCATTGGATGCTGCTTGCTTTGGAACAGCAGGGCTGCATGCCTAACGCGTGCACACTTCTTGATATCCACGGGGCTGCCTGAGCCCTTGCTCAGCTCTGTCTACCGGAAGTGCAGTCATTTTTCACTGTCTGTTTGCTGGTCGTCCTGTCTCCCTGAGTAGAGTCACTCTGGTCCAGGTCCTACTGGGCTCATCCTATGCATTGTCTGTCACTTTTCTCACTTACTTCTGCCTAATGGAAGGTCGTCATAGGTTAAGTGCCAACAGTAGCATATGGTGGCTTTATACTTATGTTATTTAAATTGTGTTCCTTTTATTTTTTCCTCCCTCTCTCTGCTCAGATGCTGGATTTGAGATCCCAGACTTATTTGTGGTGGGTTATGCCTTAGATTACAATGAATACTTCAGAGATCTGAACGTAAGTCTTGCATGCAAATCCCTAGCCCCCTTCTCACAAGAACTTAACAATGACATCAATTTAACAAATTTTTGAGATAGCCGTAATGATGGCTGCCATTTAATGAGTGTCTTCTGTGTCAGGAATATTCTGGGCACTTGGCATTCGTAATCCCAGTGAATTTCCACCACTGCCCAGCAAGGTAGGTATTAGGTTGTTGGAAGCAATTATGATTGTCTCTATTTTGTATGAAGGAAAGAAGGAAGTTAAAAGCAGAAAGATAGCTTGTTACTGATTTTTCTCCATCGTCATCGACTGTGTCTCCTCTCAACCATACTAACAGGCAGTATTCAATAAACTGTTTAGTGTCAGTGCTTGAAATCTAGAAGTTTCCAATTACAGCAGCATGTAGCTCATAATATTCCCCCTTTGGGAGAAATCATTTTAACTTGTAGACATGGACCCCCAAGTGTATGACCCTATCGTTGCTGAATGATCTGGAGGTAAACATCTTACCCAAAATGGACCAGTCCGTGTCTCTCTCCTAGGATTTAGAAACCTAAACCAAACGCCACAGAGACCAAGGGATTTTGGACTTAAGCCGTGGGCTGAGGTCTGGAGCTACCCCAGTTCCTGCCTTCCAGTTGCTTCATTGCTCTGCTCTTCCTCCACCTTTGCGAGCTACCCCAGTACCCTACTGATAACACCCCCCTTTTTGCTTACGTTCACCCAACACCATTTCTGTTGCTTGCCATCAAAATATTCCTGACACATTTCTTGCTACCCAAAAAGGGTCAAAGGAGAATCAATACTTGCTACCCAAAAAGGGTCAAAGGAGAGTCAAGATGCAAACATATTATAAACCTATCACAGTACAGTACTATATAGCCGATTGTGTTAGTTGGGTACCTAGGCTAACTTCGTTGGACTTATGGACAAATTGGACTTACGAACGCACTCGGAATGGAACTCGTTCATATGTAGGGGACTTATTATATTTTGTTAAGAGGCTGACGCATTTAAATCCTTTATTGTTTCAGCACATATGTGTGATCAATGAACACGGCAAAGAAAAGTATCGAGTCTAAAGAAGTAATTTTCACCATCGAATCTACAGATAACATCCTACTGACGACTACACTCAGGAAGCCAGCATGTAAAGTTTGTCTCCCAGGCATGTTCACTCAGCAGGATTTAAAAGGAAAAAAAAAAATTTAATGAGCGAGCTTTCTTTTCTGAGATTATAACATAACATGAAGAGTCCCAAAGGTTCTCAAGGAAAAGAAAGCAATTCTTTTATTCGACTTGTTCCAAATTAAACACTCTGCCTTGCGACTCAAACTGCCTTCACACCCCTGAGATACACCTTCTTTTGTTCTGATAAAGTCGTTATGCTTGATTACTATACCGCCACCTAGTTACTCAAATATTTTTCACTTAACTTTTTTTTTTTTTTAAATACTTTACTTTGGTAATATTTTGCAATCTTAAAACCTGGAAGCCTTTTTATTGAACCTCTGAGCCCATGTACTGGAACTGCAAGTAGATTCCCATCCTAATAAAGGAGGGAAAGGACAATTTAATATAAATTTCTGTTTGCGCACTTCTGACAGGCCATTATTATCTGCTTTGACAAAGTCTTTCTGAACAGCAGCGTACAATGAATCTTAATGATGTTATGAAATGGGCTTCGCCCAGGGCTCTTGATTGGAGCTTCCGGTATGTGATAACGGTATGTCATGTATGCTTGGATGTACTCAACTGTGTTTAATACTCTGAATTTTAATTAGAAAAAATACAATAGCAGCAAGGCCCTCGTTTCTAAGCGGCATCCTTTTATTCATGCAGGACATGAGAAACAGCAAATCGGGGGTGGAGGGAGAAGTGTTTTCAGTGCTCAAAACTGAGCAAGTATAAATTTTTCACGTATTTCCATCAGAGGGCAAGACACTATTATGTATTATCCTAAAGAAGAATACAGAGGTTGAATTATGTTTTTAAGTGGCCTTATGAGACTGATCACATGACCCAGCGCGCTATAGAAAACTAGGATACTTCCAGTTTTTTCTGAAAAACATTTTTTTTCCATTTCCACTGTTTTATGAGAGGTTTTCTAATTTATGGGGATTTTAATAGAAAATAAACTTGAGTGCCAATAGAGCTGTTTTTTCTCACTTCCTAAAAGGAGCAAATGCAAAATAAATAACTAAGCAGCCTTTGTTTGGTTCTGAACCGTACGTGGTGTATTGTTATCGGGTTCCAGCTTCCTTTAAACTAATAAAGAATAAGAAAACTTGTTATGTCTCATAACTGCTTACTGTTTTTCTTCCGCCTTCATATTTTTTATATACTTTCAGCCATTATACTGTGTGTGAGCCAGTAGCTTAAATATACGACTGCATACATCTTCCCTGTGGCTTTAGTTTTGTTAATCTGGAAAAAATCCAGTATATGCACCAGTATAAGCAAACAATTAAGCCAGGCTTGATCTGCTGCTTTTTTTTTTTTTTCTCCTTAAGCTTGTTTGTAAAAACAAGGAATTTTAGTTGTAAAAGAAGATTTTCCTGCATATCTGTGTTCCAGTCAGAGAAGAAAATAAACCACACCCAGCTATCCCAAGGGGCAAACCAGCAAAGGGAATTCCTTCTGGCTTTGTTCCACAGACAAATCTGTATCCAAGTTATAGGTTGATAATTTGGTCTAACTGGCCAGTTTCTTGAACTAGCAAAAGTAATCTTCTAAATATAATTTTCCACTATGCCACATTTATATCAGAGGACCTAGAAACATCCAAGGACATTTGATTTTCAATATAAAATTAGCCATAAAGTATGTATTATTGAAAGCTTTTCTTTTAAATGTTGAATCTTAGTAAACATCAGTATCATTTTTGAGGACTGTAGGTTTATTCAAATTAGAAAGGAAATTGATCTACTTCACAAGATTTTGAGAAGGATTTGTGAGAGTTAATGCTGAAAAAGAAAAATTCATTAAACACACAAGAAGTTTAATCATTCCTGAAATGTTTTCCTGTCAGACCATATTTTGACAGTGATATCCAAGAATATCATCTTGGGAAGAATAGTATTTCCTTTTCTCTTGAACACTCTAATCTTTTTAGTATCACTGAGTTTATTCAACCTAGACCAAAAATGTAAAAGCTTATCATCTGGTTAACAACCAGTGCATTTATTAATTTAGTGTTCCAAAGCTGATTAATAGGGGGGAAAAAAAAGTGTGGCATGTGTCCCTGGAAAAATTTGGATTCAGTTATAATCAACATACTCAGTAATACTTTGGGATCTTTCAAACAAATCAGAATCCCTCAGTACAAACTGGCCCTTTCTTATTGGACTGGAATAGATCCCATATTGAACCACGTACTACCCCCAGGGTGAGCTGCGTGAAGGTCAGATCCTGATGTGCCTTGTTTAACCTTTGGATGTCTTTGGATGTCACTTGTTTTGCCATGTCTCAGGCCTCCGGAGACTGAAAACAGCCTTGCAGAGCACAAGCGGCCACTTCCTCAGCCTCCTGTGCGGTGAACTTGGATTTTCCCAATGGAGACAGAAGGTAACCCATCCCACTTCTAAAGACCTGCTGTCGTGGAAACATTTCCCCACTTCTGTAACAGAGTTACTGTGTTCTAGGAAACTGAAACCCTAAACCACACTCTCAACCCAGATGTCTGGCTAATTTGGGCAAAAAACAGCATTTGGGTGTTTTACTTAGTTTACCATCGTAAAGTTCCTTTGGGTGCCCTGATGACGTCTGAGGACCACTGGGCTGGCGAGTTTCACAAAGGGAAAAGAGGATCACGGAGGGACATCTGGGATTTGATGCTGGGAAGTGTGCGGAGTAAGAAAAGCGGATGCATGTGGAGAGGGCCGTGAGGCTCCATGGCCCCAGCCGTACCCCATGAGTGGTTCTGAACCCTGTGGAGAGAAATAGGCAAAGATGTCAGCAGAAGGAGCTGTTTTCCTAGTAGCCATCATGTCACACCGTGGAGCCACCAGGCTGGTCTCCACATCTCACCGGGGATCCTGGTGCAGCTTTAGAGTGGGAGAAGTCCTGGGAAAGCAGCTCCGTTGGAGGAGCCCAAGGATTCTGCAGTTAGGGGAGTTCTTGGGCTGGGAAGGGTGTGCACATTCAGGGCGCTTCACAAGATGCCCCCTCCAGAGACTTCACAGGCCACAGGCTTCCACAGGGGACCAGAGCAGCCCATGGCAGGAATGTTGATGGCCACATGTGAGAAAACTCTGAGCATCCCGGACACACAACTACTGCATGGGTCGTACCGTCCACGCTGCTGGTACCCTAGGCAAGGATGCCTGGCCGAGGGGAGCAAGGAGGAGCTGAAATCCAGCCCACATGCCACTTGTCAAGCCATGGACTGCATCAGCCTTCAGGTAGGCGTGTCCTTTTCTTAAAGGGGTTTCTTTTTCTAGGCCACCAGAAAAGGTTATGTTTTTGCAATTTCTCATCCACAAAAGGGTGGCTTTTTCTGCCAGGGTGAGCTTTGCTCAGAAATAGGTAGGGGAGAACACGGAGACAGGGTGTGGGTTCTGAAGTCCTGCAATCTCCAAGTGATAGGAATAAGCCTGAACTAATGTTACTGTGACCTCATCCGTATCCAGATCCTAGTGGGTGTTGACTAGTGAATAAGCTGTGTGTGAGGATGGTAAAGTTTAGATGATTTGTTCAAGAAACCTGGCTGTGAAGAGAAGAGACACAAAACCATAGCTAGAGGCCTTTTAAAAGATGGAAGAGGCTTGTGCTTCTTTATTCGCTGCAGAGAACAAAAAAAATCAAACAGAATAGTAGAATGTATTCATTGTTGACCGCCGTGTAACAAATCACCCCAATACTGAGTGGCTTAAACCAACAATAATTCTTTTATTATCTCGCATGCTTCCAAGAGTTAGGAATATGGAGAAAGCACAGTGGGGATGGCTTGTTTCAGCTCCGTGATGTTTGTTGCTTCTGCAGGAAGATTCAGAGGCTGAGGGCTAAACTGTCTAGTGTGGCAGCCATTAGCCACATGCAGTTATTTAAATTTAAATGAAATAAAGTTAAATGAAATTTAAAATTCACTTTTTCATTCACACTAGCTACATTACAATTGCTCAGTAGCCTCATGTGGTAGTAAGTTACCATATTAGCACAAACAGAAGATTTCCATAATTGCAGAACGTTCTATGGGTAGCTCTGATCTGAAGGCCTGTCTAGCGGATGATGTTGGCTGTTAGCCTGAACCTTAGCTGAGGCTGAAATTCTTCTGTGTGCTTTCTCCATGTGGTTTGGGCTTCCTCACAACATGGCCACTGGGTTCCCAAGGCAAGTGCAGGCAGAGACAGAGAGAAGCAGGTGGAAGCCACATTGCCTCTTATCTGACAGCCTCACTTCCGCCATGTTCTGTGAGTCAAAGCAGATACAGGGATTTGTCTGAGTTCAAGGGGAAGGAACATAGACTGCCACCACTCAGTGGTAGATTAGCATAATCATCATATTGTAAGATGGTCGAGCGGAATGGCATATATATTGCTGTGGCCATCTTCAGAAACCTGCAGATGAAATCTGCCACAGAAAAGCGATGTGCCCTGCACATTTCCCTACTAATTAGGTTAGGGAAGGAGTTGATTATCCACTGGTTATAACGCATAATTGAAAACAAGCCTGCTTCCACAGATTTTTAAAGATTACAGAATACTACCTAGCCACGTGGGAAAATATGAGATGTGCAGGAGCACATCTTGATTACAAAGATACACGTCTTCCCACTGAGAGTATTTGGAATAAATTAGAAGACTTTGAAAGAGCAGCTTTATTTCTATTAAGGTGCTTAAGTTTGAAATATAAAAAACAGTAGAATGGTTTTTGCTTGGCAAATGCCCTATAGATGTAAATTCATACTGAAATTTTGGTAGTTCCATTTTTATATAAAAAAAGTTTCATCATCATTTGGCCAAGAAAGTGATTCAGGATAAGGGCCCTTAAAACACAATGAATGTAACTAGGTGAACAATTACATATATATGTTACATACATTATACCAGAAACAATACTCATCAAGTCAATTTTAAAAACAACAGATTACTCAGTACTAACCTACAGGATTTTACAATGAAAACTGCTCTGATTTATCTCATCTAATATTGAACGACAGAATTGGTTGACTGGAAAAAGAAATCAACGTAATTTGTCTCCTCTTTAGTAAGGAGAATATTCATCAGTAGCCTGAGAAAATGACTTACACTACACAGCTACTGGGTAATTGCACAAATCTGTACAGTTGTATTCAAAAGAGACGTGTCATAAGCATCACAAAGCATCTTGTGGAAGATTCAAGCCCAGGCGTTGGGTGTGTTGACATTTCATGAAAGATTTGGCTGAAGCTACAGTGATTCACGCACTAGGCCAACACTTGAGGATAACTCAATGTAACATTTAGCACAAAACTCAGGGGTAGGAATTGGCATCTCCATTTTAGAGATAAGGAAGTGAGGATCAGAGAGATGAAATCACTCACCCGGGGTCACACAGCTTTGTTCAAAGCCAAAAATTGAAGCAGTGCTATTGGACTCCTGAGTCAGTACTCAATAGGCAGGACTAAGTTCATGGACACTAGAAAGTGTGTCTGCAGACTTATGGTTTACAATTAGATGAGTATAAGAAAGGATGGTGTGGTATAGGAAATCTATTTGGTTTTTCCCACTGGTCCCTGGCTCAGAGCTCCTAAAACCCTTGGAATTTCCAAAGTGATAGGAGTGTCTTTTGTTATTCATAACAAGCCTCTTGATCACACCTGGCTTTATGTTAATGAGGTGACTTGGAGTGGGAACCCTAGATGGCCTCAAAGAACAGTGATCAGAGGGTTGGAATTTTCAGCTCTGCCCACTGACCTCTGGGTAATCAGACAACTGCATTTCATTAGCTACTATTTTTGTGCATCTACAATACATTCAAAGAAGAAATGGTCCTATAATTTTCTTTTCTTCTGTTATCCTTATTTGGTTTTGGAATCAGGATTATTCTAGCCTCAAAAATGACATCAGGTGGGATTTCCCTGGTGGTGCAGTGGTTAAGAATCCGCCTATGGGCTTCCCTGGTAACGCAGTGGTTGAGAATCTGCCTGCCAATGCAGGGGACACGCGTTCATGCCCTGGTCTGGGAGGATCCCACATGCCGCGGAGCAACTGGTCCCGTGAGCCACAACTACTGAGCCTGTGCGTCTGGAGCCTGTACTCCGCAACAAGAGAGGCCGCGACAGTGAGAGGCCTGCACACCACGATGAAGAGTGGCCCCCACTTGCCACAACTAGAGAAAGCCCTCGCACAGAAACGAAGACCCAACACAGCCAAAAATAAATAATTAATTAATTTAAAAAAAAAAGAATCTGCCTACCAATGCAGGGGACACGGGTTCGATCCCTAGTCCAGGAAGATCCCACATACGGCGGAGCAACTAAGCCCATGCGCTGCAACTACTGAGCCTGTGCTCTAGAGCCTGAGCCACAACTACTGAAGCCCGTGTGCCTAGAGCATGGGCACCGCAACGAAGAGCGGGCACCGCAATGAAGAGTGACCCCCACTCTCCACAACTAGAGAAAGCCCGGGTGCAGCAACAAAGACCCAATGCAGCCATAAATAAATAAATAAATTTATTTTTTTTAAAAATGACATCAGGGAATTCCCTGACAGTCCAGTGGTTAGGACTCCATGCTTCCACTGTAGGGGGCATAGGTTCGACCCCTGGTTGGGGAACTGAGATCCTGCATGCCTCGCAGCGTGGCCAAAAAAAAAAAAAAAAAAGACATCAGCCTTTCCTTTTTTTCTGTTTTCTGGAACAACTTGTATAAGATAGGGATTCTCCGTATGTTGACATTTGTACTACTTTAAAAAATTTCACTGTGTATGTAGTCATTTCTTCTTTTTGTTCCTTATTTTATTTGCTTCTAATACCTTTTATTTTTTCTCCACCAAAGAAACCACTTTAGTTTTGTTAATCTTCTAATGGATCCTTTCTTCCAGGCTGTACCCATCCTCCAGATTCCATGACTGTTGGCTGGAAATGATGCTTATCTCCTAGTATTGTTGTAAGGCTTAAATAAGATAACATATGTACAGTTCTTCACACTTAGCATTAATCAAGAATCATATGCAATATACGAACATATGATCATCTGTAGATACTTAATGCTGGCATTTTTCTTGTCCTTCATCTCCATGCAGTCCCTTCCACTTCATCTCAGTCCTGTACTTTACAACATATTTTAAATAATTACTCCACATTTCTGTGGCCAAGTAATAGTTGTCTGAACCTTGATTTTGTTACAAGGGTACAAAATCTTAGTTTTTGAACTTATCCTAATCAAAACAATGGTTAAAATAATTGTGGTGCTGCTCTAACTTGAACAGATGGCTTGTTTTTGTTTTTTAAGTACAAATTATTTTGGCAACAAACTTTGAACTGGCTGTCATTAAAACTTTGAAAATAAGTTCCAGTTTTGAATCAGGAAGCCAGAAGGACTTGGTAAATCATTTCCACGCTGGGGAGAAATCACCCGAGAGGTGCTATGTCCCTGCTAGTTTAGTGTCACAAGTTCATCAAGGTTCCTCTTACAGCAACCTTCAAGTCAGGCACTGAAAAAAAGAAAGTGTGCCAACAGAGAGAGGAAGAAAGAGAATTTTGACCTCGTCATAACTCTAAGCTGTAGCTTAAACAAGTAAGACCCAAGAGGTTCCACTCTTCCAGTTAGAGACAAAGACGTGAAATGCTGAAGCCAAAACTCAGAACCCAAGTAACTGTGACTTTGCAACACTAAGCTCTAGTTCCAGGCCCCAGCTGGTCCTCTCCAGGCCTTGCTTTTCCTCATCTATAAGCCCAGGAGAGACAGACAGGCCTCCTCATTGTGTAGCTATGAGGAAAAGTTTGTTAATAAAAGACAAGTAAGCCTATTGGCAATAGCAAATGTTAAGATGCTTACAATTAGCTTGGGAAAAAGAGATACCCTGTGCTGTTTACCTCCATCAGACACTGCCCTTCTCTCTGAGGCCAGGCTGCTAAACAGCTTGCTTCTAGAAAGTCCCCTTGTGAAGTCAAATGTCCTTGAATGTATAGAAGGTCCAGGGCAAAGTTGTTCAGCATGAGACAAACTGGGCAAGGTCACATGGTGAGCAGAGGCTCTAGAAGGAAGTGCTGATGTGCATGCGACGTGCTGTTCATTCACTCCTACCGCAGTCAACCGAACGATGGTTCCCCAAAGATATCCACGCCTTCATGCCCACAGTGTGTGAGTACGTTGCCATACATGGCAGAAGGGACTTTGCAGCTGGTCAAATGAAGGATGTCAAGACGGGAACTTATCCTGGATTGTCCAGGTGGGGTCATTGTAATCATAAGGGTCTTCATAAGAGAGGAACAGGGGAGTCAGACTCAGAGAAGGATGTGATGGCAGAAGAAGGGGTCGGAGACAGAAATTTGGAGACGCTCCACTGCTGGCTCTGAAGATGGCGGAAGAGGCCATGAGCCAAGTTACGCAGGAGGTCTCTAGAAACTCGAACAGGCAAGGAAATGGGTTCTCCCCGAGAGCTTCTAAAAGGGACACCTTGACTTAGCCTCTGGTGAAAGTTGTTTTGGACTTCTGGCTTCCAGAACTTCAAAATAATACATTTGTATTGTTTTACATCACTGAATGTGTAACAGTCTGTCACAGCATTGACCGGAAACTAATACACCTCCGGTATACCAGTGCCATGTGGCAGGAGACATTTTTCTTCCACAGTCTCTACAGGGAGGCAGCACACCTAGAAATGGGGGGTACCACGTAGGAAAGCAGCCACATGGTGCCCCGGCTCCCAGCCAGCAGAGCAGGAAGAGGGATGCACGGATGCCTGTTTCTCCACTTGAGTCGGTGTCAGGGCAGAATAAGCCCAGGATTTTATTCAGTCATTTAGACATCCGCGAAATATATTGATTGTTTACTGCTTCTGAGAATTGCTAGGCCTCCTTACTTTTGAATGACGAAAAAGTGCTGACTTTCTGCTGGAACGCTTGTGACCCAACGCACCTGTGAAAAGCCCAATCAGGGCTGAGTCTCTCTTGCTCAACTTATCATCTGAGCCCAGCGTCACACCTAGATGACAGTGAGAAACCCCATCATCATTCATGACACCGTTAGGTAGCTTCCTGGTTGTCAAGGTGACGATGTGCTGGGAAACATCGCATGTACTCATCTCGTGGTGTTGCGTACAACTGGTTTGTTCCTTAGCCGTCAAACCAGGGCAGATTCCTCAGACGGCCAGCTGCTTATGGTGTGACAGGAACGTTTTTAATGCCCGTGTCACTTCATGGCATCACTTCTCACCACTTGTGGACGCACGCTCCGTCAGACGAGCCTGTTTGCAGCCCGTGTGGATAGTTCTCACTCATTGCTCCTTTGTCCTTTGGCATAAGAGGTATTCATTTCCACGTTGCATGTTTTTTACTTTCTCTCTACCAATTGACACCCCTTTTGTCTACCTCAGTATGGAACAGGGTGCGCTTCTAGGACCCCTTCCCGGGTTCTACTGCCCTAACCTGATTCTCCCTTGAACTCGTGTCTTCTCTGTTCTTACCTGTGGCTGGATTCACGAGGGAAGAGGCGAGGTCAGCCCACCAGTGCTCGCTTTTATGTATCATGTGTATCCCCAGAGACACTGTAAGCCTCGGGAGAGGAGGAATCTCATCTTCTATCTCTTTCCTATCACATCTCTGCCAAGAAGTTAACTAGCACAGCCTCTGGTCTTCAGTAAGTAACAGATGGTTCTAACTGGATTTGTTGCAGGAGGGGGGACCCCTTCCAGGGCCCGAGAGTGGGCTTTTGTCTAACACTCGGAAATGAATTGTCCGAGGAGACACACGTGCTGACAAAGCAAGAGACCTTGCTGGGAAGGGGCGCCCGGGCGGAAAGCAGGAGGGTGAGGGAACCCAGGAGCACTGCTCTGCCACGTGGCTCGCAGTCTCGGGTTTTATGGTGATGGGGTTAGTTTCCCAGTTGTCTCTGGCCAATCATCTTGCTTAACCCGTCGTCTGCCTCAGGGCCCTTCCTGATGGTACACGCATCGCTCAGCCAAGACAGATTCCAGCACAAAGGATTCTGGGAGGTTGGTAGGCTATATTGGGCTGGCCAAAAAGTTTGTTCGGGTTTTTCCATAACATCGATATTACAGGCTGGTGTCTCCTCCCTCCTTGTGGCCCCTCCCGAATTCTCCCGGTTAGTTTTCAGCGGCCGCACCATGTTCCTTAGTGGGACCTCCTGTTGTGAGACAACTCATGCAAGGTGTTATTATTGTACCTGGCCAAGGCAGGTGGTTTCGGTCAACGTTTCCCTAACAGGTTTGTTCTTTTCTGCAGGTAGAGAGAGCAGACCTTGGTTTTACTCCTGGCTCTGCCTTGAACCACCTGAGTGGTATCCACTGGGGCTTCACCCTCCTGCCCCTCGGCCCCTCGATTATAAAATGAGGAGGTGCCTGGACCATCTCTAAAGGCTCTTCCAGTTCCTAAGTCCCATGTGTATATTTCTGTCTTAGTGATGTTCCCCAGCCTGCCCTGTCCTTTCCCGCTGCCATTATTTGACCCCTCTGAGACCCTCCCAACACCATGAACAGTCTTGAGGCATATTTGATGCACAAGTTCAGCCCAGCCAGCCTCAACAGTCAGGAGCGCTCTGTGCGTGGGTCATGGCTTTCTGAACAGGTCCACAGAGGGTCTCCTCGTGTTTGAATAATTGGCAGCCGTGGAAGTAAGCATCCTTGTTGGGGTTGCCGCTCCAAATGCATTCCCTTCTCAGACTCACAAGGCTTTGTTCCCATTCCTCTCTCGTGTCTCCTCAGAACACTTCCTACCCTAGAAGCCCTCTCAGTGCCCCCTCAAGATGTGCCTGTCTCATGCAAGAGCTATGGGTGCATTCCATCACGAACATGGAGTGAGGCAATCACCTGCACAGGTGGGTTCACGGGAGACTCTGGGTATGTATTTGGAAAGACTTACAAGTTACGAGCTTGGGCAAGTTGCTCAACCTCTCCATGCCTCAGTTTCGTCATCTATAAAATGGGACTAATGATGGAACCTGCCTCATAGGGTTCTAGTGAGGATTCAGGGAATTAGAACTGGGTCTGCTACTTAGTAGGTGCTTAGTAGCTGTTGGCTGTTATTATTATTACCATTATCATTAGTATTGGCATAAACCAACTCTCAATAGGACTTTCCCCTGCAGGAGGATGGAAGCGCAGGTAGGGTGGAGAGGTGAGCTCATGGCAGAGCCAGTTGGCTTGCTGAGAAGCAGAGAAGCCCAGGGAGCCTCATGCCAGTATTTTTAGCAGAGATAGTGAATCACAAGCATTTAACATCAGAAAGACTTAAAACTGAAATAGCTTCCAACACCTCTCCAGTATTTTTACCACACTGTATTTTTTATGCCCAGATAAGGACATTAAAAAAAAAAAAGAGTTTTAATTACATCTTGCTCTGAAGGGAAAAAAACCCAAATGCTTGCCGTCTCTTTTCTCTGCATGTGTGTCTTTCGTTCCTGATGAACAGCAGGCTTCTGAAATGATGGCGTCAGTGGAGGTCTCTTGGTGAGGTGGAACCAGCCTACTGGGCCTCATTCAGCCCAGTGTTAAGACAGGAAATGAATGCATTGTTTTGAAGGCTGTTTGTTGCCGCATTGTTTCTCCGGCCCAGGCCTGTGTGGGACAGTTTGTACTGCAGCACACACAGCAGCCATTATGTCCCCTGCAACACTCTTCGTGCAGCTGTGAACGCTTGTGCCCACGCCAGCAGAGCTGCCGCGGAATTAGCTCAGAAAGCAATTGCGAACAACGCACCGAGTCAGGGCCCTGCTTCTCTATGGGAACGTCCTGGGCTCTCCCACATTCCTCCTCCCACTTGGCCAAGAACAACAAGCAGATAGAGGCCTGCTTTGATGAACGTACCTCTGGGCTCTTCAGAGGTGGGGCTTTTGGGTAATAAGTTCCAGTCTCCATCTGGAATCTCCATTCACAACTTTCTGACCCAGGGCAGGAACAGTGATGCCCGGTCGCCGGATGTTCCTTTCCCCCAAGGCGACGGTCTAATCACTATGAAGCTCCGCGTCAGCGGTGGAGGGGTGTCAGCCTGCTCATTTGCACCACGATAGCTGTGAGATGAGCGCGCCGTGTGACTCGATGAAAACTCCGTGGTTATTTCAGGTTTCCTTTGGCCCACCTACCAGAGGACACACATCTGGGTCATCGGAACGAGAAATACTGGCTCCCAGGCTAGACATGGGCGTCCGGGAAGACCGGGGCAGTGAGCTCGCAGACAGACGTTTACTCAAGGCTCAGCCATTGCAGGCACCCCCTCTGTGTGTTTAGAGTGACGGCGCACTTGCCCTCACCTTGAGCCTGGGGTCAACAAGGGCAGACCTGGAGACCTTGATCATTTCCTCTGAGGCACAGTGCCTACGATTTTGGTTGATAAACGATGGTGCTTGAAGGCTTGGTTGTATAATGTGGAACAACCATCTGGGCTGTTCTTGGGACTGCAGTGCTGATCATCAGAACGTCTAACAGAAGGAGCCAAAAGGTAAACATTCCCATAAAATTCAAGTGTGTAGATGCAGATGTAAAACCGTGTGTACAGACTTATCAGCATAAATCTCTAACAAACACAATTTCTCAATGTTTGCCAACAAATTTGAGTGGATGTAGTTTAGAACGTGAGTTAAATAGATACAAATACATAGATATCAGTTCAGTTCCTCTCTGGCTACATTTCCAGTTTTCACTGTTCAATGTGACCCTGCTGTTCATTCCCAGCACCAAGGAGGAAACGAACTTTTCCACTTCCAGCCTCTGAATACTGCCTCTCCTGTAACCAACAGAAAAGCGTGTAAAGATGTTCAAGGAAAGTGCATCCCTGGGAGCCAGTTTTTCCTGGGACGGTTATTTTTCCAATCAGGAAAAGGTCCTCTTGATAATCAAGTTACCCATTTCTTCCCAACTCTTCCCTCCCCACTGTTATTTGAAGGTTGGAAGAGCAATAAAAATAACTTCACAGAGAAGACTAAGGATTACTCACTAATTATGTTTCCTTCCCACTCATCCTTCTTGCCAATCTCGAGTTTCGCCAACTTTTTTTTTTTTTTTACACATTAAAAAGCAGAAGGAGGGGCTTCCCTGGTGGCACAGTGGTTGAGAGTCCGCCTGCCGATGCAGGGGACGCGGGTTCGTGCCCCGGTCCGGGAAGATCCCACATGCCGCGGAGCGGCTGGGCCCGTGAGCCATGGCCGCTGAGCCTGCGCGTCCGGAGCCTGTGCTCCGCAACGGGAGAGACCACAACAGTGAGACGCCTGAGTACCACAAAAAAAAAAAAAAAAGGCGGAAGGAGGAGAAGGCAGCAGAGAATGGAAACAGATGAAGCTTTAAAATAGAAGTGTTATCGTGGTTCCATGCAAGGTGTGTTCCTTCATCTAGTGATTGGCAACCTGAGGTCTACTTGCTTAAGTCCAGTACCTCATAGCAGTAGATGGAGAGCCCCTTAGGATGGAGAATGCCCCAAACTAACGTTAATTCTCTAACACAATTGCTGTTCTTTAGGGTTTCCAGTGAAAAACAAATTTAAACAAACACAACATAAAATACTTCAATGTAAAAGCAATCTGTGAAATAAAATTCATAGGCGTCAGTCACTCGTCGAGAGCATCTTTGCAAAACGCTCTAAAGTGGAGGTCTTCAAACAGTTTTGCTCACAGCTCACCTGCCCCTCCAAAGAAAGAATTTTGAAAAACTCTGCACTTCTCTCCTGTTTTAAAGATAACTTTCAAAATTTTTCAATGTAAGTTTCAGTGGTTGCCAAGGGCGTAACTCCCAGCATATTGTAAATGTTGTTTCAAACAAAAAGTACACACATCACTTTGAAATGTGTCTGCAGGAATCTAAACATCTAGACAATTTGATACTCATTTTCATCCCCTAAAAAAAAAAAATACGTGAAAACTCTTATTTAATATCTGGAAATGCTATGTCCTTTATTTTTATAACAAAAATAATCACGCTGTTAGGCTTCTCTGCAACAAAATAGGTTTACAAACTAT
Source organism: Tursiops truncatus (assembly GCF_011762595.2). Classification (NCBI taxonomy): domain Eukaryota; kingdom Metazoa; phylum Chordata; class Mammalia; order Artiodactyla; family Delphinidae; genus Tursiops; species Tursiops truncatus. The sequence goes on along the minus strand of NC_047035.1, from coordinate 165,464,155 downwards.
GCTTCTGGCTGGAATTTGGAAGGAGGGTTGGAGATAGATTTATGGTCCAGGAGAGTGAAGCACCCCTAGGAAAGCACTCACCAGCTGAGTTCGAGGTCATGCTCAAGGGAGGAGCAAATAACATGGTGCCGGGACCTAGATGTTTCCTCTGGTTCTTCCCCAGTGAATAAGCTGTGAGGTCTCAGGGGGTGAGAGGAGGAGGTCAGTAAGAACTGCAAGTGCCGTTATCGTGCGAAACTCTGTAAGACTTTGGGAACATAAAGCAGCACTACTTTGGCCTGAAAGTGGGAGAAAAGGTCTGTCCCTACTTCAGTGAGGCCATTTCTGGACGTCATGGACACAGCGAGACTGTAGCCCTGGGAAGCAGCGTGCACATCAGCCTTTGTAGCCTGATTCTGGTGGTGGCTGCCCCATGGTGGGTGGGAGAACCCAGCCCCGAACCAGCATTAGGGCAACAGCTGCTGTGGGCAGCAGCCCCATGGGCAGGCCCACGATGATGGCCCCGGCTGGGCAGACACACCCCGCCATCAGGCACAGCGCCCCCAGCGCAGCAGTGCCTTGGGTGGTGGCCATGGCTTCAGTGGCAGCTAATGAGAGCAACCAAGTATCAGGTCTTCTGCTCGCCTGAGGGGCTTTGCTGCAACTTCCAGGGCAGCATCCCCCTGAAGGAGCCCAATGGCCAACACGGGGAAGACTTATTTGCAAACCCATGTGAAATACCAACTGGGCCCCCATCAAAAACATTGGTATGAACTTCTCAAGAGTTCCAGAGGTACTGCAATAGCAGAGGGAAGCCAGAAGCAGGAAGTACTGCTTTGCACTCAACGCAGCCCTGGTGATAATGGCCTGGGCAAGCTTGAGGTCTGACAGCATCTCTCCAAGACTTCCAACAGGCCAGTCCATCATTGTGAGGTAAGCCGCAGCCAGGAAATAGAAGGGTCTGAGCCTCAGGGTGTCAGGATGGCATCTGAGTTTAACCCAAAGGGCCCTCCGAGCTCTGAGGGTTGGTTTGCCTTTACTTATTCTGTAAGACACAAACTGGGCATTTTCCAATGGGGGAGGTGACCCAACTTAATTAAGGAGAAATGATATTAGTGAAGGTCAGATCAGTACGAAGTAGTAAAGAAAAGCAGAGGTTAGCCTGTCAAGGCGTCCCTTCCAGTTCTCACACAAGAGGAGAAATAAAGGAGCATTTGCCGCTAGTCAACTAGAACTAGAGAGTTCCTGCCTAGAAAATAGCCTGACCTTAACTGAAGGACACTGAGCTGAGTTCAGCTGTATTTTCAGAGCGTCTGATGTCCTCTGAATGAGAAGTCATATAGGTGTGCCGAGTATTTTACTGATGCCCAGGACAAGTCTCCATCCTCTCTGCACAAAATAGAGGGAGGGGAGGTGGGCAGGAAGAGGATCCGTGCTCTGGGAAAGACTTCACGCTCGAAGACTGAGGCCCTGCTTCTAGCAAATCACCAAAAATTCAAAATCAGTAGGCAGCTGAGCCTGGCCAAAACATGTTCTGAAAAGAACTTGCTGTATCCACTCGCAGGCTCCCTTTGGTTTTTTCCCAAGAAGCTGAGAAATCCTTGGACTGTAACAGCTCTGGGCTGGGAAAACATTCTGGCTCCTGAAGACAAGTCAGCACGTGTACACGTGCCGAGAAGCCCCAGACCCTGACCCGCATTGGCATGTAACTCCCTAAACCCCACTTAGCCGGGATGAGGTGATGCTCGACTCTGGTATGGGAGCAGCAAATATACATCAAAGCTAAATCTCTCCCACTTTGACCTTCAACAAGTCCTGCAGACTTTTGTCCACAGTCCGTTTCTTGGGTTAGTTCTAGATTACTTATCCAGTTGTTGGGTTTCTTCTGCTAAATTATAAGCTCTTTTCTTCGTTATGTCCTCTGCAGCACCGAGGGCACAGGACAGGTCTTAGTGAATAGTTAAATTGATTAGGTACACGTGATTCCACTGCTGGAGGTCGTTTAGGTTAGCCCTGAAAACCTGACCTCTGCACATCCTTTAAGTGAACGTCCTACAGGATAATCACCAGGGCCTCGTGCATCCTGGTGTTGCCTGGACAGAGCGTGCCTTGCATGGGGAATCTGGGAGATGTGCTTTTGGACTGATAATCGTGTGTAGCAGAAAAAGGAGAGAAGAACGGGAGGTTCTGTGATCTGCAAAATAATTTTGTTTATGCTAACTTACTCATCTGCTCTGCATTACAACACTGAGCAGTGTTGATTTTACAGAGGAAGAAACCAAAGTTTATAAAGCCGTGAGGAATTGAACCGGAGTAAAATTGGAACTTGGATCTGAAAGACTCTGGATCCTGGGCTCTCTCCGGCGCGGCACAATCCTCCTTAGGGAGAGGAGTCAAGGGGAGGGCATCTTCAGTCCTGCTCCGTGCCCTGGCCTCTGGTCCTGCATACAGGTCCCCCTACCTGCCAGCCCCTCGCCTTCCCTCAGCCTTGGGCAACGGTTCAGTGCAGCAGAAAAGCCCCGGCAAAGACTCTCATTTCTCACAAAAGCTTCGCATCCAAATCTGGAGCTAGTCATGGCCTTCCAAACATATTGCATCTATTTATAGAAAAAGAATCTGATAAGGAAGGGGATTTCCTGAAGAGAAGGAAAAAGGAAATCTAGGGATGTCCCCTGGACTCACTCTGTTCACATGTGCAATACTGGCTTCATCAGGCAAACTTGAACTTTCACCTTGGGAATATTGAAAACAATTAATATAGAAAAGGAACAAGGTGGGTCTTCAAAAAGGAGTATGTCATTTGAGGCGTGGTTGCTAAGGAATCAGCTCCAAATCTTGTATTTGATCAACAGCTGCGACTCCAGACCATTCAGTTTTGTTTTTCCTCCAGTGAGTTTCTTTAAAACCAAAGTAACAATCCCGACATCCTGCCGTTTGAAATAACAACAGCCATCATCATAGCTGACAATTATACAGTACTTGCAATGCAGGAGGCATTGTTTTGATTTTATTCTCACAGTTACCCTATGAGCTGGCTACTATTGTATCCCCATTTCATAGATGAGGAAACTGAGGCATGAGTATCTTGCCCATAGTCACAGGACAAATAAGTGGTAGAGCCAGGATTCAAACCTAGGCAATTTGACTCCAGTGTGTGCACCTAACAGGTCTAGGAGAGACATACTACAGTCGTCCCTCAGTATGCACGGGGATTGGTTCCAGGACACACCCATCCCCCCACTCCCCTCCCCTCCTCCCCTTCAGATAGCAAAATTTGTGGATGCTCAAGTCCCTTATATAAAATGGCTTAGTATTTGCATATAACCTACACACATCCTCACATATACTCGCAATACCTAATACAATGTAAATAGTTGTAAATACAATGCAAATGCTATGTAAATAGTTGCCAGTGTGGCAAACATTTGCTTTTTTGAATTTTTTTTCCGAATATTTTTTTTTTTTTTTTTGCGGTCCGCGGGCCTCTCACTGTTGTGGCCTCTTCCGTTGCGGAGCACAGGCTCCGGACGCGCAGGCTCAGCGGCCATGGCTCACGGGCCCAGCTGCTCCGTGGCATGTGGGATCTTCCCGGACCGGGGCACGAACCCGTGTCCCCTGCATCGGCAGGCGGACTCTCAACCACTGCGCCACCAGGGAAGCCCTTTTATGAATTTTTTTTTTTTTTTTTTTTTTGCAGTACGCGGGCCTCTCACTGTTGTGGCCTCTCCCGTTGCGGGGCACAGGCTCTGGAAGCGCAGGCTCAGCAGCCATGGCTCACGGGCCCAGCCGCTCCGCGGCATGTGGGATCCTCCCGGACTGGGGCACGAACCCACGTCCCCTGCATCGGCAGGCGGACTCCCAACCACTGCGCCACCAGGGAAGCCCCTGAATATTTTTGATCTGCGTTTGGTTGAATCCACAGATACAGAACCTGGGAGGGTCAATAGTTCTCTGAGTTAGAAGGATATTATAGAAAGAATATGAAATGCATCATCAGAAATACAACACAGCTGTGGTGGCATCATTGTGTCGCATCTTTCTTCTTGCCTTTGCTGAAACTGTTAAAAAAAAAAAAAAAAAAAGGAAGGAATTCAGAGTCTAGTGCCCTTAAGATGAAGTAACATCTGGTCCCTAAGGTTAACTACTCTAATAATCTCTGTATTTAGGTCAGATTTGTAGACTGGCACTCAGAGTGACTCCTGGCCCTTGATCAGTCCAAGTGTGTAAAACAGTAGATCCTTTCATTGTCAGCAACCAAGCAGGGACTGGTGAAGACAGCAATAGATAAGACTTCAGGTAAGAGGGAAAGGCTGGAATTGATTGTCGTCATTTATATCACTTGCTGCAGGAGAAACAGGATATTCCTAATTCTTTGTTCTGTTCAGAAACATCTCCGCAATAACCGCTTTCACAGCAAACTATGGCCATTTTTGCTTCAAAGACTCACTCCAGAAGCTCTTTAGATTTCTGGCGAGATATGATGGGTTTAACACAAGCCTAATACATGTAATAAAATGTCAGTACTAGAATGTCAGGAATAAATAAGTCAATAGTCCAAAAGACCAAATGAATGATATAACATCTCTTTAGATTAAAAAAAAAAAAAGAATGGGTAAGATATGATGCAGAACGGAGACTCAGCCACCTAAACCCCTGCAAGAGCAAACAACAAAGAACAGAGCATCAGTTTGCTCCCTGGAGCCCTAGAAAGGCTGGTCTTGAAGTCATCAAGTAACATGGAAGGTTGGTGAGGCATGGAACTGAAAATGTGGATGAAAGACTGTGTACACAGTGCGGCTGCTCTCATTTTCTCTGTATAGCCAGGCAGATTACCTACCACAGCCAAAAAAAAAAAAGGCACTGTGAATGTGCCATTCCAGGCATCTAAGATGGCAGATGCCATGTTTCTGTGTTTGTTAAGCCTTGCAGAGTTTGCTACACTGAGGGAAATGAACAAAGTGAAAGACTAACAATGATAAGACAAAACGCGCAAAAATGAGAAAAAACAAAAAGTTGGAAGAAGAGGAAAGGTAACCAGCAGTTTATACTTGTCTTAATTAGTGAAATAATCACATAACAGTTTACGAGGGATTTCAAGAGATAGTTAAGGTAACTGGGAGAGTTTATTCTCATTCCATATAAATATATCTATGTATATAAAAATAACATTATATATGTATATATATGCATATATATTTATAGTAAGTTACATATATGTGTGTATATATGTATATTCTACATATATTCCAAAATGTTAGCAGTGATGGGTATTATGGTGTTGATACTGGTATTGTTTTTTTGTTTTTGTTTTTGTTTTTCTTTCCCTCTCCCTCCCTCCCACCCTCCCTATCCCATCCCTCCAGGCGGTCACAAAGCACCGAGCTGATCTCCCTGTGCTATGCGGCTGCTTCCCACTAGCTATCTACCTTACGTTTGGTAGTGTACATATGTCCATGCCTCTCTCGCGCTTTGTCACAGCTTAACCTTCCCCCTCCCCATATCCTCAACTCCATTCTCTAGAAGGTCTGTGTCTTTATTCCTGTCTTAGCCCTAGGTTCTTCATGACATTTTTTTTTCTTAAATTCCATATATATGTGTTAGCATACAGTATTTGTCTTTCTCTTTCTGACTTACTTCACTCTGTATGACAGACTCTAGGTCTATCCACCTCATTACAAATAGCTCAATTTCGTTTCTTTTTATGGCTGAGTAATATTCCATTGTATATATGTGCCACATCTTCTTTATCCATTCATCCGATGATGGACACTTAGGTTGTTTCCATCTCTGGGCTATTGTAAATAGAGCTGCAATGAACATTTTGGTACATGACTCTTTTTGAATTATGGTTTTCTCAGGGTATATGCCCAGTAGTGGGATTGCTGGGTCATATGGTAGTTCTATTTGTAGTTTTTGAAGGAACCTCCATACCGTTCTGCACAGTGGCTGTATCAATTTACATTCCCACCAACAGTGCAAGAGGGTTCCCTTTTCTCCACACCCTCTCCAGCATTTATTGTTTCTAGATTTTTTCATGATGGCCATTCTGACTGGTGTGAGATGATATCTCATTGTACTTTTGATTTGCATTTCTCTAATGATTAATGATGTTGAGCATTCTTTCATGTATTTGTTGGCAGTCTGTATATCTTCTTTGGAGAAATGTCTATTTAGGTCTTCTGCCCATTTTTGGATTGAGTTATTTGTTTTTTTGTTATTGAGCTGCATGAGCTGCTTATAAATTTTTGAGATTAATCCTTTGTCAGTTGCTTCATTTGCAAATATTTTCTCCCATTCTGAGGGTTGTCTTTTGGTCTTGTTTATGGTTTCCTTTGCTGTGCAAAAGCTTTGAAGTTTCATTAGGTCCCATTTGTTTATTTTTGTTTTTATTTCCATTTCTCTAGGAGGTGGGTCAAAAAGGATCTTGCTGTGATTTATGTCATAGAGTGTTCTGCCTATGTTTTCCTCTAAGAGTTTGATAGTTTCTGGCCTTATATTTAGGTCTTTAATCCATTTTGAGCTTATTTCTGTATATGGTGTTAGGGAGTGGTCTAATCTCATACTTTTACATGTATGTGTCCAGTTTTCCCAGCACCACTTATTGAAGAGGCTGTCCTTTCTCCACTGTACATTCCTGCCTCCTTTATCAAAGATAAGGTGACCATATGTGCGTGGGTTTATCTCTGGGCTTTTTATCCTGTTCCATTGATCTATCTTTCTGTTTTTGTGCCAGTACCATACTGTCTTGATTACTGTAGCTTTGTAGTATAGTCTGAAGTCAGGGAGCCTGATTCTTCCAGCTCCATTTTTCATTCTCAAGATTGCTTTGGCTATTCAGGGTCTTTTGTGTTTCCATACAAATTGTGAAATTTTTTGTTCTAGTTCTGTGAAAAATGCCAGTGGTAGTTTGATAGGGATTGCATTGGATCTGTAGATTGCTTTGGGTAGTAGAGTCATTTTCACAATGTTGATTCTTCCAATCCAAGAACATGGTATATCTCTCCATCTATTTGTATCATCTTTAATTTCTTTCATCAGTGTCTTATAATTTTCTGCATACAGGTCTTTTGTCTCCTTAGATAGGTTTATTCCTAGATATTTTATTCTTTTTGTTGCAATGGTAAATGGGAGTGTTTTCTTGATTTCACCTTCAGATTTTTCATCATTAGTGTATAGGAATGCCAGAGATTTCTGTGCATTAATTTTGTATCCTGCTACTTTACCAAATTCATTGATTAGCTCTAGTAGTCTTCTGGTAGCATCTTTAGGATTCTCTATGTATAGTATCATGTCATCTGCAAACAGTGACAGCTTTACTTCTTCGTTTCCGATTTGGATTCCTTTTATTTCCTTTTCTTCTCTGATTGCTGTGGCTAAAACTTCCAAAACTATGTTGAATAAGAGTGGTGAGAGTGGGCAGCCTTGTCTTGTTCCTGATCTTAGTGGAAATGCTTTCAGTTTTTCACCATTGAGGACGATGTTGGCTGTGGGTTTGTCATATATGGCCTTTATTATGTTGAGGAAAGTTTCCTCTATGCCTACTTTCTGCAGGGTTTTTATCATAAATTGGTGTTGAATTTTGTCAAAAAGCTTTCTCTGCATCTATTGAGATGATCATATGGTTTTTCTCCTTCAGTTTGTTAATATGGTGTATCACGTTGATTGATTTGCATATATTGAAGAATCCTTGCATTCCTGGAATAAACGCCACTTGAGCATGGTGTATGATCCGTTTAATGTGCTGTTGGATTCTGTTTGCTAGTATTTTGTTGAGGATTTTTGCATCTATGTTCATCAGTGATATTGGCCTGTAGTTTTCTTTCTTTGTGACATCCTTGTCTGGTTTTGGTATCAGGGTGATGGTGGCCTCGTAGAATGAGTTTGGGAGTGTTCTGCCCTCTGCTAAATTTTGGAAGAGTTTGAGAAGGATAGGTGTTAGCTCTTCTCTAATTGTTTGATAGAATTCACCTGTGAAGCCATCTGGTCCTGGGCTTTTGTTGTTGGAAGATTTTTAATCACAGTTTCAATTTCAGTGCTTGTGATTGGTCTGTTCATATTTTCTATTTCTTCCTGATTCAGTCTTGGCAGGTTGTGCATTTCTTAGAATTTGTCCATTTCTTCCAGGTTGTCCATTTTATTGGCGTATAGTTGCTTGTAATCTCTCATGATCTTTTGTATTTCTGCAGTGTCAGTTGTTACTTCTCCTTTTTCATTTCTAATTCTATTGATTTGAGTCTTCTCCCGGTTTTTCTTGATGAGGCTGGCTAATGGTTTATCAATTTTGTTTATCTTCTCAAAGAAACAGCTTTTAGTTTTATTGATCTTTGCTATCGTTTCCTTCATTTCTTTTTCATTTATTTCTGATCTGATCTTTATGATTTCTTTCCTTCTGCTAACTTTGGGGTTTTTTTGTTCTTCTTTCTCTAATTGCTTTAGGTGCAAGGTTAGTTTGTTTATTCGAGATGTTTCCTGTTTCTTAAGGTAGGATTGTATTGCTATAAACTTCCCTCTTAGAAATGCTTTTGCTGCATCCCATAGACTTTGGGCCGTTGTGTCTCCATTGTCATTTGTTTCTAGGTATTTTTTTAATTTCCTCTTTGATTTCTTCAGTGATCACTTCGTTATTAAGTAGTATATAGTTTAGCCTCCATGTGTTTGTATTTTTTACAGATCTTTTCCTGTAATTGATATCTAGTCTCATAGCGTTGTGGTCAGAAAAGATACTTGATACAATTTCAATTTTCTTAAATTTACCAAGGCTTGATTTGTGCCCCAAAATATGATCTATCCTGGAGAATGTTCCATGAGCACTTGAGAAAAATGCGTATTCTGTTGTTTTTGGATGGAGTGTCCTATAAATATCAATTAAGTCCATCTTGTTTAATGTATCATTTACAGCTTGTGTTTCCTTATTTATTTTCATTTTGGATGATCTGTCCGTTGGAGAAAGTGGGGTGTTAAAGTCCCCTACTATGAATGTGTTACTGTCGATTTCCCCTTTTATGGCTGTTAGTATTTGCCTTATGTATTGAGGTGCTCCTATGTTGGGTGCATAAATATTTATAATTGTTATATCTTCTTCTTGGATCGATCCCTTGATCATTATGTAGTGTCCTTCTTTGTCTCTTCTAAGAGTCTTTGTTTTAAAGTCTATTTGTCTGATATGAGAATTGCTACTCCAGCTTTCTTTTGGTTTCCATTTGCATGAAATATCTTTTTCCATCCCCTTACTTTCAGTCTGTATGTGTCTCTAGATCTGAAGTGGGTCTCTTGTAGACAGCAAATATATGGGTCTTGTTTTTGTATCCATTCAGCCAATCTGTGTCTTTTTGTGGGAGCATTTAGTCCATTTACATTTAAGGTAATTATCGATATGTATGTTCCTATTCCCATTTTCTTAATTGTTTTGGGTTTGTTATTGTAGGTCTTTTCCTACTGTTGTGTTTCTTGTCTAGAGAAGTTCCTTTAGCAGTTGTTGTAAAGCTGGTTTGGTGGTGCTGAACTCTCTCAGCTTTTGCTTATCTGTAAAGGTTTTAATTTTTCCATCAAATCTGAATGAGATCCTTGCTGGGTAGAGTAATCTTGGTTGCAGGTTTTTCTCCTTCATCACTTTAAATATGTCCTGCCAGTCCCTTCTGGCTTGCAGAGTTTCTGCTGAAAGATCAGCTGTTAACCTTATGGGGATTCCCTTGTGTGTTATTTTTCCCTTGCTGCTTTTAATATGTTTTCGTTGTATTTAATTTTTGACAGTTTGATTAATATGTGTCTTGGCGTATTTCTCCTTGGATTTGTCCTTTATGGTACTCTCTGTGCTTCCTGGACTTGATTAACTATTTCCTTTCTCATATTAGGGAAGTTTTCAACTATAATCTCTTCAAATATTTTCTCAGTCCCTTTCTTTTTCTCTTCTTCTTCTGGAACCCCTATAATTCGAATGTTGGTGCATTTAATGTTGTCCCAGAGGTCTCTGAGACTGTCCTCAGTTCTTTTCATTCTTTTTTCTTTATTCTGCTCTGCAGTAGTTATTTCCACTATTTTATCTTCCAGGTCACTTATCCGTTTTTCTGCCTCAGTTTTTCTGCTATTGATCCCATCTAGAGTATTTTTCACTTCATTTATTGTGTTGTCCATCGTTGTTTGTTTCATCTTTAGTTCTTCTAGGTCCTTGTTAAATGTTTCTTGCATTTTGTCTATTCTATTTCCAAGATTTTGGATCATCTTTACTATCATTATTCTGAATTCTTTTTCAGGTAGACTGCCTATTTCCTCTTCATTTGTTCGGTCTGGTGGGTTTTTATCTTGCTCCTTCATCAGCTGTATGTTTTTCTGTCTTCTCATTTTGCTTATCTTACTGTGTTTGGGGTCTCCTTTTAGCAGGCTGCAGGTTCATAGTTCCCGTTGTTTTTTGTGTCTGTCCCCAGTGGCTAAGGTTGGTTCAGTGGGTTGTGTAGGCTTCCTTGTGGAGGGGACTAGTGCCTGTGTTCTGGTGGATGAGGCTGGATCTTGTCTTTTGGTTGGCAGGTCCATGTCTGGTGGTGTGTTTTGGGGTGTCTGTGGACTTATTATGATTTTAGGCAGCCTCTCTGCTAATGGGTTGGATTGTGTTCCTGTCTTGCTAGTTGTTTGCCATAGGATATCCAGCACTGTAGCTTGCTGGTCGTTGAGTGAAGCTGGGTGCTGGTGTTGAGATGGAGATCTCTGGGAGATTTTCGCCATTTGGTATTATGTGGAGCTGGGAGGTCTCTTGTGGACCAGTGTCCTGAAGTTGGCTCTCCCACCTCAGTGGCACAGCACTGACTCCTGGCTGCAGCACCAAGAGCCTTTCATCCACACAGCTCAGAATAAAAGGGAGAAAAAGTAGAAAGAAAGAATTGGTAGAAGTAGAAAGAAAGAGAGAAAGAAAGAAGGGAGGGAGGAAGGAAGGAAGGAGGGAAGGAAGGAAAAAAAGAAAGGAAGAAGATAAAGTAAAATAAAATAAAGTAATTCAAACAAAAATTATTATTAAGAGAAAAAAATTTTTTTAAAAAAATGGACGGATAGAACCCTAGGACAAATGGTGGAAGCAAAGCTATACAGACAAAGTCTCACACAGAAGCATACACGTACACACTCACAAAAAGAGGAAAAGGGGAAAAAATCATAAATCTTGCTCTCAAAGTCCACCTCCTCAATTTGGGATGATTCGTTTTCTGTTCATGTATTCCACAGATGCAGGTACATCAAGTTGATTGTGGAGCTTTAATCCGCTGCTTCTGAGGCTGCTGGGAGAGATTTCCCTTTCTCTTCGTTGTTTGCACAGCTCCCGGGGCTCAGCTTTGGATTGGGCCCCTCCTCTGTGTGTAGGTCGCTGGAGGGCGTCTGTTCTTCGCTCAGACGGGACAGGGTTAAAGGAGCCGCTGATTGGGGGCTCGGCTCACTCAGGCCGGGGGCGGGGCGGGGGGGGGGGAGGAGGGAGGGGCACGGAGTGCGGGGCGGGCCTGTGGTGGCAGAGGCCGCCATGACGTTGCACCAGCCTGAGGCGCGCCGTGCGTTCTCCCGGGTAAGTTGTCCCTGGATCCCGGGACCCTGGCAGTGGCGGGCTGCACAGGCTCCCCGGAAGAGGGGTGTGGACAGTGACCTGTGCTCGCACACAGCCTTCTTGGTGGCGGCCGCAGCAGCCTTAGCGTCTCATGCCCGTCCCTGGGGTCTGGGCTTTTAGCCGCGGCTCGCGCCCGTCTCTGGAGCTCCTTTAAGCAGCGCTCTTAATCCCCTCTCCAGGTACGTGGGGAGTTTCTTGCCTTTTGGGAGGTCTGAGGTCTTCTGCCAGCGTTCAGTAGGTGTTCTGTAGAAATTGTTCCTCGTGTAGATGTATTTCTGGTGTATCTGTGTGGAGGAAGGTGATCTCCGCGTCTTACTCTTCCGCCGTCTTCCCGGAAGCCGATACCGGTATTGTGAATGATCTTGAATTTCATCTGAGATATTATTGTTATAGTTAGAAAAAACACAGTTTTAAAATGAGTTCTTTTTATAAAAACTGTGTTTTCTGTTTACTCTCCCTTTTGCTTTTATAAAATTATAAGTTTTTAGAATTGGGAGGGACAGGAGATTAAAATGGTGACCTGAGCACAGATACCTAAAAATGACAGAAAAGATATGACATGTTTAAGATTAAAAACTCATGGGGACTTCCCTGGTGGCACAGTGGATAAGACGCCGCACTCCCAATGCAGGGAGCTCAGGTTCAATCCCCGGTCAGGGAACTAGATCCCACATGCATGCCACAACTAAGAGTTTGCATGCCACAACTAAGAGTTCATGTGCCACAACTAAAGAGCCCACCTGCCTCAAAGCAGGCCATGTGCTTCAACTAAGGAGCCTGCAAGCTGCAACTAAGGAGCCCACCTGCCTCAACTAAGACCTGGAGCAACCAAATAAATAAATAAATATTTTAAAAATTAAAAAATAAAATAAAATAACAAACCCACAATATAACTGGAAAAGCTAGAAGAGATATTCTTGGTGGACTAGAAATAAGAAGGAATTCCTGAATGAGAGAAGGAAAGCAGGATTGGGATAATAGAGGAAGATGTTTTTCAAAAAGCAAAAGGCTGTTATAGAAGGAAGAGGTTGTTCTGGAATGCTCCAAGCCTCCAACCCCAAGCTTGGAGATGGCAGTTATGAGAAGCAAGAGGGGAGCCCAGAGGCTAACGTAGGCGTGACTGTTACAGAAATACAGTAGGAGCAGTCAGATGGGACAAGCTCTGACCCCTCCTTGCCAAAGAGAGATTTCTGCCTTCAGGCAGGAGAAATGAATGAGAGCTTTGGAAGAATGCTTTGGAAAGATCCAGAAAGAATGGGGAATCCCTATACCCAGAACACTAACTACTGGCACACCCCTCCTGACAGTAAGTCTCATTCCTGCTTGAGAATACTAGGAAGCAGAGAAAGCATTCATAGGCAGGCTCCAAGGAGATTCCAGCTACAATGATGAGCTCCCAGCTAAGGATCGTCAGTCATTTGGGAAAAAAACCCAACAGTATCCTGAATAGTGGTACCAAACCCAATAAGTGGAAGTATTTCTTCTGAGGACCTAGGGTAACCTTGTGAGAGATTACAGGGGATATAGCATCCCTGAAACTGACGGCCCTTTTTTTTTTTTTTTAAAGAAAATTAGTAGAAGCTTGGACATAAAAACTATGATGGTCAAAACAAGAATCTGCAGGATCGAGTCTGTATTTCCCTTTCTGCTGCTTTCCTGACTGTCTCTGCACGGACAGGGAACTATCTTGTCAAGCAGTCTATTCCATTGTAGGCGAGCACGAATTTAAAAGTTGAACAGTCCTCTCTTAAATCGAATCTTGTCTCTTTGCTCTCAAGCCCATTGGTCCTGGGCCTTCCGCTGAAGCAAAACTAAGTTGGCTTCCTCTTCTACAAGAAAGCCTTTCAAGTATTTGCAAGCATTTATGATGTCTCTCTCTTTAGTCTTCTTGTCTCCAAGCTAAACAGTCAATTCACTCAATTGTTTTTATCTGACAGCTTCCAGACTCTTTATTCTTCTGCTCTTTCTTGATGATTCTTAATACCTAGGATAGAGGCTACTTAAATCAAGCGTGAAATTGCACATGAGATTTCAGATGTGGCCTAATTTTCCCACAGCAATATTATTACTTCCTCTGGTTACTCAACTGCTATTAATAACATCTAAGCTGACATGAGTATGGTGCTTTCCTTGAAGAATTCCAGGAAATGAGTAAGTAGGTCTGTTTGTCTAATGTTTACTATTAGGTTCATCTCTCTAGTAAATATTTAATAACCACAAGTTGTGCTCCAGAGACTATACCGGATGCTACTGGGGCTTCGAGAATGAAAGCCGCATAGTTGCTGCCCTCAGGAGCTTACAGTTTAGTAGGAAACTTAAGATACACGTATAAATAACCTCCAACGTAGAAAGTGTAAGAGATGATGGAATAGGACAGATATGGAGCTAGGGCATCCAAAGGAGATGCATAATCTAAAAACAGAAATCCTTCCCAATAAACGCTATCTTAAGAGGCTGAGGGCAGAGCTCTTACTGTCCAGGTTCCTTGACCAGACTTGCCCAGCAGTCTCTTCCAGGTACCAACTCAGTTCCACTGCTCGGTATGGGTCCCTGTTTGTCCTTATCATTCCCTCCTGAGCTTGAAAATAGCCTGAGACGCCTGGCTTTAAGAATCAGCCCTGGGCTTCCCTGGTGGTGCAGTGGTTGAGAGTCCGCCTGCCGATGCAGGGGACACGGGTTCGTGCCCCGGTCCGGGAAGATCCCACATGCCGCGGAGCAGCTGGGCCCATGAGCCATGGCCGCTGAGCCTGTGTGTCTGGAGCCTGTGATCTGCAATGGGAGAGGCCACAGCAGTGAGAGGTCCTCGTACTGCAAAAAAAAAAAAAGATTAAAATGATAAGTTTTATGTTACGTGTCTTGTACTACAATAAGAAAAGCATCAGCTTATCCTCGGCCCTTAGATAGTACAGCATTCAATTCTTCACCCCTTTTCCTGGCTCTGATCTACAATTTTGCCCTTCCTTTTAAGGCCTGTTTTGACTTAGAGATACTCCTGACACAGGGCTGTCTCAGGGCTGCTGTGACAGTGACAAACGTTAACCAGTGTGTTCCCAGAGCAGAGACTTGTCTTCAGGGACCACAGCCAACTAACTAATGCTAGAATCTTCTAGGGCGAGACTCACATGCCACTCGTGGTCTCATCTGCCCATAAACCTGCAGGGCACAGGCCCATCAGTTAACCAATAGCATGTTTGGCTGTAGTCTGGACTGAGCCTGAAGTGAACGGCCCCTGTCCCCATTCCTGCCAATCTGACATTTTTAGAGAAACTCATTTTGAAAGAGGCTATTTGCCCAGCATTCCATCCTCCGTTCCCAGGAGAGGACCTCACCCTCAGAGTTTTCAAGTCGGTGAACGAGCCAACAGACTTGCAGAAACTGAAGTGATGGTGTCATAAAGAGCAGCCTATTAATGCATTTTGACAAGGGCTGTTTAATTTGAATTATTTACGATGGTTTACGGTTCGCTAGAGACTGCCCACAATTCACGCAATAGGAGGCCATCGGCAGAATAACCTGAGACCTTGGCTTACCTCTCAACTGTCAAATCCTTCTTACTAGGAAGGGTGAGTCTTTTCAAGAAAGAAGAATTATTCATTAATTCAATAAATATTTATTGATATTGGTAGGATAGTTACATGGTGTGTGGTAATAAAAGGGTTATGATAATAAATGAGTCTGATTAAGTGAAAATCCACTGGTTATAGGTCCATAAACATTCTGCTTTTATATGAAGACTACTTCACCACAGTCTTAAAGACCCCAAAGCAATTGTATCTCCAAGGTATTCAGGGGGCAATTAGTGGCATCTTATGGGCTGCATTGTGTCCCCTCCCCTCAAATTCATATACTGGAATCCTTACCCCCACTCCCTCAGAATATATTTAGAGATAAGGTCTTTAAGGAGATAATTAACTTCAGGTGTGGTCATTAAGATGGGTTTAATCCAACATGGCTAGTGTCCTTATGAGATTAGGACGCAGACGCACAGAGGAAAGACCATGTAAGGATACAGAGAGAAGACGGCCATCTACAAGCCAAGGAGAGAGGCCTCCAGAGAAACCAACCCTGCCCTCACTTAGACTTCTAGCCTCCAGAATTATGAAGAATTAAATGTCTGTTGCTTAAGCCACCCAGTCTGTGTATGTTGTTATGGCAGCCCTAGCAGTGATACACTCTATCATTGCCCAGTCCACTTCTCTGATGCCTTGATAATCCCATTCCCTTCAGTGACATCATATCCAAGACACTAGGATGGGACTGCTTGGATGCATGAAGGAGCCGAAGGAACACACAGCTCATACATCTTGCTAGCAACACCGTGTGCCTGAGGAAGAAAACAACATGGTGGAAGGGGTGGGGATGTACCACATTACAGCCCAGCAAGCTGTGGATCTACTGAAAAAGCAGATTTGTTATTACTCACATTTCCTCCCAGAGCAGGACTCTTCCAGCTTAAGAAGGCTTCCCGGAGCTGGCATTGCTGCACTACAAGCTGAACAGCCAGGCATCTGTTCGCCCCTGTTGCAAGCAACTCACTGAGATTGTGCCGTGAACAATCTAAATAAGGACAGTGTCCTCTAAATAAGGACCTCACTTTAATTAGGATCTACATGAACATGAAAACGCCTAAACTTTCATCCCAAAAGAAGGATGCCATTTCCAGCAGCCAGAGAACGTAGGTGGGTAGCTCCTGAGTTTTGCACTCCTATAACGTCTGCCTTAGATTTCTTCTCGTTCACAACCGCATCCAACACACCCCACGGGAGGAGCCATATGGCCGTACCGCCCACTCGGCCTGGCCATGCCAAGATTCGCTTTTGCTTCTTTGGGGAACGTCACAGCCTCCAGGCTGAGCTGCCTAGAGCAGGATTCTCCGGCTCAGGCATGATTCTGGTGCTATGGACTCTACCTATCGCCCAAATTTGCCAGGATTTGGAACTGTTTTCTCAGCTTTTCCCTAATTTCTTGAGCCCTATGCCCTGTGTGCACCTATAACCGCCCCTCCACTCCGGGTATGCCCATGGCTGCTCTCCTGACACTTGGATATTAGCTTCCAATTCTCATCTGCTCACCTGGAAGGTGCCCATGAGTTTTCCTATTGGAGGGTTACAAGCCTGTCACTGGTGCCCTGGTTAATACTGACTACCTTTCTAGACCTAGTAAGACCTCCCCAGGCTAAACAAACTCTTTGCCCCCCCCCTTTTTTTTAAAGCTATTTAACTGCCCCAAATCTGGCCAACATTTAAATGCTTCTCCCTTCTCATCTTGTATAAGGAATCTTTTTTTTTTTGGCTGCATCGGGTCTTAGTTTCGGCATGTGGAATCTTTGTTGCGGCAGGCTGGATCCTCCGCTGCGGCATGTGGGCTCCCCTTGCGGTTCATGGGCTTCTCTCTAGTTGTGGCCCGTGTGCTCAGTAGTAGCGGCGTGCAGGCTTAGCTGCCCTGCGGTATGGGGGATCTTAGTTCCCCGACCAGGTATCAAACCCGCGTCCCCTGCATCGGAAGGTGGATTCTTGTTTTGTTTTGTTTTTTGGCTGTGTTGGGTCTTCGTTGCTGCGCGCGGGCTTCCTCTAGTTGTGGTGAGCGGGGGCTACTCCTTGTTGTGGTGTGCGGGCTTCTCATTTTGGTAGCTTCTCTTGTTGCGCAGCACAGGCTCTAGGCAGCGGGTTTCAATAGTTGTGGCTCGTGGGCTCTAGAGCGCAGGCTCAGTAGTTGTGCCGCATGGGCTTAGTTGCTCCGCGGCATGTGGGATCTTCCAAGACCAGGGCTCGAATCCATGTCCCCTGCATTGGCAGGCGGATTCTTAACCACTGGACCACCAGGGAAGTCCCTGTAGAAGGAATCTTTGTGCTCAACTCAATGGCAAAACAGCTTTGATATTTATTGAAAGCCGGGCAAAAGATTCTTCCCTAATGCTGCCTTCCCACAGTATTACTGATAGCAGACCTAAGAATCCAGCATACTCTCACATTGGAATGTATGTTAGAGGCATCTGAAAACATCATTCACAAAATACAAACTAAGACTAAGAATGCTGCTCCCTTTTTTGTTGTTTTTGACTGAAGTATCGAAATTTATTTTCTCACCATTCTGAGGACTAGATCAGGGTGAGATGCGGATGTTGGCAGGGCCCTTCTGTGGGCCGGGAGGGAAGGATCTGCAGGCCTCTCTCCTTGGCTTGTGGACGGCCATCTTCTCCCTGTGTCCTGTGTGGTCTTCCCTCTGTGTGTGTCTGTGTCCAGAACTCCTCTTCTTCTGTTTTTTAATTTTTATTGAAGAATAGTTGCTTTACAATGTTGTGTTAGTTTCTACTACTGTACAGCAAAGTGAATCAGCTACACGTATACATATATGCCCTGTTTTTTGGATTTCCTTCCCATTTAGGTCACCACAGAGCATTGAGTACAGTTCCCTGGCCTATACAGTAGGTTCTCATTAGTTATCTGTTTTATACATAGTATCAGCAGTATATATATATCAATCCCAATCTCCCAATTCATCCCACCCTCCCCCTTTTCCTCCTCGGTATCCATACGTTTGTTCTCTACGTCTGTGTCTCTATTTCTGCTTTGCAAATAAGATTGTCTATACCAATTTTTTCAGATTCCACATACATGCGTTAATATATGATATTTGTTTTTCTCCATCTGACTTACTTCGCTCTGCCTTACAGTCTCTAGGTCCATCCATGTCTCTGCAACTGACCCAGTTTCGTTCCTTTTTATGGCTGAGTAATATTAAAAAAAAAAAAAAGAAGAATGCTGCCCCCAACCTCTGTTGGGAATCACCCCTTTCTGTTTCTGAGGGTCATCAGTCGAAACAGCGTAACCTCCTTTCTTTGAAATCAACACTCGTCTAAACCCCTCACCAGCTCTTAGACTAGATGATAGGTTTGCTTCTGTCATTTTGTCCTTTTTGTTCCCATTTCCTCCTTCCTCTTCCAGTTGGCCACGTACGGACTGTGCCACCTAGAATTCTGGGATGCTTTTCTCTGCTTCTCCATTTCCCCCGCACTTTAGTGCTTTCTGATTGCACCATTTCTGCTAATTCAAAACCAGAGGCTTGTGTGTGCAGATCTGTTTATGCCCAAGGCTGTGCACTGTATGCTGGGAATAGCGTGGATGCTGCAGCCCTGTCGCCCTAAGGAACACTAATTGTCATGCTGATAAACTGAGAAATAAGAAATGCCTCAGGGACAATGCCAGACCCATTGAAGGATAGATTCCTTAAAGCACATCTCCAGAAACTTCAGTCTTTTAAAGAAAACAGTCTTTTTTCTCTTCCCCCAATTTTTTACTTCCTTTGGCTTCATCCTGTTCTCTTTGACCATTCTAGGCTCCATCATTCCCAGACGTGAACAAGACATAATCAAGCTTAAAAAAAAAAAAAAAGAGAAGAAAAGCAGCAGAGCCCAGAATCAAGGTCTCTGCTGTTGTCAAGTTCAGGATTAGCTGGAAAAGCCCTGCCTTTCTGGTCTTGTCTCCCTATCGTGAAACGCCATTTTCCCAAGACATTCTTGTAAGCCATGGCTATTCACCAATCAGAAAGCCCAGTGGGGTGATATTTAATTCATGTCTGTCAATCACGACACAAAGAAAAGGCCTTCAGCTGGTCACCGAGAGAATCCTCTGCTATGGAACAAAGAGTCCGTGGGGATCTGTGGTCCCAGCCTCGCCCTGCATTCAGGGGCGGGCCGGCACCACTGCTGGCCCTTGCCTGATTTCAGAATAATTGTGGCTTTGGAAGCAGCAAGGCAGATTAAAGAGATTAAACCCAAAGTGCATCCCTCCGACACAGTCAGGGGAGAGTAAGATTGGGACTTTCATGTTTTAGCTCTTCAATCGCAGATCAGCGTGTCCTTGGCATTGGACCTCTGCATCGAATCCAAATATTTGAATTTTAGAGTAACCAGTGTCGCCTAGCCCTCTGAACTGGTGGTTGTAGGAGCGCCGTAAGTTTTACGCTGACATATCAGCAAAACAAGGCAGCTGAGATGTGAACCTGGTGTACGAGAATGAAAAAGCTTCCCTTCCCTGCTTTGCATTTATCTTTGGAGGTTGGAGGGATATGAATAATAAATAAATGAAATGAAACGCTTCCGTGGCAATTGTCGGTAACACAAACACAGGATTCGAAGGCAGCAGCTGGACAACAAAGGAACAGTGCCTCAAGTTCAAGATTAGCTCACCAAAGCTTTTTTTTTTTCCCAAAAACAGTCACGTGGAAATACAGTGTGTTTCCCCCTCTCCCTGCCCCTCCTGTACCATTAATGGACTCACAATGATTTTGTATGTTGATGCTAAGTGTCAGGACTTAAGCTGAGGCTCCCTGGTAATGGAAGCCACGTTTCTTTTTACTGCAAGTATCCTTTAAATATATTTTGCATATTATTCATTACAAATACTTTCTCATTTGTTCTCTCAATTTTAATGAAGGAGAGGGATATTTTACTAGCCCTTTCCTAGGTTCTTCTTATAAATGGGGAAAAAAAACCAGTAAGGGAGGGTGATATAGAAAATAATGAGAGGTTGGGGTAGAGGAACAAAAACAGAAGCAAATGGTTTGGGGGATGGGAAAGGTCTGGTTTTGAATCTCACCATTCTGATTTCTAGCGCTCTGATTTTGGCAAGATCCCTCAACTCTTTGATCTTCCTCTCCTTCTAAATGGAAATAATTCCTTTCTGACAGTAACCTCACGACAATTATAAAGTCAGGTAACACAGGGAAGAGTTCCTGGCACACAGTAGACTCTTAGAAATAGCATTTTCTTCCTTAAGCCAACAGCACATTGACTGCAGAAAGGGAACTTCTGCCTCCAAGCAGGATGCCCTGGACCCCTGGGCAAGCTCCACTGACCCTGGCGGCCGACTGGCCTTGCCGGTTTTGCTCTATAGGCTGGACACCCATGGGCTCCCTACCTGCTCCAGCAGCAGGAGCCCTTCCAGAAGTTTCCCTCTCTCTCCTTCACTATACTTGCTGCCTCTCTCTTGGAAACTTGGGATGGGAGGAATTTTGGGAAGAGGTTAACCCAGTGTGACCCAGCGCCGCCTTACAGCATGCTCCTATTATCCTAGGCTGCAATTAATGTTTCAAAAGTAGAAAATCTCCAGGAAATTTGTCTTTCAAACATGCCTGCCTTACAAACGGAGAAGCAACAATGGCAGTGTTCAAGTTTTAAAAAATGCACATTGGTATAACCGGCATTTCCTCCAGGTTTGGTCTTTGAACTTGAAGACCCATTTAGCTTTTCCAAAACCTCAGTTGTAAAGTGAGGTGCTTGAATGAGAATATTTTCTTTTTATGTTCTCATTCTTTATGTAGCCTCCAGGTTTAATTACTGTAAACTTGGGAGAATAATACCTCACATATAGGTTATTGTGGGGCTTAAATGAGAAAACACAAGTAGGAGGTGTAAACCTCAATCCACAAATTCTGATGTAAAAGAACCACATATACAACTTTCTAAAAATCACATGCTGTCCGAGCCCTAGGCCTCTGGGTTACTAGAAATTTAACTTCAGATCTTCTTGGGTCTTTCTCCCCACATCCCCAGACAGAGCTCCAGGGCCTTACCCAGCACCAGGATATAGTTGTGGGTGAGGGATTCTAGTCTATCTTTGAGGTGTCTATTGCCCTTGCCCACATGGGCCTTTCAGTCACTCTCCTGCCATGCTTCTATGGACTGAAAAAAAAAAATGCACAACTTAAGAGTTGAGAATTATGTTTTATTTGGCAGAATGACTAAGGACGAAAGCCCGGGAGACAGCCTCTCAGATCGCTCTGAGGGACTGTTCCAAAGAGAAAATGGAGAAGCCAGGAGATATAGGAGTTTCTGCAACAAAAACCAGTAGTGGAAACATCACAGGATTACTGTTAATTAAAGAAAACCCTGACATCTCAAGTTAATGAATTTTACGCTCTGGGAAGAGGCAAGAATCTGGGCTCATTGAAATCGTTCCTTTGATAGGCAACTTAGCTGTCTAGGGCCAGCCACCTATGTTTCCCCATCCTGAATCCCCTCAGGGTGCACAGCTGGAGAGGCTGCAGTGGGCTTTGTTTGCTGATACGGCAAGATGACATTCTTCGTCCACATTTGAGATAAGAGCATCTGTGAGTATGCAGCCGCACACCTCAGGTTGGGACTATTCTGAACCCATGGGCCTGGACTCGGACCCAGCCAAAACCCAGAATGGGACTTGAACCCACTGTCTTTTAATTGAAATCACACACCTGGTCTCAGGACTTAAATGAAGCTCAGGTTCTTTATGTCTCAGCGCAGAGAGAATTCAGTGAGAGACAAAGTGATAGGTAAGAAGTGGATTTATTTAGAGAGATACACGTCCATAGAGAGCACGAGGTTCCTCTCAAAAGGCAAGAACGGCCCTGGGAGAAGCGCACTCCACAGAGTGTGGGCCATCTCAGAAGGCAAGAGGCCCTGAAATATGGAGTGGTTAGTTTTTACCGGCTGGGTAATTGCTCTTTTCTTTCTTTCTTTCTGTTTTATAAGTTTTATTTATTTATTTATTTTTGGCTGCGTTGGGTCTTCGTTGCTGTGCACAGGCTTTCTCTAGTTGCAGTGAGCGGGGGCTACTCTTCGTTGCGGTGCATGGGCTCCTCACTGCAATGGCTTCTCTTGTTGCAGAGCGTGGGCTCTAGAGCACCGGCTCAGTAGTTGTGGCTCACGGGCCCAGTTGCTCCACAGCATGTGGGATCTTCCCGGACCAGGGCTCGAACCGTGTCCCCTGCGTTGGCAGGTGGATTCTTAACCACTGCGCCACCAGGGAAGTCCCTGGGTAATTTCATAGGCTCATGAATGGGAGGATTATTCCAGCTCTTTTGGAGAAGGGGTGGGGATTTCTAGGAATTGGGCCACAGCCCACTTTTTGGCCTTTTATGGTCGGGCTTGGAACTGTAGTGGCGCCTGTGGGTGTGTCATTTAGCATCTGCGAATGTATTACAGTGAGTGAATAATGAGGCTCCAGGTCCACTGGAAGTTGAATGTTCCGCCATCTTAGACCTCGTCAGTTCTAACCAGTTTTGTTTGTTTGTTTGCGGTACGCGGGCCTCTCACTGTTGTGGCCTCTCCCGTTGCGGAGCACAGGCTCTGGGCGCGCAGGCTCAGCGGCCATGGCTCACGGGCCCAGCCGCTCCGCGGCATGTGGGATCTTCCCGGACCGGGGCACGAACCCGTGTCCCCTGCGTCGGCAGGCGGACTCTCAACCACTGCGCCACCAGGGAAGCCTCTACCCAGTTTTTGCTGCATCCTTAACGGCTTTGTCATTCTCTTAAAGGTTGTGCCCTGCCCCCTTCCCTCCTGTCTCAGGCTGAGAAGTCCAGTGCCTGTAGTCTCTTTCCCTGTCTGAAGTCTTGCCCACTTGCTCCCCAGGTCACTGCCAGGAAGCAATTCTTCTTCCCCGTGGATCTGGGACCCATATCTTCTCAACACTGACAGTGAGTTCCCCACTGCTACACAGAGCAAGAAAGAGCTTCACAGTCTGGTAGCCACCTATTTCCCAATACTGCTGCCATCTTTTCACAGGTGTCCTCTACACCAACCATGCCAAGGAACCACCTGCAGCTCTTCACGCCTGCCACGTTCTCTCATGCTTCACTGCTTTGCCTTTGCAATCCTTTCTATGTAGGCTATCTTCCCACGCCCTCCTTCCAAGTTAAATCAGCTGTTTTTCATTCTTAAGCTTAAGCTCACTCGTCACCTCATTGAAGTCTTGTCTTATGCTGCCTGCAGACACTCTGTGCTACCTGCACGGCACAGAAGTACCGTGGCACCCATTCCATTGCGTCGGAGTGGCCTGGGTACAGGTCTCTGTTCACTCCTTGCCTCAAAGCAATGTGGATTTCATCTCTGTGTTGCGAGCTCCTGCGTGAAACATAGCGAGTGCCCAGTGTAGACTGAAGTCAGTTTTCTTCTTTGCTTCAGCCTTCTTAGCCCTCCTCTTCCCTCTGTTCTCTCCTAACCTCTCTTGCCCTCTGCACTTGAATCCTTGGCGGCACTCTCCACAGTTGAGCCATTTGGCTATTAATGTGACTACCGGGTGACCACAGGTTTGAATGAATTACAAGTTCCCTCTCCCAGCCTTCTAATTACAGAACCAGGAAGGGATCTCAGTGGTCAGTCAGTCCAACCTCCCATTTAGTGCAGGACCTGCTCTATGGATGGTCCCTCAGTCTTTGCTGAAATAACTGCTAAGTCTTTTTATAGTAAGTGAATATAATGGAAGCATCGTGGAAGATACCAGCATGTGCGGTAAACATTACCAAGAAGACATCCTGGCTTGTGGGAGCCAGTTCTCTCTGTTGTTGAGAACAGGGCAGTCCAGAACCGATAGAGGCAGAGAAAAAAAGGGACATTCTTTTTTTTTTCTGCAAAGCTTATTTTTCTTTCAGATTACAGTCCAGGTGAAAAGGATGCTTGACTACCTTAATCTTGTGGGCTGTGGCCCGTGGGCTCGTTTTGGCTGGGGCTCTACAGGTGAACTGACTACAGCCTTCTGCTCAGCCTGCGAGGAGCCTTTGTTATCTCCACAGCGAGTTTTGGACTCTTACAGTTTTCGAAGAAGAAAAAAAGAGGCAAGGACAGTGGCTCTTTGTGTCTCTCAAAGGCAGCACTGTTTCCTTGGGCTGGCACTGCCCACGGACAACGTGCTGCCCTTCATGCGAGATTGTTTTACTGCCCCGACGCATGGACTGCCTGGTGCCAGCCTTCACACGGGAGAGAAATGCTGGATGCCCCCTGCAACGCCAGCACAACTTACAAAGCAGCGAATGGATATCACCTTTTGATGATGACTGTCAATAATCCATCCTCATCCTCTCCCTGCGTCCCTGTGAAGCAAGTTGTGGGGAGTGCTTCCTGTTACCTGGCTGATTTAGGATGCCTGTTGCCTGGAAGTCAACGGTGGTCTTGACCTTAGAAGTGAGTTTCTAAAGATCTCTCTCACATTTCCTTTATTTAGATTCATTTTCAAAAGTTGAAAGTCAGTGAACAGCTCAGTCTTTGGGAATACTGATCTGTTTATTTTTAACTGAAGTATAGTTGATTTACAGTATTAGATTCAGGTGTACATCATCGTGATTCAATGTTTTTATAGATTATACTCCGTTGAAAGTTGTTACAGGGAATACTTACCTGTTGCCTCAGTCGGAACCCTTCATTCGTTGATACGTTTCACAGGCACTTCTGAGGACCAGCTCTGTGCCACCCACTGCAGCTGGTGCTGAGGTGCCAAGAGGAAACACGCCTGTCTTCAGGGAGTTTCTAGGCAACTGACCGTTCACTGGGATAAGTAACGAAGGGGCACTGTGTGCCACGGAGCCCGGAGGAAGGGTCATGGAACACCGCCAGTGGGAGTCATGGAGGCTTCCCGATGTAGGCAGTGACTGAGTTGTCATGTTGGAAAAACAGAAGTCAGCTGGGGGGCTGGCAATGAGGAAGGGCACACAGCGTTGTGAAGGCAGCGAGAAAGCACGGCACACTTAGGGAACTGAAATTAATTTAAAATAGCTGGAGGGCTTCCCTGGTGGCACAGTGGTTGAGAGTCCATCTGCCGACGCAGGGGACACGGGTTCGTGCCCCGGTCCGGGAAGATCCCACATGCCGCGGAGCGGCTGGCCCGTGAGCCATGGCCACTGAGCCTGCGCGTCCGGAGGCTGTGCTCCGCAACGCTCGGAGAGGCCACAACAGTGAGAGGCCCGTGTACCGCAAAAAAAAAAAAAAAAAGTAAAATACCTGGCGTTAGGGGTGGCAGGAGATATTGATGAAAACAGAGATTTTGAAAACAGCCTTGGGTGCCCTTGGGATTTTAGATTTTATTGTAAAGGTAACTGGGAGCTTTTGAAAGATTTTTGCTGGATGGTGACACGGTCAGGTACACCATACAGACCATGAGTCTGAACAATAAACCAGTCCCACACAGAAGACAGCACATTGCCCGGGGGCTGTGCCAGCCCAAGGAACAGTGCTGCCGTGAGAGACATGAATGCAAGTTTCAGAAAGCTGGAACTTGTCCTTCGTCTGCATTAGACTGTGTTTTTGGGGTTGCTTTTATTCCTGTACCTCTAAAATCTTGCTTAGTAAAAAGTAATAGGTGCTCAATACATGTTTGTTGAATGATGAATGAATGAATGAATGATTCTGCCCTCTGGGAGAAGAGGGAGCAAGTGTCATCTTTCTTTCATGGGATTTCATACCAGATTTTCTGATACTTGAAGACCACCTTTTCTTTAGTCTTATATTTTCAGGTTCCACATCCTTAGATCCTTCAACTATCCTTCATGTGATGTGATTCTTCCCCGCCATCCTGAGTGACCCTGTTCTCATTTGTCATTGTCCCCTGATTAAAATATGGTCCTGAGAAGTAAATGCAAATCCCCTGGTAAACTCTGGCCTCAAGAAAGACTTTCAAGGACTCTTCGTGTGATTGCTTTTCAACTCAGTTTCACCTGGTTATTTTCACAATCACTTAACCCTGATGACTCAGATCGTGCTTACAGTAAATTGAAATCCTGAAATCTTTCCCGTACGTTCTATTTCTAAACCATACCTCCTACGAGAAAAAAAAAATTTTTTTTAATATGTCCCCTCTTTGGGATATATGGTTTACATCGTTTAGACTCAAGTGTAGGGTTATACTTTTAACTCTTTGAAACCTCAACTTGTTTTCTTGGACTCATTGTTACAGCCTATTAAGGCCATATTAGCTACATCTTCCAGTCTGCCATCGTTTGTCTGCAAACATAATTGGAGTTCAGTCAGTGTCCTAAATCAGATCACCAGGAGAAATGTTTAACAGACTAGATCCCTGCAGCATACCAACTAGAAACTTCCCTCAAGTCAGTGTTTTTAAGGATGAGCAAACCCCCCCTTGCAAACCCATGCCAGACGTGGAGCAGAGTGAAAAATAAACCGTTATTGTCTTGAGCACCTGAGATTTTGGATTTATTTGTAACTAAAACAAAAATTAGCCCATTCTAATATGTGGTTTATCATACACTTATTTTCCTGTACTTTAAGCCGTGTCTATTTTTTGTTTTCATCTGTGTCTTCGTTTCTATAGTGATAAATCGGGATTATTCTTCTTACATCTCCTCACTGTTTATTGAACTGTAATAATCCACTCTTCTGATTTTCCAGTGTTTTTTTTTTCCTGTGAAAGAGTCATATTGCAAGAATCTTTCTTGAATGAATATCAATAGTGGGCCAGTTGGAAGTCATACTTTTTTCATTATATTTGGCAAAGAAAAAGTATACTTCCTTTTAGAGGAGCTCCACCCTTCAGCTGCAACTCATTACTGTCTACCTAAATGCACTTAACTAGCCAGAAAGCAAATGTTTCCCATTACAAATGACATTTATCAGTTAGTCTCAGGAATAGGTTTCCTTCAGAATTGATCTAGTTTGGAAATAACAGTTATGACTCACTACTGGATCTCTCAGTGCTTTCAAAGTGAAGAAACTGCAATGGATGATATGATTAACATTGACCTATCGCATCTTTTGTATGTGTATATCAACCATAACATTTATTTTTCCAATAGGACATTTTTTTGGTTACCAGTGTTCAAATGCCTTCCTGAAGAGGCCTGTAGCCTTTCGTGTGCATTAATGCTTTACATTTTAAAGTTTTTCATATAACCTTCATTATTATATTTTTAGAATTTGTTATTTTATTTTGTACTGTTGCTCATAAATTTAATTATATTGTTAAAAAATGTTTGAGCTAATATCATTCACATTTTAAACCTGATTGAAATATAGCAAGTTCCCAGCTTCTCCAGTGGAGTTTGTTCTGAAAATTTGTAGTCTCCTTTTTGGAGCTTGGGTGATATTTCCTAGAAATAATTTTGAAATCCATGATTAGTTTCCACCCTAGCTACCCAAAGCCAATTTAAACCCTAAAGTAGTTGAAATATATATATATATATATATATATATATATATATATAGTCTGTGTGTATCATCTTAGAAGACTATATATATATAGTCTGTGTGTATCATCTTAGAAGACTATATATATATATAGTCTGTGTGTATCATCTTAGAAGACTATATATATATATAGTCTGTGTGTATCATCTTAGAAGACTATATATATATATATATATATATATATATATATATAGTCTGTGTGTGTCATCT
This sequence comes from Tursiops truncatus, assembly GCF_011762595.2. NCBI lineage: Eukaryota > Metazoa > Chordata > Mammalia > Artiodactyla > Delphinidae > Tursiops > Tursiops truncatus. Next base: position 165,436,442 of record NC_047035.1, on the reverse strand, counting down.
TAGAAGACTAATATGTAACAATGTTTGGGAAAACCAATTCTTTGGCATCAAAAAAGGCACACATTTATTTGGAGAAAATGTTTGTTCCCCTAAACTTCCTTATGAGAAAGGAAAAAGGTGTAGCAGCCCTAGGAACACCTTTTTTCTCTTTCTTACAGCCATGGAAAGAACGGTCTACTGATATTATATATATATATATATATATGTGTGTATATATATATATATATACACATATAATTTTTTTTTTAAGAGTATGGAAGAATAGGACTCTTTCTCCCTTTTCAGGTAGTTGAGGTGATCCTCTTAGAACATCTGGTATGGCCTGAGATGGATGGCAAGACAAAAAAAGTCTCTGTAAATCGTATCTTTCCTTCAAAATACTTGTAGTTAATTTCATACACTAGCTTAAAAGGTATAGATCCATGTAGAAGCAATGTAATGCAAAATTAACTCATATGGGGTCTCACCTCTTCATTCTGACTTTCTGCCGTAATGTGTTGATCACTAATAAGAATATCAATCTAATAATAACTTTTTTTTTTTTTTTTGCGGTACGCGGGCCTCTCACTGCTGTGGCCTCTCCCGTTGCGGAGCACAGGCTTCGGACGTGCAGGCTCAGCGGCCATGGCTCACGGGCCCAGCCGCTCCGCGGCATGCGGGATCCTCTCGGACCGGGGCACAAACCCGCGTCCCCTGCATTGGCAGGCGGACTCTCAACCACTGCGCCACCAGGGAAGCCCTAATAATAACTTTTTAATGAGGTAGTGCAGCTGCAAAATTCACACTCTAACCAGTTCATCCCTCTAGTGCCATGGGCAGAATTGAGATGACTTTGAAACTTCTGAACTTGGAGGTGCGGGACAAACCGTATCTGCTTATTTAGTGATAAATTGTTAGTGAGCTATGTCCTGTCACCTTGACCCATAGATGAACTAACTCAGTGTTGAATCAGCAGGGATTTTGTTTTTAAGCCTTGTTTGCTCCATTTTGAAAGCGACAAAATGGCAGCCCATGAACAAGAGAAGGAAGTAAAGAGGAAAATCTGTGATCCGGTAAGGAATTTATACCACGATTCCACCTTTGACCATAATAATACAATACTAGAAACTCAAGAAAAAGATTTTTGTCTCTGCTAAGAAAAAAAAAAAAAGGAAATAGAGAAAGAGATCCAAACAGTGTTGAATTTTTGAAATCTTTTAAACAGCTATGCTCCAGACATTGAATAACATTGACAACCAAAGCCTTCCCATCACTTCTTTTTTTTTTTTTCTTTTGCGGTATGCAGGCCTCTCACTGTTGTGGCCTCTCCCGTTGTGGAGCACAGGCTCCGGACACGCAGGCTCAGCGGCCATGGCTCACGGGCCCAGCCTCTCCGCAGCATGTGGGATCTTCCCGCACTGGGGCATGAACCCGTGTCCCCTGCATCGGCAGGCGGACTCCCAACCACTGCGCCACCAGGGAAGCCCCCCCATCACTTCTTGAAGAGTGAAGGTAGAGTTAACCATGAGGTTAAGTGATCTTGAAAAGATTATCTTATTGTAAAACTGCGTAGAATGCAAATGGAGTTTTCTATAAGTCACCAGTATTAACTTGTTTGCTAAGTTGAATAGAAAATGCCAGGAAGTGTGAAAAATCTGGGGAAATGTGAAGCAAAATAAAGTACAGTAAAAGAAAATACCCAGGGCCCTGAATTTTGAACCAGGAGGTCTTGGTTTTAATTTCTCTCCTGTACTAACTTCCTGGTCACTTGGATGACTGAGACTTAGTTTAACCCTCTGCAACTATATCTCATTGGATTACTTGCTCTCTAAGCCTTTTCCAACTTCAATATGTCAGTGATCTATCACTGGTCTACTCAGTCAGATAGAGGCGTTTCTAGATACTAAGGGGTGGTGACATTTGGTCATCAATGTCTGTCTTGAGTAACAGTAGTGGCAGCAGGCACAACTGCCATTCACTGAAGTTTATTCTGGGCAAGATTCTGTGCTGAATCCTTTACATGCATTATCTCAGTTAATCCTCAAAATATCATTAGAGATTTCATGTAGTTTGTCCAAGTCCTCCCAGCTATAAAATGCCTAATGTGGAAAGAAGTAGTGCATATTGATCTTATTATCATCTGCTCATAAATTAGCTGCCATAGCAGCTTTAATTGAAAACATAAACCTCATGTCTCCCTTCTTACTGGAAATCAGATGTCTTGTGTGTGTTGGCAAAAGATTTTAGTTTCAGTCACATTTGGATCTATTCGTGGGTGTTACGGGCACTGAGTACACTCATAAAATCAAACAATGTTAGAACTATCAGAGATCTTAAAGTCTATCCAGTGATGTGCTGTCCAGAATAGTAGCCACTAGCTGTATGTGACTATTGAAATTTTAACTAATTCGATCAAAAACTGCTTTTCTCATTCACCAGCTACAACTCAACAGACACGTGTAGCTACCATGTTGGTCAGTGCCTTTACAGAATATTTTCACCATCACAGAAATTTCTATTGGCCAGTGTGGTTGTAGTGACTACATTCTAATTCAACCCCTTTGTAGCAATAAGGATGCTTTTGGTTGCAGGTAGAAGAAAACCTGGCCCCAAATGACTTAACCAAAGAATGGAAGAGTGGGGAATTTTTTGGTTCACATAGTTGGATAATCCAGGACTTACTCAGGGTTCTTAAAGCCATGTGGGTTCCTCCTCCTGTTTATCTCTCATGTCTACCCTCCCCTCACTTCCTCCCCTCCCCCCAGTGCCTCAGCTTGTCTTAAGGTCAGATCCATTCATGGTGACAATAGCTAGTAGTTCCAGACCTTCCCATCAGAGGAAGAAGAACTTGGGTGGGTGGGGTGGGGGGAGTACTTAGAAGAGTGAGGGAAATAACTTCTCAGAAGTCTTACCCTCTGTATGGACATGTCTCACTGACCCAAATTTAATGATGTTTATCTCTCAGTAATCCTGTGGCGAGAGAGATAGAACGTTCTGGGTTTAAGCCAATCAGGCCCATGCCTGGGTCAATCCCACTGTAATTACTATAATTTCATGACTAATATACAATAGATTCATAAAGAGATCCCCCCCCGCCCTGCAAAAAAATCCAAAAAAACCTCAGAGTACTTTAAGCAGAAGAAAAGAATAAATTTTGGTGAGTTACCTCCCAAATATCTACTATACCTTTTATTTTTACGGTTTCTCCAAAATGATGTCTAGGGTTCTGTGAAAATGCCATACTGGAGGTCGCAGAACTCAGGCAATGGTGTAGCTGGGATTAGGTTCTGTATTTCCAGGCAGCACACTTTCTACCATATTGTGAGGGTGCCCCATCATGATGTATATATAAAAGATATATATCTTTGGGTATCATAGAAGGTACAAAATTATTGGATGCACCATAGTAATGGGAATTCAATTTCAAGAGCTTTACCCAGACCTAAAGAGGGGATACTCAGTGAATGGGTAACCTCCAGGTATGCTACTGTATAAACTTGGGTAATTCAGTTAACCTCTACTAATTAAGCTTCTATATCACATTTCTCTTGCATTCCTTATAATGCAAGTCAGTACAGTTGAGGTCTCTGAGTCTAAATTAATGTTTTCTAAAGCTCTTTGACACTCTAGGCTAGAGAGTGTTACTTAGGGGGAGGATACTATTATCCAGTTTCCCTTAAAGTGGAAGGAAATGGTACCAGTAGTCATCAATTACATTTCTTTCAAGTCTTTTCTCTTAGTTTTCAAAAAATATGAAATCTGGGCCTTACGTTTTTAGATTTCTGAAGTTTATATAAATGTAGAAAAGAGGAATGCCCCCATCTGCTCCTTCCCCAAATATAAATATACAAAAGAAGAATCCACACAAGTCTGTTTACAATTTAGAACAACAGCAACAAAAAAGAAACCGTCATGGTGATGAGTCCAGAATGTCCAAGCCAGTTTTAAAGCAGCTGGCCTTTGAGTTGCTAAGTGTGTTTATTTTTTCCATTCTCTCCTGAAACCATAGTTGCTACAAAATCCCAGAAACAGAACTGCACTGATTCTACAGAACTGCTTTATTCCATCATACCCCAGTCACCAAACTGTGGTTAAATGGGTGTGAAGAATAAAACAGCCCAAGATTCCTAAAATGTCACATATTTGCAATTTGACCAAAATGGAACCAAGCCTGTAGGCTTGTCTCATTACTTTTTGGAAAAGGGGAAAGTGAATATCCATGGAGATGCTCTTAAAATTGTCCTCATTTTCTTCTGAAAAATCATACCAATTCATAAAGAAATTGTAGTCCTAGTCAAAGGGGTCAGCATACCCACCAAATGGAGACCCTCAAAGAAAGAACAAACTACCCAAAACTGCGGTGTGAGCTTTACGTTCTGAGGCACTAGTGAGACAGCTATGCATACCTTTCAGAGCATGCTCACACCTTTATTTGCTCATGATAAAGAGCTCTCTCTTGCTCAGAGGGGCTGCCCTCCTTCTGTGAGGCCTTGACATGAAGCCTTTCAGGACAGTAACTGCAACTCTTCTCTGAACTAAATGAACCAGCCTCTTTGGACTCATAGGAAGCATTTTAATGACCACTGATTGCTATGGGGTCAATTCTTCCTACATGTAAATGCCCATCACAGAAATCAGCAGCCCCAAGACTCTACTCACAGATTCTAACAACAGATTCTACAGGTAGAACAGTTATTTTCTTGTTTATTTGTTATAGAAGTTTTGGAAGATGACAACAGTACATATCGTTCATATTATCATCTCATATTAGCTTCTTATTTAAGACAGTGACCAAGCCTATCAGCTTAATTCTCTCCGATGTCTTTCTTCTTTCTTAAGATAAAAAAAAAAAGAAAAAAAAGAAAAAAAGTAGGGGACTTCCCTGGTGGTCCAGTGGTAAAGAATCCGCCTTCTAATGCAGGGGATGTGAGTTCGATCCCTAGTCAGGGAAGTAAGATCCCACATGCTGCGGGGCGACTAAGCCCGCGAGCCACAACTACTGAGCCCTTGCGCCTCAGCTAGAGAGACTGCGTGCCGCAAACTACAGAGCCCACGTGCCCTGGTGCCTGCGCGCCACAACTAGAGAGAGAAAACACACACACCACAACTAGAGAGAAGCCCGCGTACCACAATAAAGATCCCGCATGCCCCAACTAAGACCTGACTCAGCCAAATAACAATAATAATAAATAAATAACAAATCTGTATTTAAAAAAAATAGTAAATTAGTAAACCAGAATCCTCTGAGCCTTTTCTCCACCCCTCACCACACACCTGTGCCTTTCAGGATGAATATTTGATAACATTGGGACAACCAGCCTGTTGTTCTGGGCCTTATAGTACTATAATAAAGTGTTACTGATATTTAAAATGCTACTGATGTTCTTATATGACTTTAGGATAATAACTGTAAGTCACTAATTAGATGAAGTAAGTGAATACCTGAGTCCTTAATCAAGTTTGAACCTAAGGGAACTTATAGAATTGATGAGGAAAACTTGACCTTCTCCTTAGTTGGTGTTCGCTGCTGTAACAGAAAAAGAAATCCCCTAATATTTATTTACCTGTGTTATTTCAAGAAACAACACCCTCTGATGGTAAACAAGGATTCTGAGCCTTTACTCCTTCTAAGTTACTGACAGTAGCTACTGATATCAATCTTTATATTAGCAGGATCCAAGTGCTTTTATAAGCTTCCTAGGGAAATAGACAATAATGAGGTGAATTAAAACAGAGTATAGATCTGAGAACAAACACATTTTTCTGAAGAATCTTAGAAAGAATCGGATGCAGTGTGGTATTAGAGGACGATATCAAGGATGGCACTGGGGTACAATCCAGCTCTGACGCTTCATGTCTGTGTGGCCTTGAGGAAGCCACTTGAACTCTCTGAGATTCTGCTGCTTCATCTACATAGTGGGGGTAATAATGCCCCCCGCCCTTTGCCTTAATGGATTATTTTAAGAGCCAAGTGATTCTTAGAATACATGTGTTATTATCTTGAAGTTTGTCCATAATCTAATGATCAGAGCCAATGGCCCTTTCTGTCTTTGTGTTACTCAAGCTTTCTATATATTTAGTTAAGTAGCCTCAAACGCTCTCCTTTCACAATGTAACACTCTATGGGTTCTGTTTCCTACTTTAGAAAAGTTTCTTCATTCCTATCTTTTGTAGACTTTCTCCTGCCTCCTAAAGTTAATACCCCTGAAATTGTGTCTTTGGGTTTCTCCTTCTCCTTTCCCTCTCCCTCTCTCTCTGTGTCTCTCATCAATCTCACCTGGCTAAGTATCCCCTTTAGCTGGACGATTCTCATGTCTACGTTCCTAATCCACAGCTCTGTTTCGAGATCCACACTGTTTCCAGTTGCCACTTAGAAAGCCCATAGGTGATTAACACTCAAGATTGACAGCTCCCTCCCCAAAACCAGCTCTTCCTAATAGACTGCTATTTCTATAAACGGCACCATTTTCCTCCTAATTCCCCACTCTCAAAATGTCAGGTATATGTGACTTCTCTGTTCCTTCTCCTCCACAATTTTCATATTTTGTGGGTTTGCCCCCAACAGAATCCTTTTTATCTGTTTCCTTCCAATTTCTATGACACCGCCATGGCTCAGGCTTACCTTGCCTCCTGTCGAAACTATTCCCGTAGCCTCTCTTCATCCTCGCTTCCCTCTAATTCATTCACTACATGCTGCCAGAAAAATCTTCCTAACACACAACTCTGGACAAATAATTCTCCTACAGCACATACGTTTAAAGACTCTGATTGCATATGAAATCAAATTCAGACTTCTTATCCTGGTTCCATTTATTCATTCCTTCGATGAATATTCATTGTTAAGTGCTGGAAATACAGTGATGAGAAAAACAGGCCTGATTCAGGCCCTCACTGAATTTTCAGTCTCGTATGGCAGACAAATATTGCATGAATGGGCAAACAAAAAGTTAATTCGAATTGTCAGCACTTTATGAATGAGAAGTTAAGGTTATTTCAAATAACGTCCCCTGATCTGGAGGCTCAGAGAAGGCTTTCCCACAGAAGTTTTATGTTTGTATATCATACATGTAGAGACTTCCCTTTTCTCAAATCCTCTACTCACAATCGATCTTTCATTCAAATGGAACAACTTGGAATCCTTGGTTATGCCTTCTTCTGTGCTTTGTTCATGCTGAAGCTTTTATCTATGCTATATTCTACATATCTTTCAAGTCCCACCTCCTCCATGTAGCCTTGTTAGTAATTTCTCCATTCAGCTGTGAGTTCTTCCTCCCTAATCCAGTGGTCCAGGGATCCAATGATCTTGTTAAAACCATACTTGTTTGGAGGTTAAGATGGAAAAAAAAATCAGTTGTATTTCTAAGTATTAGAAACAAGCAAATGGAAAAAGAATAGTTAACAGGGCTTCCCTGGTGGTGCAGTGGTTGAGAGTCCGCCTGCCGATGCAGGGGACGCAGGTTCGTGCCCCGGTCCGGGAAGATCCCACATGCCGCGGAGCGGCTGGGCCCATGAGCCATGGCCGCTGAACCTGTGCGTCTGGAGCCTGTGCTCCGCAATGGGAGAGGCCACAACAGTGAGAGGCCCGCATACCACAAAAAAAAAAAAAAAGAAAGAAAAAAAGAAAATAACAATCCATTTGAAATAGCATCAAAAATTATGAAGGGCTTCCCTGGTGGTGCAGTGGTTGAGAATCCACCTGCCATTGCAGGGGAGACGGGTACGAGCCCTGGTCTGGGAAGATCCCACATGCCGCAGAGCAACTAAGCCCGTGCCCCACAACTACTGAGCCTGCACTGTAGAGCCTGTGAGCCACAACTACTGAGCCCCCGTGCCACAACTACTGAAGCCCATGCGCCTAGAGCCCGTGCTTGCAGCAAGAGAAGCCACCGCGATGAGAAGCCCGCACACCACAACAAAGAGTAGCCCCAGCTCGCTGCAACTAGAGAAAGCCCGCGCACAGCAACAAAGACCCAACACAGCCAAAAATAAATAAATAAATTTATAAAAAAATAAAATTATGAAATACGAACCTCTGCTTCCAGCTCAGTTTTACTCTCCCACCTGCAACAACCAAGCAACAACCAAAAATCGATAAATAAATCAGTAAATCAACCCACACAAAATATATGAAACAATGACTTTGAAGACACAGTATCAGGCAATGAAGGACAGTGATCCCTGAGAAACAGAAGGTAAGAAAGGGGAGCGCTATGATTGCCTAAGCTTATGAGCTTGAGAGAGTTTGGGAGCTTCTAGGTTTCAGCACAGAGAGAGAAAACCAGGCAAAACCCAGTGACTTCTTGAATTGAGGAGGTGGCACTCAGAGTCCAGAGAGACTGTGGGAGCTGGAGTATTCAGGACAGAGTAATGAGGAGGAGAGTTTTGCACAAAAAGAGAAAGGTCCGCCTCAGGTATGCTGCAGAGAATTGATCAGTGGATGTATGTGAGGAAACTACTTGAAAGTGGACTTGGGTTAGTTGTAAATGTTTATTAGTAATAGTCGAAAACTAGAACTAACCCAAATATCCATCAGCAGTTGAATGGACAGTTTGTGGTATATTCATATAGTGCAGTATATTCATACTCAACCATGTTGACCAATCTCAAAAACAGAATGTGGAAAGAAGGCAGTCACAAAAGCGTAAAAACTGTCTCTTTCCATACAGGAAGTGAAAGAACAGGCAAAATGGATCCATGGTGATAGGATTCAGATCAGTGGTTGCCCCTGGGTGTTGAGGATTAACTGGCAGAGACATGAGAGAACTTTCTGGAGTGATGGAAATGTTTGTTGTCTTGACTGGGGTGGTGGTTTCATGGGTTTATTATACATTTATCAAACTTGATCAAGATGTATGCTTTAGATTTCTGCATTTTATTCTTACATACGTGTTCTTTAAAAATGAGACAAATATTAATCTTGTAACAGATGATGAGTGACAGTTTATAAAGCTTGTGTTTCTGAATATTTAATTTTTTAAGTAGGCTTTAAATTTCTACTTCGTTAAGACATTAAATACATGACATCTCTTCAGACTTAAAATGCATCTGTTTATAAGAATTGTATAAAAATTCTGAGCCTTTACTTCATCAAAGAGTTAAAAGTTTCAAGAAATAAAAAATTGCTGAACCAATTTTTGTTGTAAAACATGCTACTGAAATGGAGATGAGATGGAAAGGGTTTCAAGGCTGAAATGAAACTCCACCATAACAAAGACAGAGAACTGTGAAGAAAGGGGAGAACAATTAAAAGTTACAAGAATAATTAAGCATCCGAGGACGAATGCAGTAGAAGTTGTGAGTGTGAATACCCAACAAGCCATGATCCATGCAGAGGGACCTAAGTCAGGAAATATGCGTTAGAACTGGGAGCCCTGCCGTGACCTTGGGTCCTGTTCTCATACCACACATACCTCTCATTCCACGGGACACAAATATGCCTTTCATATTAGAAAGAAGACTATTTCCTATATGCTCGGCGTTTCCAGTGGCCATCAACAAGCACAGGGACGGACATCTGGACAGAAGCTACTTAGGTTTTCTAAAACCTTTATTTCTTCCCAAACACATATCTTATTCTCTGAAAGTTTAATCAGTGGACTCATTAAGTGCTGTATTTGAGAACAAGGTTTTAACATGATTTTCAAGAAAATACATAATTTGAGAAACATGTTCATATAATTAATAAAGACCTACTAGAATGGGGGTGTCACGTTGGCGACAGCCACTTTCTCGTGGTTTGCTTTATATTAGAATCGTTTGCTCACTTCATTGTCTCTGTTCAGCTATAAACAACATGAGGGCAGGAACTGCATCTTACTTCCTTTATGTATCTCTGTCAGAGCCTTGAACATGACTGGTGATTAAGCATTACTTACTCAATTAAAATTAATCAAATTGGCTTTTACTTTTTCCTCTGCATTTCCAGGTGCTCAAGAGTCCCTCTGGAACAAGTTCTTCTCCTTTTTTTTTTTTTTAATATCTTTATTGGAGTATAATTGCTTTACAATGTTGTGTTAGTTTCTGCTGTACAACAAAGTGAATCAGCTATACGTATACATACATCCCCACAACTCCTCCCTCTTGCGTCTCCCTCCCACCCTCCCTATCCCACCCCTCTAGGTGGTCACAAAGCACTGAGCTGATCTCCCTATGCTATGCGGCTGCTTCCCACTAGGCACAGGTTCTTCTAATCTGGATCCTTCATTGCTCTTTTAGTGTGTTTTGAAGGTGAATATTTTTTATTCATTCGTGCATCTCTTACTGATGTCTTCCCTCTTTCCCGAGGAGTTCAGCAGCTAAATAGAGAAACTGTTTCCATCCGTGGGATGAGTCCTGTTTTCTCTATGATTTCCTCCAAAAGAAAGAGCAATAAATAAAGCAGGGCAAACATGAGCTGTGTCAACATAGCAAAACACCTGCAGGATAACAACTCAGAGCTGACAAAGACTTACGCAACTTTTTAATGGTTTGTCCTGGATCCAACAGGATATTCCTGACAGTAACTCTCTCCCTGTCAAAGGGATCATGACCCTTGAATCTGGTAGAGAAATTGAGTATAATACTGTACTGTTGCTTCTGGGAACGACAGGATAAAATATGTGGTTGGAATCTTGGTCACAGAAAGATGTTGTCCGTAGATTAGCACACGAGACAGAAAATGATCATAGTGATAGCAGGCAAAACATCTAACATATATACAGGATAGGCAGTTTGCAAAGCAGTTTTGTAGCCATGCGATAGACATATTGTAGCCCCTCTTCCCCCAACACACACACACACACACACACACACACACACACACACACACACACCAAGGGGGTGGCTGTAATTTTGTTCATTGCACAGATGAGAAATGGACTCTGACCAATGGACGTATTTACTCAGTCACAAAACCACGTTCCTCCTTCATATTTCTTTTTCTTTTTTTAAAATTTATTTATTTTTGGCTGCATTGGGTCTTTGTTGCTGTGCGCGGGCTTTCTCTAGCTGCGGCCAGTGGGGGCTGCTCTTCATTACGGTGCGTGGGCTTCTCACTGCGGTGGCTTCTCTTGTTGCGGAGCACAGGCTCTAGGCGCACCAGCTTCAGTAGTTTTGGCACGCAGGCTCAGTAGTTGTGGCTTGTGGGCTCTAGAGCACAGGCTCAGTAGTTGTGGCGCACAGGCTTAGTTGCTCCGCAGCATGTGGGATCTTCCTGGACCAGGGCTCGAACCCATGTCCCCTGCATTGGCAGGTGGATTCTTAACCACTGCGCCACCAGGGGAGCCCCCCCCTTCATATTTCTGACTTGTATGCATTAACCAGCTAATTCCATCTGTGACCTGTATAGTCTTATTGATCTGTAGTAAAGCCATTCCTCAGCTTTGATACAATATCATTTAAAATTCATTAAGGTGACTTCTGGTTTAAAAAAACATAAAATTTCTCCCAACTGCCCATTAAAATAGCTAGGAAACTACAGAATAAAGAAGAAAAGTTATCCCAAGGAAAATTAAGACAGTTATATAACTTATTAGAATTTGGGGTGAATCTTGACCAATGGAAAAGTAGATTTGACAAACATTAATGGGAAATACTAAGCACTTATCTGATGCCAGCCACAGTGCAAGGTACTGGGAATATATTGTCAATAAATACAATTGTAATCAGCCTCACAGAGTTCACCGTCTAGCTCAGCTTGCTATAATCTCCCAGACACTGCTTCACAGTTTACCTAAACCACCTGGAAGGAGGCAGGAGTATGACTTTTACCATTCCAGTGATTCTTGCGCTCAGAGGCCCTGTACGTGTACCAGCTGGAATATTGGGCAGGTGGTACTTAGTCTGTAGACCCTTATCTGGCAGCCAGAGCACTGATACTTTCTTCTTGCTCATCTCACTCTCCACTCCTCCTTGCCCCACATCTTGCTGTATTTTTGCATTAGCTGGAAAATAGGTATACAGTTCTTAGCATAACCCTTGAGTCCTAGTAAGTTCCCATTAATGTTAGACATTTACATTATCATTTTTATTTTTCTAATTCAGAGGTGATTCTGATTCCAGAGAGTGATGGCACAGAAGTAGGGCTCAGGAAAACTGGTGGCAGTATCAGTATATGGCCGGTGTAGACTCTATGTGTCATGCTCCAAAGGCAGAGAGGGCCAAGATCAGAGAATGCCGGTAGGAGTACTATATTAGTCAGGGCTCTCCAGAGAAACAGAACCAATAGAATGTATACAGAAAGAGATTTTTTTTTATAAGGAGTTGACTCACCCAATGTTGAAGTCTGAGAAGTCCCAAGAGCTGCAGTTGGCAAGCTGAAGACTCAGGAGGACTGCTTATGTAGTTCAAGTCTAAAAGCTGGCAGGTGCCAAGAGCCAGTGTTTCAGATTCAGTTCAGAGGCACAGAAAACAAAAAAACAAACAACAATGCCCCAGCTGGAAGGCAGTCAGGCAAAAGGAGTTCCTTCTCCCTCAGCCCTTTTCTTCTATTCAGGCCTTCGACTGATTGGATGAGGCCCACCCACAGTGGGGCAGGTAATCTGCTTTACTCAGTCTACTCATTCGAATATTAATCTCATCCAGAAACACCCTCAAAGACACACCCAGAATAATGTTTGATCAAACATCTGGGCACCCCATGGCCCAGTCAAGTTGACACAAAAATTAACCATTACAGGTACCTAGTGAGGATATTAATTTTTCAACCATTCCATAGTTTCAAAGTGCAAGGGGTGAGATAAGATGTCATGAGGAGAATCACAACAATTAAAAATACCCTAGGGCTTCCCTGGTGGCGCAGTGGTTGAGAGTCCGCCTGCCGATGCAGGGGACATGGGTTCGTGCCCCGGTCCGGGAAGATCCCACATGCCGCGGAGCAGCTGGGCCCGTGAGCCATGGCCGCTGAGCCTGCACGTCCAGAGCCTGTGCTCCGTAACAGGAGAGGCCACAACAGTGAGAGGCCCACGTACCACAAAAAAAAAAAAAAATTACCCTAAAAACCAGCAAGTGGCCAAGTAGTACTTTAACCTGCTCTCAAACAGTAGATTCAGGAAAGGACCTCCATCTTCCCACAAATCTGCAGAGTGGGGTCAGGACAGTCCACGCTTCTATCTGTTGATAAAAAAGTATGACCAGATCTCAACTGATTGAAGAATGAGAAACAGAAGAAAAGTAAGGGTCTATAAAATGTGGTATAAGACTAGAGGAAAAGAATAATCTCCACAAAGTTTTGAAGAATTTCCGGAATCTCTTTGCCTTCCTCCACAAAGCGCAGGAAGATGCTGTCTCAATGAATTAAAGCAGAAAGACAAAGAAGGAAGAAAAAACCCAAAAAGATGACAGGATGGAATAAAAAGGCAAAGCAAGATTTAAAAAGCAAAATGAGAACTTTAAAAAGGAAAAACAAATAACACAGGTAAAATAAAGTCATTTTTTCATTTATGAAGAAGACATAGGGACTTTTCTGAATATGCAAGGGCTAAGGAAATATCTAGAAGTTCTTCACTTAGTAATTGCTATTTTCCACAATTGCTCTGATTGTTCTAGTCACCAAGTATTGATAAAATAAGAAAAATAAATAGATACAAATGTCAGAAAGAAGAGGAAACAGAAGCTCTTAGAATTGAGGAGAGAGTTCAGTAAGTTGGTTGATTATAAAATAAATATGCAAAATTGATTATTTTTCTGTATGCCAGTAAATGGTTTGAAAATATATAATCACAAATCATTATAAAGTATAAAATACCTAAGAATAAGTGCAATAAGAAATAGGTAGACGGACTTCCCTGGTGGCACAGTGGTTAAGAATCTGCCTGCCAAAGCTGGGGACACAGGTTTGAGCCCTGGTCCGGGAAGATCCCACATGCCACGGAGCAACTAAGCCTGTGAGCCACAACTACTGAGCCTGCGCTCTAGAGCCTGTGAGCCACAACTACTGAGCCTGTGTGCCACAACTACTGAAGCCTGCGCACCTAGAGCCTGTGCTCCACAACAAGAGAAGCCACTGCAAAGAGAAGCCCACACACCGCAACTAAGAGTAGCCCTGCTTGCTGCAACTAGAGAAAGTCCATGCGAAGCAATGAAGACCCAGTACAGCCAAAAATAAATAAATTTATTAAAAAAAGAAAAAAAGAAATAGGTAGGAATGACATTGTAAAAATTATAAAACTTCACCAAGGGTGATAAAAGAAGACAAATAACTGAAGAGAAAAATCTATGTTCATTAATAGGACAGCACAATATTCTATTCTCATATAATGAAAGTTAATTCTTTCCAAGTTAATTTATCCATTTAATACTATTTGAATAAAATCTTAATGAGATTTTTTGAGATGACTCATCGAACAAGAATAACCAAAGATCAAATTAGAAAAATGTTACTAAAGACGGAGGCTTGCTTTACTAGATTATCACTCATGACGGATACAAGGTAAAAAATGTATTTTCAGCTCTGATCTTGTTCTGACATCCAGACTCAGCTTTCCACCTGCTGGTGGACATGAAGTCCAGCCAGAACTTTGAAGTCAACACGCCCAAAGCTCCCCTTCCCAAAATAGCTCTCATAAAATCAATTAAATCACACGTCAGATGGATTCAAACTGCCCAATACTTCTATTTCCATTACAACTCTCCTAATCAGGCTCTTACTTCCCTATCCCTAAGCTGTTGCCATGGTCCTTGCTCAGATTTCTGACTGTATTCTCTTCTCTATACGTGGGCTCCATCCAGCAGTCCCTCTGCCAACCATGCTACTACTTGACTAACCACCGTGAAGGGACCCTGGTCGTGTCAGTCACATGCCTCAAAACTTTTAGTGACCCCCCCCATTGTCTACTAAATAGACTCTAAGCTTGTTAGATTATATTGTTAAAAGGTCCTGCACTTTTAAAAAATAAATTTATTTATTTACTTTATTTTTGGCTGCATTGGGTCTTTGTCGCTGCACGTGGGCTTTAGTTATGGTGAACAGGGGCTACTCTTCATTGCGGCGCGCAGGCTTCTCATTGTAGTGGCTTGTCTTGTTGAGGAGCACGGGCTCTAGGTGCGTGGGCTCCAGTAGTTGTGGCGTGCGGGCTCCACAGTTGTGGTGCACAGGCTCTAGAGCGCAGTGTCAGTAGTTGTGGTGCAGAGACTTAGTTACTCTGCGGCATGTGGGATCTTCTCAGACCAGGGATCGAACCCGTGTCCCCTTCATTGGCAGGTGGATTCTTAACCACTGCACCACCAGGGAAGCCCAGGTCCTGCACTTTTTAGTACCTACCTGTCTTCTCCGCTTTCTCTCTCATTAAACTCCTTTCTGCAAACTATGGTCCAGTCAGCCTGAGCTGCTCACTGGGCCCTAGGGATGCATCCCACTTTGCTACTTACGTGATTTGACTTTACTAACTCTAGAATGCCCTTTCCTCCAATTCTGCATATCCCAAGTCTACTCCACCTTTTAACCTCATTTCACCTCTAACTGATCCCTATACCTAGAGGTTTTCCTCTGTGGGTCCTTTGGTACCTCATGTTCTACCTCAAAGCATGATCATTTCTAGACAAATTTTAGCCTATTCTACCAGAATATAAATTCCCTACGGGACTTTGCTTATTCACCTGTGGGTGTTCATAGCTTCCATCACGGTGCCCGACAAAGAGTAAGTGATCATTTTATATGTTGAACTCATTAATTAATAGACATGCATACAATTGATCCAAATAACTGAAAGCTTAGCAAATATTTAGTTAGAGGACACTGACATATACTGAGCTATCCATTAAAAAAGACTAGAAATAGAACTTTAAACTACGAATGGAATTTGATTAGAGAACTTCGTTGTGTGGTTTTCCAGAAATGTTTTTATTATACAGTATCAGTCTTTATGTTTTCAACCTTAACTCTCTTATTTTTTCATTTCTTGAGTTTTCAGAATGAACAGAAAGAAACCTCATTCAGCCATTTCATTCCATTAGTATAAATGAGGAGATAAACAGATATTTATGAAGGTGATTCAACAAAGATTTCACTATCCCTTGGTCTTCATGTCAGGCAGTCTTGACACACCCAGAAAAGGTCACTTAAAAAAGGAAAAGTAGGTTGGCATCAAAATAGTTTTCTGTAATATTAAAAACTAGATGAGTGTGAAGCAAATATTAAAATTTTGTCAAATCATATAATCAATTTTATACAAGGCATATGAATTCTATATAATAACTAGAAACGATTGAACATATTACTTGAAGTGTTTTGCAGTAGTTCATTAAATCCTCAAAACAAGATAGGTGTTCTTCCAGTTTTGCAGAGTGGAAAACCGAGGAAAGAGTGGTTGACCAAGTTTGCAAAGCCAGGATTTGATTAAGCTAAGATTTGGACCTTGGCCATGTGAGAGCAGAACCTGCCCCCTTATAACTGCTGTTCTATTTTAACTCACCATAGAAGATAATGTGGTACTTCCCTTCTCGTTGCTGCTAAATACAGCTGAAAACCTGGACAGTATATATAAAACAAACATAAGAAGAGTACATGAAAAGGTGTTCTATGTCAATAGCCATTAGGGAAATGTAAATTAAAACCACAATGAGCTATCACTACACACTTATCAGAATGGCTACAATAAAAAATAATAACACCAAATGCTGGCAAGGGTGTGGAGAAACTCGATCCCTCGCACATTGCTGGAGGGACTGTAAAGAGGTAGAGTCACCCTGGAAAACACTTCGGCAGTTTCTTAAAAAACCTGTAATTAGCATATGACCCAACAATTGCAGTCCTGGGTATTTATCCCAGAGAAATGAAAACTTATGTTCATGCAAAAACCTGTACACAAATATTTTTATTGCCACTTGATTCATAACAGCCCCAAACTGGAAAGAACCCAGATGTCCTTCCTCGGGTGCATAGTAAAACAAACTGTGAGATGGCCACATTGTGGAGGACTACGTAATCATCAAAAGGAGCAAACTATCGATACACACGACAACCTGGATGAATCACCAGAGAATGACGTTGAGTGAAAAAAGGTGATCCCGGTAGGTGGCAGACTGTATGATTCCATTTATATAACATTCTTGAAATGATAAAATTATAGAAATGGAGGACACTATAGTTGCCAAGAGTTAAGAAGGGGTGTGGAGTGGGAGAGACGTGTGGGTCACAGAAAGGGGCAACCTGGGGGATTCTTGGTTGCGTCTGTGAAGTGTCCTTGATCTTGGCTGTACCAATGTCAATATCCTGGTTCTACTATAGTTTTTTGTTGGTTTGTTTTGTTGGGTTTTTTTTTGCGGTATGTGGGCCTCTCACTGTTGTGGCCTCTCCCGTTGCGGAGCACTGGCTCCAGACGCGCAGGCTCAGCAGCCATGGCTCACGGGCCCAGCCGCTCCACAGCATGTGGGATCCTCCCAGACCGGGGCACGAACCCGTGTCCCC
Organism: Tursiops truncatus; assembly: GCF_011762595.2. Lineage (NCBI taxonomy): Eukaryota > Metazoa > Chordata > Mammalia > Artiodactyla > Delphinidae > Tursiops > Tursiops truncatus. Next base: position 165,419,080 of record NC_047035.1, on the reverse strand, counting down.
TGCATCGGCAGGCGGACTCCCAACCACTGTGCCACCAGGGAAGCCCTACTATAGTTTTTTTAAGTTAATTTATTTTAATTGAAGTATAGTTGCTGTACAATATTATATGTTACTGGTGTACAATATAGTGATTCACAATCTTTTTTCCTAAGTCATTTTAAAAAATGTTTTTATTTTATATTGGAGTATAGTTGATTTACAATGTTGTGTTAGTTTCAGATGTACAGCAAAGTGATTTAGTTATACCTATACAGGTATCTATTCTTTTTCAAATTCGTTTCCCATTTAGGTTATTACAGAATATTGAGTAGAGTTCCCTGTGCTATACAGTAGGTCCTTGTTGATTATCTGCTTTCTATATAGTACTGTGTATATGTTAATCCCAAACTCCTAATTTATCCCTCCCCGCACCTTTCCTCTTTGGTAACCATAAGTTTGTTTTTGAAGTCTGTGAGTCTGTTTCTGTTTTGTAAATAAGTTCATTTGTATCGTTTTTTTAGATTCCACATACAAGTGATCTCATATGATATTAATCTTTCTCTGTGTGACTTACTTCATTTAGTGTGATAATCTCTAGGTCCATCCATGCTGCTGCACATGGCATTATTTCACTCTTTTTTATGGCTGAGTAATATTCCATTGTATATATGTACCAAGTTCTACTATAGTTTGTTTTTGTTTTTGTTTTCTTAAATTTATTTATTTAATTTATTTATTTTTGACTGTGTTGGGTCTTTGTCGCTGCAGGCTTTCTCTAGTTGTGGTGAGCGGGGGCTACTCTTCGTTGCGGTGCCTGGGCTTCTCATTGCGGTGGCTTCTCTTGTTGCAGAGCATGGACTCTAGGCACGTGGGCTCAGTAGTTGTGACTCACGGGCCCTAGAGTGCAGGCTCAGTAGTTGTGGTTCATGGGCTTAGTTGCTCTGTGGCATGTGGGATCTTCCCAGACCAGGACTCGAACCCATGTTCCCTGAATTGGCAGGCAGATTCTTAACCACTGCGCCACCAGAGAAGTCCCTCTACTATAGTTCTGCAAGATGTTACCATTGGGAGAAACGAGGTAATGGGAACACAGTCTCTCTTTGCATCATTTCTCACAATGGCATGTGAAGCCACAATTTCCCCAAAATAAAAAGTTTAATTAAGAAATGGATAATGTTCCTAAATCTGGAAAACCATATTTCTATGTTCAAAGGCAGCAAAAAGGCACACTCAGACTTACCACTCTAACATCGTTTATGGCTGAGGGGGTGGCATGGTAGGGCGGGGTAGGGTGATGTCAGGGCTTAGAGAAAGTCTTCAAATGGAGAGGTTAAGAAAATAGAACTCATGAGAGCACATGAAAAGTCTATGAAAAGACACAGCGTGACCAATAAAATAAAACAGTGTCAAGACAGAACAGTTGATGTTATGGTGATTACCTCGAGATGCCTCACCCCCTAAGTGATGGTAAACGCATAATATAGAGACCGTTTTCCCCTCACCCCCCTACCTACAATAATGCTTCCTGTTCCCAACTTGGCCCTGTACCTGTCAAGTCTTTCATACATTTTAAAGCTGTTTCAGTTTTAATGGGGCTCCAATATTCACTTCAAATGCCCGTTAATTGGATTTATACATTCTCCTCCATGAGACTAAGAAGTAGAGCTTTATGTTTTTATTAAAGCCTTTGAAGTATTAGGGTTTATTTTATTTCTTAAAATAATAGACCCAAATTAAATCTTAGCTTAAGAAATCTTTTCTATGGAAATAAGGAAGAAGGAAAAAAATCCCTTTGGAAAGGATGAATACTCTTCTCTACCACTCAGAAAATCAAAGCTATTTTGATAAGTTTGAATTGCTGCCTCACCCTACTTGTTTCACTTTATTCGATACCAGAATAACTTCCTGTTGCATTGCCAGATGGTTAGAGTGATTTCATGGCAACATCGCCCACATGTGCTTTCATGAAGTCTAAATAGAACAGTTCACATTTCTGGGCTCAATCAGAACTCCTAAAACGCCTTCTGCTCTAGAATAAAAGAAAGCAGAGATGCAAAGCTTTACGCACTTCTTGAAGTGTCAGGCCTCTGCAGGCTTCTGTGATGTAACCATTCCCTTTTTCTCTACTTGCATTCAGAGCAATGTCCAGTCTTGAATGCAGGATGGGATCACCTGAGGAGTTTTCAAAAACACTGGTGCCCGGGCCCCACCCCCAGAGAGCTGAATTGATAGGTTTCCAGTGTGGCCTGAGTCTCAGGAGTTTTTAGAGCTCCCAGAAATTTCGAATATACAGCCCGGGTTGATCAAATCTTTATGTGTTTGATCAAATCCAGGTGCCATTTAATTTGCTGTTTTTATCAGCTCAATTCCTAGCCTGATGAAGCTGCATTTTTCAAAAATGTAACTGGAATTCTAAATCAGACTTTACATCAAGGATTTAAGTTCCCTCTTCAGTAATTAGCTCAATTTTATTTTATTTTATTTTTTTATTTTTTTTCCTTTTTTTAAATAAATTTATTCGTTTTATTTATTTATTTTTGGCTGCGTTGGGTCTTTGTTGCTGTGTGCGGGCTTTCTCTAGTTGTGGCGAGAGGGGGCTACTCTTCGTTGTGGTGCGCGGGCTTCTCATTGCGGTGGCTTCTCTTTGTTGTGGAGCACGGGCTCTAGGCGCGCGGGCTCAGTAGTTGTGGTGCGCGGGCTCAGTAGTTGTGACTCACGGGCTCTAGAGCGCAGGCTCAGTAGTTGTGGCTTGTGGGCTCTAGAGTGCAGGCCCAGTAGTTGTGGCTCACGGGCTTAGTTGCTCCGCGGCATGTGGGATCTTCCTGGACCAGGGCTCGAACCCGTGTCCCCTGCATTGGCAGGCGGATTCTTAGCCACTGCACCACCAGGGAAGCCCGTTAGCTCAATTTTAAATTAGTACATTAGTTATCTTGATCTTGGTAATCATTCCATGTCTATGTGTTTAAAATCATCACGTTGTACCCTTTAAATACATACAGCTCTATTTGTCAATTATTCCTCAATAAAATTTTTTTAAATGCTCCTAAATTTTACTAGTAAAAAAAACTAGTAAGTTAGATTTTGCAGTTTGGGTGTTCATGAACAAACTGGAGGTCTCTGACATGTAGCAGGTTGTAACTGGGCTGCAGCACAAATTTGAGTGAGATGCGCTGCAGGCTGGAGAGCAAGGGCAGGTACCTCTCAATTCAGTCTTGCAGTTTTCCCCTTGTCATGGCTGGGCTCACTGTATAACATCTTTATGTGAACCTTTAAAAATGGCCTATAGGTGAGAAGGAAGATGCTGGTGAAAGTGAAAAGAGCAGTTCACTTTTGGTGTGAAGATATCCATCAGAAACATTCCATTGTGAAACGTTCCCATGTTTCTGTAATTCATGTATTTACCTTCCTCTCCCCCTACCCCCAACCCCCCGACACACACAGTCATATTTTCCATCATTTTCAAGAGCCACTCATGTTTCGATAGTATATTTGCCGGGAAAGGAGGAGCACGTTTATCTCCTGTTTGTCCCGCAATCATGTAACCATGTAGCTGCACCTCCGCTCCCCTCTGTTCCCTCCCAAGGCTTCCAGCTTTTGTGTTGAGCCTCTGTCCAATGTGGGGCTGGTTGCTGCCCCAAACCTTGGCACTCCCAGCCTTCCTTAATAAAACGCTGTCGTGCCATGCTAGGCGGAGGGGTGATGTGGGGAAGGGCAGATGCCGTCTTCCGCCCCATCCTTCGCTTCCCCCTAGTACCATGATACCATGACACTGAGTCTGTGAGAAGATTTACTGAAAGTTTGCAACTCACTGGAGACATGACAATGTAGGCAAAGGAACTTTAAACAGGAGGCAAAATATAGCTGTTCTCAGTCTAAGACAAAAGGAAAAGAAACAACACTCCTTACAGGGCCCTGTCCTGGCACGTGGCAGTGCTTAGCCAATCTTCCCTGTTTCAAGATGTACTTTCCTCTCTGCCTCTGTCCCTCTCTCTCTCTGTAGAAAGGCCCTTCTCCAGTTCTTTACAGTACTGGAAAAATCCTTCCCTCCCTCTGAAATAACGCCTCCGTAACCAGGGCAATCCGTAGCATCCACAACTCTCAGTCCATTTCCCAAAAGGGGGTTGCAGATGCGTCCACTCACTTAAAATCGACTCTACAATCCTCCTTAAAAACAGTGATCAGGGACTTCCCTGGTGGGGCAGTGGTTAAGAATCTGCCTGCCAACGCAGGGGACACGGGTTCGATCCCTGGTCCGGGAAGATCTCACATGCCGTGGAGCAACTAAGCCTGTGCACCACAATTACTGAGCCTGTGCTCTAGAGCCCGTGAGCCACAACTACTGAAGCCCGTGAGCCACAACTACTGAAGCCCGCGCGCCTAGAGCCCGTGCTCCGCAATAAGAGAAGCCACCTCAATGAGAAGCCCACACGCAGTAACAAAGACACTACACAGCCAACAATAAATAAATATGATAAATAAATTTATATATTAAAAAAAGTGAGCAGTGACAATTTGTAGAGTGCAGATGACTCTGCCCACCTTCTTCTTAAAAAGCTTTTGGCCAAAAGCGAAAATGAGTTGGGAGCCACGAGTCTGCGTGCCCTCTGTTGGTAGCATTTCTCTGAGCTTCTCATTTTGCTGTGCTAAGTGAGATTCTGATATTAGGTACATGCATTTTTCACACAACACAGTCCCTAAACATATGCCAACCACTTAATTAGGCATCCAGTTGAAGCAACAATGACGTCCTCTGTTGCTGGAGGAAACACTGGTTGGGACTTACTGGGTGACAATGTGTCTGTCTTCACTTCCTAAAGGATTTTCAAGGATAATGTTTATATAGAATTTTCCCTTTGGAAGTGTTGACATTTGACCAGGGGTCAGCAAACTTTTTCTGCAAAAGTTTATGTAGTCAGTACGTTAGGCTTTGTGGGCTGTGTGGTCTCTGTCACTATTACTCAACCCTGCTGCTATAATGTAAAAGCAGCCGTAGACAATATGTAGACAAATGGGTGGGGCTGTTCCAATAAAACTTTATTTACACAAACAGGCAGTGGGCCAGACCTGGCCCCTGGGGCCTAGCTTGCCAACCCCTGCTTTAGACAATCCCTCACATAAGAGGCTACTTGGAGGCCTCAGCAGAATCATCCAGGTGAGTTCTGACAGGTGAACTGTCCAAGGTTGGGGTTGTGGCAGTCCAGGGCTCCTGGTGTTTGAGATCTTTGCATCAAAATGAGATGAAAGTCCCCATTCCTTCTGAGGCTACCAGTCTTTGTGAGTAACTGTGAGGAAACAGACTCAAACACACTCCTACATAGGTACACCCACTTCCGCCCCCTCACACACATTCACACTTTCTTCTCCCGAGAACAAGCAATTCTCAGGGACAGACTTGTCTACGTCCACATTAAAGGAAAGAAAGAGTTTCCTAGAAGCAACAAAATCCGCACAGCTGCCCTGTTTACAGTAGAGAGCATATTCTACGTTATATCGCAGGGCAAGTTCAATATTCTTATTTTCTTTCTCTCCCTCCCAGCCATGCCAGTAGGAAATGAGGTCCCTCACGATGTCTTTCCAAACAATACAGTCCTCAACCCCATGGCTAAAAGGACAACTGCCTAGATTTTGAAATTACCGTTTTTTGTTTTCGTTTTTGTTTTAAACTACATACAAGCTCCCTCTAAGTGTCTCAGGGAAGAGGAGCTGTAGAAAAATGTGTTCTCCTACCCTTATCTCCATCTGCGGTCAGTCCCTAGAGGTCAGAGCAGTGTGTGCATGTGGTTCCTTGAGTTACTCCTGAGAATTTGGGGGTTGGCTAACCTATTAGTAGGTGTCTCTTGAAGATGCCAAGGGCTTGCTGCATTGATATCACATGGGAGTAGGGAGGATCCTTATCTCTGGGACAAGCACCTATAACTCTTTATAGAAGACTTTCTTCATGGGGACAGTATGGGGTCTTACCCAGAACACCACACAGAAGGAACACCACTGTCCTCTTTAGACAGTCCTCCTTCACTTTTACGGAAATATGCTAAAAGTATCTCTTCTTTCTCAGCCATACACATCCTCATCACCACTCTGTTTTTCCTATCACTTCACTCTCTTGCACTGCCCCATAGTATACATCCTCCAAACTGAAAATGGTCCACTGGGATTTTACTCTTGGCCGATGGCAGAACCAAGCCACTCTACGATGGCCAGAAGAACTGGCGGCTCTATGCCCACCACCCCGGCTCTTTTCGCTTTCTTCACATAGAGGAAAAGTCATAAAATCCCCTAGGAAATACCATTTTTCTGTCTCTGTGTTTTCAGTTCTGGTTAATAAAATTCTGCAGTGCATCACATATATGGTCATGCTCTGAAGTTGTTTGATGCATGGGTACTTTTTTTTCTGACTAGGCTTTGAATTTTCTTATAGCTTGATGCAGTATATACAGAACGTCTCACTCAATGGTGTGTTTGATTCAAGCAAGATTAGTTTTTAAAAACTATAAATTTATTTAGTAAATGTTTTCAAGCATTGTTACATGAATGATCACACATTATTTTCCATGTCCACTAGTGACTGGGGGGAAAAAGCATGTGTTTCAATTAAGGCAGAGAGATTGAAATCAGATTTTTTCACTTTTTAACTCAAATATTAGTTTAAAATTAATACATATGTGTTGCAAAATCCTGTAATGTTACAAAAATATGAAAAGCAGAAAATAGTAGCCATGTTGTCCTTTAATCCTACCCACACCACCAAAAGAAAATATATCAAAGTTTATAGTGAATATTCTTCCCAACACTCTAATTTATTTTGCTTTATCCTCTTCCGTGAGACCAGAAAATTTTAGGTAAAGGCTGTTCCATCAAACTGTGTTCTCGAGTTAAGAAGATGTAGAGAGGGCTTCCCTGGTGGCACAGTGGTTGGGAGTCCGCCTGCTGATGCAGGGGACACGGGTTCGCGCCCCGGTCCGGGAAGATCCCACATGCCGCGCAGTGGCTGGGCCCGTGAGCCATGGCCGCTGGGCCTGCGCGTCCGGAAACTGTGCTCCGCAACGGGAGAGGCCCCAACAGTGAGAGGCCCGCGTACCGCAAAAAAAAAAAAAAAAAAAAAAAAGATGTAGAGAAAATGATGTACAACTGATTCATAATGGATATGTGAAGTGAGCAAAGAAAAAAAAACCTTTGAGGTATAAGATGTCTAGGTTTTTAACTATTCTTAGTAAGAGGAATAGGGAAAAGTATGTCTACTCCATCTTCCTGGAAACTGAAGTCTAAGGAATTTTATCGAGTAAGTACGGAATGGTTCAACTGTAACTACCCTGATGTATTAAAATGGGGAGATGTCCTAATTATTATTATTATTTTTTGCTGTGCACGGGCCTCTCACTGTTGCGGCCTCTCCCGTTGCGGAGCATAGGCTCCGGACGCGCAGGCTCAGCGGCCATGGCTCACGGGCCCAGCCGCTCCGCGGCATGTGGGATCTTCCTAGACCGGGAAACGAACCCGTGTTCCCTGCATCGGCAGGTGGACTCTCAACCACTGTGCCACCAGGGAAGCCCAGATGTCCTAATTTTTAACAATATTTCGATTTTTTCAATGAACCTCTCCCCCCTGCCTCCCATCATGGGATATTATTTAATATTTTGCTTAAAGTTAATACCAGTATTTTAAGAAAAAATCTTAGAAATCACTATTCACATCTGAAATTGTCTCATGGCTTTCTTCTTCCGGCATATATTCATCATTCAGGCTTTAGAAAATTGTTTAAATTTTTTTGCTTCTTTATTTATGCCCTAGAGCCATTTAAATTGCATAGGCATTATCTGTTCCTTAAAGAGCTGTACAAGAAATTTCTGTATCCAGAAAGCATTTTATTTATGGCACTTTTTTGCTGTTTTGTTTTTGTTTTTGTTTTTTTTGGCTGCGTTGGGTCTTTGTTGTTGCGCGCGGGCTTTCTCTAATTGTGGTGAGCGGGGGCTACTCTTCGTTGCGGTGCACGGCCTTCTCATTGTGGTAGCTTCTCTTGTTGCAGAGCATAGGCTCTAGGCACGCGGGCTTCAGTAGTTGTTGTATGCGGGCTCAGTAGTTGTGGCACAGGGGCTTAGTTGCCTCGCGGCATGTGGGATCTTCTAGGACCAGTGCTCGAACCCGTGTCCCTTGCATTTGCAGGCGGATTCTTAACCACTGTGCCATGAGGGAAGTCCACGTAGGCTTTGTCTTCAGTCAACTTTTGGAATTTTATATTTTCCCTGTTTTCAGATATATTATCAAGCTCTTGCTTTTACTTCTCTTACATTTCCTCCATTTCTGTGGTTATTTTCTTATTCTTATTTCCAGGTATTCATGTTTTCTTCTCTTTTTTTCTTATTAAATAATCAAATGATTTATTTGTGTTGTTGCTTTTATTACAAGTTTTATTTGTAATTTGCACTGCTTTTTGCTTTTCAATTATTTGATGCAGTGTTTTACTTTTATTAATTCTCTCATTCTGCTTTCCTTAGGTTTAACTTTTCTTCTAATTTCTTGATTTCTAAAAATCATTTTCATTGTTTCTTTTTTGGTAGTGAAAATATATGAGGTTATGAATGTTCTTATAAGTACACCTTTGCTCACATTCCTCAGACTTTGACAACTACTGTTCTCATTTTCCTTCTTTTGTTGGTACTCTGACATTTGGATTTTGGTCACCTGTGTAATTAATACAAGAGTTGTCTAGGGGAGCACATGAATAATTCCCAAGGGTTGAAGGCTTTGCCTCCACTTAAAAAAAACCCAATTTCGAGTTGTATGTGGTAAAACTATTTTATGCTATTTCTGCCTTGTAGAATGTACCAAAATCTCTTCTATGGCTTGACATATAGTCAATTCTTATCGTGGTTTCATGGGAGCCTTGAGAGAAGGTAGTCTTTTATTTTTAGAGAGAGAGTTTGATAGATACTTATAATTTCAAGCTTGTTAATTATGTTATTCAGGTCCTCAGTGTTTTTATTTTCCTATCTGTTTGCCCCAACAAGGACTGAAGAAAGGCATTTTAAATTTGTCATTTAAAAAATGGAAGTAATGCTTTCTCATAAATAATTTTAGGAAAAAAACTCCAAATGGTGATCAAGGTGCTTTTTCCTCTCCTTCGCCATTCTCAGTTCCTCACCCCAAAGACAAATGCTGTTCAGATTTTCTGGTTTCGATATATGTTGTGGAAATAGATAGATTGTATTACATACTATATTATGTCTAAATATATATGTTATTTTTTTAACTTTATTTTTTTTTATTGGAGTATAGTTGCTTTACAATGTTGTGTTAGTTTGTGCTGTACAATGAAGTGAATTAACTATATGTATACATATATCCCCTCCCTCTTGGACCTCCCTCCCATCCCCCCATCCCAACCATCTAGGTCATCACAGAGCACCAAGCTGAGTGCCCCGTGCTATACAGCATGTTCCCACTAGCTATCTATTTTACACATGGTAGTGTATATTTGTCAATTCTAATCTCCCAGTTCATCCCGCCCTCCCCATCCCTCCCCGTATCCACATGTCTGTTCTCTATGTCTGTGTCTCTATTCCTGCCCTGCAAATAGGTTCATCTGTACCATTTTTCTAGATTCCACATATATGCATTAATATACGATATTTGTTTTTCTCTTTCTGACTTGCATCACTCTGTATGACAGACTCCAGGTCCATCCACATCTCTACAAATGATTCAATTTTGTTCCTCTTTATGGCTGAGTTACATTCCATTGAATATATATGCCACATCTTCTTTATCCATTCATCTGTTGATGGACATTTAGGTTGTTTCCATGTCCTGGCTATTGTAAATAGTGCTGAAATAAACAATGGGGTGCATGTATCTTATGGTTTTATCTGGGTATATTCCCAGTAGTGGGATTGCTGGGTCGTATGGTAGTTCTATTTTTAGTTTTTTAAGGAACCTCCATACTGTTCTCCATAGTGGCTGTATCAATTTACATTCCCACCAACAGTGCAAGAGGGTTCCCTTTTCACCACACCCTCTCCAGCATTTATTGTTTGCAGATTTTTTGATGATGGCCAGTGTATGGTGATACCTCATTGTAGTTTTGATTTGCATTTCTCTAATAATTAGTGATGTTGATCATCTTTTCATGTGCCTCTTGGCCATCTATATGTCTTCTTTGGAGAAATGTCTATTTAGGTCTTCCACCCATTTTTTGATTGGGTTGTTTGTTTTTTTGATATTGAGCTGCATGAACCGTTTATATATTTTGGAGATTAATCCTTTGTCAATTGCTTCATTTGCAAATATTTTCTCCCATTCTGAGGGTTGTCTTTTCATCTTGTTTATGGTTTCCTTTGCTGTGCAAAAGCTTTTAAGTTTCATTAGGTCCCATTTGTCTATTTTTGTTTTTATTTTTATTATTCTAGGAGGTGGGTCAAAAAAGATCTTTCTGTGATTTATGTCAGAGTGTTCTTCCTATGTTTTCCTCTAAGAGTTTGATAGTGTCTGGCCTTACATTTAGGTCTCTAATCCATTTTGAGTTTATTTGTGTGTATGGTGTTAGGAAATGTTCTAATTTCATTCTTTTACATGTACCTGTCCAGTTTTCCCAGCCCCACTTATTGAAGAGGCTGCCTTTTCTCCATTGTATATTCTTGCCTCCTTTGTCATAGATTAGGTGACCATAGGTGTGTGGGATAAAGTATGTTTATGATATGTCTTCAGAGCTTTTTATTTTAAAGACCCAAAATGTTGCAGCTAAACCCTTTCCCCATCCCTCTTTTCTTTCCTTCCTCCTTCCCTCCTGAAGTTGATGTGTATCATTCCATGATTTTTATACTTTTCATTCACGTGTATATTATAAACAATATATGTTACATATATGGATACATATGTATATAATATTTACATCATCAAACTGCTCATCTTATCACAATTTCCCTTTTCACTCAACGTAATTCTTTTGATATAAATTGATATTTGTTGATATGTTCATTTTACCTGCTAAATAGATTTGGATCACTTAAACAAAACTGATTTTTGTTTACCTACTGAAGAGCGTATTATTTCAGCTTTTCTAGAAAGGGTTACTTTATACTTTCTGCTTGGATTTAAAAGGGACAGTTTCTCTGGGTAGATATCCAGAAGTAGATTTCGTCTAGAATAGAGTATGTACATCCTCAATTTTCCTCGCTATTATATTTTAAAATGTGCTTGAAAAGTGGTTTTCATTTACTCTTCAGCACATATTTTATTGGGTGTCTAGTATATGCCAGGCCTGTTCTAGGCACAGGGATTTAGCAATAAACAAGAGACTTATTTCCTGTTCTTCTGAGGTTTACATTCTAATCTGGGAAGAGAGGCAATAAATAACAATATTAAACACCAGGTGGCAATTAGGGTTAGGGTTAGTGCTTTGAAAAATTAAATGAAGTGTAAGCAGTGGGAAGAGAGCAGTTGGCTTGGGGTGGGGTGGGCAGATATGGTACCGTTTTAAGTCGGGCTGGGGACTCAGGGAAGACCTGTCTAGTAAAGTGATGTTTGAGCGAAAGACTGAATAAAATGAGGGAGAGGAACCCAAGTGGATATCTGGGGAAAAGTGTAGTCTAGGCTGGGGAAACAGCAGGTGCAAACAGAAGGTGAGCTGCAGGAGGTGAGTGTGTGTGTGTGTGTGTGTGTGTGTGTGTGTGTGTGGGTGTGTGTGTGTGTGTTTGAAGAACAGCAAGGGTATAGGTGTGGCTGCACTGGAACCAGTAGACAGGAGGTGGCTCAAAATAGAACCAAGGGAAACTATTGTAAGAATTTGGGATTTTTATCTGAGGGAAGTGGGAAGCCAGTAGAAGGTTCTAAGCAGAGAATTGACCCGACCTGACTTAGATACTAAAAGGGTGACACTGGGTCCAGTGTTGAGAGCTGGCACTAGCAAAGTTGTGGGCAGAAACTCCAAGATTGGTTAAAGACTGTCATCACCATCCAGGTGACAGATGACTTGGCTTAGACGTGAGTGATAGCTGTGGAGGTGATCAGATTCTGGATACGATTTAATATTAGAGCTAACAAAGCTTACTGGTGGTGAGATGGGGGATGTGAGAGAAAGCAAAGTCAAGGCTGCCTCAAAGTTTTTGGTCTGAAGCAACAGAATAAACAGCGTTGCCGGTTAATATGGGAAAAGCAGATTAAGGCATTTTACACTTGAGACCCCTTTTGAGTATCAAGGTGGAGGTAATAGTCATTACAACTTTTGCAGACAATCCAGGGGTTGGGGACTGAGCAAGCAGAGTTGCCATTTACTGGTTTGATGAATTTATATTTCCCACCTGCAGTGTGTAAGAGCTTCTGTTTTCATCAACACTTCAGCCCTTGATGTCATCAGACTTATTTTTTGCCAGGCTGATGGGTTTGAAATGGTCTCATTATCATTTTAATTTGCATTATGCTGATTCCATTGATATCAAGCATCTTTTATTATGGTCAGTGGCCACCTGTGTCTCCTCTTTTGTGAATTGCGTATTTATCTTTTCTATTGTATTTATTGGTTTATAGGGGCTCTTTATAAACTGTCGATATAAATCCTTGGTGGGTTATATCAGTGACATATATCTTCTGCTAGTCTGTGGCTTGTCTTTTCACATTATTTCTAATTATTTAGTCACTCAACACTTCTGCCTTAGATACCAGAAGAATACTATTAGGGAATACTAACTCCCTATAACCACTGAGGAAATTACTGCAATTAACACTTTTTCACCTTTCTTTGTCCTTCCACCTCTCAAGTTTTTGTACCCTCATTTTGATTCTCATATATTATACTGACAGCATTATTACTTTTCATTGTAGGACCTTTCTTTCAAGATGTATAATGTGTACATTCTATATAATCAGTTGTTTCAGTCCTTTTATATTTACTCTGAACCTGTTTTAGTGGATTATAGGGTCATATCGTATAATTGTTTTGAGGAAAGGTGATACATTTCCCAAATATCTACATAGTTGAGAGTGTCTTTCTGCGGCTTTTAAGTGTGGGTGTGTCATCTTTAAGGCACCTTTTTTTCTTCAAAACTCTTTTATATCAATTCATACTGAGAAGAGTTCTGCGGTTAATAATGTTTTTCCTTTGGGCCACAGGTCAGTACACTTTTACTGGAGAGAGCCAGATAGGAAATATTTTAGGCTTTGCAGGCAGTATGGTCTCTGTTGCGGTGTCCTGCCTCTGCTATTACAGTGCTGAAGCAGCCGTAGACAAGTAAACAGATAACCATGGTTGTATCCCCATAAAACTTAGTTTACAAAAACAGGCAGCAGACTGGATTTGGTCTGTGGGCCATAGTTTGTCATCCCCTGCTTTAAATGATTCACTTTGGTTTACTTTTAGGATTCCTTTTTTTTTTTTTTTTTTTTGAATAATCAGAGTTTAACAACTTCCCCCAAGTAATTATTCTCTTTTAATAATTCCTGAAACATGGTAAGTCTTTTTAATCTTTGGCATTGCAAAATAGTGTTCACATATAGTTTAGACAAAAGCTAAACTCCTATACCAAAAAGATCTTAAAAATACAGTGGTTTTTATGTATAGAAGTGGTTACATGGAAGGTTATGTCTGTTTCTGGTAACAAGCCAGAAGTAGGCAATTCAGGCCTGTGGCAATGTCTCTAGCATCTTCCACAGGTGACTTCCATCTCTGGGTCAAAGGAGATGCTCCCATTCTCAGTATCTAAAGGAAGATTCCCAGATAAAATATAGGACACCCAGTTCAATTTGAATTGTAGATAAACAATGAATAATTTTTTAGGACAAGTATATCTCACACAATAATTGAGATATACTGAAAATGTGTTCTTCGTTTATCTGACATTCAAACTGAACTGGGCATTCTTTATTTTTATTTGCTAAATCTGGGAATCCTTTTTTCCAGCCATCATGAAGGGGGAAAAGGGTTAGGAAGGCACAGGTTCAGTCTTTTAAGGAAGGCCTCCAGCGTGGCAGACACCCATTCCTGCTCACATTTCATTGCCTAAAATTTAGTATTAGGGCCACACCTAGTTAGAAGAAAGGCTGTGAAATCAAGTCTAGCTTATTCACCATGTGGCCAGCTCAAACACTATTTTTATGGAAGGAGAGAACAGATATAGGAGGACATTTTACATCTTTTAATAATTTTTCTAGTTTCATTTGTTCTAAACTCTATGTCAGAGGCATCAATTTCTCTAAACTGGATTTTGGTTACTTGTCCTCCATATTTTTCATCTCCTGTCTAATCACTTTAACCTCTTTGTCCTTTTCCTTTGTATTTGAAATGCTTTTTAAAAGCCTGTAATCTACCCCACTATTTTCTGCCAGATGTTTCTTCTTACTCCTTATTACTTATAATTCAGTTATTACTTCTGCAATGGTATGATTTTTTTTTTCCCTCTCAGTATCTTCCCTTAGCTCTTCCGTCTCCTTTTAGGTCTCATTCATTGTCATGTCATTTCACTTTTTTTTAATAAATGTATTTATTTATTTATTTTTGGCTGCATTGGGTCTTTGTTGCTGCACATGGCCTTTCTCTAGTTGTGGTGAATGGGGGCTACTCTTCGTTGCGCTGCGTGGACTTCTCATCACGACGGCTTCTCTTGTTGTGGAGCACGGGCTCTAGGCACATGGGTTTCAGTAGCTGTGGCACGCAGGCTGAGTAGTTGTGGTGCATGGGCTTAGTTGCTCCGCAGCATGTGGGATCTTCCCGGACCAGGGATCGAACCCGTGTCTCCTGCATTGGCAGGTGGGTTCTTAATCACTGCGCCACCAGGGACGTCCCATCTTGTCATTTCACTTTTGACATATTTGATTTCCTTCAGGGTGGAAAACATTTGTCTCTATTTTTCTTGTTTACTGGGTGGAAAACATTTGTCTCTAGTTTTCTTCTGTTTACTGTGGTGAGTTGTCTTCTATAATACATCTTTTCTTTCACTTTAGAATAATATGCTTCTTTATTTCATCTTCCCCTTTTCCTCTCCAAATTAAAACGTTTACATCAATCCTTTTATTTTCTTTCCATCCATCTGTGATCAGATTTGCTATCTAGATTTTTCTATGTATATAAAGACACAGCTAATGAATTATCTTTGAGTGGATCCAGCCAATGAAGAGCCACAGTAGGAGGCTGGAAGAGGGCGAGAGGGTGGGTTCATAGGATGTGACACAAGATTGGGCTCTCTCCTAGTTGCAATATCTACTTTTTTCTTTCTGTGTTGCAATTTTTAAAAGTTAAAACGTAATTGAAAAAATCTTTTGGGAGAAAAGTTATGCAAGCCTGCATCTATCCTACTGAAGCCCAGATGTGAACTGCCACATATTATCCTGCAAACCTTTCCTATCTGAAGGTAGAACCCTTGGTTAGTTGACTTTTGGATTAGAAGAGAATGCAGTCGGGATTTCCCTGGTGGTCCAGTGGTAAAGAATCCGCCTTCTAACGCAGGGGACGTGGGTTCGATCCCTGGTCGGGGAACTAAGATCCCGCATCCCACATGCCGCAGGGCAACTAAGCCTGTGTGCCTCAACGAGGGCGCCCACATGCCACAAACTACGTGCCACAACTAGAGAGAGAAAACCCTCAGGGCACAACTAGAGAGAAGCCCGCGCGCTGCAATGAAAGATCCCGCATGCTGCAACTAAGACCTGACGCAGCCAAAAAAATAAATAAATAAAAAAAGAAGAGAATGCAGGCAATGAATCAAGGAGTGGAGGGGTCTTTTGATGTCTCTCCTACTTCTGCCTTGTAAAGGTGAAAGGGAAGGCTAAGATATTTTTTTTCATTCTGATGAAAAAGATTTGGTTGCTCTGGCTTAGGCCTGTAATATCAAAATCAATTGCTAGCACAATTTCCTAGTTGGAATGGTTGGAATTTAGTGTTCTATTCCAAGATGATGAGGACATTTCAGTTCTCCAGTTTGAATCTGGGTTTCTACCCAGATTGCACAGTATTTTCACAGGATGTTCCAGCCCATATTTAGTTGGGTGGGTGGAAACCTTTAAAAAACTGGCCTCATATTTTTAAGGAAAATTGGAATGCTTATAAATGGAAGTCACGATTCTTAGGATAAAAGAAAACTGTGTACATTTTTATTCTTTCTTTTTCTCAAAATATATAAATAAACTCTTAATAATGCTGATGAACATGAACACCAAACCACTCAATCTTAATTATGGAGGTACTGGTGCTGAAAAACAATTTGAACCCAGAAGAAAATGTTTGCTCCACAATTGTGGTTAAACTATGGGCTTTGTAATTATTGCCAAAATGCAAGTGCTATGTTTTTGGCATGGTAGCGTGGCCAAAAAACAGCTCAGTCACCAGAGGTGGAGGTAGGTAAAGAGATAAAATGTGGCATTTCTGGAAATTGAGGCCCACATCAAGTGTCCTCTGTGTGGACACCTCTTGTAATTTACACTTTCCCTTTTAGGCATATGCACACAGACATATACATAGATCTTCCAGTATTATGGAGGTCTGGAAAAGAACTAAATGCCCTGGGAATCTGCCCTAGAGAAGTTTCTAATTTAGATAGAAAAGGAGATAATAATCAGGTAAATAATAATGTAAAATTGTTTCTGATCAGGTAACCAATTAATAGCAACAAACAAACAAACTAAAAAGAAACATTCAAGCAGAGTACTAGTCCAGAGAAAGGAAAGACCAGGTTAAGTGGAGGGCAGAGAAATTATTCAAGTGTACCTATTGTGTGTGGTGCTTGCTAGGCACTATAGACTTGGAATAAAACAGCATCAATACCCTGTAGATTAGAAATTAATAATCGAAGATAGTAATCATGTGGACAGAAATATTAAATCATATATTTGGCAGATGCAGAGAATTAGATTAGTAAATCGTTTACATTATTAATTAAAAAGAGGTGATGGGGCTTCCCTGGTGGCGCAGTGGTTGAGAGTCCGTCTGCCGATGCAGGGAACACGGGTTTGTGTCCCGGTCCGGGAAGATCCCACATGCCGCGGAGCGGCTGGGCCCGTGAGCCATGGCCGCTGAGCCTGCGCGTCCGGAGCCTGTGCTCCGCGACGGGAGAGGCCACAGCAGTGAGAGGCCCGCGTACCACAAAAAAAAAAAAAGAGGTGATGAAGGAAGAAGAATCTTAGAAATTATTATTATTGGCCATGGCGCATCTTGCAGGATCTTAGTTCCTGGACCAGGGATTGAATCTGGGCCCCTGACAGTGAAAGCGCCAAATCCTAACCACTGGACCACCAGGGAATTCCCTAGAAATTATTTATTGTAGAAAATCACTCCCTTCCCTTGATTACAATAGTTTAATGCCTTGCCAGAGAGATGAGTTTTCTGTAGTTATTCAACAAGAAAGTCTTTTTCAAAGAAATATTAGTAGATAATGTGTCTTTTTACTATTGTATGAATAAGAAATGAAATCTACAGTATAGTCCTAAAACCAAGAAAAGCCTTACTCCTCTGAGGGCCATTGGTCTTAACTGCCTCGGACATATAGTTTGGCAAACGCTCCATCGCAAATTACACATTTCATCTGTGGAATTCGCTGGCAAACACTTGTGCCTCTTAGAATTGCCAACTTCTATATTGAGAGTAGAAATCATCCATAGATTATTACAGAATGACATTAGACCAGGGGCTAGGGCATTTCGGTTCTATTTCTGGCTTTGACATGTTTCCTTGATGATGGTTCACCAAAACAATGTTACTGTGTCATTAACAAAGTCAAAACTGAACATTTTAAGGTTATAGGTCCCACCTTTAAGAACGTCTTGCCTACATTGCAAGAATTATAGTGTGCAAGGTTGTCTTATAGTTGTTACTAATATAGCTGTAGTAATTTCTGAGACTGTTTCAAGGAAATCTCTCAGAAGTTAGATTCTAAGAAATCCATACATTTATTAGCTATGCTCAAACGAGGAAAATATCAGCCTTTCAAAGTAAACAAAGCTAGAATTACTGTGAGCTCTTGCTTATCCACGATACTTGGGATAAAGAATACTACCAAGATATCAACTGCGAAACCCACGGTTAATTCCATATCTCTTCATTTACAATGATCCCCAAACCTACTGTTTCACCAGATCTCTCACTGGAATGGTTAACAAGTAGCCACAGGAGTTAGGTTTGGCTGGTTTTCCTTTCTTCTGCCCTCCCTCTGGTGGAGGTGTTAATGAGTGAAACACCCAAGACGGGCAGCTGAAGACAACGCCAAGGCTTTGATTTGCATCCTCCACCAATTATACCGTCAGCCTTTGGAACGGAGAATGAGGAGGGATGGCTGCCACTTCCCAGATGCCTAGAGGGCATCCACTTGGGTCTACTCAGAATGCATCTAAATGAGAGCTCAAGCAGCTATTAAAGTATTGTTACTGCTCATGCCTTAGAAAGGAATAGAGCTAATTTTTTACACTGGGTTAATATGTTCCTAATAAATACCAATGAAATGTTATAAAAGCATAGGGCTCCTGTTGGAAAAACAGGACAAACCCCTCCTTCATCATAATACTTTAATAGGAATAATATTTACATCTATTGTCTTATTTGATGCTCTCAACATCCCAGCAAGAGAGGGAAGGTTCTGTCATACTTGGAGGTCCCAGGAGAGTACTAGGGCTCAGGTTTCCCAAATCTCAGTTATGTGCTTTTGCTCTTCTGCATCCAGATAGCCTAATACACATAAGATACATATGGTAGCAAGTTATAATGGTTCTTAAAAACAATCCTAAGTTTTCGAACACCGTAATCTTACCGATCCCAGAGGTAGGATTAAATCAGTTACCCACAAAGCACAATGATCAGTAGAGGAAAAGCTAAGTAAATGTTAGCTTCTGTTGTTGTTATTAAAAACTGTGTTAGAGGTAGGATAGTGGTGTGGAGAGAAGCATGGACTCTGGACCCTACCCCCTGGGCTTGAATCCTGGCTGTGCAGTGTACCTGTCTCATTAAATTGTGTGTAAAGCTCTGGAATACTCAGCAGGCAGGCAGTGCTATTATAGACTGTAGTCACTACTATTTCTTGATAGCTCTAGTACTTATACACAGAAGTAAAAATTTAGCCTAGGTCACCCGGTAAATGTTGAAGCTAGACTGTAATCCTGGTCCTTCTGCTTTTACCTCTTACAGAAATGTCTTTCTAGGTTACATTAGTTTCCCACAATTCCTAAAATGTGTTTTACCTCCTTTTCATATCTCCTTCCATGGCCAACATGTAGTCTCCTTTACCAAACTGAAAGCCTTTTTCAAAATCAACATTTATAAAAATTTCCATGACAAAAACCTTAACCCTAGACGTCCTCAGCTGTGAGGTACTCAGTTTATGCCATGCACGTGCATTTGCATTTGTAAGGAGCTGTTTTGTGCTTAAAATTGTTTTTCCTTTCTGGACATATTCTATAAGCCCACTAGAGGTACACTACTTGAACCCTGCATTTCTATTCACTTCTAGTTCATTTACCCTATCGCATCCAGAACTGGATAGCCCAGTGGGCTATTCAGTAAATTACCGACTGACTGGCAGGAATTCCTTCTGTTTTATTCTTTTTTTTTTTTCCTTTGTTATTGGCTGACTAGTTTTGTCAGGGGCTGTCAAGAACATGCAAATTTCGTGGCCACATAAAAATGATCTAGTCAGAGTCGTTCCCCTAATCGAGGCGGAGGATTTAGTTGTATATTCTAATGTTCGGCACCTTCCACTCTTAGGCAGATCTAAAAACTACAGCACAGGTATTCAGGCCCCAGGGAGTGGTTTTTAGTTTTTTTTCTCACCAACAACCGAAAAACAGGACCCGAGGCAGCGGACGGAGAGCTGGGTGTGGAGGCCGGGGTGGGTGGAGCGGGGAGGTGTCTCTAAATCTTCTGGGGAGAGTGCGGTAAGAAAGGAAGGAAAAGGTACGCAGACCCCAAAGCTTCTCGGGTTTGTTCTTTTATTTTTCCCCTTAGGAGGGCGGTGGCAGCTGATCAGACACAATAGCTGGCAGTCCCCCGCCGGCACGAAGATAAAAATGACCCTCAACAGCACCAGCAGGAGGACTGGGAAAGGGAGGAGGGGTGTGTCTGGGAAGAGGCGTGGATGAGGGTGACTAGGTGACAAACCCCGCCACCGCGGCGGGGTCCTCCACTCCAGCCCGGCGAGGACAGGAGCTGTGAGACACCTCCCCGGAGGGGGGCGGGGTGGGAAGGGGAGCCCGAGGGGCGGTGGCTTTCCTACTGGGGGCGGGCAAAGGGTGGAGGGACGCCTGAGTCAGCTGCCCCTGATTGGCTGGAGTTCTCTCGTCGCGTCTTCCGATTGGGCCATTTGCAGCGGGAGATGTTGTGAGGCGCGGCGGGGCGGAGCGAGCCGCCGGGGGTCTGGGGCGAAGCCCCGGAATCGGGCGGGGAGGGGCGGCGGTTGGGCCCAGGACCCCGCGCTGCTGCGACCTGCTGTGTGGAGAAGCGCAGCCACCTTTCCTCAGTTCCGCTAGCTGCGCCGAATTGTTCAGCTGCCCTGAAGATGTAAAAAGGGCAAAGAATTGAATGAACAGCGCTTGGCTGCGACCTCTCCCCAACCCCCCCCCACCCCAAATGAGAAGCTGTCTTACTGTCGGGCGTGAGAGGACACTCCCTTACCTTGAAGTCCCACATCGCACCCCTCCCACTGCAAAAAGGGTCAAAAACTCACCCGGGCGTGTCCCCCGCAGTCTGGGACCCAATTCTGCGAGTCTAGCCGTATGATCGACCCCCTCCCCGGCCCTGACGCCAAGTACCTAGTCCCTTCCCCAGTGGAAGCCCGGGTTCCTGGCCGCTCCCGCTCTGCGCTCGGGAGACTGGAGAAGGCGGGGAGGATTTTGTGTGTCTGGTTTTTGGGGAGGTGTTCGGGGTGGTGGTGAGGGTTTGTAGGTCCCGACACACATTGGGGGGGGTTGGCGAGCACCCCCCCGTCCCCGCCCCCGCCCCAGGCTAATCCCCCTTCTCCAGCGTCGGTTCCCGGGACCATATTATTCAAGACAGAAAACATTCAACCCCAGAGCCTCCCCTGGGGAGGGGAGGGGAAGGAGGTGGAGTGGGAGGAGGTGGATCCAGGGAGGAAGAAGCGAGAAATCCGCCCCCGGGAAACAGCTCGGCGCGGCAGCGGAACGAGGCACTTCTGTCACTTGGCGGTCGCGGGCGCCCGAGCGCGGCCCCGGCCCGGCCCGGCGAGGCGAGGGGAGAGTCCGGCGGCCGCCGCCCCGCCCCACGCCCTCCCGCGGCGGCCGAGAGCCCGGGGCCGGCCGGGGCAGGTCGCGGCGGTGCCTGGGAGCGGCCGGCCGGGGGCGGCGGCGGCCTCGGAGCGCGGCGGCGGCGGAGGACAGCGCTGGCTCGTCCTCCCGCTCGGTCCAGTGCGCGCCGGGCGTGAGGGGCGCGCCGTCCGGTGGCCGGCCGGCTCGGTGCGGATCTACTCGCCGCGCTTTCTCCGGTGCGTGTCTGCTTTATTTTCCGCCTCGGCCGACGGTGCGCAGGGCCGGCGGGCGGGTGGAGAGGGAGAGCCGGGCTCGCCGCTGGCTCCCTCCCTTCCCGCCACCCCGGGCCAGCCCGCCCCGGCGCTGGCGCGGGGCCGGAGGGAGCGGCGGCGGGCGCCCGGCGGGGGCGGAGGGGCCGCGCCCGCGTGTGCGGAGCGAGGGAAGGCCGGCGGGAGGAGGGAAGGGCACAAAGGCCGGCGGCGGGCGCCGGGGTCCCGCCGGCCGGCCGTGGAGGAGGGGCGGCTCCCGTCCGCTCATGAATATTAACCGAGCCTGCGGCCTAGCGCGTACCGGCTGGGCCCGGCGCCCGGCCCGCGTCCCCGCCGCCGCTCGCGCCGCGCCTCGGAAGCCGGGCCAGGCGGGGCGCGCAGGGTGAGCCCCCTCGCTTTGGGCCTTTCCCCCGGGTGTCCCCGTTCGTTTTGGAAAGTACATATTTGGGCCGCCCTTCCCGGGAGATCGAGATCCCCGACCCGCCTCTGGAAGGGGCGGAGGAAATAGTGGTCGGTGGGTGGTGGTTTTCTTTTTCCTATTTTTTTTTCTCCCTAGGTGGCCACGGGGAACGGGGAAGACCGTGTCGAGGCGTAGTTTGGGGCGCGGCAACTAAAAGTGGCCGGGGCTGCGGCTTCATTTCTGTAGCTCCGGAATAATGCCCCGGAGAGGGAGTCCCTCCTGCCGCCCCGCGCACCTCCCCACCCGGCCCCGCGCCGTCGCCGCCCAGCCCCGCCGCGGGCCAAGGAAAACAGCCGCCTCCTCGGGGACACCGGCGGGCCGGGGCGGAGGGCGGAGGGCGGGCGCCCCGGGTACCCCAGGCCGCCTGGAGACGCCGGCAGAGCCGCCGGTCGCGTCCGAGCAGGACTTTTTGTTTTTATTTTGGGGAGCTGGGGAGATGGCGGGGAGCAAGGAGGGCTTTTGAGAAAGGATTATCCCATTTTAGTCCCGCGGGGAGCAAACTTCCCTTAAGTCTGCTTATCCGGGTGATGCAGAAGAACATAGACTCCCTCTCCTCTGCCCAGAAAATACATGAATTAAAATGCACTTGAAAAGAGAACGGTTTTTCTTGACGGCTGCACAACGGCCGGGCATGTTTGAGGCAACCACCGTGCAGTTCTGATGTTTCGCTTTTTTTTTCCCCCCTGGTTTATAGGATTTCCCCCCCTTTTTCTATCTCTTTTTGTATGGGAAGATTCTTTCATCTTTCATACTTCATCAGCATGGACCGAATTATCTTTCCATGTGTTGGAAAGGCGAGCTTGGGGTGGGCATGTGAGCAAGCCTAAGGTCAGTGTATGGAGAAAGTTCATGCCCTTTAACTTTTCCCTCTTCTAGGAAAGATCTCTTTGGGAGAGTCTTCACGACGCGCTCGCCTTGCTCTTGGACTTGGGAGGAGCGCTAGGAAGAAGGGGACCGCTTTCTAGCCGCCGAGGAGACCTCTCTTCTTTGTTTTTTATGTCTGGAGAAATGGACGAAGACGGTGAAGTCAGTTGAAGTCCGAAGAAATAATCATCAGGGCATTTCGAAGGCGCTTCATCAAAACCTTCATTCCCTGGCGCTCTAATTGTCTCACCGGCACTGCACCTTCTAGGAGCCTGGTGTGGCATTTCCCCCCCAATGTGGACTCCCATGGGTTGGTCCCTTCTTTGTAATTTGAAATGAAATGATGGCCACACGTCGGACTGGTCTGCCGGAGGGAGATGGTGACAACAAGCTCAAGACCTGCGGGTCCCCCGCCTGTGAGGTAAGCGCAGCGGCAGCATCCCGGTGTAGCCCGCAGTGGCCTGTGTCTGTGAGGTGTCCTGCCTGTGGGCGGTCAGTTGCCACCGGGCCTAAGAAGAGGTTTTTGGGGCTTTGGACTGAATGGTGGGAGTGCCCCAGCTTGACCGGTAGGGAGATGAAGCCTTGGCCATTTTTGTTTCGAGGAGCTTCCAGTGATTCTTCTGCAAGGACGTTTTCCTTACTTACTTTGAAATGTCCCCATCTTGGTCACCTCAGGGCACGGAATTCTCCCTTTTTAGGTGGCTGGGAATACTACAAGCTTCTGTTTTCCTACAGTTCCCATTCTCCAGTATTTTTGGAGCTGGGCTGGTTAGGGGGTGCTTTGTACCTGTCGAGTGTGTATCCAAGGTTTGCTCTGGAGGTGGAGAGAGGGCATCTGTCTGGAACGCTTGTTGCTCCTGGACCACCATCTCTCTCCGACACTGATGCTGTTGCTGTGGATATCTGCTTTGGGTAGAGAAACAAGTCTTTTCCCCGTGGACAGTTTAGTTTAGGCACAGCCTTGGAAGACTGCTTAATGGAGCTGTAATTCCAACTCCCTTAAAAATGTCTTGCCTTTCCTGTTCTTTTATTTATTCCCTTCCTTTCACTGCTCAAAAGTCCTGTGAGTGTCAGCCTGAGCTGTCAGGTGGGTTGACTCTGCCTTCAGACCAACATCTTTGGGAGGGCTCAGAAGATTTTACACCAGGCTTTTGGAAATTTTTTGAGCAAAGCAGGAGAGAAATAGAAAATCCATTGATCTGTGGCACCCCTATGCCCTGTTGCCTCTATCTTTTTTCCTCCTTATGTTTGGAGTTTAATTCTATAATGGCTCCTTTGTGTTTACTTTGTTATTGATGGTTTCTGTAATTTGCTTTTGCTAAACATACTGAATACTGTTTTCCTTTAGATTTTGCTTTTGAGCTGCCTATATTTTTAAGGAAAGGTTGAAGATTACTTTAGATAACAGTAACATCCCCCAATGAGCCGTCACTCTCATTGTTTATTTTGTGCTTGTGTTACATTTTAACTTCATGGTCATTGAAACGGGGTCTAGTTCTCAGTGTGTGATTTTTGGCATCTTAATAAAAATGAGTCAGAAGTTAAGTTTTTGTTCATAAAGCAGGCAGAGGAACTTGCTTCACGCAGCTTACTTCATACTGCACTAGAAAGTTTATGCAGAAATCAGTGAGGTAGATACAGTGTGCCGTTACCGTACAGTTTATTAGAACTATAGGTTTACAGTTAGAAACAGTGTTTTACTTTTTGACACCTATAAACACCTGCTTGCAGGTAAAAACGTGATTAAGTATAACACCACAATTCTCTGATCATGGTGAACCATAATAACTCCTTTTGGAAGGCCTACCTACAGCTTAGTGATTGCTTAATGTGTATTGTAGTTCCGTAATGATAGGTACTGTGGTCTTAAAGCCTTATTTGTCATTGACTTGTGAGTACCTTAATTAGCATGCTATTTGCATTGTATTTGCAAGAACTAGTGTTATTTGACTTTTTTTTTTTTTGGGTCATTTAAGGGATATCCCGGAAACCAAGAATTTATAATAGACACATCTTGTCCTTGGCTAGAAGGCAGTGTTTCCAGTTGCAAACTTGGCTTTTATTAACAATGACAATTATGTATTTTTTTTAAGGGCTGTGAAATTTGCTTTCATTTGGACCTTACTGCTGGCATAGCCGTAGTATTTCTAGTTTGGGATCCAAGAAAACACTGTATTGTCTGTATTTTGCTCATTTAGAGACTATATACAGTAGTTGGGTTCGGTAATAAACTGTGGTGTTGCTTGGCTTTTTAAAGAATAGACAGATAGTTTGCTTAGATTCTGTGTGGAAATAGAAATAAAGGGGCTGTATGCTGTCAGAAAACATTTTAAAATCTCAGGGTGAGGAGTGAGGGTAACTTGTATTTACTGGCTCTGTTTAGTTGTCTCTTATTGATGCTTCTGAGGCACATTAAATCTTGGGAGTATTTATTAGTAATAAAAAGAGTTGCCACTGGAACACTTCGGGTATCAGTTTTGGGTTGACAGATATTTAAGTCTTTGAATACTGCACTTAATTTTTGTGCTTAATTTTATTAGAAGAATTACATTCTAGAGTAGCACTGACATTCTTTTCAAAATTTTAAAAACCAATAGCTAAAAAACTAACAAACAAAAAACCGATTGCTATGTTCCTAAATGGGTATTTGAATAATAAATTTGTGTGTGCTTTTCCTACCCAAGAAACGATGGTATATATCTTAATATTAATGGTATTAGCCGAAACTAACTTTGTAGCACAGAAGAAATCAATGTAGTGAATTAAAGGAGTCCCTGTTTTACGCCTTATCTAATTGGCTAATTCCACCTGCTGTGAATAAGGTCTATTGTTTTGATGAAAAACCATCAGGAATTTCTTGTTTATATTAACTGTTAGAATCTAATTGTGTTGCTATATGAGTAAGTGTAGGCACCACCTCCCAAGACTATATTGGAAGGGCCAAAAACAAACAAATAACAAACAGTCCTCTTCAAATAAAGAATTGTGACACTTCAGTAAAATATATTTTGACATTATACAGTAAGGATAGCATAGTTGTGTTCACACAAAATGATATCCCTTTCACATCTAAATATGTATTTTTGAAAATTGGTTTCACTCACTGAGCCAGGTAAGTGTTTTTTTTGTGTGTGTGTGTATGTGTGTTGTGCACGCATGTGTACAGGCTGATCTATGACACCTAGCCTTGCATAACTTTGCTCACAAAATCACTTTGTATAGACTCTGAATCCTCTGTGGTATTTTCACCCCTTTTCACATCATATAGTGTTTCTTCTTTATGGTTCGACTTGCTCTCTCTCTCTCTCTCTCTCTTTTCAAAGCTTTCTAATCCACATTATTCTTCCCACTTCTAACATTTATTTCATTTTTAATCTCTAGTCCACAGGATTGTACACGTGTTTAGCACTTTCACTGTCTACTATTAGAACAAACCTATTTACTCATGCTAATTAACTTAGTTCATTTTATGTTTTGCTTCTTCACCGAGGCTAAAATGATCCTGTGACTAAAACGTATTATAAGCTGATGAAAACTATTTGTTTGTTGATTTTGGAACAGTGTAAATAATAAAGGCATTTTCTGTGCGCGAATTCATTCACGTAAAAATTCACACTTTTGCTCTTCTTTCTGGAATACTGTACACTTTGCTTTTATCCCAGACTTCCTTGTTCCTTCTCAGGCGCTCTCTCCCTCCATCTGTCTCTCTTTCTCTCTCTCTCTTTAGGCTTCTTATTCCTCTGCTGCCTCTTTCTTGTTGGTTTTTACAGGAGCCAGGCCTTTCCATTCCTCTACTCTTTTCTCACTCCCTAGGTTTCATTTTACATCCTCCCAGGGCTTTAATCTACATGCCCGTGATTCCTAATTTACAACTGTATCTCAGATTTTATGGCTGCTCTCTAGACCTAGATAGCCAATTGCCTATTTACCATACAGTTTTTTTGGATAGTCTACAGGCTCTTCAAACTCAACAGATTCTCTGCCCTGACCACCAACCTGCCCTCTCCCTGACTTCCTTCTTTTAGTGAGTAGCACTGCTAGGTACCTATCTGTCCAAGTTAAAAACCAGGCTACAGTCCTTGACCCCTCTCTCTCCTTCTTCCTCCTGTCAAAGTCCTACATTCTGAATCCCACTGCCACTCCCTGAGTTCAGATTAGCTGCATCTCAGCGATGAATCATGGACCAGGCTTCCTAACTCGCGTCCCAGGCTCCCAGCCTTGCCCCCTTCCAGCTCTCCGATCTGCCGTAACCAGAGCGCTCCTCCTGAAATAGAAAGCTGATCATTGCATTCCCTGGCCTAAAACAGTTTTCTGGCTTCCCATTGCCTTTGGAATAAGGCTCAAACTCCTGAGAGAAGTCTGAGAGGACTTCTGACCCGCCCTTCTCCTATCGCATCTGTGACCTCTCTCTGTACTTCCTGTATTGTCAGTACCACCCCCCCCCCCCCAAGGGCATCACAATGTCTCTCTCTTTACTTCAGGTCCTTATAAATCCTGTTTTCTCCCAGCCTTCCTTCCATTCTCCCCTCCTCCACTTCCACCCCTCCCTGGCTGATTTTTACTATCATTCTGGTCTTTTCTTCAACATCACTCAGGAAAGCTTTCCTTGACCTTCCAAGACTGGATTAATTGGCCCTGCTGCCTTCTCCTCAAACACCCTCCCTGTACTTTATCAGGAAGAGCACTTACTAGTTTATTTATCTGTATTCCCCTGGATTTCAAGTCCCATGAAAACAGGCACCATGTTTGTCTCTGCAGTGAGTGGCGCATAGTAGGTGCTCAATAAATATATGCCAAAATAGCCAATAAACATAGCGGGAAAGGCTTTAGTTTTCTACTAACTGTTCATTTAGATCCCAGCACACTGTACCCTCTTGATGGTCCTCCTGCCTCACTGTCCCCTCCTTCTCAGCCTTGGAAGTTTCCTCAGCCTCTTGACCTACTAAGTCTTCCTATACCTCAGGGCTCCATTTGACCCTCTTTTCTCCTCTCCAGACTCAGTTTCATGGTTTTAAATATCAGGTGTAAACTGATCATTCACATATATATGCATATGTACACATGTATTTGCGTGCGTGTGTGTCTCTCCACCCTGACCTCTCCCTTGAATTCAGATGCCCACATCTAGCTGACCTGCCCACTCAGAACCTCCATTCGCCTGTGGAGAAGCCACGTCCCAAACCAAGTTCCTCCTTCTCTACAGCCCCTCCCCCCGCCCGCCCAGCTTCCCTGTTTGCTCCTTCAGACAGTCTCCCTCGTCTTAAGCAAGAGCATTCCCACCCTCCCAGGTGGAGTCTTGGGAGTGATCTTTGATCCCTCTTTTTCTCTCTCGTGCATCACCTGCAAATCTGGCCACCGGCCTCTCAGCTCAGCCCTTGCCAGCCTGCAGTCTGTCCCCACAGTCATCCCGGTGGACCCTTTAGAAGTCAGGTCCTGGCACTGCTTTGCTTCGGCTCCTCTACTGGCTTCTCCTCTCCTTCAGGATGAAAGGCTGAAGTTCTCGGAGTGCCCGCAGACCCCTGGACAGCCTCCCGTCTCCTCCCTGAGCTCACCTCCTGGGCGCTCCCCGCTTCTGCGGACACACGAGCCCAGCATGCCCCAGAGCCTTCCCGCTGTGTTCCATCTCCTTGGGACACTGTCCCCCAGGTGTCTGCAGGGCCCGCTTCCTTGTCTCCTCCAGATTTGCTTAGAAGTCACCTTCTGGGAGGATCTTCCCTCCCCTGCTCCCCAGGACACACCCTGCCCTCCTTCCTCACTTCATTTTTTTCCCTGTCACTTATTCTCCAGCTGACGTGCTCCTCCATTTGATTTTGCTTATTGATTTGGACAGATGATGTACGTAAGTGTTAAGAGTACAGTTTGTTTTGTTCACCTGGTATTTCTTGTGTCTGGAAGGGAGTCTAGCACGTGGTAGGCCCTCAGATATTTTTTTCGAATGAATGAATGAAGGAAGGAAGACCTGAGGAAAATTTCCATTCCAAAATGTTCTTGAGTTTGCATCTAGGTAGTTTAGATTATATAACGATGTGTAGTGTGAATTGTAGGTTCTTCTTTAGACCTCCATTTCCATTGGGATGGCTGTTCACAGTTTACTTTGCATCTTTCTTACCTTTTGGGAAGCTGGTAACCAAGTAACAGTAACCAAGGCAGTGTGTAGTACAAATGTATGAAATACTTTGTGCTAAGGTGAGATAATGGTAATGAACAGACTAAGGGAGGGGAATCAAACTGGTGGTGAAACTATGAAAAGGTAATAGGGTCATCCCTCAGGATCCACAGGGGATTGGTTCCAGGAACTCCCACCCAATGGATGCCAGAATCCTCAGATGCTCAAGTCCCTTATATAAAATGGGGTGGTATTTGCATATACCCTTACACATCCTCCCTTATACTTTAAATCATCTCTTGATTACTTATAACACCTGATACAATGTAAGTGGTATGTAAATAGTTGCTAGTGTGCAGCAAATTCAAGTTTTGCTTTTTGGAACTTTCTGGAAAAATTTTTTCTAAATTTTTTGATCCTTCATTGGTTGAATGCACAGGTGCAGTACCTTTAGGTACAGTGGGCCAACTGTATGATGTTTTCTTTCTTAAAACAATTGGCCAGTATAGGAATCTTCCTTACGTTTTTAATTTTTTTAATGTCATGAATATTTCACTGTAAGTTAAAAAATGATCACAACATTGACGATGGCAAAATGTTAACGGTTGTTAATTCTGGATGGGGAGAATACCAGAATTATATTATTTTTGTATTTTCTCTTTTTTTGTTTAATTCCAAAGTTACAATAAAAAGACAGCATTTACAGGTTTAAAAAATAGGTAATATGTTACCAGTCTTGTGAAAATCAGGTTTCTAGCAAACCTACCTACGCTGCTTAAAATAATACTTAGACGCTTTTTGAAAAGGATACACGTTACTCAAAACAGTACTTAAACCGTTTTTAAAAAACATGTTTTCTTCAGTGGAGGATTCATTGCAGGCTAGCGATAGTACAGTATAACATAACACTGTTATTTAATTTGAAACGTGTGTTCCTTCATATACTTGAATCTAAATGGCAGAATACCATTGTATGTCAAAAGCTTTACCCTGCAAATTAGGGTTAAAAGTATAGCCTGTTGGAATGAAGAGCAGCGGCAGCAGAACTCTGGATTTGGAGATATTGAGTGGAACCCATCTCAAGATAAGAGCCATCAACAAAATGAGTACCCAGGTCTAAGAAGAGTTCTCCACGCATTGTTAGTGTTTTGTAGCATTCATTTCTTCCAAATGAAACATTTTATGAAGTCCTTGTGCCTTGCTTACAGAATCTCTAATTCCTTCCTCATTTCTTTAGCTATTACCAGATCACATAATCAGGTACAAACGTGATACTCAGTTTCTTTTGTTCTTTGCTTTGTGAAGGGACCCGTCATCTTATTATATTTAACACGATGATTTAAGTATGGGCAGTGCTGAATGTAGATGCACAGATGCTGTTATCGAATGCAGCTATTTTCTATTACAGAAAGACCATATGGTAGGCACTTGTTTTTCTTTCTGGTTGATGTGATTAGATTAGTAAAATGAAAGGTTATTGGACTTAGATTGTCCTAGTATTTATTTAATTTTAATTGACCATAAGGAATTAAGTATGTTAAAAATATTACGAGCCGTCGATGTATTCTGTTGGTTTGAAGTAGGAAGATGTCTTCACTCAAAAGCTCAGTTTTGGATTGCTTCTACCAAAATAGTTTTTTAGTTTAAGTTGTCGTATTTTTTAAAAAACCGAGTATTGTGCAGATAGCTTATTTCACAACAAAATCTGGAAGATGGCCTTTTGTGCCTCGAAGATAATCTGAAGACAAATGGATATACTGTACTATAGGTTTAAGAAACTTAGTGTGATGGAAATTGTTTTTTATAAGTCCTCTACTTTCTAGTTATTTATTAATATGGAAAAAATTCCACCATGTAGATTTGTGAATAAGGGAATAGATTTAAAACCCAAATTTGATATTTCTGAAATATTCATCTATCTTAGGGAAATTTTTAGGCAGACCAGAAAAACTGTTATCAACAAATGGCGAGTTAAAGAATTTATTTATTTTTCCTTAGACCAGCTCCTGTTGAACCTTCCTTCTGTTGGATACTGGGTGTGTTCTTGATTCAGACTTGGTTACTTATTGCCTTTTCCCCTTGTTGCTTATCTCTGTTCTGAATAGACACGGGGCATAGTTATGAGCAGTAGTCTGTCTATAATCCCACAAGTTC
Source organism: Tursiops truncatus (assembly GCF_011762595.2). Lineage (NCBI taxonomy): Eukaryota > Metazoa > Chordata > Mammalia > Artiodactyla > Delphinidae > Tursiops > Tursiops truncatus. The sequence goes on along the minus strand of NC_047035.1, from coordinate 165,388,083 downwards.
TTTTTCCTTCTTATAACCTAATGAAGACGTAGCCTCTCGACTTGAACTGTGGTTCACTGCATTCATCTTTAATAGATCTTAACAAGACTTATTTTCTTGAGAACCTTTTGATTTTTCTCCCTCCTTAGAATGGAGAATATCCTTAAATATCAGAAGCTAGAAAGCTGGATTTATGATGACATTTCTTCTGGATATGTCTTAGCTACTGTGATCTTGGGGATTAACAGGCATCTTTTTTTTTTTTTCTTAACCTTAAGATATCTAGATATCTTTAATCCCCAGTATTTTCCTAATAAACACAGATTCTGTATTTAAGAGAATTTGTGTCAGCTAGATCAGTGAGACCTACTTTCTCCTTTGGGTTCTACATATTGGCTTCTGGAAACATTACATACCTAGTGAATGTGAGGGGGAGGAAGTACTCTGGGCACCCAGTTTAAATCAGATCTTTATTATAATGCTTTTAGGAAACTGAAAACATTTCAGTTTGCTTATTTTTCATTTAATACTGTTTTATAGACACCATTCTCTGCTCATAAGGGAGATATATATATGTGTGTATATATACACACACACACACACACACATATATATGTCAATTTTATAAATGGAGGAAAAGAAACTCTTAAAAAGCATTATGCAAAGATATCTTCAGGGATTGTAATATGGAAGAGAGATTAGATTTATTTTGTGTGGCTGTAAAAGGCAGAACTAGGATCAGCAGATAGACAGATGGGCCAATTTCCAGAATTCAGAGGAAAATTTTTTGTTAAATTAGAAGTTAATCGGAATAGAATGTGTTCTTTGCACAGGTGGGATGACCTTCAGTTAGGGGACTCCAGAGAGGATTCCTGCTTTGGTAGGAATTTATTATTTTATTTTATTTTTAAAATTAATTTATTTTTGGCTGTGTTGGGTCTTCGTTGCTGCATGCAGGCTTTCTCTGGTTGTGGCGAGCGGGGGCTACTCTTCGTTGTGGTGCACGGGCTCCTCATTGCGGTGGCCTCTCTTGTTGCAGAGCACAGGCTCTAGGCGCGTGGGTCAGTAGTTGTGGCTTGCGGGCTCTAGAGCGCAGGCTCAGTAGTTGTGGCACATGGGCTTAGTTGCTCTGCGGCATGTGGGCATGTGGGATCTTCCTGGACCAGGGCTCAAAACCGTGTCCCCTGCATTGGCAGGTGGATTCTTTTTTTTTTTTTTTTTTGGCAGGTGGATTCTTAATCATTGTGCGACCAGGGAAGCCCTGGTAGAAATTTAAACCAGGCAAATCTGGACGATCATTAAGAATCACTTGGACAGCCTTTCAAACTACAGATTCGTGTCCCCACCATTAAGTTAACCAATCAGAATCCTTGGGGATGAGACCCCAAAACCTTAGCTTTTAAAAAAGTCCCCTGGTGATCTTCTGAATTTGAGAACAGCAGAATAAAATGATATTCAAGGTCTAGGTTCTTATGGCAGCCTGGTTTTAGAATTATTCTGACCAAACTGAAATCAATGTAAAGAAAAAGCAAAAATATGGGGAAAAAATTTAAATGACTGTAAATCAGTGAAATTTTCAAGCTTAAAATTATAATTATTTTCTTCTAATTGTAATTAAATGTATTTCTTTTTTAAAAATTAATTAATTAATTTTTGGCTGCATTGGGTCTTCTTTGCTGCCCTCGGGCTTTCTCTGTTGCGGCGAGCGGGGGCTACTCTTTGTTGTGGTGTGCGGGCTTCTCATTGCGGTGGCTTCTCTTGTTGTGGATCACAGGCTCGAGGTGTGCGGCTTCAGTAGTTGGGGCACGCGGGCTTCAGTAGTTGTGGCACGCGGGCTTCAGTAGTTGTGGCACGCGGGCTTAGTTGCTCCGTGGCATATGGGATCTTCCCGGACCAGGGCTTGAACCCGTGTCCCCTGCATTGGCAGGCAGATTCTTAACCAGTGTGCCACCAGGGAAGTCCCTCTACATGTCATTAATATAACAAAATAATATTCTTTTCAAATAAAGTAAATGTTATGTCGAAAGAGCACTTTAAAATTCTACAGTAATAGGTGTTACACTTTTTTGTATGTATGTTATACTTTAATCAGAAGTTACATATTTTAAAGTGATAGAACTCTGACCTTGGTTATATCAAAGCTATTGTTACTTTTAAGATTTATTATAAAAGTAATTTGTTTCATGTCATTTCTAGAAGGGCATATTTTCTTTAAGCAAATAACTGTTAGGATGGTTTCTTTTGCATCTTGTAATCATTTGTTCATACCAACTCTTTTATCAAGAATAGGAAAAGTTACAGTGAAAGAAAAAGATACATTCTATCTTTACCTAAGTATACATTGTGAAGGATTTCAAAAATCATTCTAACATAAATAATAATAAACTAATCATTAACAAAATAATTTCACTTTACACACCCTTCTTCATTTAACAGCAACAGCTACTCTATCTGTTCACTGAATCCATCTTATCTTTTAATCTCACTGATCGTGAGATGCATTGGATACTGTGCTGCAAAGACAATGTAAGCTAATTACAGTGTCCAACTGCCAATTCTGCAAAAGAAGCAGGGTTTCTTAAAGTGATGTTGCAGAAGGAGCAAAGTCACTGACAAAGAGCTGAGTGAGACCAGTGAACAGATGCAGAAAGCATCAAAGTTGATAGGTGTCTCAAAAGGGAATGATTTGAATTCTAGGGATTAAGAGAAGCTTTTGAGAAAACTGATGTCCTTGAGGGCAATTGCAAGTATGGGGAAGTGACATTTTCTTCTAGGAAGTGATGTTTAGTTTGGACCCCATGCCTTAAGCTGTTTGCCAGGAGACCTTAAAAAGTGGGTGTAGATCTAGAAGGAATAGCAGCAGTGAACAGATTTCTCTTGTGTTTTCTTTTTCTTAGTAGAGACAGTGCGGCTGAGAGTGAGTAGAAAATCCTAGCTTCTCTAATTGACTTAGAAATAAAGCTGTTAAAACAGAGGTCAAGGAGTAGTGTCTTGAAAGGCACTGCTGTTGTAATAGTTCTTAGATGCAAAGATACTTGAGAGTTTGAATATTTTAATGCCTTCATTTCTTTTTTTAAAATTAATTAATTAATTAATTTTTGGCTGTGTTGGGTCTTCGTTGCTGTGCCAGGGCTTTCTCTAGTTGTGGTGAGCGGGGGCCACTCTTCATCGCGGTGTGTGGGCCTCTCACTGTCGCGGCCTCTTCCATTGCGGAGCACAGGCTCCAGACGCGCAGGCTTAGTAGTTGTGGCTCACGGGCTTAGTTGCTCCGTGGCATGTGGCATCTTCCCAGACCAGGGCACGAATCCGTGCCCCCTGCACTGGCAGGCAGATGCTTAACCACTGTGCCACCAGGGAAGCCCCATTTCTTTTTTTTTAAAATTTCTATATTGAGGTACAATGGACATGTAAAAAGCTGTATATATTTAACATATACAACTCAGTGAATTTGTGGATAAGTATACACCCATGAAACTATCTTCACCATAAACAGGCCATAAACAGATTCATTACCTCCCCAAATTTCCTCCCACCCTCTTTATTATTGTTGTTGTTGTTATTATTATTGTAACATACATAAAACCTACTTAACCTAATCTGCCCCCTTAGCAGGTTTTGTGTATACACTACATAGTATTGTTAGCTACAGGCACTGTGCTGTAGTGTAAATTTCCAGAATTTATTTATCTTGCGTAACTGAAACTTTGTACCCTTTGACCATCACCTCTCCATTTCCCCCACTTCCCAACCCCTGGCAATGTACTCTCTGCTTCTATGAGTTTGACTATTTTAGATTCCACATATAAGTGAGATCATTCAGTATTTGTCTTTCTGTATCTGGCTTATTTCACTTAGCGTAATGCCCTCAAGATCCATCCATGTTGTTGCAAATGGTGGGATTTTCTTCTTTTTTTTTTAAGGCTGAATAATGTTCTCTTCAAGATCCTGATTTGAATTCCTTTGGATAAGCACCCAAAAGTGGGATAGCAGGATCGTATGATAGTTTTTGAGGAACCTCCATATAATGGCTGCACCAGTTTACATTCCCACCCACAGTGTGTACAGGGGGTTTCCTTTCTCCACACCCTCACTAACGCTTGTTATCTTTTGTATTAACAGTAGCCATTCTAAGACGGTGAGGCAATCTCTTTGTGGTTTTGGTTTGCATTTTTCTGTTGATTAGTGAGGTTGAGCACCTTTTCATATACCTATTGACCATCCGTAAGTCTTTGTAGAAATGCCTGTTCCCGTCTTTTGCCCATTTTTAAATTGGGTTGTTTGTTTGTTTGTTTAGCTGTGTTGATTTCTGAGTCTCACTAGCCTTTGCTACCTAAAAGCACGATGATGCCTTAGCAAAATGGGCAATTGATTAAAAATCATCTTAGTAGGAACAGTTACACTGTAGACTTAGTGGGAGAAACTAGGTACCGCTGACATCTTTCTTGGGGGTGTATGAGCCACACTACAATCCCTACCTTAGGATATTGACAGAGCTTCGTAGTTTATGGCTACTAGAACTGCATCTGCTCTAGACCAAGGGCGAATGCAAATTCTCTTCAGTTTAGGAGAGGACCTTGGAAGAAGAATCACTTTTCCCTGTTTCATCCTTGGATACTGCTGCCATTCTTGGCTGTCCTTTTATTTGACCACCATAATCTTTTTATCTAACTATCACTTTCAAATAAGTTACTGAAACATTGTTTCTGGATCAAGTGGGATCTTTAGGAAAAAGGCAGATATATAAAGCCTAAAATATACATATATTCAGGAAGCATAAGGATACCCCAAAACGCATGGCTTAGAAAGTGAATACTGCTTGATTTCTACAAACTACGGTGAAGTGTTTAGCATGTATTTGACAGGAAAAATGTATGTCTTTTCCAGTTGGCTTTGAATTGACAGCAGACAAGACAGGGATCTTTTGGTAGTCTATGAAAAGGATTTTGAACCTCAGAAATCAGTCTGTAGGATTAATGAAGAGGGAAGACATAAAATGCCCATATCAGGAGTAAAAGAGGGGGCACCATTCAGAGCCTACAGACATTAACAAGATAAAAAGGGAATATCTGGGGCTTCCCTGGTGGCGCAGTGGTTGAAAGTCCGCCTGCCGATGCAGGGGACACGGGTTCGTGCCCCGGTCCGGGAAGATCCCACACGCTGCAGAGCGGCTGGGCCCGTGAGCCATGGCCGCTGATCCTGCGCGTCCGGAGCCTGTGCTCCGCGACAGGAGAGGCCACAACAGTGAGAGGCCCGCGTACCGCAAAAAAAAAAAAAAAAAAAAAAAAAAAGGGAATATCTGAATAACTATATGCCAGTAAATTTGACAACTTAGGCAAAATGGGCAAATTCTGCGTAAGGATTCTAGTACCAATTCAGAGTTGTGTGTGCATATGTTAGGTAGGGGCGGTGGTGGTGGGGTTTCCCTCACCAGGCAATTCTCCGATAGCAGCTGGGTGTCCTACAGTTCAACTTAATTCTGATGCTGTCTACCCGAATATAGAGTCAGATCCCACAGGTTAAGGGCTCAATCCCACAAGACTGCCCTCCCCCCGCCCCCCGCCCTCACCCCTACCACCCGCAACTTCAGCGTCCAGTTGCAAGTTTAGGTTGTCACGTGAGCTTCTAACCTACTGACTGTAGATTGGAGGTTCCAACGACCCCTTCCTTGGGTTCAACTAATTTGCTAGAGTGGTTCACAGAACTCAGAGAAACATTACTTAACTAGATCACGGGTTTTATAATAACACAGGAACAGCCGGATAGGAGGGATGCGTAGGGCGGGGTGTGGGGAAAAGGTGTGGAGCTTCCACAACCTCTCCAGGTGCTCCACTCTTCCCAAATCCCCATGTGTTCACCAACCTGGAAGGTTTTCGAACCTCATCCTTTTCAGTTTTTATGGAGGCTTCATTACATCAGCATGATTGATTAAATCATTGGCCATTGGAGGTGGAATCAACCTCCAGCCTCTCTCTCCTCCCCTGAGGTTGGGATGGGATTCAGTGTTCTGACCCTCTCATCACTTGGTTGGTTGGTTCTCCTGGCAATCAGCCCCTGTCCTCAGGTGTGTTCCTGATGTCACCTTATTATCATAACAAAAGACACCACTGGTTGCTCTCCTCACTTAGGAAATTCCAAGGGTTTTAGGGGCTCTGTGCCAGAAATGGGGATGAAGCCCAAATATGTATTTCTTATTATAAATCACACTATCACACCTTGAAAGATACAAATTACCAAAACTGCCACAAGGAGAGGTATAAAAAAAAAATCTGGGGCTTCCCTGGTGGCGCAGTGGTTGAGAGTCCGCCTGCCGATGCAGGGGACGCGGGTTCGTGCCCCGGTCCGGGAAGATCCCACATGCCGCGGAGCGGCTGGGCCCGTGAGCCATGGCCGCTGAGCCTGCGCGTCCGGAGCCTGTGCTCCGAGCGCAACGGGAGAGGCCACAACAGTGACGGGCCCACGCACCGCAAAACAAAAACAAAAAGCAAAAAAAACCCTGCCATATGTGTTAAAGAAATTGAATTTAGAATTAAAAACCCCCCCACCAAGAAGACTTCAGATCCAGATGGCTGCACTGACATATTCTATCACATGCTTAAGGAAGAAATCATACCAGTTCTCTACAGGCTCAGAAAGTAGCGGTGGAGGGAACACTTCCCATCTTCTTTTTATGACGCCAGCATAAGCCTAGTAACAACCAGGCAAAACCAGTATAAGAACAGGAATTCAGACCAATAACCCTCATGGTTGTAGATGTAAAAATCCTTAACAGAACGTCAACAAATCAAATCTAGAAATATGAAAAAGATAATACATCATGATTAAGTTGGAGTTATCCCAGGAATGAAAGATTAGTTTATCATGTTAACATATCAACAACATATTAACCATTTAATATATTAATGGAATAAAGGAGAAAATTTGTATGATCATCTCAATAGATGCAGAAAAAGCATTTGATAAACTTTATAACGTTCATCATAAAGACTCTCAGAAAAGTGGGAATATAAGGAAACTTAACCCAGTTTGATCAAGGGGACCTACGAAAAAACCTACAGCTCTCACGCTTGTTGAAACACTGAGCACTTCACTACTAAGAGCAGGAACAGGGTAAGGGTGTCTGCTCTCACCACTATTCAGCCTCATAGTGGAGGCCCTAACAAGTGTGGTAAGTCAAGAAAAGAAATAAAAGGAGGAAGGAAGAAGAGAAGGAAGGGCTTCCCTGGTGGCGCAGTGGTTGAGAGTCTGCCTGCCAATGCAGGGTACACGGATTCGAGCCCTGGTCCAGTAAGATCCCACATGCTGTGGAGCAGCTAAGCCCGTGCGCCACAACTACTGAGCCTGCGCTCTAGAGCCCGCGAGCCACAACTACTGAGCCCACGTGCCACAACTACTGAAGCCCGCGTGCCTAGAGCCCGTGCTCTGCAACAAGAGAAGCCACCGCAATGAGAAGCCCGTGCACCACAACGAAGAGTTGCCCCCGCCCGCCACAACTAGAGAAAGCCCGCGCTCAGCAACAAAAACCCAGTGCAGCCAAAAATAAATAAATAAAATAAATTAATTTAAAAAAATAAAATAAAATTACCTAAAAAAAAGAAAAAGAGAAGGAAGAAATAAAACTCTTTATTTGCAGACAACATGATTGTGCACACAGAAAATTGTAAGGAATCTACCAAGAAAACATCCTAGAACTAATAAGTAAATTTTGCAAGGTTGTGGGTTAGAAGACTACAGACGAGAATACAAGGTTAATATACAAAATCAGTGTATTTCTGTATACTAACAACAAACAGTTGGGAAATGAAATAGAAAATAATAGCATTATGATTTTAATATTTTAAAGACAACCTGAATAAATTGAGAGATATGCTGTATTTATGGATTGGAAGACTCAATATTATTAAGATGGGACTTCACCACAAATTGCTGTGTGAATCCAATTCGATCCCATTTAAAATTCTAGCAGTTAAAAAAATTTTTTTTGTTAGAAATAGACAAGCTACTTCTAAAATTTATATGGAAATGCAAAAGACAAAGAGTAGCCAAAACAATAATGAAAAAGAACAAAGTTTGGAGGACTTACAGTACTATTTTATAATACTGACTCAAAGCGACAAAAATCAAGACAGAATAGAATGGTGTAATGATAGATATATAGAACAATGAAAGAATGGAGAGTTCGGAGACCCATATCTATATGATCATTTGAGTTCAGTGGGGTGAGTTCAAGTGGTGCTGGAACAAAAATGAACCGCCATCTTTACATCACACGGAAAAGTTAACCCCAAATAGATCACTGATATAAATGTAAATGCTAAGACAATAAAACTTCTAGCCAAGAACAAAATATACATGGCTTTGAGGGGTAAACAAATATTTCTGAGACAGGACACAAAAATCACTAACCGGAGAAGGAAAAAGAATTATGTCGGACTTCATCCAAATTAAAAACTTCTGCTCTTTGTAAAATACCATTAAGAAAATGAAAAGTTAAACCACAGATGGTGAGAAAATATTTGCAAAATATGTATCTGATCAAGGACTTGCTTCCAGAATATATTATAAAGAAGTCTTCAAACTCAATAATAATAAGACAACCTAACTTTAACTATGGGCAGAAGTGAACTCCATAAAGAAGATATATGAATTACATAAGCACATGAAAGGATATTCACTAGTACCAATCATCAGGGGAAAAAATGCAAATTAAAACTATCGATACAATGAGCTACTGCTATGCTCCCATTGGAATGGCTAAAATTAAGAAGATAAAAAATGCTAAGCGTTGTTGAATATGTGGCGCGAATGACCTCTTACTCACATTCTGCTGATAGGGATGTAAAATGACACAGCCACCTAAGAAAACATGTTGGCTGTTTTCAGAAAGTTAAACATACGTTTATCGTGTGACCCACTCCTAGGTGTTTACCCAAAGGACATGAAAACAGTGTCCACAAAAAGACTTGTATGTGAATGTTCATAACAGCTCTATTCATAATATCCCCAAATTTGCAACAGCCCAAATACCCATTAAGAGATGAATGGAAAGCAGATTATGGTATGTCCATGTAATGGAATACTACTCACATTTAAAAAGAATGAATTATTGATGTACTCAGCAACATGAGTGAATCTCAGAACGTTGAGGAAAAGAATCCAGACTTGGCAGAGTACGTAATGTATGATTCTACTTTTTTAAAATTCCAGAACTGAGTAAACTAACCTATAGTGATAGAGAGCACATCAGCGGTTGCCTGGGCCTGGGCAGGGCTTTGATCGATCGCAAAGAAGCATCAAGGGACTTGGGGTGATAGAAATGTTCTGTACCTTGATTGTGTGGTGGTGATTTTATGGATGTCTACATTGGTTAGAATTCATTGAACTGTTCATTCTGTTCTGTTTTGCTGCCTCATTTGCATCCATTCATTTATTCAACAAAAAGTTATTGAAGGTTTATGACTATGCCAGGAAGTTCCTAGGGGAACTTTTAATTTTTCTTTGGCCTTGCTGCGTGGCTTGTGGGATTTTTAGTTCCCCGACCAGGAATCGAACCCAGGCCCTCCGCAGTGGAAGCGCGGAGTCCTAATCACTGGACCGCCAGGGAGTTCCCCCTAGGGGAACAGAGATAGAAAAAAACAGTAGCCTCTGCCCTTATGGAGCTCACTGTTAAGGGGGAAGAGACAGATTAGAAAGCTTCAGTTAGGGTATTGTGCGACAACTAAGGATACACGTGTGGCCATGTGAGCACGAGACAGGAGGGTCTAACAGCCTGGAAGAGGAGAGGGAAGATGGTGGCCCTTGAGTGGAGTCTTAAAGGACATGTAGAAATTTCTGAAGCAGGTGGTGGCAGAATGTTACAGGCAGAGAGAACAGTATGGCAAAGGCAAAGTGTGAGAGAATGATTAAGGAGGAAATCCACCAAAAAATTAAGGAAGAATAAGTCATATTAAAATAAACATTTGGTAGTCTATACACCAATTTCCATATAAGACTTTTCTCTGCCATTGCCTCTGAGTAAGGAGTATATATAGTATGAGTAAAACACACAGCTTGGAGTCCGGAACTTATTTTTGCTGCTTTTCTTTCTGGTTCAAACTGTTTTTGATAGATTAAAGTTCTACATGGGGTACCGCTAGTATATTTTGTGACAAGAATCTGATTTTTTATAAAAGCTAGATGTAGCTAGCTGTAAGCGAGTAATTTTTTACAAACGCAACCTGTATAATCTGTTAATTCTCACAGGCAGATTGGCCTGAGGACCCTGAGAAACAGTGATATTGGTGATAGTATTTTTTTTAAGCTTTCCCTTTTATTTTTTAAATTTAATTTTAAAATTTTATTATTTATTTTTGGCTGCATTAGGTCTTTGTTGCTGCGCACGGGCTTTCGCTAGTTGTGGCAAGCAGGGGCTACTCTTCATTGTGGTGTGCCGGTGTCTCATTGCGGTGGCTTCTCTTGTTGTGGAGCATGGGCTCTAGGCGCCCGGGCTTCAGTAGTTGTGGCACGCGGGCTCAGTAGTTGTGACTCGCGGGCTCTAGAGTGCAGGCTCAGTAGTTGTGGTGCACGGGCTTAGTTGCTCCACAGCATGTGGGATCTTCCCGGACCAGGACTCGAACCCGTGTCCCCTGCATTGGCAGGTGGATTCTTAACCACTGCGCCACCAGGGAAGCCCAAGTTTTCCTTTTTAAAGAGTTAAATCAGATAGTTCTTCTCCTTTTTAAATATCTTAATGTATTCTGGTTTTGTAGCTGCCTTCATTTATTTAATCTTTGCTTCTGCTAATTTCCTTCCTCTACTATTTTATAATCTGTGAAACTTCTGGGGTCTTATGGTGTGGTTTTGCTTTTCATTTCTTTTTTTAAAATTTATTTATTTATTTATTTATTTATGGCTGCATTGGGTCTTCGTTGTTGGGTCTTCGTTGCCGCGTGTGGGCTTTCTCTAGTTGCGGCGGGCTACTCTTTGTTGCAGTGCACAGGCTTCAGTAGTTGTGGCTCATGGGCTGTAGAGCGCAGTCTCAATAGTTGTGACGCACGGGCTTAGTTACTCCTGTCATGTGGGATCTTCCCAGGGCTCGAACCTGTGTCCCCTGCATTGGCAGGCAGATTCTCAACCACTGCGCCACCAGGGAAGTCCGGTTTTGCTTTTCCATAGATAATCCGAACAGGCAAGGTCAGGAAAAGAGAATTTGTTTTTGTTAGATTAACCACATATATTTCAATTTGGCTGCCAGGATGGTCTCAGACTCCTCGTAGGGAAAGAGGCTAGTTAGGTATTTTTGGTCTTAGACTGAAAATACAGGCCATCAGAATAGATTCCCAATAGCTGGATATAAAAGAGTCATTAAGGCTTTGCAAAGGGTGATGAGGTTGTATAGTTTATACTTTATTTTGCCTAAGATATGTAAATTAGGATAAAAAGTTAGTAATCATTTGATTTCTGGCATACAATATGTATCTATTTGTCTTCAGTTTTGAGTGTCACACCCTTTTAATATTTTTTATTCCTGTTATAATTTATGTATTTATGCTCTTGACATTTACTAGCCTTAATATTTATTTAATCTTTTTTTTTTAAATTTATTTTTGGCTGCATTGGGTCATCTTTGCTGCACGCGGGCTTTCTCTAGTTGCGGTGAGCGGGGCCTACTCGTCGTTGTGGTGCGCGGGCTTCTCATTGCGGTGGCTTCTCTTGTTGCGGAGCACGGGCTCTAGGCGCACGGGCTTCGGTAGTTGTGGCACGTGGGCTCAGTAGTTGTGGCTCTCAGGCTTAGTTGCTCTGCGGCATGTGGGATCTTCTGGACTAGGGCTTGAACCCGTGTCCCCTGCATTGGCAGGCGGATTCTTAACCACTGCACCACCAGGAAAGTCCCTATTTAATCTTAATATACCGTTTGTAAGTGCTAGGCTGTAATATCTGTTTCCTGGAAACATACAGTGAAGCAAAGTAGACTTTAGATAATTTTTTAGGGTTTTCAGAGAGAACACTGAACCCTTACTAAGTACCGTAACACTGATTATTTACCTTGTTTAATCCTCAAGACAACTCCATGAGGTGTGTACTATTATTATATTCATTTTAAAGATGTGGAAACTGAGGTACAGAGAGCTTAATTAACTTAACCAAGGTTACACAGCCAGAAGGGGAAGACGGAAATTTAATGGATAGAGTGTTAACATGACCATAGCAGCTTTAGTAGAAGGAAGAAAAAAATTTCAGGGAGAAAGTCTCTACTTTGATCCAGATTTACTGGTTTCACCTAGATGGAAATAGTTTGTGTTCATTTAGCTAAGTGGTAAACAGTTCAGTGGCAGATTAATAGACAGCTTGAAAATTTTGTCAACCCTCTTTTTTGTCTCTTGGCAACCAGGGAACTTGATGACTTGATATCTTTAAAGTGTCAACTTATGGTACACAGATGACTGGCATCTTCTGTTGCTTCAGGGTTTAAATTACTGAGCTAAAGCCATGTGCCGAATTTATTGAGTCTCAGGGATGGTCTTTTAAGACTAAGGTTTAGAGGCAAATTTTCTAGAGGTGTCTTAAGTTTCTGCTTATCCTTTCTCTAGAGTGGTAAGTTGGTCATATATAAATATGTTTTTCTGAAGAGAGCCTGCAGCTCATTTAAAGTCGAGAGGCTGTAACAGGATTGAAGGTACAGGTGCTTCTCCACATGATGTCTTACTGTCCCACATGAAACATTGGTTCAGAGCAAATGGCAGGTCCATTGTCCCCTGAATGTACGTGAAGTCTGAAGTGTTCTCATGTTTGTTCATGTTCATTTTGCCTGAAGTGCTTTTCCCATGTCTTGTCATTTATGTAAATCCCAGACTTGCTTCAGAGCCTGGCTCCCATTTTACCTGCTTAGAAAACTCCCTCTGACCGCAGTGATTGTGGGTGGAGAAGGTGTTCCCAGTCCTGGGGGAGATGGTTGCTCTCTGTAATCTTCTTCCCTTGTTGTCTGTTTCTTCTGGACTCCTGCTGTCCAGTTACCCTTATTTCCAGTGCTGTTTGTGCAGATAATCCGCTATCCAAAATCCTTGGGTTTTTCAGAAATCAGAAGTTTTCAGGTTTTAGAAATGTAAGATGATGCAGATTGTGGGATAGCCCGCAGCTATCAGAGTAGTAATTTCTGCTGTAAAATGTACGAATATTCATACTAACACTTAAAGGCTTAGAAAGAACATTGTGTCAGGTCAGGGCAGGGCAGGTTTCGCTATTGATGAGTTACAAAAACGTTTTGACTTTCAGAGCTGTTTGAATTTCAGCAGTGTCAATATAAGATTATAGATATGTATTACCTAATTTTTTAGAAGTATAAACTATGTATTGGGAAAATATGATACTATGATTTTTTTTTCGTTCTTTCTCTTTACTTGTAGAAATGAATCAGTACCCTGATCAGCTTTCAAAGGTGACCTATGTGTGTACTATATGTGTACATATGTGTATGTATGTATGCGTCTATCTAGTATTAACTGGTAGACGTTTCATTTCTTATTGTAGCTCCAGTTCTCCCAGTTTTGAATAGTGATAGCCTCTTCAAGCTTTCTCCTGGGTCCTTTACACATGAACCTAATTGTTTTTGGTAGCTTTCTTACTGTCCAGTGTGATTTTCCAGCATATCTTTTATGTGTATTTCCTGCTCAAGACCTGGAATCAGCCATTCCTCCAAAGAGCCCTGCTTTTCTTTAGTGGTAGATGATATCCAAGATCATGTCTGGAAGTTAGAGATGTTCATTGCTGCTGGATTGCACTGTGCATGGTCCTTTTTGTACTAACATTTTATTTGGAAATAATGTTAGACCCACAGAAAAGTTGCAAAATAGTACAGAGAGTTCCTTTATATCCTTCATCCAGATTTCCCTACTGTAAACATCTTCAATAACCACAGTACAATAATCAAAATGGGGAAACTGGTACTGCTGCACCGTTATTATTAAATCACACACTGTGTTTAGGAATGATTTGTAAAAGCTTGATCGTAGCAGTGTGTTTCGTCTCCAAGTCCTTTTTGTGGGTCCGAACTTTTGTTTAGTGGTTCTTAACTATTAAGGTGTGTCAGAATCCCCTGAGAACTTCTGAAAATCAGGTGCCTGAAACCCCCTTTTCCCCATCTTCTAGAATTTTTCAGAATCTCAAGGTGGGGATAGAATATACGGTGTCAGTGTAGGTATTTAGGGATTTTGCTAGAATCCCATCCGCTCCAAGAGCTTAGTGAGATCATTTGAGGAGAGATGCAATTTGTGTTTTGCCCTCAAGTGGTGTTAATGACCCCCCTAGACCCCAAGATAAAAATTATTCTATCTTAAAGTGATTCGAGTTTGCTGCTTCTAGTGCCAAAGATTTGCATTATACTTAGAACTGTCCTTCCATATTTATTAACTCATTCAACAAATATTAGTGAGCACCTTCTAAGTACCAGGCACTGGGGATACAGCAGTGAAAAAATTACAGACGCGATCTGGTCCCTGCATTCGTGGATGTACTTGGATGGTGGGAAGTGGGAACAGTTGAACCAAGCAATTATAATAGAGTGCAGTGAGTGGAGAAGAGCAGGGAGCTATGAATATACACAGCAGGCAGAGCTCCCCTAGTGTAGGGATCAGGGAAAATCTTCCTGGGGAGATTGTGTTTGCGCTAAGTCAGGTAGGAGTTAGCTACGCAGAAAGAAGAGAAGAATGTTCTGGGAACAGCCTTAGTTTCTGAATATGCCCCATGGCTCCAGCTAGGGAGAAGTTCTAACATCTCACTGGAGAGATGTGTACAAGACCAAGGAAGAGAAAAATGTAGAAGTGAACACTACCCTTTACTGGGTCTTTTCAAAGCATTCAAGTTTTCATAGAAATAGCGGCTCTCATTTTTACTCATATTTTATCAGTTTCCATTTCATATAAGCTACATAATAGCAATACCAGAAGTAAAACTGACATAAAGAGATTTGTGCAGAAATAAACTGTGTTAAGCGTGAGTCTCATTTGGTGGGAGCAGCAAGTCTCACTTGGCGGGAACAATGAGTCTCACTTGGTGGGAGGAGAAATAAGTGGCTAGAGAAAATCTTCGCAAACATTAGAGGTGAGCTTGCCGTGGGACCAGCCAGCATTCGTTCATACGGCGGGACCTGAGAATCCTGGTTTGTCTGGCAGGTATGTTAGGCAGAGGTCAATTAAACCAACACCGACTATGCTTACAGTTCGGGGAATGAGATGAGCTCGTTGAGACGGATGAGGAGAGAGAAGAGGGCCGAGGGTAAGACATTAGGGACCACCACCAATTAAGGAGAGAGACAGGCAGACAAACCAGCTAAAGGTTTTTAAGAAGATCTGGTTAAAAACAAGCTTTCCAGGAGGCTCGCTTTTTAGATTTTGAGGCCTTTGAACCTGACCTTTGTGCTTAGACTCTGAGCGGTCTTTTTGAACATCTTTTTGAACGTATTTGCCATCGCAGTGTTTCTCAAAGATCCTTTAGGTGGCCCTCTGTGGGCAAGGTCGCAGAAGCAGTGAGGCAGAATGTGTGGGAGACCAGCTAGAGTACAGGAGCCAGCTGATGGGGGTCTCCGTATCGGCAGTGACAGTGGGAATGGCAAAGGGACAGATTTACCACAGATTTCAGTTGCAGTGCCAGGAGTTGGTAACCGGATGTGAGAGGTAAGGAAGAGGGAGTCTGGAGGGCTCTGGTTTCTGTTTGCCTGACCAAGGGGACGAACGGTGCTGCCATTATGCCAATGAGATGGTACGGAGCTGGGGCAGGTTGTGAAAGGGAAGACCCATTCCATTTTGGACACGTGGTCTAAGGTTTCTAGATGCATGTGCTTAGCGAGAATTCAGACATGCAGATTTGGAGCTTGGGGGAAAGGGTGGAGCTGAAGAGAGGTTTGGAAGTAATTCATAATTAAAATCATGGGACTGGAGGATGACATCATCTAGGGATAGTGTGAGACATGAGGTAGAATTCTAATTTAGACAGGAAGGAAGTCCCTCTTAAGAATAGTAATAATTATTTATTAGGTGTCTGTTAGATACTGTTTCAAGTACGTTACAGATGTTATTTTATTTCATACTAAAAACTCCATGAGAGCGGGTGTTAAAATTGTCTCCATTTTACAACTGAATGAGTTGAGGCTCAAAAGTGAAGCCATTGGCTGCTGGTCATACATTTGTAGGTGGCAGTTGAAATCTGCTTTCTTACAAGGAAGGAATGGTTAGAGAATAAATAGGAAGAAAACCAAGAGTGGTAATACGGTACCCAGGATGAGAGACATCTATGGGGTTGTTACAGTGTAAGACGTCCTGAGAGATGAAGAGAGGACCAAGAGGTACCCTCTGGATTGAGCACAGCGTCAGGGTCACTGATGCTGCCTCAGCCTCGAGTCGTCGGGAGCTGGCTTGTGGGATGCGGTCGGCATGGTTGATTTATTATACCACCTCCCTAAGCTGTGATCTCATTGAATGTATAAAGGCTAGCCTGTGATACCCAGAAAGAAGGAAAAAGCAATCATCTTTTTAAAAAGCAAATAATCATAAATATAGAATAAGACTTAGGAAAAGACTTTCCTTCACGATGTAACAGTGTGAACGTACCAGCGTTTAGAAAGATGATGTTGTTCTGCCAGTGAGCTATTGCTGCTTGGACAGGAAAAGGAGGGGAAGATCCTGTTTGCCAATCGCATCACTGCAGAGCTCCCGTAACAGCCCTCGGTGCTGACGAGGGCTGAGTCAGAGAAGATGCGCAGGCTGCGCTCTAGGCACTCATGGCCCAGTTCAGGATCTTAGACTGCATGATCAACCGCAATTGGAGTTTATTGTGCAACCTGTATTGTGCGTGGAGTGGTCAGGTTTGTTGGATAAATATATATATTTGCTTTTTAATTCAAAACTACTGTAATGTATAAAGCAAAAAAAAAAAAACATCGGTGAAAATGCTGGCTATGAAGTCACTGTCTTCCGATAACAGTGAAAAAGTAATCTTTAGACTGTGGCTGTTTATTGAAATACTTGTGTAGCATGGTGCATCTCAAGTCTCATCATCTGAATTCCTCTAAAAGACTTAACTCTGAAGTTGCCCAGATGAGACTTTATTTGTAGAGCTTTAAGTGGTGGTGGGGGGGGGAAGTTAGAACAAATCACTTAAAAAATAAAACTAGGAAAAATTAAAGCAATAAATTGAGACTCGGCAAATGTTATACATTTTTAGAGACATTTAACATTATATTTATAAGAAGGTAGGCAAGATTTGGAATGAGCTGCTTTTTAACTAGTTTTTCATTTTTAACGAAATATAGTTCTTGATTTCTTTCACTATGGTATTAAATGTAAGTTCTTGTTTAGAATCTGATATTCGACTACTAGACAGCCTTTTGAGAAAAATAGTTATTTTGCGATAGAGAAACTTTGCTGGGTATTTTTTTTTTAATGACAGTTATTATATGCTTTTGAGTTTTCTCCCCTAAGAAGCAAAAACTCTTATTTCTCCTTTCAACCTTCAATCAGCATTGTTATTATCAAGTACAGTCTGCTTTTGTAATTCATAAATAATATTGTACATATTTAGCATAATAGCTTCTGTTAGAAAATAGAAAGAAACCTGATTGATATCTTTTGTTCCAGTTATCAGTGAATCTTATGAATTATTTACCTTGTAGGGTTATTAATCACTTTGTGGATTTCTGTCATCATTATTTTAAAAAGTTCTTTAGTATTGTTTGAAATTTAGAAGAAAAACTAAATTTAAAATATTGAAAGCAGTGAATGATAAGTGAAATGTACCCCACCCAACGTACACACACACGCACACACACACACCCTGCTGTTTCTCGGTTCCCCCATAGCCATGGCATGAACAGAACGTTATGAGATATGAACTTAGTTCCAAGTGGGACTTTTGGGTCCATAATACCTTTCTTTATGCCATATTCTCTTTATTCTGGAATGGTGACAAGGTGTCTTCATAGTTTCTGTTGGGCACAATAGACTAATTTATCAGAGAAATTAGAGATGGAGAAGGTCATTTCATCTATATTTTTTCCAGCAAGAGATTGATCCCTCAATGCACTTTCTAGTTCTTTCCCTAATGGATTTACATTACCATAAAAATATGGATTTCGAATGGCTACTTAGAGAATAAAAGAAGATAGATACTACAGTTATCTTAGCATGTAAAAAAAAATAGTGTTTAGTTTGACCCTATTACTAAACTTATTGATGTCATCAGAAAACTTTCTACTTTAAGATCCGGGACCTTGTCAAGACTTCTTCATTCTAGCTAATCCCAAAGGAATTTTGTGGTTGCAACAGAATCTGGGGATGAGTTGATCCAGTTAGCCAGCAATAGAAAGTGCTTTTGCACATGCCTTGGCCTGGGGTTTTGCAAGATTGCTGTTGCTACTTACCCTGTGGTTTAGATCTGACAGTAGGCCATTTAGTTGCTAGCATCTCTCAGAAGAAGAGTTTGCAGAACTTAGCATGAAGTAAAAATGGCAAGTGACCACGTGTCCTGTGGCCTTTTTGTCACCACTTAAAGTATTTGGTGGAAGTCACTGACTCAATGCTTTTGGGACTAGGCAGGTCCCATAGAAGTGTAAAGGGAGCTGGGGAGAGTCAAGTGTAGGACAACAGGGGCTGGTGAAGACTGTGGCTAACTGGGGATTCAGCTTCAGGAGATGACTAATTCAAGTTTTTCAAAATACTGAGATCTAAGCAAAACACATCTGTGGCCAGATGTGGCTCTCGGCTTCCCGTGTGTAACTTCTGATTTATAGAAAGACTTAGGGCAGCAGCTGGATTTATTTGAGTTTTATTATTGAAGCTAAGCAGTGCCCAGGGCTGTTGCTGGGCACCTTTGGAAGGCTTATGGTATTGGTAGGGGAGCATGGGAAAGAAAGAAAAGGAGCAGATGAAAAGGCAGGATGAGGAAGGAGCTGGCTCTGTGACGACCCTAGCATTACTCACCTCTGCTTCCTCGCTTCTGACAGTACCTGCGTCCTGCAGTGTTGTGACGATTAAAAGAGACCAACTGGATACAGCGTTTCACACAGTGGCTGGCATGATACGTGCTTAGTACATGCTTGCTGTTATTTATGTATTAGGTTAATACAGTAGACCTAGAGGCGATGCTCTGTGACATTTATATTGGAAATAAAAAGATGGGAGTGAAGTGGTTCCATTAATTTAATTTCTAAAGTTGTAAAAAAAAAGAAAAGAAAAAAACCCCTGTAAATAAAATGTATGGTCACATGTAAAAATTGGAAAATGTAAAGTTGATTTACCTAGTTCACTACAACTCCTGCTAATATTTTGATACGTATACTGCCAGGTTTCTTTTTCCTGTGCACAGTGTTTTTTCCCTCTGTGTGTGTGTGTGTGTGGTGGGAGGGA
This sequence comes from Tursiops truncatus, assembly GCF_011762595.2. Taxonomy (NCBI): domain Eukaryota; kingdom Metazoa; phylum Chordata; class Mammalia; order Artiodactyla; family Delphinidae; genus Tursiops; species Tursiops truncatus. The sequence continues at coordinate 165,368,734 of NC_047035.1, read as the reverse complement.
GAGTGTATTTTATGAGTTGTAATCGTATTATGCACATTTTGCCATGTTGTGACATCATTTTTAACGGCTGCATAATATTCTAGCTAGAGGATATACACATGCATATATAACATATTTAATATTTTATGTATATTATCAATATAATTAACTGTTGTTGAACATTTAAATTGCTTCTAGATTTTTGCTATTAGAAATAAAGTATGGTGAATATGTCTGTGATTAAAATTGTTTTCCTGTTTAGGATTATTTTCATTGGATACAATCTCAGAAGCGAAATTACTGGGTCAGTGATGCATAACTTTAACAAAATACATCTTATATTAATTAAGACAATCTTTGAGAAGAGAGTATTCTTGGACTTTGTGAGAGATGAGTGAAGTTTTAAATTTTATAGATAGTAAGTAATATTGTTAATTCCCACAACAGCATTAGGAAGAGAAGAACCCTGTGTTTTCCATGTTTTCCCTGTTGGTATGTGAGAAATTTCAAATGTTCTAATCAACATTTAGAACTAGGGGCTGACTGTTTGCGGGCAGCAGAGTCAGATCCAAGGAGTTGGGCGTTAAAGCTTCATGTCGATGACAGAGCCCATCATCCAGTTCTTGGTTTTCCCACAAATCCAGTGCAACTGATACTGTACAACTCAGAAGGAAAACTGAGAAGCACCAAGCAAGGGAGGTCCTGGCATTGTCGTTCTTTCTTTGTGTTTGTATAGAGCCTACAGTCTGTTTTTAGCTCAGCAGCCAGTCTGATCCTGATCAACGTCAGAACGTAGTTACTCTACTCAAAGCCCCCAAAGACTGCCCGGCTCACTCAGCATAAAAGCCCAAGGCCTTATGTGATTTGTCGCCCTCCCTTCATCATCACCATGACCTTGTTTCCACTTAGATCTTTCCCTGTTCACTCTTCTCTAACCACACTGGTTTCCTTGCTGTTCAACCCCAGGGCCTTTGCTCTTGCTGTCTGTTCCCTCTTCCTGAAGTGCTCTTCTCGCAGATCTCCGCATGGCTCACCGTGTCACTTTAGGTTCTTACTCACTCGTCCCCTTCCCAATGAAGTGTTCTATTCAAATTTGTTATAAAATGTTACGAAGGGAAAAATAATCATACCCTTAAAGAAGATCCATTTGTTTTCTCTGAAAGAAGATTATAAAAATGATTAGCAACTTTATTATTTCCCAGAAATAGTCATTCTATATATAAGTCCATTTCAGGGAAGGAGAGCCAGAGAGGAATGCTGGATTGTTTCCTTGAATTGGAAACCAAGAGAGAGCCACACTGAGGACCCAGGCTTAAATTCTTCCTCTCTTCCTCGGTGGAGAACTTTTTTTTAAAATTGCTTCCCCCTCCCCCTTGAAGCTCCTCTCCTTTATTAAGAAGCAGTTGGTAGCCTAGGGCTCACTCTGTTCCTTAGAGCTGTTAGGACAAGCAGTTGCTTCTCACACCAGTGGAAGGAGGCTTTCACTTGATAACCTAGGGAATTGGGAATAGGCCTTTTGACACTTAAGGTATCTTAAGTTCTCGCTGCTCTGTGGTCCACAGACCAGTAGTGTCTGTGCTCCCAGCAAGTTTGTAAGAAATGCAGACTTTGAGGTCCCAGCCCAGACTTAAGAATTAGCATTTTAACAAGATCCTCCGGTGATTCTTCTGCACTTTAAAGCTCCTGGAAAGAGTTAAAGCTGGTTTTTGTTTGCTTGTTTTTTTAAGAGATGCTTAATTGAACTGTTTTTCTTTGAATATTACTTCACATTGTATCTTCCTTTAAAAATTAAGGCAAAAAAAATTCTAAGGGGTTAAGTGCTTCTTTTTTAATCACTGGATAAGAGACCAGTTAATCCAGAATACCTGAACCTAAAGAACAAGAACTCAACTGTTCTTGTTTTATGCTTCATTATTGACATAGATGGGAAAAACTGGAACCACCTTTAACTTTTATTATTTTAATTCAGGGAGCCTGAAAAGGAGGACTTCAGGTTAAGGACCCTGAGGGTTTTGCCTTGCGAGGCAGAATAGTGTAAATGGCCTTTTCTCTTGGCTCGACTTCCCGTTCAACCATCTGTGTGGCCTGCGGTGTGCTGTTTCTGTCCTCTTCTCTCTCACTTATGTGCACTGGCCACTTCCACGTGCGTGGCCTGGGCCTGGAGATGTGTAGGTGAGACCAGCCGGAAGAAGCTTGCTGCTGGGCGGGGTGAATATGGGATTAGCAGAAACACGCTTTCCGGGATACCACTGACATTGCCAAGACACACAGATGGCTAATTTTCCACAGGTAGAGCTTGCACGTGAAACCAGGGGGGCTGAGGATTCAAGGAGAGAGGCCTCTTAATCATTGTTAAGGAGAAATCCAAGCAGATAGATCATTTCTACATTTCACCAGTAGTATTTGAGAACCATTCACCTAAAATTGTAACTCTCAGAATTACTGGTCTAAGACAGGAGAGATAAAAACCATCCCCGTGCCCCTGTGACTAGCCTTATAATACCAAGGCTCTAAAATGCTGAAAAAAGGTCACAAGGAGCTTTTAGTTCAATATCTTGTGAGAGGTAAAAATAGGTAACGTTTAGCGAGCACTTAGTATGTATGTCAGACACTTTACGTAGTTGACCTCCTTTAATTCTTATAACAACGCTACAGAGATGATATTATTTTCATATTCTCATTTTACAAGTGAGGAAACAGATGAAACAGGGCTTAAGTTACTTGCCCAGGGCCACACAGCCTAGAAGCTGCAGAGCAGGATGGGATGTAAACCTCGGGGCAGGGGGTGGGGGGTGAGGGGTGGGGGGTGGGTGGGGTGGGGGTCAAGCTCTGGAGTCCCTGCCCTTACCTCTCACTCTGCACTGAAGGAGTTGATATACTGATAATAGCAACTCATCAGCTTTTTTAAAACTAGTAATTCTAAAGCTGTATTAAGAATGTAGTGGGCTGGGCTTCCCTGGTGGCGCAGTGCTTGAGAGTCCACCTGCCGATGAAGGGGACGCAGGTTCGTGCCCCGGTTCAGGAGGATCCCATGTGCCGCGGAGTGGCTGGGCCCATGAGCCGTGGCCGCTGGGCCTGCGCGTCCGGAGTCTGTGCTCTGCAACAGGAGAGGCCACAACAGTGAGAGGCTTGCGTACTGCAAAAAAAAAAAAAAAAAAAATGCAGAGTAAATGATAAAGAATTTGTGTATGTATGTTGGAATATAAATATATATATATATTTCCAACTGATGACCAATATAGGGCGCAATAGAGAAAAACAATGAAAAAGGAGAAGGGAATCAGACCTTTGGCCACCCAGAAAAAAGGCTACTTGACCTCAAAAAAAAAAAAAAAAAGGAGGAGAGAAGGGGGAAAAAGGGATAGGAATGTCTGGAATGATGGATACACAGGATTGAAGAAGAGATAAAAGGTTAAAAGAAAGATAAGGAAACAAAAAGGGAGAATTTGGTTTTGCCTTAAATAGTGGTAGCTGTGAGGTTTAGGTGCCTTTTGTAATGATGCTTAGTTGATAACCATTTCTTAGCCCTTCTGATACTGAAACTTTAGCATTATTAATACATGTAAATATAAACATAAATACATTATGCGTTGGTAAATATAAGCAATTCATGATAAACACAGTCTATGTGAGCAGAGTTTAATGTTGAAATAAAGTTTTAAAAAGTAGTGTTGTTAATGTCCTTTAGCGATATTCATAATTGCTCTTGAGCTGCAAAGTGGTTAAGTTAGAATAGTGACCTATTAGTTTAAATATCTAGATTATATTGATGGTGAACGTCAAGCCGGCTGCCTCTGGATCTGTTACTTAGAGGGCCCAGAGGCTGACTCTGTCTTGGCCTAGGTATACTGCCTGGTAGCTTTTGATGGGTGAAATCAGGTTTAAATGAGTGAGAAAGACAAAATGGAAATTTCTGAAGGAAAAGGCAGATTCTAGAAGGACAGACCAAATGGTCTGTGGATGAATGGAATGGCAGATTCGTCTGTCTTGATGCTAGTTGGACTTGATCGCAAAGAGAAAAGCACTTACAGACATTAGCTTTTGATGTTCCCTCCTCCCCACCTTTGGGGAAAACTGCTTGGCAAGTCGGATGGTCTGGTGGAAAGAAAGCCTTGCACTATGAGTAGAGACTCCTGCATATTTGTCTGCTCTGCCACCTCTTGGTTGTGTGATTCTGAACAATTCTGTCAATTCTCTGGATTTTAGTGTTCTTATCTATAATCTGATTAGAGGATTTTCAGGGCTTCCTTCTTCCAGTCGTAACAAAAAGTAATTCTTACATCATAAGAAGCAAAGGAGGAGAGCCAGAGAGAGAGAGAGAGAGTGTGGGCAAGGCCGAGGTTGCAGTCTTTTGTAATCTGATCTTGGAAGTGACACCCATCACATTTGCCGAATTCCATTCATTAGAAGCAAATCATTGGGTCCAGCCCACACTCAAGGGGAGGGGACTGCACAGAGGCAGGAATGCTAGAAGGCGGGGGTCACTATTCTCTTCTTTTTTTTTTTTTTAGTTTATTTATTTTATTTTTGGCTGTGTTGGGTCTTCGTTGCTGCACGTGGGCCTTCTCTAGTTGAGGCGAGTTGGGCTACTCTTGGTTGCAGTGCGTGGGCTTCTTATTGCGGTGGCTTCTCTTGTTGCAGAGCACAGGCTCTAGGCTTCAGCAGTTGCGGCATGTGGGCTCAGTAGTTGTGGCGCACGGGCTTAGTTGCTCTGTGGCACGTGGGATCTTCCTGCACCAGGGCTCGAACCTGTGTCCCCTGCACTGGCAGGCAGATTCTTAACCACTCTGCCACCAGGGAAGCCCCTCTGTTTTTCTACAGTTGTGACTGATCATCATCCGTTTCAGAACTGGGAGATGTGGGGTGGAATCCCCCAGATCACCTCCTGGTTCAGTGACTTACAGAATTCACGACACAGTGGTACTCAGAACTATGATTCATTACAGCAAAAGGATACGAAGCAGAACTAGCAAAATGAGATAAAGCTCAGAGAAAACCATGCACAAGCTTCCAGGGATCCTTTCCCAGTGGAGTCACATGAGATGCACTTAATTCCTTCAGCAGCAAACTGAGACAACACGTGTAAAATGTTGTCTATGAGGGATGCTCGTTCGAGACAAGGTTTTCACTGGGGGCTGGTCATGTGACTAGCATATGCCAAAATTCCAGACTCCCAGAAGGAAGGCAGGCGGTCAGCAGAAACCACATTGTTTGTACTAACAGTGGAGGCCCAGTGGGCCAGTCTTCTCTGTTAGAGAATGGGGGGAGCCCTCCTGAAGTCCAGATTCTAACCAAGGGCCAACCTCATAAGCAGGCCTTTCTGAGGATAGCAATCTCAGGCCTGCTGTGGTAACTCTTTTCTGCACGGGAGGGAACAGGTTAGGTTTACCATAAATAATGGCAATCAGTCAAAATATTCTGTTACGTTGATGATTCTGGACCTACGCTTGGTGGGGAGGGGGAAATGGTGCTTTTTAGGGCCTGGAGATTAAAGGAGCTTAACTCAGGCAGTAATCACAGTGTTTAGATCCTGACTGGGCTGTTACAATGCATATTTGTAGTGAGCTTAGAGAAAAATGAAGTTTCAGTGGTGCATTAATGTACTATATCTTTTGCTTCCAGACATGCTGATTCAGTGCGTATGGCTGCTCTGCTAGGCCTTGTCTGTAAGATGGTGACTGTTAACGGAGTGGGAGAGACAGATAGGAAACAAATGCACAGAAATAAATATGTAGTTACAAGTGCAAACTTTCCCTTACAGGAGAAGGTACTCAATTTCTATTCATTCGCTACGATATTTTATGCCCCTGCTTTGTGCTGCTGTTCTGGTGTGAACAAAACACAGTCCCTGCTCTTATGGACCTTACATTTTAATGGGGGAGGGGAGGGGCACAATCAATAATCAAATATGCAGTATTGTATATTTGTGACAAGATTGTGACAAGTGCTATGAGGAAAAATAAAGTAGCATGGAGCGATGGGGAGACTAGTTTAGATAAAGGTGGTCACGAAAAGTCCCTCTGAGGTCACTTCTCTGAGTCGATGATGTGTCAGCAGAATCCTAAAGCCATGCAAGTATCAGCCCTCCAGGAGAGGGATTGCACAGGTAAGGTCCCCGAGATTGGAAGGAGCTTGGTGTGTTTGAGGCAACCGGGAGACTGGTGTGGCAGGAATCGTGAACGGAGGGAGAGGACTAAGGGAATCAGGCATATCCAGGACCAGGTCCTAGGAGGGTCTGTAAGAGGAGGGTTTTGGAGTGTCTTCCCAGGGTGATGGGAAGCCTGTTGTAGGGTGTTTAGCATGACAGTGACAGCCGGATTCATGTTTAATTAGACATGAACACATTTTAACAAACATGTAAACTGTAACTAGAAATATAGCAATACCTAAAATATCTTTAAATCATAAATACATAGCTTGATGAATTTTACAAAGTGAATGCACCTGTGGAATCATTACTCTGATAAAGCTACAGAGCATTAGCAGCCCCTCAGCCTCTGTTACGCCCTTTGCAGTATTCTCCCCTCCTCCAAAGATGATACCTATCTAGGCGTCCATCACTATGTATTGGTTTGCCTGTTTTAAATTTTATTATGGGGCTTCCCTGGTGGCGCAGTGGTTGAGAGTCCGCCTGCCAATGCAGGGGACGCGGGTTCGTGCCCCGGTTCGGGAAGATCCCACATGCCGCGGAGCGGCTGGGCCCGTGAGCCATGGCCGCTGAGCCTGCGCGTCCGGAGCCTGCGCTCTGCAACGGGAGAGGCCACAACAGTGAGAGGCCCGTGTACCGCAAAACAAAACAAAACAAAAAATTTTATGAATATGATTGCACCGTAAGTACCTTTTATGTTTGACTTTTTTTCACTTAGGATTAGCTTTCAAATTCGTCCATGTGGTTGCATCAGCTGTAAACTTAAAAAAATTTATTTGTAACAGTTCACTATATGCATATAACATAGTTTATCCATTCTACTTTTGATGGCATTTGTCTTTCCAATTTCGGCCACTGCACATAATGCTGCTATGGACATTTTTGCACATGGCTTTATATGTATGGATTTCTGCTGAGTGTTTAACTAGGAGTGGAGTTACTGGGACAAGGGATGTGTACGTTTTATGGCCCAACTTTGACAGACGCTACCAAGCAGCTTTTCAAAGTGGTTATACCAATTTATATTCTCATCAGCAGTATTTGAGAACTCTTGTTACTCTACATCCTTGCCAGTCATTGTTTGCCAGTTAAAAAATATTTCTTTTAGCCATTTTGGCGTATGTGTCGTAGTATCTTATTATGGTTTTGGTTTGCATTTGCCTCACGAGTAATGAGTTTGAGCATCTGTTCTTAAACTTATTGGCCACTTGGATTTCTTCTTTTGTAAAGTGTTCAGATCTTTTGCCCATCATCACTAGTTGTAAGAACTTGGATAAGTTACCTAATTTCTTTGAGTACAGTGTTAGCAATACATTAGAAGAGGAATAATGTCATCTAATTTTCAGTTTCTTTGAATCGTCTATTTGAGTGACCAAAGCAAGTTAGTGTCCTTCATGCAACTTCATCTTCCACATGTCCTTAAGAGCTACTTACTAAATACTTTCTGCAATGACAATATCTACTTGAATATAAAGATTTTTAAAGATGTAAGGTCCAGGGGGTGAGTGGCATTACCATTTTAGCCTAGCTAAAATGGATATAGGGAAAGAAATTTTCCAAAAATAAGATAATTTTATCGGAAGACAGACTCTTGTTTCTTCCTATGGAAATTATAATTATTTAATCAAATTTGAATTAATTCAACAATAACAATAATATCAGCATCACTAACAAAAATCTGGAAATTGATTTGGGAGATGGTCTAGCCAGCTAGTATTTAAAGAAATGCCCCGTGGCATCCAACTCAACCATAAACTACTTGCACTGTAGCCAAAGCAGAAGAATGTAAAGCAGTGTAGAAAGCCCTTCTTTTAATATAGAATTCCCTTTGGGCTGTTCAGGCTGATCTGAATGATTAATGGTTCTTATTTCTGCCTTATAAACTTTTAGTAAAATTTACGGTATATTGGATTTGTATTTTTATGAGTGCTGTATGTACTTTATAATACTTTAAGCTCCTCCTTATATAATATCCAGCTGGTATAATTATGCTTATTTAAAAATTGTGACAGTTTGCATTTGTAAATGATTTTAGAGGTTTCTAATTGTTATATCTTTGCTTTTCTGATGTATTGTTAAATCATTTCTGTGTTTTAGCCAATTAAAGCATTTTTTCTATGTAAAAGTATTATCTATTCAAATGATTCATTTTATAATATAGTTTCCAGAAAAACGTTCCATTGAAAGGCAATTGTATTTATGGGACATAAATTACGGAGTGATTAAAACAATTTATTGCTTCCAATTTAAACACTTGCTTCCAATTTAAACAACTTAAAGCCTTCCAAAAGGCCTTATCCCAGCGTTCTTTTAAATAGTAAGCTCCACCAGTGCCTGTAAAATGTGTACAAGATACTTCTTGATATTTAATCATGACTTTTCATGAACAAATTATGAAACAAGTACCTCCTGCATTTGGAAATTTTTACTTAGCAGGGTTTTTGAAATAAAGAAGACACAATCGAGTTCGACCTAGAAACGGCGATGCACCTGAAAGGGCACAAGGCGGTACATTACCACATTAGAAGTTGGATGGCAGCCAAGTCGCTCCATTTCCAAGCCCAGTCTTCCCCCCAAGAACCGTGGATGCAGTTAGCTCACTTCATGTCATCTGCCTTGGCTGGACCTGGCAATTCAAAGTTGGACCTGCTCTGGTGCCTGGTGTCCTGCAGTTAGGGTGCATCTCAGTGCTCAGAATAATCTGAACATGAGCTGGTTTGACCCTCCTTCCTTGGGGAGCTTCTCTCCTCTCTGAGATCTGGGGTCTGCTTCCCTGGGTCATCACCCCTGGGTTCCTGTGTATTTTAAGCTCCGTTTCGAGTTCCCAGGGATTTTGCTTTGGTTTCTACTACTGTGTTTCAAGGCATTGCTGTCAACCCTCATTTTGTACGAGAACTGTGTTCTGAACTCCAGTGACATGTTCTTTTGTAGTTCACTCTTCAGCTGGAGACTATCATTCTTAAGCTGGAGACTAAGCTGAATATCTGTATATTCTTTTCTATATTATTTATATTATAGGTCTTTAAGAATTGGATGTTACATGCAAAGATGTTTAGCTTCATTATTAATGAAAGAAACAAAAAAATAATAAGAACCATTTTCATCTTAGCATATTGGAAAAGATTAAAAAATAACTACCCAGTGTTGGCTAGAATATATATCCATAGTTAAGTAGTCTGCTGTGCTGTCCGTAGGTTTGTGACTTGGTTCCCCATTTTATAGATGGCCCTTTGACCCTTTGTATATAAAACTATAAGACAAAGAAACAGAACATGATGATTTGATCCAGCAACTCCATTCTTAGGAATTTATCCTAATGACCTATTCATGGTTTTTCATGGAGATTGGTCTACAGGTAGTTGTAGTAATAGTAGTAACAATAACAACAATAATAACAGTAGTAGTAGTAGTATAAAAAAATCTTAAAAAACAGTGTGCATTCCTAAATGACACAGACAAAAATGAATAAATAAAATTTGATTTATTCGTATGGTGAAATACCATGCAGTCTTTAAAAATAACGTGTAGATATATATTATATTAACATGGAAAGACATTCATAATGTATTAAATAAAAATAAATAGATTAGAAGAGCATTTTTCTAAAGTGTGTATTTGTATATATTCACATATGGAAAAGTCTGAAAAGATATATATACACCAAAATATTGGCATCACTTTTCTTTAGAGGGGTAATGGTAGGTAAGTTAAATTATTATTGGTTTTTTTTGCTTAGCTTTATTTTCTAATTTGTCTTTAATGAAAATATGTATCTGATAAATATCAATTATAAAGGAAAAAACTAAGGGTACATGACCCAGAAGCTATGATCCTCAAATTGCTGAAACAATCTGGTCGTGGTGTAGTATAGTGGGAAAGCTCCAGGATCAGGAGATTGGAAACTTAGGTTCTAGCCTAAGCTGTGTCACTAATTAGCTATGAGACCATCAGCGAGTCTCTCTGGACCTCCGTTTTTTGTATTTGTAAAGTGAGTTGGTTGAACTACATCTCTGACTTTTAAACTCCTTAACAGACTGTTAGGGCTTCTGGGAAGCTAGCAAAATGGAGCAGGTTTCTGTACAAACTCTCCTGCCCCTCCCCAGACAGAGCAACTCTGTATATTTGATATTCTGTATATTGAGTTTCTGTTTTAAGCTATCTTTCAGCAAAAGGTAAGGAAAAGGTGGGGGGAGAATATCCTATTTCCGAGATGTAGTAATTCTAAGTACGGTCTATGTGACTCCCTTTTAGCTTCCCACCTTCTTCCTGTTCACTAGGGCAAGTTTCCAGTAGGACAGAGCTGGCCTTATGTACCAGGATGCCCCTGCTCTCCTGGAAATATCAGACTGTGATTCATTCACTCCCTAGCTCTCTACATTCATCGAGAGCTTGTGGGTAAATGAATAATTCATGTGGTATGGGGTGCCTTCACCCCAGCTGACATAGAGAGACCTATTTTTTACACCTTTCAAAAACCATTTCAGCATCTTTTATGAATTATTTTCCCATTTGCTCCCGATCCATTGGAGTAGTACTCTCTGCCTGCTCTGTCCTTCAATTGGACCCTAATGAATAGTTTGGATTGCCAGTAACTTTTGGCAAGTTACTTAACCTCTTGGAGACTCAGTGTTCTATAAAATGGTGAATGATTAAGTTGGATGACATTATCTGCACGTTTCCATCTTAGCTATATAAAATTGTGTGAAATTTTCCCATAGTCCAGTCTAGTGAACTTGAGGCAACTATTAACATTGGTTGCCAGTGTAGTGTCTTTGATCATCTAAAATCAACATAGATTCAGAAAACTTATTTGTATGTACATTTAGCAAGATGATACTCTAGGTCATTACAGTGCTTCAAACAAAATAGTGAAACCACATGATGTGGGTCTGACCTTCTGTACCCATATCTCCTCTAGCCTCCAGGCATGCTCAGTATCGCTGTGTCTGCTCAGAGGGGACTGCATTATTTCACTGGTAGCTAGGATGAACTGAAATTTAAGCTTGCCTCTTAATTTGGAGATTCCTGTCTGCTCAAAGGATAGGGAGGTGATTGTTTTTAACCTAAAAATACAATCTGTTCTCTGATTCAGAGTAAACAAAATTTTGTTCATATCAGAAAATAAGTAGCTTCTGAAAACAGCTCTATTATCTGGTCATAGAGCCTCTTTACAAGAAAATATGTGTAAAAATAGACATCTGTATTTGAGTTTATGTCTGTTAGACCTATATGTACTTACTGTCTCAAATGAGAAAAATGGGGAAGTAGGTAAAGAGGAGTAATTCCCCAACAAAGTTTTAAAGTCATCGTTTTGTTTTCTGTTATCCTTGTTTTATGTAAACTTTCCTCGTTTAATTCATTTAAATTTAATTTCTTTTATGTGCCCTACTTTGTGTCAGGATTTGTGGTGGGCACTGAAATAAGCCATTATTCTCCTCTCTCCCCAGGAAGCTGCTCTAACATTGAAAAGATAGATGTATAAACAAGTAATTGTAATGTGGTAGGGTACGCCCTACACGAAAGGTGCTCTGTGAGCTGCAGGTCCTTGGAGACTGCCTCTGAGTATTGCAGTGCACTGGTTGGGGACTTCTGCCATAAGGCACTTTGGCACCAAGAAAGGAGTGGATTATTCCGTTAGCACAGATGAAGTTTTCAAAGCACAACTTGTCAACAAGGGATGGGCTGCACAGCATTGCCGGCTGATGTGAAAAGTTAGCATCCATGCATGTTCCTTACAGAAAATCAATGACTTGTTTAGGAAAAAAAACCTGGCCCCTTATTCCAAACTCTGTGTGTGTGTGTGTGTGTGTGTGTGTGTTTAAAATAACTTTAGTCATACTGTGATATTTTAATCTTATTTTTTCCCTCAATATTATATTTTGGGCATTTCCCCATGTCATTAAAATTTTTTCATATTTCAGCTGTATCATAATCTACTTAACTCTTCCTTTTTGTTGCTCTTGTTGGACTTTGATATAGTTTCCAAGTTGAGTTTATTATACCTTGGAATGAACATGTTGTAAAATGAATCTTCACCATGTCTCTTATTATTTCATTAGTTACTAGGTTAAAAGGTATAAAATTGATAAACTGATAAATGTTACCAAGAGCGTTTACAGAAAGATTGTACTCCCAGTAGAGGGTATGAGAATTCTCACGGGTTTTCCTGATTGATTTTAGAATAATATCTTTTCTTCAGTGTCCTTCTCTGCTAGTAGAGAATATTTGTTAATGAGAGACTTAACTAAACTTTAGGTTAGTAAAGTAATTTCTTCAGAAATCCTTTGCAGAAAAATATTTTGGAAATTTAATATCTTTATAACTTGAGAATCTTTGGCATGGAATGAGATTTTAGGAACTTTATATTTAAGAAGACTATTCTATCAGTATAGTATTAAGTTTTTAGAAGAAGTTTTGTTGTTGTTGCACTACATGGTCATTCTATCACTGCATTTTTGTGATTAGCAGATACTTTCTGGCTCGTTAGCAGCGAATGAGGAAAGTAACTAAGACTGTGTTCCCTGATTCTAGTAGACATGCTTAGAAATAGGTTATAAATGCTCAGTATAGCTAGTTAGGCTTTGAGCGTAGGGACAAGATGCTTGTGCTAGTATAAATCGTGTTAGGCTGCAAGTATCTATAGTGATGTAATGCTCAGTTGTTGCTTTGGGTGTGTGCTGAATGGGGTTGGCCACCACTGTACTCTTAAATGTGTATTTAATAGCTTATTTCTTTCTTTCTATTATTTGGCTCTCTTCCTGCCTGTAGGAAGTTTCATATTTATTAAAATATAGGCAAGAAAAAAGCAATTAAGCAGAAATGTTAAAACTCATTAATATAGTGCTGCTACATGGTTTGTTGGGGAAGTACTTGAATGGCTAAAGTTACATTAAAAAAAATTTGTTTTTTCATTTTAGATGTGTATTTCATTTAGTCATTCTATTCTATGCTCCTTTACAAAAAAAAAAAAAAAAAGGAAAAAAGGAAAGAAAAAAGGTAAATAAAAGTTTATGTAAAGCAGATTTAAATAGTTTTGGCCATCCAGATATCAGTCATTATTTGTTACAGACCCATCTCTAATACGCTCAGATGTTCAACAAACTGATAAACTTCTGGGAGTTTTGTTTTTCCATAGGAATTTAGTTTGGAATTGTTGTTTCTGCAAAATCTAAGTTATTTGAGACTTCATTTAAAAAAATGCTTGAGATATACAGCAGATCATTCTTCCGTACAGATTCTTCTGTGTGGAGTTAAGTCTGCCACATAATGTTAAGAGTACTTTATTGAAATAAATACTTGAGTAAGTTTCATGTGTACTTAGTTTTATTTGCTAATAATAAATGGACTGATGAACACTGTTTAAAAAACAAAATATTGTTTAGAAGTCATTAGTATTAAAAGGCTTAGAAAACATTCTTTTTCTGAAAAACATAGTCCCAGAAAAGTAAGTAAAAATTTCATTGGAATATCTAAGAATCAGACTGAGTTCCTGTACATTTTTGGGTAAAGAGCTGTTTTTTAGATAAAAGATCTCTAGAATTGGAGCTGTATGTTTTATGACTATGGGAAAGTCACTTCACTTTTTTGAGCCTCATTTAAAAAAAAATGTAAATAGATGCCTATCAGAGATGTCACAATAGTTCAATACGGCAATTCTGATGGAACACGTGGGTCATACTCAGTAGACGCTCGCTGGATGCTAGCTGAACTTTTATCCTCATATTTAATTATGGTTAATAATTAGAGAGGTTTTGGTATAGCGATGTATTTTGAAGTGGAAATATTCCCCTTACATAAAGTAGAATGTAGGCTCCCTCTCCTTTAGGAAACAACCCTGCAATGTATAAACCATTTAAAAAAAATGAAAGATTCTTTTTTGTTATCCCCAAGGATAGCACTAGGGGAGTACCCGTGAAACTTCGAGAGTGGGACATTGACAGTCTCTGCATGTGAGAAGGCGGGTGGTCTCCTAACCATGTGCCCCTTTTGATGGAGAAGGATGATGGGAGAGATGATGCGTAGTGGCCGCTTGTGGTGATGGTGCAGGTCAAGTTTCTGAATTAGACGTTTGACACTTAACTATGTTAAGCCACCGTCTGTTATTATACTATAAACATCTATCCTGTACCAGGTAAACACCTTAAAGAAACCATCTAAATGATATGTAAGCATATGTAAATACCATAAAGAAACCATGTGACTACTGTGTAAATACCTTAAAAAACTATGGTGTGAAGGATGTCTTTATAAACAGGAGATGCTCTTAGCAACATTTTTTTTTTTTCTGTAATAGCAGAATAACTGGGAAAAACCCTATTTCCTTTTAGAGGATAATGTAATAGATAAAATGTGGTATATTCACAATGAAATTTTATACACCAGTGAACATCAATGAACCACAGCAGAGATTGGCTAGCTGTTCATCAACCCTTTTCCTCCTCTTTCTGGTAAACAGCTAATCACATTCCCAGATTCCCTTACTTTAGTGATTTTTTTTTTTTTTTTTTTTTTGCGGTACGCGGGCCTCTCACTGTTGTGGCCTCTCCCGTTGCGGAGCACAGGCTCCGGACACAGGCCCAGCGGCCATGGCTCACGGGCCCAGCCGCTCCGCAGCCTGTGGGATCTTCCCGGACCGGGGCACGAACCCGTGTCCCCTGCATCGGCAGGCGGACTCTCAACCACTGTGCCACCAGGGAAGCCCTGGTGAATATTTTTGATAACAGAATTAGGAAGTAATGTCAGAAGCTATTAAAGATGAAAGAATGAATGCAGACAATATGCCAGTGAGATTCAGTCATATTTACTTCTGGAATCAGTAATAAAGATGAATTCTTTCAAATTATATGGAAAGTTATAGAAATGACAAGTGAGGATTGTCATTAATGTGTCATCTTGAAAGTGATTTCTCTATTTTAGGAAACAAGCTCAGACTTTCCTCTAATATCATGAAGACATTTAT
This sequence comes from Tursiops truncatus, assembly GCF_011762595.2. Taxonomy (NCBI): domain Eukaryota; kingdom Metazoa; phylum Chordata; class Mammalia; order Artiodactyla; family Delphinidae; genus Tursiops; species Tursiops truncatus. The sequence goes on along the minus strand of NC_047035.1, from coordinate 165,353,648 downwards.
TGTTAGTCACAGGAGGTCCAAGGGACAGAAGTAAGTATAATCTAATCCCATCATCACTACTAGTAAGACAACTGCAAGAATATGCCCAGAAAAATGGGTCTGAATGGATAATTTATGAAGAGAAGTACGTTCTGATTTTTACCATTTTGTGAGACTGATAATATTGACAGATTATAGTCAGAAGAAAATTAGAGATAACTTTCCAAAGTCATAGTAGTAGTCAAAACTAAGCTATTTATAAAACATTTCTAGAAAGTTTACACCATTCTTTCCAATTTTTTTCATTTACTTCAGATTTTAAAATACCTATCTTCTATGAGAGTGAAGTTCTAAAATTGTGGAATTAAGACCTCATGTCTTTGACATGGTGGGATCTGAAAGTAAATCAGAGAGAGAGAGAGAAGAGAGAACAGTACTGTCTAGATAAAAATTCCATTAGAAACCAGAACCTTGAATAGGGAAGGAAATCACATAGGAAAATACCAGCTGTTTCAAAACAATCCATAAATGAAACCTACAGAGGTAACAGCAGCAGAAAGGACCCATATGACCAATCAACTTACATGAAAGATAGTATAAATGAATGTCTAAGGAAATAGTACACTTAAAACTTAAGAGTTATATGTTTAAAAATTAAGCCCAAGCATTTAATTGAAATATTTTGGACCAACGTCATCTAGATCTTTTAACTTCAAGTCATGAAAGTGTTAGAATTTCTTTGGCCATCATCTTTCATCTCTTAAATATTAAAATATCTACTGAGAACTAGAATTAATTCTTAGAAAAGTACATCTAGACACATCTAGATATTCAACATCAAAGTAGTTTCAATTGTTATCAACCTGGATTGGCAAAAAAAAAAAAAAAATTTGTTTTTTTTTTTTTACTTTTTAAGAAAGAGACTCCCCGTCAACAGAAGCTCCAAGTCAAGAGTTGCCAGGTATATGTAGCATATAAAGAGCTTTATTCAAGATTCTTTTAACTCAATTGGAATTAAACAAACAAGGTATTTAATTAAACACACAAGATCTCCTCATGTTGAACATTTGCAGAGACTTTCTGTCTCATGACAGAAAGTCAGTATGTGAGGAATAATTTGCTGTGAGATTAACTCTCTGTGGCGTTAGGACTGTGGAGACAGAAGCTTAAAGATAGGCAGTGTCCAAATATGTAAACCACATGGTATTTCCTCTCCACTCATGGCATAGAATGGAAAGAGTAGGTTGGCTCTATCACTTACTAGCTGTTTTGACAAGTTACTCAACCACAGTGAACCCATATCTCCATCCGACTTCTTGTGGTACATAAAAATCTAGGAAGTTTTGTGGCTATTCAAGATTTTGTTTTCCCCTTCAGACAAAACTATGTTTTACACAGTATTCTCCTGAGTATGTGAAAAGTGTTATTGTGTAATACACTTTTGAGATAAGCCTTTATGTATTGGTGACCCCTGTGGTTTTAGAAAAACAGTTAAAAGAGTACTTGCTATGTGTGATGTACTGTTTTAAACACTTTACAAACTGTAACTCATTTAATCTTCATGAGAAGCTTATGAGGTAGGCACTATTATTACCACCCTCGTATGGAAGATGAATAACCGAGGTCCAAATGCCCAAGGCACACAGCTGGTGAGAAATCAAGGACCCAGGCCCAGGGACTCTGGCTCAGAGTCCATGCTCTTCCCCCCTGTGTGTGCCATCTCCCCATGTAATGAAAGAAAAAACATCAAGCCCAGATAACAGTCATAACTAGAAGAGTTCAGTAATTCAACTATAAAAAAGGAAAAGGACTCACATATTCAAATCATCACCGCGAGAAAGAATGGCCCTAAAATAAGGCAGAAAAATCTTACTTTAAGCAACTGGTACTACTAATATTATAAGTGGTAAGATTTAAAAAAAAATAGCAAAACATTTTCAAGTAACCCATAGGAGTAGGGCTTATAAACTTAGAAATATGATGGAGTCAATGTTAGGATCTTCTAGGATGAACATAATACTTTCTTATGCTTTATCGTGAATGATTCCTGGAATATACTAGGAAGCCATCCCATTCTATTTAAGGTACAAATAATTACAAAAGATAGCTTAGGGGTTATATAGTTACTGTGTATACAGGGATTGTTTCTTAACTCTCTTGTGTTTGCTTTCATGACAGCCCTGCGTCTTTCACCTCTGGCAAACATTTAGACTTTGTACTTTTTACCTGCGCCACTTTTTTTTTTTTTTTTAAGCATTTTTGTTGAAGTGTAATTTACAAACCATAAAAATCACCTGTTGTTAAGTGACATTTCGGTGGCTTGTAGTAAATTTATACAGTAGTGAAACTTTCATTACATTCCACTTTTAGAACATTTCCATTATCCCAAAGGGCTCTGTCGTGCCAGTGTGCATTCCCTTCTGTGAGGTTTTAATTACCTTTGTTGTTATATGATTAGCATTTTCCCCTATACTTTTGTCATCTTTGCTTTGCCTGGTTGTTATATCTAGTTTTTATCTTTATTTCGGTTTCTTTTAACCTTCAGTTATTATTCAAGCAGGTGACCTTGTTATGAAGTCTTTTCAGGGAATCAGATGTCAGTTCTTAGTGCACAGGAATGTGACTGCTATGGTTCCAGCCACTTCTTGGCTTCTTGCACGCTGAGGCTGTTGGTACATGAATTGGTGCTCATGGTGGGAAGGTGAGACACGTGTAGAGATAACGTTTTAAGGGTCTTCTCAAGTGGAGAAATCTGACTGCTGTGTCCTTCACTGTGTGCCTGCAGTTTGCCCTTGTTATAAAATCCAACAGATCAAAAGCCTCTGTGGGTAAGGAAGAGAAGGAGGGAGAAAGGCACATATGTGTATTTCTTTTCATCTTCTCTTTTTATGTAGAAAGAATTGTAACCCTTCTTTCCTGTAGGGAAAAGGTAAGGAAACTAAAGAGGATTCAATGTGATGTTCTTGGGAGGCTGAAATAATTGAGACAACGAAGCTTTGTTGCCTCAAGAAATCTTAGTTTGCAGGGAGCGAAAAAGAAATTGCTTACTCTTCATCCCATTTTCTCCATTTTTGTAAAGAACTCAGCAGAACAAGACAGAACAGGCTCAACACAGAAACTTGAAGCATGACACCGGGATCCAAGAGCCTTATCTATATGGTTCAAAGGAAAAGGAAAGAAAAGTTGAATATGTTTGGGAGCTGTGAGGCCAAGTCATAATAATACATTAGAAATAAATTTAATACATGTAAAGTGTTTGTAAAGTAAAATTAGAGTCCTGCAGAAAAATAAAATTTAAAAATAATAGATTAGATCAAAGACCTATTGGAGGGAAAAGTCTATGCAGACTGCGCAGTAGAAGAGATGACGAAAAGTAATGTGACACAGGGGAAATATTCTAGCCTCAGATTCAGGAAACCATGATCTTAATTTAACCATGATTTTAATTCTTGCCCTGATACTAGCCAACAATAATCTTAGACAAATCACTTAAATAATCCAGGCCTCAGTTTCCTCATATGTAACAGGAAAAGGTTCACTTATATTGCTCATAGCTTAGATTCTTTTGTGCTTTAAAATTACACAAGGAGATGGCAGCTGAGCACAGGAAAAGATGTTCATCATTGGCCAGTAGGGAAATGCAAATATTACCACAACAAGATATCACCACACATCTATCACAGTGGCTAAGAGAAAAAATAATGACAATACCAAATGCCCTCGAGGATGCAGAGAAACTTAGAGACACACACACACACACACACACACACACACACACACACACACGGAGGGAATGAACTTGCGTGCATATATAAAATAATTCTCTCATTTGGATCTCAAAAGGAGGATCCAGTCACTGCCTAAAGCTTAGGCTAAACTACTTGGATAGTTAAGCCTAGAATAGCAACTTTCATGCTACAAATTCTACCTGAGTATGTGATTGCTTTTGCAGTTATTTGAGACTCGGCTTGAGTCCGCCATGTTGATGTTTGGTGTTACTCCCCCTCCCCCTTAAAATCTCCAAGTTTTAGAAGGGGGAATAAACTCAAATGCGTTTATGATAAATGAGCTTCAAATGTACAGCGTCTCCATCGGTGGCTCAGAGTCTTGATTACTGTAGCTTTATATGAAGTCTTGTAAGTCCTCCAATTTTATTCTGCTTTTTCAAAGTTGTTTTGGTTGTTTAGGTCCTTTTCATTTCAAAGTGAATTTTAGAAACAGCTTATCAACTCTACACAAAAATCTCCTGGGATTTTGACTGGGATTTCATTGAATCTATAGATCAATTTGGGGAGGGTTGATATTGTAACAATACTGAGTCTTCTGAACCATGAACATGGTGTATCTCTCCATTTATTTAGATTTTCTTTAAATCTCTCAGCAGTGTTTTGGAGTTATAATGTACAGGTCTGGCAAATTTTTTGTCATATTTATACCTAAGTATTTCACATTTTATTTTTTTTTTTTTTAAAAAATATTATTTATTTATTTAATTTATTTTTGGCTGCATCGGGTCTTTAGTTGTAGCACGTGGGCTCTTTGTTGCGGTGCCCAGGTTTCTCTCTAGTTGTGGCATCTGGGTTTTCTCTCTCTAGTTGTGGCACGTGGGGTCCAGAGCACGTGGGCTCAGTAGTTGTGGCATGTGGGCTTAGTTGCCCTGCGGCATGTGGAATCTTAGTTCCCTGATCAGGGATCGAACCCGCGTCCCCTGCATTATAAGGCAGGTTCTTTACCACTGGACCACCAGGGAGGTCCTAGTTTTTCACATTTTAAATGGTATATTTTAAACATCTCAGTTTCCAAGTGCCTATTGTCAGTGTGTAGAAATACTGTTCATTTTTGTATATTTATAATACTTCCATTCTGTTGGATAGCACTTGATCACAGCCTCCCCTATTGCAGGTTTGGCTGGGAAATGTTACTATCTAGTGTCTTCCCAAATGGAAAAGAACATGAAATTGATAAAATAGCTAACTAGTAACAACCCAAATATTGACTAATGATGAAAATGTTCAGGATTTAGAAGTCTCTTGAAAAATTGCTTCCAGGAGCATTTTTAAGTTTAAATACCTTCATGTTAAGCAAATCATTGTGGAAGAATAGATAAGATTCACTAGAGGAGCATAATAAAAAATGTAATGGAATCAAGCACATTCAAGTATTTGTCGTTTGATAAAGGTGACATTTCAAAACTGCTGAGATGAACTTGGAATTGTAATTTCATACAAAATCTTAGCAGCAAGGTAGACATGTTAAGTTTGAGATGCCTGTTAGATTGGGGAGATGTCTGGGCTAGAGATAAAAATTGGGGAAATCACCGAAAGCCAGAGCAGAGGTAGAAGGGTCCATGGCTGAGTCCTAGGTATTCCAAAATTCAGAAGTGGAGCAGTTGATGAGGTAGCGAAGAAGACTGAGCAGAATCCCGGCAGTTAGGAGGAGATTCGGTGTGGGAAGTCACGTGGGGAAGTTTTTCAGGCAGGAGTGGTCACAGAAGACGAGGGCTGAGAATTGATCATTCAATTCAGAGACGTAGAAGTTTTTGGGGACCTTGACAAGAGCAGTTTCTGGGAATTAGGGAGGCAACAGCCTGATTTAAGGGGATTTAAGAGACAAATGGGAGAAAAATAATTGGAGATATAGCAGAGTAGACAACTTTCAAGAGGTTTTCCTGTAAAGATAGGCAGAAAGACAAAGTGAAAGCTGGCGAGGGCTGTGGTCAAGAGAGGATTTGTGTTGTTGTTTTAAGATTAAAGAACTTAGAAAATGTACACATGCACCAATGGGAATGATGTCGTGAAGAGAAAACATGATGTAAAAGAGCGAGGGGAGAATCGCTGGGACCATGTCTTTGTCTAGGAAGAGAGAATAGGATCTAGTCCATAAGTGCTGGGGCCTTAGAACAATGGGCAGTGCAGCCGTTGTCACAGGAGGGAAACGGGAACGTGGCACAGTTGCAGGTAGGCGGGGAGATGTGGCCAGCGACTAAGCTCTCACTGTCTTGCTTGTGTGTTTTCGGTGTAATGAAAGCAAGGTCATCAGCCCCAAGTGAGGGCGGGGGAGAAGGGATGAAATGGTCGTCTTGGATGAATGGACTGGAGAGAAATGGACAGACAACACTGAAGGCTCGCTTGAGGTTAGCGGTCATGAACTTAGAGGGAAAGCCGTCGGCTTAATTTTCTGTTTTTCTCCACCCATGTTTGGCCACGTGCGTGCATGCAGGTCCAGAGTAGGTCATGTTGATTTATCCAGGGTGAGGTCTTCGCAGGTGACTTTGAGGAAGTGAGGGAAAGGCAAAGGAGTGAACTGAAGCTGGTTTAAGAGAGAGCTGAGGACGTGGGGCAGTGAGGGACGGGTGTAGGGTCAGCTTCAGATGGAAGAATCGTAAGGGTTGGCATGTGAGCGGGATGCAGGGTGGGCTCCTTGATCTGAGATTGCAGAGGGTTTTTACTCATGAGCAGATAAAAGCCAGGAGTTGGAGAGAGATAGCAGAGAACTGGAAAGCCAGGATATTGGAAGGATTATCTATGTGGGTACCGAATTTACGCTCAGAACCTGAAGCCTTAGCTCTTATTTTCTAATATCCTTTGCTGCCATTGGACTGATAACATGTTTAGTGTTCTTACTTGCAACAGTTTCATGTCTCTTCTTTCATAGTTTCTGTTTCTTAGTCCTTAGTGCTCTGTGAGATTTTGTGTTGTCTTTCATTCCATCTATTGCATTTAAAATTTTAGCCATTATATTTCTCATTTCCCAGAGTTCTTTCTTGCTTCTGATTAACTTTTCATAGCATCCCACTGGAGGAAAAAAATTGAGTTTTTGGTAATCCGCATGATTTGTTGTACCATGTATAGTTCATGCATCAGAATATGGTTCTTGTTCTCCAGTAAGTTCCTTTCTGCACTCAGGTATTACATTTTTACACATAAATTTTTCCCCAAATGATGAAGTATATTGTGTTACATAGTTAACTTTTAAACATCTTTTCATTTTAGGTATCAAAAAGTAAAGATGGAAAAGAACAAAGTGAAACTGTATCACCATCCGAAGATGAAACATTCTCCTGGCCAGGTCCCAAAACAGTTATGTTGAAAAGAACATCCCAAGGCTTTGGTTTTACATTAAGGCATTTTATTGTTTATCCCCCAGAGTCTGCAATTCAATTTTCATATAAGGTAAGAGAAGTAATTAAAGTAGAACACAAGGCAAATCCTGTCTCCTTCTTGTCTTCCTCTCATCCTGCCTTCTTTCTATCTTAAAAGAATCGTGTCATATCTGCATTTTTATTATATTCTTTTCCATCTTTTAGATATTTTTTACCTTCTAGAACAAACACTTTAATCTCCTCTGAAAGGTCATACTGATTATGAACTCCAAATCTTTTTTACTAGAACTTCTAATTCTAAACTTCACTCTACTTTTTCTAATGTGTAGCTGTTTTTCTAATATCTAGAAAGGTGGTTGAGCTTTCTAGGCTGAGCATGCAGAGGAAATATTATAGTTCGTTAAAATATTTGGACAGTTATAAAAAATTATTAGAATTAGACTGATACTTAACTTTCAGATAGGTAATATGATGGCAAGTCAGAATTTAAAAACACAGCTTCTCACTAGAGTGCATTACACTAATATGCTTCAACATATAGGAACATGGTCTAATAAGCAGCGGATGGAATCATTATAATGGCAGCTGACATCCTGAGTACTTGTTCTGTATTCTTTATGAGCATTATATCAGTTTATTATTAACCTCATATAATAGATATGGAAACTGGTCTGAGTCGTATAATGAGTAAGTGGTGGACCTAGGATTTGAACTTGGCCAACGTGAATGCCTGATGCTTAACTGTTGTTCAACAGTGTAATGCAAATAATGGCATTCAGAAGACTTCGAAGACTTTGGCCAAGCCACTTAACTTCTTTTGGCTTCTAGATTTCCATTCTAATTCGAGGGGATTGTACTAGAAGATTAGAAAGTCCTTTCTAATTCTAAATATCTGTGAATCTTGGGCTGTCTTGTAAAACATAGTGTCAAATTGCTTCTGGAGGCCACACTTTTTTTTATTATATCTTTCTTAAATATTTCTATCTAGGAAAATGTCTTATAAGGTAAGCTTTTAAAAGTACTAAAGAGTTTTTAAGAATTGAATAATTGCTATCTTTAGAATTAAAATTGACCAGTTTGGTGTTCCTGAAATGTATAAAACAGTTGAACTGGATTCCCTAAGAATCTCCTTTATATTTAAATGTCTTAAATAGTAAAACTTAGGTATTAGGTCACATGTGAGAGTAGTTGAAAATTTAAGTCCCTTACGTTAATTACATATTAAGACTGAATTTTATTTTTTGTCTTTTGGTTTTGTTTTGAAGAAGAGCTTTGGATCATGATGATATAGATAGTACAGTTTTTATAAGATGATTTTACTGAACACGGATTTCAAATGCATTATTATTATTGTTATAATCGGAAAATATTTCTAGAAATTTTAGAGGCACAGTGTAGCTGCTAACACAATCTTTGGAGTCAAAAGGGCCTGGGTTTGAGTCCCATCTCTGCCCTTGTTAGCTTTGTGACCTTGGGTTAGTCTCCTAATAGACAGTGACAGCACTTTTCTCACTGTGGCTGTGTTAAGTGATATAATACATATAAAACAGTTAGTACAGGAATTGGCAGACAATAATTGCTCATTAAACCTCAGCTATTAATGCTGTTATTTAACACAGATGTTCTTGCAAATAGGTCTGTCTTGTACCTTTTACATGGATAATATTTATTGAAATCTTTTCAGTTATAAAAATTTGATCATTCACTTCAAAGGAGTATATAAAAATTAATATTGGAGAGCTTTCAGAAAATGTGCAGTTAATACAACGTCTTTATTATGTATCTGGCAACCTTGGCAGTCTCAGAACAGAGCATATAACCAGGAAAAAACCATGTATTTGGGCAGCCAAAATAAAGGTCAAAAATTATATAACAAATTATCAGCCCTTCACTAAATCTCTGTTTTTCTTTCTGCAGTACATTGTAGTTTTTGTATGGTAGAGGCTCAACAAATATTTGAATAAATGTATTTTTATGCTAGTTTTTCAAAGTTGCTTTTCTAATTTCCCAGCTAGAGGTAGATAACATGGCAGCAAGACAGCCTGGTAGCAATGAAAGCAACCAAATAGATAAAGCTCAAGGTTTTAAATATATACCAATTTGGAGCCAATGTATCCAAAGACAGTTCTGGGTCCTGTAATAGCCTTTAAAGGCCCATTTTTCGATGTATAGTACATAAGTGATGACCAGCCTGGCCCTCTCTGTACAGCTGTTTACTTCTGACAGCTCTCCGCGGATGTCTGTTTTAGACATCTTACACTCAGTATGTCAGAAGCTTCTGTTGTCCTCATAAATTGGCTTTACCTACAGCCTTCGCATCTCTGTGTGTGACAGCTTCCTCCTTCTGGCAAGAGGCACTGTTTGTGAGACTGTAATTGGCACATTTTGGGGAGGGCAGTTTGACTTGAATTGAGCCTCACTGTGATTTTACCAGTTACAAACATTATTCATATATGAATATATATTTTTTTATTTTGTAGGATGAAGAAAATGGCAACAGAGGAGGTATGTTATAAAAGGTTTAATTTTTCTCTGAATGTTTTTTTACCCATGCCCTTCCAGTCTTTAAGTAATATTCGATGAGATGATATAGTTTTTGGAGTCCAAATATATAACAACAGTCCTTAGATGTGAGAGTCATAGAAATTAAACGTTTTTACCGTAGACTTCAAAATTTTATGGATTCCACTGTGTCACCATAATTTGTGTGACGATTTTATTGTCATTTATATATTAGTGATTATGTGGGGGAACGTATCATGATTCTGAGGGAAGTAATTCTGAGATTTTTTATTCACTTAGTAATCTTTTAAATTTAGTGATTCTTTTAGTGTGTGTTTCATCTGCTAGATTTATTGGTTCAAATATTGAGAAGTAGAGTATTTTGGTTCTTGTAGTTAGTCTTACTCTTGATTTAAACATATTTAATGAACTTAAAGGCTGGGGATGGGGTTATTTCTTAAAAACTGCCATTTATTTTTGTTTCAATCTTGTATGAACTTCAATGAATTAAAATTTATACACAATAAAAAGCACCCATCTAGAAAACATTTCTATATAATTTTAGATGTTTAAAAAGTTGTAAAAATAGTGAAAAGTTTCCATATATCTTTCATTCAACTTCCCCTAGTGTTAAAAACGTAACTATGGTACAGTTAACAAAATTAAGGCACTCCTATCTAAACTGCAGGATTTATTTGGATTTTTCCCCTTTTCTGTTCCCGGAGTTCACATTGCATTCATTTGTCACACCCCCTTGGTTCTTCTAGTCTGTGACAGTGCCTCAGTCTTTCCTTGTAATTCACGGGCTTGATAATTTTGAGTAGCACTGATCAGTTATTTTGAATGTCTTTCAGTTTGGTTTTGTCTTGATGTTTTCTTATTATTAGTTTGAAGTGATGCATTTTTAGCAAGAGTACCCATTTGCACGTAATTTAAGTGTACTGTTATACTTAAGGTTTTGTTGTGATAAATATGTAACGGGAAACCACCATTCCAATCAAGATGTGATATCAAAAAGAACCTTTGAGTCATTCCATAAAGTTCCCTTGTATGGCTTTGCTGTCAACACTCTGCTGGCCCTAGACAATCGCTGAGCTGCTTTCTGTCACTATAGATGAGTTTTGCCTCCTCTAGAATTGCTTATAAATGGAATAATACAATGTGTACTCTTTGTATCTTTCAAAGATACGTCTTCTCAGCCCGTCTTCTTTGGCGTAGTAGTTTTGAGATTCACCACTTTGTAAGTGTAGGTACTAATAATACTACTTATTTTGCTGAGTGGTTTTTCCCTTGCTTGCATAGACCATAAATTGTTTATCCACTCACCTGTTGATGAACCTTTATAATACCCATCTCTGATTTGAGGTCTTGGAATGGTTATGTTAAGGGTTAAACTGAGAGGAAAATGGTTTCTTTCAGCACTATCAAAAGTAATGAGTGTGTAGGGTGAGGTAGAACCCTTCATAGTTGTCGCCGTTGTGCAAGATGGGCCACTCCTTGCACAAGGTCACCATCTGTCGTGCACCAGGGCTCAGGATGGATTCCAAATGTTACTTGGCCTTAGTGGGGAAAGGGAAGACTGACAAAACCACGATAGGCAAGAGAAAAGAAGACGTGGGTCCTCTGTCTCCCCATCATCCTACAGAGTGATGTACTGATGCCTGGACTACCTCCCAGACACACAGCGCCTAGAATTTCATGCCTGTCATGTTCTAGTTTCTACTGGGAGAGATATACTGCTAATAAATGTAGAGGGACTTAGTTATAAAACTTTATTCTGCAGATGATTATATTTCTGACATATCCATTCACTGAAGTGACATTTCATTATATGCTTTGACTGGAGATAATAGACTTAAACATTTGTAAGGGAGAACTTGGAAAATCTAGATCTAACAGAAGGAGATTTGGAGAGGCATGATAAAGTGAGACTAAAGGGTGTCATCTGCTGGGAAAAATTACAGTTTAAATACCATTTTATTTATTAATTTATACTTAATCTCATTCAAAAAAGTGTTTGTGTACACATGCATGTATTATAGTAAGATAAAAATAAGATTAAAACGTTCATGGGGGAAAAATGAATTAAACTGACATTTGAGAGGTTTAGTCCACATAAATGCGTGCTGCAGATCCTACACTGTTATCAAAAATGGGCTATAAATTTGCTTCTGAGCTTTTCCAATGGCAAGAAAAAAAGAAAAAGAGAGAGAGCGAGAGAAAGAAAGAAGGAGAGAAGGAAGGAAGGGAGGGGGAGGGGGAGGGAGGAAGGGAGGGAAGGAGGAAGGAAGGAAGGAAGGATGGATTATTATTTAAGGATTAGCCAAGGATTCACATTATCCATAAGAAAACAACACCTGGTTTGCCCTGAGGTCTGAGACACATTTCTCCTATGGTTCCTCCTAATGGAAACAAAGAATAATATAGTAGGTAACATCCTCAGTACCATCCCTTTATATGACTGTTTTTAAAGAGATTTCTCAACGTAAGCTGTTTCAAAACCCCACGGTCCAATTTAGTGTAAAGAACTTCTCAACTGGGGACAGATTTGCTCCCCAGGGAACACATGGCAGTGTTGGTTGTCGCAGTTAGGGTGGGGGGAGGGTGTGCTGCTGGCATCTAGCAGGGAGAGGCCAGAGATGCTGGTAAGAATCCTACAATGCACAGGACACCCCCCTTCCCACCCCCGCCACCCCAAAGAATTATCCGGCCCAAATGTTAATAGTGCCAGTGTTGAGAAACCTTGGGTTATAGTGATGGATACCAAAACAATGGCCCGACTGTACAGGTCCCCAAGAGTCTGGCTTGATCTGGTGACAATACTCAGACCATTTAGAAGAATGGATATTAAGGACTACATATCCAGTGGTCTTTCATGATTATTATACCTCACAACTGAATTTTGATCTGAATTGAGTTACCGCTATAGTTTGAGGTTAAATTATCTGGCCATTCTACTGGCATTGCATGTTGTCAATGAAGGAGTAATCATGAGTAAGAAAAATGTTAGTTTAAGAAAATATAGAGTCAATCAGTATGTTAACAACTAGAAGATAAACTAGCTAAAAGAAAAAAAATCAAAGAATGTAAATAATTGAAATGTAATAATCTTATCATCAGGAATCCAACAGATTGAGGGAGAAAATAATTATAAGCTAGTTTAACAATTTAATTTAAAAGGCCAATAGAAGAATTAAAATAAGCACAACATAACTAAGGTTTTAAAATAAGAAAAATACAAATTCAAGCACCTTACCTCTTACGAAGCAGGTCCATCGAAGTAAGATTATTTATAAAGTTCAGAACATCTGTATGGTTTTCTTCCTAAGAAGAACACTATAAAAAGATATGAGAATACCTAAAGAAATAATTTTATGATATGTTTGTAATATACCTGAAAGGAGAACTACTTGATTTTTAATTTTTTGAGGGTGGTAGAAATTAATATCTGATTGAGGACTTAATCTATAGTAGGAATCATAATATATGTTATTATGCTGTTTAATCCTCACTGTAATGCTGTGAGGTGTGAGACAGTATTCCCATTTTGTAGACGAGGAAACTGAGGCTGAAAAAGACGTAAAGTAACTTGCCCAAGATCACACAGCTAAGTGACAGAGCTGGACTTCCAAATCAGGCATGTATAACTCTGAAGCCCATCTTCTTTAAACTGTGCGATTTTATATCTGTTGACTTAAAAAAATAGTTTGACTTACATAGGGTCAAGAATTAGTAGATAAATATAGGGTATATTTACTATGCTAGGAAATTAACTCTGTGAAATGTCTCCGCATTGAGAAAGTTAAAAACAAGGAAACATGGGGGACTTCCCTAGCGGCCCAGTGGTTAGGACTCCCAATGCAGGGAGTGCAGGTTCGATCCCTGGTCGGGGAACTAAGATCCCACATGCTGCATGGCGCGGCCAAAAAACGAAAAAAAAACCCGAAAAACAAGGAAGCCTGTTCCATATTTGTGAACACTTAAAGACAAAGAATTCACAACAAAGTCAGGGAAACACCAAGTTCAGAGGCCCCAGACATCTTATAGGAGCACCCACCACTTGTTACTGGACTCTGAATAGCTGGCTGGCAGTGGACCTGGAAAGTTAAATGAGTTTAAAGAGTTCCTAGTTCTCTGTGTCCTTTTGCCTCCCTGGGCCAGGCTTGCTTTCGTCATCCCCGTTGGCAGTGGGAGTCACAGGCTGGTCTACAGAGGCCTACTTAGCTTACGTTTAGTACTCATAATACCATTTCAGATAAACTGATCAGATCATCCGTCAGAACATATTCTATGTGAAAAATATGTTCTGACTTGTGAACAATTATTTATAGATCTGTTTAAAAAATACAACCTATTTAGAGACAGATGACACGTAATCTGTTATTTTGACTCACCCTGAATGTTTCGATATTTATTTTATAGTCTCATTTCCTTTTCAGACTTATTTTCAAGAGTACTTTGATTACGAGATCCTTTTATATGAATTTTGTTTAATGAAATAGAATCCCAACCTCCGGTATAATGATCCGAGTCAGAGCCTAGAATCACTGGAGAGAAAAGAATTCCCAGAATTTTATTCAAGCTCCTGAGAGATCCTGCTGTGTTGCCAGAATTCTGTGGAACGGTTGAAAGGTCTTGTTTGGTGTTCTTTCCTTTGGTACCTCAGTGGAGTCTCTTGCCAGTCACTTTTCCGATTATTCTCTTTACCCAGCTTTTCCATTCTGTTATATATTATTTCTCATATCTTGTATATATGTGTCCTCTCTTGTGTTTTAAAAGTTATTTTTCTTTCTTGTTGGTTAGTTTTCTGCGCTATAATGCAAATACTGTTTACAAGAGAAAGGCCATCAAGGTAGAAAAATACTTCTTGGTGATAATAATGCTGGCGGATAATTGCCATCTTGCTGACGTCCTGTTGTCCCTTAAATCATAAATTCATAAATAATCAAAATAAGAATAATAGAAGGTTTGTAATTACCATTATTTCTCCTTTACTTATTCTATGAGAAAAAGTCTACCTCAGCTTAGTTGTAGGGACACTTCCAGTATTCTAAAATGTGTATGTCATTTTGTTAGATGCTCAATAACTGGTGGATTTCTACTTTGGCATTAAACTTCATATTCAAGCATGTTAATAGTAGAAAAAAAAAGTATCTGGGAATTCTATATACTTTCTCAGTAGTAAAAATTTGTATTTTGTGATTGCGGTCACTTCTGACAAACGGCTCTGTAGTCCGTGTTAGAGTTTTCTAATGAAGGATAGTTTAGTGGCAAGACATAGAACCCCCCGCCCCTGCCAGGCCACCTTAGGAAAGATGTGTTAATTCTAAGAAACAAATAAGACATCTCCAAATTCAAAGTCAAGTGCTGTAGGATACCCAGGGTGCCCCAGACACCAGAATTAGGACCTGGAAAGTAACTAAATGCAGAGTAACAACACAGACAACAGCAACAAAATCTTGGCATATGATCCTCCAAGGGCCTAAACTCTGCTACTTACAGGATGGTTTAAATGATGTTCACAGATAATTTTGATTATACATGATTGTCTCATATGCTGACCTCTGTAGAAGGAACAACCCTAACTGTATCTTCTTCCTTCCTTCCTCTCTCATCATAATAATTCCAAATTCCCTAAGAGAGAAATGTAATTGGCCTAGTTCATTGTTTAATGAACAGCACTCACTATGTTTAGAGATCAAATGTTCTTCAGTTTAATGAAGATCTAAATTCTGTAGAGCTGAGAAAATTGAGTATATTTTATGCCATTGATTTCCATTAATAGATTGAAAACCCTCAGAAATTCCCTCAGGATAATATAACGCTAAATTATGGACCTGAAAATTGGTTGGAAGAAGAAATTCTTATTATGGGTAGGTCTGTGGTCTGTGGTCTGTGGTGTGGTGGTAGGGTGTCAGAATTGTGTTCATGTTACTTTTGAAATGTAGCAATACTAACCGAGTGGGCTTCACAGATCTCATGATGTCTTTGGGAAGGCACATTAACTGAACCCCTTAGGATCCATTTTTAACTGTATTGACAGGTAAATTATTTGAGCTTTGAGTTTCTCTGGTAGTTAGGTAAATATACTAATTAGCTGCATATTTTTATTAACTTCTAGTGCTGTTCAGTTGAACAACCACAGGTGTCTTAAACTGTCTTGAAGATATTTTACAAAGTAGAAATGATGATGGTGGTGGTGATGATGATGATGATGATGATGAAGATGATGATGGTGGTGGTGATGCTGGTGATGGGGAGATGCTGATGGTGATGATGATGATGAAGATGATGCTGGTGATGGGGGTGATGGTGATGGGGTGATGATGATGGTGATGGGGTGATGATGGTGATGGTGATGATGGCTGTGATTGTGGTGATGAGGACGATGATGGTGGTGATGGTGATGATGGTGGTAGTGACCGGGTGGCGGAAGCAGCTAACTTACAATGTGCCAGGTGCTGTTCTAAGACTCTGCATGGATTAACTCATTTAATCATCACAACAACTTTCTGGGGTGGATATTATTATCATCTCCTTTTTTTTTTTTTTTTTTTTTTGGGGACGCGGGCCTCTCACTGTTGTGGCCTCTCTCGTTGCGGAGCACAGGCTCTGGACGCGCAGTCTCAGCGGCCATGGCTCACGGGCCCAGCCGCTCCGTGGCATGTGGGATCTTCCGGGACCCGGGCACGAACCCGTGTCCCCTGCATTGTCAGGCGGACTCTCAACCACTGTGCCACCAGGGAAGCCCTCATCTCCACTTTTAAGATGAGGAAATTGAGGCACAAAGTGTCTAACTAGCAAGTGGTAGAGTTGGACAGTTTGATTCTAGAGTTTTCTCTCAATTCCCACCCCAGCTTCTCAGAAAGAACTTTACTCTCACATAATTCATTCTTGAAAATGTGAAAGAAAGAGGGTTCTGTTCCCTTGAAAGTCAAGCAGTATTAAAAAAATCACTGAGGGACTTCCCTGGTGGTGCAGTGGTTAAGAATCCGCTTGCCAATGCAGGGGACATGGATTCGAGCCCTGGTCCAGGAAGATCCCACATACCACAGAGCAACTAAGCCCGTGCGCCGCAACTACTGAGCCTGTGCTCTAGAGCCCGCGAGCCACAACTACTGAAGCCCGTGCACCTAGAGCCCGTGCTCCACAACAAGAGAAGCCACCGCAATGAGAAGCCTGTGCACCACAACGAAGAGTAGCCCCCTCTCGCTGCAACTAGAGAAAGCCTGTGCACAACAATGAAGACCCAATGCAGCCAAAAAAAAAAAAAAAAAAAAGAAAAGTAAAAAAATCACTGATTCAAAATTCAGGTATAATTTTGTTAACATAGAATTAGCATATCATACTTATTCTTTAGTTTTCTTCTTTATCTTCATAATTGAATATGTACTGTTGGCTTAAATCTGCTGGGCTTAAGGATAAAGCATCGTTGCTTTAATGTCTGCAGTTGGTTTTCATCTTTGATTCAGTTGTATTATGACTGATAACACTTTTTTTGTTTTTGTTTTGTTTTGGTTTTTTTTACTTATTTTTGTGAAATGATAAGAGCACTTATAGGTATTTACCCAAGATAAATGAAACATGCCTGCAAGAATATTTGTACAGAAATGTTCAAATTATTCATATTAAATAAGCACTGGATTGAGTCGACCTAAATATTAATCAACATATGAATTGATGACCAAATTGTGGTATATCCATATAATGGACTACACAGGGCATCTTGGATCAGTCTCAAAAGCATTTATTTTCTTGAGGTGGAATTCACCTAACATAAAATTCACCCTTTTTTTTTTTTTTTTTTTTTGGGTACGCGGGCCTCTCACTGCTGTGGCCTCTCCCGTTGCGGAGCACTGGCTCCGGACGCGCAGGCTCAGCGGCCATGGCTCACGGGCCCAGCCGCTCCGCGGCATGTGGGATCTTCCCGGACCGGGGCACAAACCCGTGTCCCCTGCATCGGCAGGCGGACTCTCAACCACTGTGCCACCAGGGAAGCCCCAAAATTCACCCTTTTAAAGTGACCAATTCAGTGACATTTAGTAGAGAATTAAAGAACATGTATGCAGTGTGCATCTGCCACCTCTATCTAGTTCCAAAACATTCCGTCACCCCAAAAGAAAACCCATGTCCAGTAAGCAGTCATTCACTGTTCTCCCCTCCCCCAGGTCCCTGGCAACCACCAATCTGTTTTCTGTCCCCATGGATTTAACCTATTCTAGATATTTCATAT
The DNA here is from genome assembly GCF_011762595.2 of Tursiops truncatus. Classification (NCBI taxonomy): domain Eukaryota; kingdom Metazoa; phylum Chordata; class Mammalia; order Artiodactyla; family Delphinidae; genus Tursiops; species Tursiops truncatus. The sequence continues at coordinate 165,335,832 of NC_047035.1, read as the reverse complement.
AAATGGAATCATACAATATGCAACCTTTTTCATATGGCTTCTTCCACTTAGTGTAATGTTTTTGAGGTTTGTCTGTGTGTCACATATATCAGTACTCCATTCCTCTTTATGGCTGAATAATATTACATTGTAGGTATATACCACAGTTTGTTTATCCATTCATCCACTGATGGACATTTGGGCTGTTTCCACCTTTTGACCGTTGTGATTAGTGCTGCTATGAACATGCATGTGCAAGTGTTTGTTTGCATTCCTATTTTAAATTCTTTGTGGTATATATCTAGGAGTGGAATTGCTGGGTCATATGGTGATTCTATGTTTAACATTTTGGGGAACCGCTAAACGGTTTTCCGTAGTACCTGCACCATTTTTACATTCCCATCAGCAATATATGAGGACCCCAGTTCCTCTACATCCTCACCAACACGTGTTATTTTCCATTTTTGTTATTATAACCAACCTATCGAGTATGAAGTGGTGTTTCATTTTGGTTTGCTTTGCATTGCCTTAATAACTAATGATGTTGAGCATTTTCATGGGCTTGTTGGCCATTTTTATATCTTCTTTGGAGAGATGTCTGTTCAAATCTATTGCCCATTTTTTTAATTGGGCTGTTTGTCTTTTTGTTTTTGAGTTGGAAGTATTCTTTATATATTCTAGATACTAGGCCCTTATCAGATACATGATTTGCATAGATCTTCTCTCATTCTGTAGGTTGTCTTTTTATTTTCTTGATAATGTCCTTTGATGCACAAAATTTTAACTTTTGATGAAATCTAATTTATCTATGTTTATTGCTCACGCTTTTCCTGTCAAACTCATTTTGATTAGTGAAGAAGTCAAGTGCAAAAAGAGTACATACTGTCTGATTCCATTTATGTGAAACTCCAGGAAAGACAAATCTAAACAAATCTGTGGTTGCCTGAATTGACTAGGAAGAGGCACAAGGGAAGTTTTGGGCTTGATGGAAATCTTCTATATCTTGATTGTGGTGGTGGTTGCATGGGTGTGTACATTTGTCCAAACTTAGGAACTGTGTACTTAAATGGGTACATTTTATCTTAGGTAAATTATAATAAAGTTGATTTAAAACAAAAAGAACATATGCAATTTATTCAGCCTACTGTTGATGGACATTTAGATTTTTTCCAGTGTTTACCTATTTCAAACAGTGCAACTGTGAGCCATCTTATTACACGTACTTTGTACACAAATGTCCTCATTTCTGGTGGGTATATATATCTAGGGATGGCATTACTGACTCATAGGTATGCATACAATCACATTTAGTAGATACTGCTAAAAAGTTTTCCAAAGTGATTATACCGATTTACACAGCCACCAACAGGGTATGAGAATTCCACTTGCTCCATATCATCACTAACACTTGGCATTTGTCAGTCTTTTTTTTTTTTTTTTGCGGTACGCGGGCCTCTCACTGTTGTGGCCTCTCCCGTTGCAGAGCACAGGCTCCTGACGCGCAGGCTCAGTGGCCATGGCTCATGGGCCCAGCCGCTCCGTGGCATGTGGGATCTTCCCGGACCGGGGCACGAACCCGTGTCCCCTGCATCGGCAGGCGGACTCTCAACCACTGCGCCACCAGGGAAGCCCTGTCAGTCTTTTTAATTTTATCCGTTCTAGTGAGTGTGTAGTGGAGTGGGTTAATTTAAACTTTCTTGACACTGATGAAGTCGATTACCTTTTGTTTGATTATTAGCTATCAGTGCTTTTTAAAATAATTCATATGTAGGAGTCTAAATATTTTCGATGAAGATTTTATTAGTTATATATTTAGCAGATATTCAGCTGTGACTTGCCTTTCAATTTCTTATTAGTAATTTTGATAAAGGGAAGTTCCTAATTTTAATGTAGTCCAAATTATCAGTCTTTTCTTTTATGGTTAAAACTTTGAGTGCTATTGAAGAAATTTTTTTCTACTCCACGGTCACGAAGATATTCTCCTGTGTTATCTTCCGAGATGCTGTACTGTTTTGTCATTCACAATTAAATCTACAATTCACTTGTAATTGATTATTTTTATATGTGGTATGGGATCAAGGTTAATTTTTCCCCATACTGATATGCATTTGGCCTGGCACTATTTAGTGGAAAGTCTATTTTTTCTGCTGCTCTGTAATACCACCTTGATCATACAGTGTTTATATATGTTTTGGTCTGTTTCTGGACCATATTCTATTCCAGGGGTCGGCATGTGGCTCATGTGGCTCATTTTTGTACAGCTTCCAAACTAAGAATAGTTCTATATTTTTAAAGGGTTGTTTAAAAAAAAAAGAATATGCAACAGAGACTGTATGAGTCCTGCAAAGGCTAAAATATTTACCATCTGGCCCTTTACAGAAAAGTTTGCTGAACTCCGTTCTATTGCATTGATCACTTTCTTTGCTGCAAAACTGTGATCTTAATTACTGTAGTTATATAATGTGTTGCTATTAGGTAGAGTAAGTCTTCCAATTTTGTTTTCAAGATTGGATTGGCTTTTCTTGTCCATTTACAGTAACACACACACACACACACAAACAAATTCTTCTGGAATTTTGATTGGTTTTATATTATTTACAGTGTTGAATATTTGAAAATATTTGAGGTATTGAATCTTTCAATCTGCGAATGTGGTGTATCTCTCCCATGAATGAGTTTTGAATTTTTCTGCATCTTTTGGAATAAACATTTGATTTTTTTCCCCTTTAGTCTCAATATAGTGAATTATATTGATTTATTTTTTAAATGTTAAACCAACTTTGCATTACAGAACTAAACCAAGATTGTTCCTAATGTATGTACTTTTTATATATTACCAATTTTGGCTTTCTGTTTTATTTAGAATTTTTGCATCTCTGTTCAAGGATTGCTTCACATAAAGGTGGACTTTGGTCCTTTTGATATTTGGAGTATCAGTTTGGGTTCCCTGAGAAGCAGACACAAAGACAGAAATGGTGGCAAGACAGGATTAGACATGGCAGAGATTTATTGGGGGAAATGCCTGCAGAAAGGAGCAGGAAAGGACGGGGAAGACTTAAGACTGTGATACAGGTCTGACGCCTGTGAAAGAAGAGAGGAAGAGAGGATTTGGTAGGAAGGCCCTGACTGCAGCACAGTTCTCAGAAGGTGCTGGGCCAGAGAGGAGTCCCCAAACCAACACTGTCCCTTAGAGGAGTCCTGCTTCGGAGGGCGGGGGAGTGGCAAGTGTGAACATGATGGTGGGTCCAGGCTGGGGCTGGCAGTCATCTGTGTTCTCTTTGGCAGAACAGGGCTGGGCTTCTACCTTTGCAGCCCTACTCACATGTTGTACTCCTTGGGAGGCCCAATTGAAAGCATATAGTGTTTTCCAGGGCCCTCTTCCTTGCTGGACCCCAACGTCCATGTTTGTGTCCCTGACCCTTGGAGACTGAGGGAGGCCGTGAACAGCTTCTCAGTCTCAGCCTTTACTTTGGAAGCAGAATTTGCCTCAAGGCGAAAAGCAGTGCAAAACATGGGGCTCCCTGGACTTCATTCTCCTATTTTGGTTTATTGATTTTTTGAACGCAAATTTTTTTTATATCTGCTTTTAAGATTTTCTCTATAGGGGCTTCACTGGTGGTCCAGTGGGTAAGAATCCACGCTCCCAATGCAGGGGGCCCAAGTTTAATCCCTGGTCGGGGAACTAAGTTCCCACATGCATGCCACAACTAAGAATCAGCATGCCACAACTAAAGATCCCGCATTGCCACAACTAAATATGCCACAACAAAGATCCCATGTGCCACAACTAAGACCCAGTGCAGCCTAAATAAATAAATAAATAAGATTTTTCTCTATATCTTTGATGTTTAGCCATTTTGTAATGATGAGTCTAGGTGAGGATATATTTTTATTTTTCTTGTTTGGGATTCATTGAGCTTCTTGTGTCTGTAGATGGATGTCTATCATCAGTCTAGGAAATTTTCAGCCAGCATCTCATCACATATTACCTGTGTCCTCCTGTAACCCAATGCTCTCTTCTTCTGGGGCTCCAATCAAACATATGTTAGATTTTCTTACTCTACCCCCCATGGCTCCTGAATTTTCTGTTTCTTCTCTGTGTGTGTGCATGTGTGTGTCTGCATTCCAGGTAATTTCTCCCTATGTGTATTCAATAATTTTCTTTTTAGATGTTTGCATTTTACATTTTAATTATTAGAAGTTCTTTAGGGTAGTGCACCAAATATGCTTGATCACTTCCTATAGTTTCCTCTTTACCATTTTTAGGCTTATTTTAAAAACTTCTTCAGACATGATAAGCAAAGTTGTTTTGTAATCTCTGTCTGGTGATTCCATTATCAGAAGCCTTTGTGGATCTCTTTCTCTCTTTTTTTTCCTGGTGGTTCTAGCTCAGAGGGTGTTGTGTTTTTGGAGTTTTTTGTTGTTGTTGTTGCTGTTATTATTTGTGGATGCTTGAGTATTTTGTGTTTTTTGTGGATGTTTGACTATTTTGTGTTTATTGACCTTCAAATATCATTACTGAAGATTTTTTGAGATCTAGGATAAAAGATTGTTGTTTGTTTTATCCAGATCCAGGCTATTACTTGATTTAGCCTATAAATCTATGTGAAGTTCGGCCTCTAGCTACTTCTTAGAGATCGGTTTCCCTTCCCTTACCCCCTGCTCTGCTTAGTTAAAACTGAGGTAGCCTCTGGGCTGGTGGGAACATTCTTTCCAGTTAACCCTTACTCTTCAGTGTGGGGAAAGTCTCCTGACAGATTCCTAACTGGACAAGACTTGGGCTTTTTCCTCTGCCTGCTGAGTGCAGAAGCCCTTAAGATGGAAGTTCTAACCTGGAAATATATTATCATATTAGTAGTAATTTTGGGAGGTAATTTTCTTTTTTTGTTCTTTGTTGTTTTTTTGGCCACACCGTGTGGCATGTGGGGTCTTAGTTCCCCTACCGGGGATTGAACCCGCACCCCCTGCAGTGGAAGCATGGAGTCTTAACCACTGGACAGCCAGGGAAGTCCTGGGAGGTAGTTTTCTAGTAGCTGGACTTCGTATGCGTATACACTATGGCGCAAGTATAAGTGATGTATTCCCTGTACTCACTCACTTTGCTAATATATGGATACTTCAGTGAATGGTTTGCTGCCCATGTATTTGTCTTATTAAAATAACTTTATTCTATCAAGATAGTTATAATAAAATTACCAAGTTATTTGTAGTCTGCTATTATGGGCAATGTTTCCTACTGTAAAAATATATACACACATGTATAAACTTGCATACACGTGTACACACACAAAGATAATAAGTGATTTTTATGTTATATGTTGCTAGCAACAGGTTAACTCAATATATTTATTTTGTTTCTCTTCATTTGACAGGTAGGAAACACGGGAAAGGAGGGCTTCAGGGTCTTCTGAGTAAATAGGACAAAGCAAAACACTGTGGAGTGCCAGATGTAAAGGACAGTGATGACAAGGACATATATAGATATAGATACAGATATATAGATATATATACACACAGGGGAGAAAGTGATAGCTTTCAGTATGTTCAGTAGTTTCCAAACGTTTGAAAGGATGTTTTGTACAAGATGGAGTAGAGTGCTGTTTCACAACTAGTGAAAGATGCAGGTAGGCTCTTTCCCTGATTTTCTCCTGGGAAATCCCTACTCATATTTTGGACACAGTTAATCTGAGTGATTGTAGTAAACAAGTGAAAACTTCCTACTTCCTAATATACCTGTTCCTGGGAGGTGATGATAGTAATACAGATCTGATAACAGAAAACAGAAAAATAAGAAGGGGGATTCTGTCTTTTATCAAGAGTTGGGCATTAGAATGTTCGAAGTAAAATTTTCCTACATACCCAAACTAGTCATTATGTTTATTAAAAAATGTTTTTATGTGTTACTTTAAGAACAAAGATCACTAAGGGTGGACACTGTCTTTCATTGTTGAATTTTCAGTGCCTGCTAAGTTCATGGTACATAGTAGGAGCACAAATGTTTGTTGAGTAAATGTATTGAGTAAAGGGGGGTACCGCCCTAGTACCACCTTCACTTGGTGCTATTCCCAAATGACTGTTCCCGAAGCTGCAAAAGTCAGCATGTTAGTATCTGACCTCAGCTGTTGAGGAATTATTGTCTCTCTACTTCCTTCCTATTTTTCTTTCACCTTGCTCCCATCAGTCCCCCTTGAACACAAAGTCTCGGTGACACTTTTTAAATTTAGAAATCTTATTTCACACAGTTGCTAAGTGTGTAAGCTGGAACACTAATAACAAAAACACGGTAATCCTGGACCTTAGTAGGAATTTGTAAAATAAACTGGGACACTGGTAAAGTTAGATGAGAGGCTTAAAAAAAAATCTAACTTCACTCTAAAGGTCCCAGGAAATCATACTTACAGAAATCTAAAATGAAGGGAATTTGATTGCATTAAAGTAGGTATTGTCAGAAATCCAATTTTTGGAGTAGATTTTCAGGCTTTGTGAGACATTGCATGAAGGTAGTTTGGCAGTCAAGAGGGTAAAGGCGATTAAAAAATCTCTTCAATGGTTCTAAAACCTTTAGGAAATAGGCGATCTAGGATTTTAGAGAACTAATTGGGATACTGAACAATAGGGCTATAAAGGTGAAAGTCCAGGAAAGTACCTGGTTGGAGTATTAATGTTCTAGACTGCCCTAGAAATCACTTCTCTATAGAAACTGTTGCTCCAGAGATGACCTGTAATTATGTGATTTTGAGCTGTCTTTTCTTAGCTGCTCCGTAACTTAAGACCTTGATCACAGACACCACTTAGCTGAATAGGCTCATTTTCTTCCTGGTTGCTCTCCAGTTAGTCTATACTCAAAATACATGATTCATAGATCCAGTTAATAAAAAGTGAATTTAATTGTGATGGTCCCTGCTTTCAAAATTTAACAGATAATTTTTCATCTCTGGTGTAGAGCTGCAATAGAAGTATTTGCGTATGAATGCTAGATGCGTTCAGTCTAGAAATATATTTCCTGTTGTTTATTCATTCTCTTAGCAGACATTTGTTGAGTCACTTCCAAGAGTCAGTCACTAAACTAATTGTTGGGAAGGGAGCAATATAGCCTGTAATCTCATTTCCTTTAGATAGTGATTCAGATGTCACCTGCTAGAGAGGACTTCCCTGACCATTTCCTAAAAATGGTATCACATCCCTGCCTCTCCGTCTCCCTTCCCTTCGCACTCCGCTTTTTATTGTCTGTCACACTTTTCACCATCTCTCATGCTGCTTTTTTCTCATTGAACATTTTTCTGCCTCAGGTGGATTGTCGAGCAGGAACCTTATTTTTATTTTTTTGTAATTTTAAAAATGATTTGTATGTATATATTTATGGCCATGCGGCGTGCGGGATCTTAGTCCCCGACCAGGGATTGAACCCATGCCCCCTGCAGTGGGAGCACGGAGCCCTAACCCCTGGACCACCAGGAAATTCCCAACTTTATTTTATTACTTTTTTTTCTTTAAACCCAGAACAATTCCTGGCCTATATGCATTTGATGAATCTTTATATAGGACGGTGGAAGATGAAGGTGTAAAATAATTACATAAGTGCAGAAACAGAGGTCTGCACAACTGTGGCAGGATCACAGCATGGCAAGTCATCTGACCACCAGGGAAGGGTTTCTCAAATGGGGTGTACTTTGTGCTGAATAGGATTTTATCAGGACAAAGGAAAAAACAGCCTTCGAGAACAGATTTCGGAGGTATTTAGAAGTTGTTTTTTGCCCAGATTTGGTAGTAGGACGTGGGGTAGATTGTATGTCACCAGTTAAAGATGTCTTGTGGAGGATTATGCTTGGCTTTCCTGGCATGAATGAGTGGATGGATGGAAGTATCATTGACTGAGGGATACGGAAGTGAAACACACCCACCTCATTCCCCCGGGGAAATGATTTCAGTCTGGGATAAGTTATGTTTCTGATGCTGGTAGAATGTTCAGTACCTAGTTGAAAATTTGGGTATGGAGCTCATAGGGAGAGGTAGGGTTGAAAATAAACTTGGAAGTCATCATTATATATGCTATAACTAAGCCCTAGGCATCAATAAAATCATACACGGAGAGCATGAAGACACACAGCATAAAGATAGAACTCTAGGAAAGACAACATCTAAGAGCTGGTCAGAGAAAGGAGAATCAGAAAGGAAATCTGAAAATAAGTTTGGAAGGTATAAGGACAGCCAGGAGGAGTTGATGGCTTGCTAATTAAGAGGCGATCATTTTTAGGGGAGGGTGGATAACTTGCATTTGCCCTAGAGAATTCATTAGGGTGGAGACTAAAACGATACTGTTGGGGGAGATCCCTGGTGGTCCAGTGGTTAAGACCCTGTGCTCCCAATGCAGGGGTCCTGGATTCGATCCCTCCTCTGGGAACTAGATCCCGCATGCTACAACTAAGACCCGGCGCGGCCAAATAAATAAATATTGAAAAAAGAAAAAATAAGATACTGTTGGACCTGCCCTGACAAGTAGCAAATTGGTAAAGTTACCAAGAATAGTTTCAGTGTGGTGGGCAGAGTGGATCCGGTGCGTCAGTGGGCTGTGACATAAATTAGAACAGGGAACAGTGGGGAGGGGGGGATGCATGCTGTCCCCCAGAGGATACTTGTCAATGTCTGAGAAACCCTGAATTAGAAGTAAAGAAATGAGAGTAGGTGAGTATAGATTATTCTTCAAGAAGTATGAAAATGAAAGGATGGGGAATGAGAGGTGAAAGCTATGTGGCAGTGTAGGGAGAAGTTTTGTTGTTCTCTTAAGTTTGGGAAGCTTTTGTGTGTTGTGAGATCTGGAGAGAAGAAGAGAGATTGGTTTTACACTTGAGAAGAGACCATTTGGGGAACAAGGTCCTGAAGAAGGCTGGTAACTAAATCCTCAACTGAGAAAGAGCAAAGGAAAGTAAGGATAGACAAAGATTTAAAAAAGAAAAAGATGAGGATTCAGCAGTTGAAAGACAGTAAAGTAAGAAAGAAGGTTATCTAAATAGTGTGAACAAATCCAGATGGCAGAACAAGTCCAAGAAGGGTGTTAGAAGTTTGAAACTGCAGCCTTGAGGGAACAGAGATTAAAATACAAGCAACAGACTTTAGTGAGTAATGTCAAGCACTTAGCTGAACTTGGAAACTCTAAATCAGTGGGTCACGCAGTTTTACTCATTTGACATTGCAGGCCAAGAACAAGAGCGGAGGGAGGGTCTGGTTGGAATTGTCCATAGCTGGACATTGGCAAGTGGAATGCTTTGAAAGGTCAAGGGGGAAAGGAAGTGGAGGTTACTGGTGAATTTGCTTGTAATATTGATCTGTGGGTAAACTTATAAGAAAGTGTTTTCTGAGGGAGACTGATAGTCTTGAAGACCAGAGAGGACTAAAGGGTTTGGAGAAAGATGAGGGGCAGGTTTAATCAGTTATGGGGTCGGGCAGTGGTAAGGTCAGACATGGAAAGATAGTTGCCCGTGGTTAGCACACTGCAACACATTTTTCCGGCTTTGCAGAGAACTTAAAATCTAGAACAACTGGAATAACGGCTCTGAATCTACACGTGATACATACTTTGTGAAATTCCTGAAACTTTCAGAGAGAGAAAAAGACGATGCTGCATGAACTTCAAATACTCCAGAAGACAGATCCCAGGACTGTTTTGTTCGTTGTAGAGTGATAGGCTCCTGGCACGTTATCCAAGCTCACTAAATATTTGTTGAATGAATAACATCCTCCAGAGTCTTTCTTGCCTAGGTGGTTCATAATGCCAGAAAATTTTGGTTCACGTCTGACACCTAGTGGTAGTGTACTCAAATTACTATTAAGTGGCAGCATTTTCCTTCTATTTCAGGGAAATCCTATAGATCAGTTGCAGTACAATAATAGCTTTGTTCCTGAAACATGTCTCCAAGTTGGTTTTGGGCAGTCTTGCTGTTGGCATTTACTAGGACTTTAATTTGAATCAATCAGCAGTAATATTTCTAGAGCATCCACTATATGCCAGACACTGTTCTGTGTGCCAGAGATTTTCATGTAGTGATGTTCTCTTGCATAGGTGACCTCACTGAATTTGAATAGATAGGCAGAGCATTCCATTAGGAGTGGGAAAGTTGTTCCAGAACTTAATTTTAGGATTCTATTGTGGTTTTACACGTGAGACCTTTTCTAAATTTATTTCATAGCTTTTGGTGCTACCGTTCCTGTGTCATGAAATACTGCTTTTCATTAATGTTAAGTAGGCTTTTAGGAAGATAGAAGAAAGTAGAAGGAAGGCTTGGGTTTGTTGTCAGTTTATATGATCCAGATTGTGCAAAATACTGCATAATATGGAGAACTGTGAACAGATTTTGTTTTCTTTCCTTTAAGAAGAAGTAAAATTCTGATTTGTTAGTGATGCATACTGAACTATTTGAAGTATTTGTAAATGAATTGACATGATACCTGGGATTTACACTAAAATACTTTAGGAAAAAAATGTGAGTGTAAATGAAACAAGATGACAGATTTTTAATAATTATTTACATTATGTTCGGGGGGGGGGTTATTCTACTTTTTTTCTCTATTTTTGTATATGCCAGGCATTTACCACACTAAAAAGTAAACCAAAAAAATTAGACAGGTGTGGGCTGAAAGAAAGTTTGTCATGATTAAGTTAGAACATGATCTGCTTTTTAATATTTAGCAGATTTTCTTAACTTCACTTTGTTCCATTTGATGTTACTTAAAGATGAGGTTGAGTAGTGAGTGTGTGTTTGCTTATAATGGATGAAATGTGATTGAGACCTGACAGGTGACATTCTGCTGACGTTGTCTAGAGACTATTGGAGTTTGGGGTTTGGAGCTCATAAGAATTGTTGGAGCTACAGATTGGAGGCTTGGGAGTATAGTTTCAAAGTACTAGCCATCACTCTGGAAATGAGAGCATCGTAAGTGGAAATTTGGGACCACCTACGTTTAAAAAGCTGGAATGCATTTTTTTTTTCCTTAGTGCTTCTGCCCTTACCGAAGGGGAAAGGGACCCAATAATCTGCCATGGCAGTCTTCTTAAATTGGATTGTACTTAATTTTCATATAGGATGTATCAGTATTTTTCATATAATACATACGGGTTTTTGATGTGAGACAATGCCTCTCTTAGGCTCTTAAGATAGTTTTGTATGCCGTTAGCAAACCAAACCCCTAAAATAAAAATTAGAAGCCTGTTTTCTTTTCTTTTCTTTCTTTTTTTAGAAGCCTGTTTTCAACAATGAAAAAAAAAACAGCTATGAAATATTTCAGGCAAACAGAAAATAAAGGGAAGAAATGTGACTTCCAAATGCTGGCCACCTGTCCTTGTCATCTTAGCATTTTAACACCCCCCTCCTCCATTTCTCTCTCACTAAGACATGAATGATTATAAATATGGTTAAGGCCCTTCCATACCACTCCTTTTCTATTCTCTTCCCCCAGAGGTAACTACTAGCCTGAATTTGCTATTTATCACTCCCTCTGTTTGTTTTTTGCCTTAATAGATCCATAATTCCTAACTTTTGCTCAATAAATGCTTCTCCATGCCCTGTTTTTTCTGTGTCAATCTGTGACCCAGCAAAGAGAAACAAAGATCATTTTTTATTATTCAGATTTAACTTTGATATCTGTCTGTCTCAATCTACATTGTGGTTTCAATTATTTTGGGTCTGAAAAATAGATATTAATTTCAATAAGCTATTTAATTGATTTTCTTTAAATAATGAATGCCTGGAGCTTTAATACTCCATTATGGGGCTTCCCTGGTGGCGCAGAGGTTGAGAGTCTGCCTGCCGATGCAGGGGACACGGGTTCGTGCCCCAGTCCGGGAAGATCCCACATGCCCAGGAGCGGCTAGGCCCATGAGCCATGGCCGCTGAGCCTGCGCGTCCGGAGCCTGTGCTCCGCAACAGGAGAGGCCACAACAGTGAGAGTCCCGCGTACTGCAAAAAAAAAAAAACAACTCCATTATGTGACCTCTATAGCTTTCCGCCTTTGTGGAGAGCACACGTCTTCCGAGGCTTATCTAACTTTAACTTTCATATGAAGCACAGTTTAATTTCAACAGCCTTTTCTAGTGTAGAGATAGATAGAGGGTTTCTTTGTTTTTGTCTTCTTTCTTTTTTTTACAACAAAGAAATCAGTAAAAAGAATACTTAAAAAAACTGTCATTATAAAAACAGAGATTTGGGTTCCATTAAAAAAGTTGTTCGGTAGCATCTATGAGAACTGTGAGAGAGAAGGAAAAATTTTTAAAAATCTCAATCTGAGTGATAGCCATTATTTTCTGCTGCTTTGCTTTTGGTGAAAACGTAAGATGGTATTTCTTTGTTTAAAGTATAATTTTTTTTTTAACTCTGATAAATACATTTCTCTTGTCCCTAGAACTAACTATAGGATTCCCTGATCTATACCTATTATTTCTCTGTGTATCTTCATTCTCTGTGTCTCGTTTCTAACTGGTATAGTTCTAAGAATATTACTTCTGAAAATAATCTATTTGCTTTAGGCTGCTTGCTTTGTATACTTCATATTTCAAATTTTGAAACAATTTAAATGTTGCAAGTGATTTGGATTTTAGCATTCTCCCAAGAAGAGGGTCATTAGAGCACTCTGGCTTTTAGACGCCAGTCTCTTTGAAGACAGATGAGTTGTTTGTGTCAGTTACTGGAAATTTGTTAGTATAGTCTCTTACTTCTTCCTTCTGTTCTTTGGTGTTCTTCGGTTTGTACTCTTCAACTCCCCCCAATATGCCAGTTGAGTCTGTATTGTTACTCTTTGGACCAGTATTTAATCAAGCACAAGCAGTGTGGCCTCATTCATCCCTGATCTCTATGTAAACTTTCTAAAGCTTTATCATCAGATTAGCATAGTAACAACATTGATTAAATACCTACTTGTATTAGGCATCATATAAGTATTTCAGTGGATTCTCTCTTCTAATCCTCACAATAGCCCTGCCAGGTAAAAATAAATTGTCATCATCCTCATTTTTCAGCTGAGTTAACTGGGGTACAAATAAATCATTTGTCTAACATCACTTGGGGGTAGGGTTGCCAGATAACTACAGGGTGCCCAATTAAATTTGAATTTCTCATAGACAGTCATTTTTGCAAAATCCAGTAACCCTACTTGGAAAGTAAGTGGTAGAGCTGGGATTTTAAACCAGGTAATCTGGTCGTAGGGCTCAAGCTGTTAACCACTGCCTTATACTAGGAATGGAGAATAAAAAGCATATCCACCTGGATGTTCATCCAGTGTTTGGATGGCAGCTACTACCTATATATTATTATTTCTTTTAGTTGAGTTATTTTTCCTCAGCTGATTATGTTTACTATAATGTAAAAGTATGTACATTCTCTCTGATTTCAAAGTGTAACATTCAACTTCAGGCAAATTCATGTATGCTTTTTATAGCTTCTTATTTAAGTCTTTACTAATTGTATGCTAAATAGCATAAAGTGGGACCTTTTCAGTACCTGCTAATTTTAGCCATTCTCATTCATGTAAGGTCATTGTCTTCTTCCTTTTCTCAAATACAGAACGATTTAATTACATGTGTGTGCTAGAAAGACACATTTCCCTTTTCTTTTGATAAGGTCAAGCGAATAATACTTGAATAAGGTCTTTAGCAGTTCTTTGAAACACATCCTATGTGTTCTCAAAAAGTTGAGAAATTATAAAATACGCATGTAGAATTGAAAGAGGCTTTTTACTAAGAATTGCCAGGGAAGCCACCTGGCTCTGCCAAATGGTCCTACAGGGAAGCAGGGAATACTTGTTCCTGATTAATTACAATTCGGGATCGGGCTCTTTGTTCTGCATATCTAGAAACCGACTGTAAAAAACTAAAGACGTAAGAGATTGAATAACACACACTTTAAATTTGATGCTTGTGATTTCCAGTTCCAGTGGAATTACAGAGAGCATATATTAAAGAGATGACACTCTTAAAATTACTGAACCACGTGTTTAACACAAGACTTAGAGTCAAGGAATATAGAAATTGAAGAGAGGGATATTTCTTAGTTAAACCTGCCTGTAATTAAAGGACGCCTATGGGACATTTTTCTGTTGTCCAGAAGGAATTGGTTAAAATCCACAGTAGTAATAGCAAGTCAGAATTTTGGAGACAGTCCAGAAAGGAAAGTGAACAAGAAGAATCAAAGTACAGCTCTCAGCAGATGTGGTAGTGCTTGCTATAAGACTGGCCCTTCTTTTAGTCTATTCCATCTTCATGTATTTTCAGGCACAGTGTATTGAAGGATTTGTCAATTTGTGGCAAAGTCTCTCTGATTTTATAATGGTAGTCATTGCAAAGTTAGTATTTCCTTTATAGAAATCAAAACCAAATTATTTTGGACTACAATTTATTCTGTGTGAGTGAAAGTGCCTATCAGAGCTTTCAGAAGTCACTACGTTGCTACCCCGCCAGCTTTTTATTATTTTGTAGAATTCATTAATGCTCATTTACATTTTGTATTTTTAAATACAAGTACGGTATAATCACGTTTGGGACATAGTGGACTAGAAGACATTAATTAAAAAAAAAAAAAAAAGCGTCCTCGGGGCTTCCCTGGTGGCGCAGTGGTTGAGAGTCCGCCTGCCGATGCAGGGCACGCGGGTTCGTGCCCCGGTCCGGGAAGATCCCACATGCCGCGGAGCGGCTGGGCCCGTGAGCCATGGCCGCTGAGCCTGCGCGTCCGGAGCCTGTGCTCCGCAGCGGGAGAGGCCACAGCAGTGAGAGGCCCGCGTACCGAATTAAAAAAAAAAATTCGTCCTCTCTTTAATTATATAAATCTTTCCATGAAAGCAGTGACTTGGCACAGCAAAACTTATTAAACCTTCAGATCTCTAGCCTAGAAAACATAGATGGTTTTCCTTAAATACCAACTGTTGTAAATGTTGAGTTGGCTGCATAAGGACCTAGCCTGATTACCAGCTGGATTGGCATTAAGTATTTGCATTTTAAGTGACTTACATTGAAAGAAACCTTCTTTTCCCTTTCAAACTAGTTGTAAGTGGACTGTCTCCTTGTATTTGGTAAAGCTTGACAACTGAATAAGTAGTTGGGTTACATTTGAAGCAGGAGGGAACACACCATGTTTAGATTTGGATCTGGATTCAAATCCCTACTCTCCCTCTTCGTAAGTTACTTCGTCTGTTTCCTCCTCAGTATAGTGACAGTATTAAAATCATAACGACTTTCTTGACAGCTTGATGTAAGAATTGAATAATAAGTGTGTTCATTTATTGCATAATGCTTTATCGAATGCCTGTTCTGTGCCACACATTGTTCTGGGTGCTGTGAGCATCCGTGAACGTGGCAAAAACCCCTGCTCTTCATTTTAGTGGAAGAGACAACCAACCAGCATGAAAGCAAATAAACATGTAACTTTAAGTAGCGGATGACAAGTTCTGCGAAGAAAAATAAAGCCTGGCACATACAGAAAGTTTTCCCAAATTTTGTATTATGATTTTCAAAGTACAGCAAATACCTTATCCATCTGGATTCAACAATTAACTTAATGTTGAGTATATATTTGCTTTATCTGTCCATCCATACATGTGTCTGGGTGTTTGGATATCTTGGCTTATTTTTTTCTCTCAAGCCATTTGAAAATTAAGTTGCAGATATCATTATCATAATACTGGAAATGTAATAATATAATAATAAAATATGATAATATAAGATTACAATCAGTCCCTAAGTATTTCGGCAAACATCTCTTAAGAATGAGGACATTCTTCCTTACAGTAGGGATTTAACTAGCATTAGTTCTCTGTTTCCTCCAAAACCTCATGGAGAAAGCAGTCAGGGCTGTTTGTCATAGCCAATCAGAAGTGACCAAAGGATTTATAATATTTTCACGTCTTCTGAACTTAGAGAGCTGTATAGAGTTTCCTTGGGAAGAGAGCTGATATATATTTTTGAAAATTGGATGATAGATACTTTGCAGGTATATTTTTACAACCTTGCAAATTTTTCATGCTTGAAAACGTAAGAATATGAGACTAGTCTTCATCTAAGCACCATGGAGAGTGGAAATACACATCTACCAAGGAATTGCTCCAATTACAAGCTATGCTGAGCGCTTTTGCATGTTATCTTATTGAGTCTTCATAGAAACCCTTCAAGAATGCAAAAACATGTCTCTGTACTGTAAAAGAACAAGCAATCATTTCTTTTAAGTAAAAACGTTTATTTACCTGCACCTGGCCTATCCAGTGGCACAGCAAGGATTTGGATCCCTGTCTCCTAGTGTCTAAAACATGAGCAGTTTTCCTCTGTGCCCTGTTGCATTTTAAGCAGAGTTAGCCATTCACTACTTTTAGAGGATGTCTTTCAGAGTAAACAGCTAAATATGTAAGGGGAGTTGCTGATAGACGTTCCTTTATTGGTTTCTACTTCTTTTGAGCCACCTTTGTGATATACCTGGATAAAAATTTGGTTTTATATGACAATAATTATGGATTCTTTATATTTGACAGTCATATTCTGCCCAGCGCCACAGTCTAACAAGTATGATGAAAGAACTCCATACATATATACGCCTTATTTTCTCAGTTATATTCTTCTTTAAGGGTCAGGGCTGCGTCTTCTGGTTCATTGATTTTCCATCTTGAGTATGCATCACGGCCACATGAGGGTTTCTGATTCAGTAGATCTGGGGTGGGGGGGTCCGTGAATTTGCATTTCCAGCACATTCCCTGGTTGTGTTAATGCTGCTGGTCTGGTGATCACACTCCGAGAACCACTGTCTACCTGTTTGTCCCCTCTCAGTACTTACCTTGGTGCTTGTCGCTTAGTTTAAATGTCCTCTCACCTGTGACTCTTCCTTTGACTTCTATGTATTGAAACTGTCAGTTGTTCTCCAATGTTAGTGTGTAGAAGGATCATCTGGGAAACTTCTTGACAAAGCAGATTTCTGATCGGACCCCGAAACACTGATTTTTTTCAAACCCCTGAGCTGTTAATGCAGACGATCCATGGATAGCAGTTTGTGAAGTGCTGGCTTTCAGATTTGATCACGAGCTCCTCATTGCCATGACTGTATGTTGTATCTGTCTCTGGTTTTTTTTTTTGCGGTACGCGGGCCTCTCACTGTTGTGGCCTCTCCCGCTGCGGAGCTCAGGCTCCGGAGGCGCAGGCTCAGCGGCCATGGCTCATGGGCCCAGCCGCTCCGCGGCATGTGGGATCTTCCCAGACCGGGGCACGAACCCGTGTCCCCTGCATCGGCAGACGGACTCTCAACCACTGCGCCACCAGGGAAGCCCCTGTAGTACCATTCTTTGTTCATATGTCTTTCTCCCTCCAGAGTCCCTGAAGGGAAAGAACTGTCTTATTTAGGATTGTGACTTAGTGCTTAACACGATGCAGTGTTAAAAAGCAGTGGAGTTGAATACCGCCTGTGTAATCTAGCTGTGTGACCTTAAGAGAATTTACTTAGTCTCTCTGAGCCTCGGTGTCCTCTTTTATTTGATGGTGGTAGAAATACTTACTTGTTATGGAAATTAGCTCTCAGGTATGTGTAATATTTAGTGTGAT
Organism: Tursiops truncatus; assembly: GCF_011762595.2. Classification (NCBI taxonomy): domain Eukaryota; kingdom Metazoa; phylum Chordata; class Mammalia; order Artiodactyla; family Delphinidae; genus Tursiops; species Tursiops truncatus. The sequence goes on along the minus strand of NC_047035.1, from coordinate 165,318,296 downwards.
GATTTACATACAGAATGCTCCCAGTAAATGGAAATCGTTGCTATTGTGGTGGTTGTGTTATGGAAGAAGAAAAATAAATGTTGGAGTTCTTGGAACCCTCTTAATGATGACTTTAGCATCCAGATTTAAGATATGTGTCTAACATTTCATTTAAAAAATCTTTGCTTCACTGTCTCAATTAAATATCATTTTTTATTTTGCTATTTTAAGAAAATATCGTGAGGTAAAATTATGCCTTGGCTCTTTTCTTCTGCACAGGAAAACAAAGAAACCGCTTGGAGCCCATGGATACCATCTTCGTCAAACAGGTTAAGGAGGGAGGACCTGCTTTTGAAGCTGGATTGTGCACAGGTGCTTGATAGTCTTACTTAAACCTACCTTTTCATTTCTTTTCTACTTCATTTTTACCACATTTCATTTTCCATGTTTTTCCTTCTGTCTCCTACTGTATGTTTCTTCCTTTTTCTTCCTATCAGTTATTACTGTTTTTGAGACCTAGTTAGTTATATGTTTTTTGATACCCAAATGGATGGGTGGGCAGAAATACCGTAATTGATATATTGTGGACACTTTTAGTTACCACTCAGATAATGGACCCTCAGAGGCCCTCTTAACCTGTTTTGTGTACATTTAATTTTGACAAAGGTTAATAAAATAGCAAATGAAGGAGATATTCATTGAAGTAAATGAAATCATCTTGGAGCTCCAAGTTCTGGAAGAGCCTGACCTGCTAGAGGTGAATGAATTCATCCACCACAAAGAGTAGTTTAAGTCTCCAGTGCAATGCAAGCCCAGCTTCATCTGCAGCTGTCAGTGGATGTGGTCTGGTAGCTGTTCTGAAATATTTTGTGACTTTAATTAAAAAAACTAAGTAGGATTTAGTTTAGATTAATGCACACACTAAAATAGTTACCCTTTTCTCTTGTTTCTAAACATGAAATAATTTAAAAAGGGAATTAGTGAAAAACTATCTTTTACTGCCTTTTGAATAAAATGTTATCTTTGCAGCTACACATGTAAATAGTGGCTGTCGCTGGTAAGATTTATTAGAATGCATTGTTAACTTGTTAATTATCTTTTTTGTCATAGTTAAAGTAAGCCTAATTTCAATATCATTAGTATATATAAAATGTACATCAGTGAACACATAACATTCTATTAGCTAGAATGTATCATCTCTCATATTCTAAGCTTTCCAGGGTTGGGAAGATGAAGTTGAGGGACTGTGCAAAGCCCACAAAAAATACGTTTTTTCCTGTTTTCCTCTGTCCTTTCTCTCATTATTTTCCTTTCTGCTCTACTGATTTTTCTGAGTAACCAAACATCCTTTTCCCCATTAAAATGAAGAACAAGTTAATAGATATAAAGTCAAAACCATGTCCATACCCATGTTTAAGTTCTGCAGTGTAGCACTAATCAATAAACTAAATAGACTGAGAGAATACAACAAAGAAAATCAGTTGGACTAAAATTAGAGACCACTGAGATAACAAAAATAATTGTCTAAGGCTGTTAAACAGTGTTTCTCTATTAGAAAGGACAGGGTAAATGGAGGAATAAATAGTAGTTTTACAACTCAGAAGACAAATGATAGGGGCATAAATAGTATAATTGTGGTCACTTGGTGATTATACTTCTTGAGGTTTCTAAATTCATCGATGGCTGGACTCTTATTTAAAATATAGTTATATTTCATAAGTAGCTAGATATATTAAAATTTAGGTTCATTTTTGTAAAAAGACACTTTAAAAAACGAGCAAGGATATATTAAAAATAAGTATATTACTCAAGCAGTATTTCAAAAGTACTCACAAGTGACTTTTTAAAGGAATTCCTCATGTGTTATTTAATTTCTCTTTGAAGGTGATCGAATTATAAAAGTCAATGGAGAAAGTGTTATTGGAAAGACCTATTCCCAAGTAATCGCTTTAATCCAGAACAGGTAAGAGTCTTGAAATAGGATTAATTTTGGCCAAAGATGGGTTTTATAAATCACTGAAACTAGTAGGTTTAATGCAATATTGTATTCCTATAAGAAATTGATGTGCTGTGGAAATCTGAAACTTTCCCTTAAAGTGGAAAATGCATTAGAAAGTTGCCAAGAACAAACTATCTGAGGATGGCGTATTTGGTGGCTTTGTTTTGGCAAGTTTATCAGATTTGTAATTAAAATCCTTTAGAGCCTGAGAGGCATACGTTTTAGATTTACCATTAAGTTTCCTACTTTTATTTGAAGTGATAATCAAATTTCTAATTTGTTTATAATAAATATATATATAAATGCATATATAATTTATTTTAAAACCACTAAGGATAACTTATCTTAAATACCTTTTACTGAATGATATTCTTGGCTCAGATTCATTTGTTTTAACAAAGACAGCAAGAAATCGTCCTTTAATCCGTTTGCCTACATTCTACAGAATAGGATTTTGAGTTCTAAAGGTAAATAAATATTTATAGAGCGACTGATTGCAAAAATAATTTAGTCCTACTCTTTCTCTCTATCACACACCTAGAATTTTTTTTTTTAATTACAAATAAGGAAATCGAAAGCCAAAGAGGTTGCTGTATTAAATTTCTGTCAAGCATAAGCCATGACTCTGGGATCTGATTTCCAGCTCATCACCACAAGGGGTTCTTCCCAGATTCAAATACAGTAACTTTTGGATGATCTGTTGCTGTATATTAGCCATACTCACCTGTCTGTAATTAAATTGAGGTTCATTATTTTCTGAAGAATTCTATCAAGCTCCTCTAACCACGTCTAAAGCTGTTCATGCTATAATCTAACTTATGTACACGAATGCCCTAATATGTTGTCACTTTTACAGTTAGTGATGTGATCATGATTTATTGATCTCAGAGTATTCTCCTTACTGTTGGATTCTAGGTGTTCCTGACAGTGAGCCCTATTTGATCTTAAATATTGAGGAGACCTGGGCACTGGTGAAGAATTGAAAGCCTCCCTGGAGGCAGTGGGGAGATCCACCCAAATTTTCTTTTACTGCAAATAATTTAGATCATGATAAATATACCAGTATGTTTTGTCAGCCTGTAATTTAAGGGTTTTTTAGTGTATTTGTTAACATGTCTTCTTTAAAAGTACTATTTTTCCAAACAACCATAACTTAATCTTTGTTTTCCTCAAAATCCACATTAATTTTTTGTTTGTTTGTTTTTTTTTGTTACTGGTGCAGTTCATCTTTCAGAATAATAATAACACTTTGGAATGACAGTCTTAATTTTTCAACCAATAAAGCAATTTGAAAAATAAATACTGTTTTTTCATGATCTTATTTTTCTTTTAAAAAATTGTGTTCCTTTTGTCTGCAGTTGGTAGCAAATGGATTAATGCAGCACAAAGCCATTGAGATTCTGCAGTGTATTAATGTAAAAATGTATCCTTGCAGAAGAATTTATCTAAGCATCAGTATGTATTTTCTACCAACTCTAAATGTTGAAATACAAGTACCTACATATTTTCTTCGTAGAATTTATTTGAACCTGTGGTTCTAATTGTTTTACTCTTCTCTCAGCATTTATGAACCTAAAAATAAGGGTTCGAATAGAGACACCAGTAAATGATTAGATTTGGGGTTTTTTGTTTTTGTTGTTGTTTGTTTCTTAATCTCTTGATTGTATTGGGGGAAAATCTATCTGATATTGTTAGGGTAGATACTGAAGCACTTGCTGGGGATAGCAGTGTTCTTGCCGTATCTAAGTGTTAATTCCAGATCACAGGACTCGGTATAATTTATCCCTTTGAACTGTTTTAAACCTAGAGAAACTTCTCTGTTATTTTTAACAGAACACTTACAGTACCAAAATAAAATGAGACTTTGAGCTATTCCTGTAAAGGCTCTAAAATTAAATCACGGAGAAGAAAGTAAATTGTTGAGATGCTATATGGTTTTTAAAAAATGAGTCATTTTGATGGTTGTGATGGTGAACTCTGATTTCCTTCCCATTTGAGGCCAAGAGGGAATATTTCAAAATTAGGATGTTTAATATTGCCTAAAATGTTAAATTTGAGGGTTCTCTGATTATTTTTATGTTAATGTATTTTTAACTTGATAAACAGAGAATTGGTGGTAAAAATTTGTAATTTGTTCTGTGACCTGAAAGAAAATAATACACAATTATATATTGATGAGTTTTGTTCCAGGAGTATTCAATATAAGTAATATACTTCATGTTTTTAAATTAGAAACATGTTATAAAGAACACATGACTGATTATGAATAGCTCAAACATACGGCAGGGTGCCCTCTTTTGTACATAATTAGCCTATATATATAAATGACTTCTTTTCATTTTAATGATTCGGATTTGAAATGTAAAGATTTTTAAAACCCCCATATTAAACTCATAAGCAATTTAAAAAATACTTGTGAGTTAACTCTTTTTCCTTTATGTCTTTCTTGTATACTTCTGCCTCCCCTAAAATGGTATGTGTCTATTCAATTTCAGCGATACCACATTGGAACTTAGTGTTATGCCAAAAGATGAAGACATTCTCCAAGTGGTGAGTTTTATTTATTCAAATATGTGGATTGTTTTACAGTCATGAATGTTAATAAAAATTCTTTAAAGATGGAGGTGGATTAAACATTTTTTAAAAGACTCTAGGGAAAAAAAACTCAAACGCTCTGTTTTTCTCTACATTTTACCAAAAAACCAAAACAAAGGGAGAGAGAGACTATTGTCCGTTTTTTACAATTAAGCAACATGAGAATATTTTATTGATTCCGCAGTAAACTCATTGTTGTCATTTGGAATGAGATTCCTAAAGAGTTTGTTTGCCCAAATGTTGCATTCTAGATACTCCTTCAACCAAAAGCCAAGCCTCAGGGTGCAAGTACATATCCCCAGGAATTAGATTTTTTTTTTTTTTAAACTATGAGGTCAGAAATTTTATGAAAGCCATTTATTAATTTTCCAATAAGCGTTACTGTCTGTAAATTAACTTACCGAGCAGTTTTCTTAACAGTATCCATTCATTCCATTAGAAGTAATGTTCACAATGAATAGAGTCTGCACCTTAAGGGAAAAATAGGTTAGCATCTTAGAGAGGGAGTGAAACTATATAGTTGAAAATCTTTAGCATTTATCTTAAAATATCTTTCTCCTCTTGAGAAAGAAAACAAATTAACTGGAGTACTTAACTCCTTTATTAAGCTTAGATATTGCTGAGGGTAAAAAGATGATAAAATAAATTTCATTCAGGAAAATAATACTTTTCCTCAGTTGATTTTGTAGTTCAGCAGAATAAAACAGTTAGAGCTAGGAAATAGCAGTGGCTGCTGAAGATTGTTGTTGTTGTTGTTGTTTTAATTCCTTTTAGTGAATAGCTGTTGTTGCTGTTGTTTTATTACTCAGAACTGATGGAATCCTTGTGGTAGGAATGGAAATCGGAATGTTTTTTACTTGTAAGGCGTTCATTTGAACTTAGCTCAACAAAAGTCCTAAATAATCTTCTGTAAACATTTTTTTTTTTTACAAAAAAATCACTAAAGCCAATCCTGGTGATTCAGTTTATTCACTTACACATAAAATATAATTAACCAAAATCCATGGAGATCAGCCTTGTGTTTTCAAGGCATACTGATTTTATTTCAAAATGGCATGTTTACCGACAACAGGTTATTACCCTTCTTAAATGCGCAGTTCTGTTGGGGTTGAGTGTCTCAGCAAGGAAGTTGCAACCATCTGTGGTGGTTTTCTCAGTCAAGCAGCACTAGTTGTAGAGTCCTCCCCTGATCATTCAGCACAGTGAGAGAACAACAGACAACCATGGAAGGCAGTGAAGTCACTAGACTGAAAATAAATAGGGGGGTCCTCCTGTAGGGCTCCACTTATGCAAAGGACCAGGAGGTGATGCCCACACGGTAGGACGAACTTTACCTTGAACCCTTGCATTCTCCTGACTCAGAGACAGAGGGCACTTCCAAAACAGAACTGACATCTCATCTTCAGTAGTCTCTTTGCTTGCCAAGGTGAAGGCACCGGTTGGACACTGTTGAGAACAGTGAAACGTTCTATAAACATTGAGAACAGTGAAACGTTGTATAAATTCCCAGGAATGAGGCACAGAATTGCCATCCTAGCCTGCTGTGTGGGTGATGCAGGGGAGCAAGAGTGCAAGGAATCATGTTCTAAGGATGTGATCAATGGGAAATTAGGTTAATTAATTTCCTTGTGTTTTATTTAAGATAAAGGGAAAATACAAAGTGTTGCAACACAGGGAGAAGTTGGTTCACTGGGGTGACCTGAGCACACAGATCTTCAAGGTTCCTCAGGGTCCTGATATATTGTAACAGAAAATTCATCTTTAAAACTTGTTGAGTTATTTTAATCATAAGAAATTAAAAGCCCATATCCTTGATGATAAAAGAAAACCTCACTTTTAAACCCAGTCTTCATTCACATTTGCGTTAGGAAATTGAAGGAGTATATATAGTTAATGCAGACTCTCCGTTGTTCCCTGAAGGACACTGAAATGCAGTGACTTCTTTTCCACATCAATGCTTTTAGCTGGGATATCTACAAGTGGCATTTTAAAAATCTATTATAAAACCCAAAGAGAATCTGGGATTTAAAAAACCATATGTGGAAATACTTCTCTCTAACAGATTCTAGAATGAAAATGTTCTATAAGGGGCCTTCAGAAGTATTTATGTTGGTCTTAAATCTGTTACTTAAAATATATGCTTTTAAAGATGTATTTGTCCCTGTGAGGTTGAATATTCATTGTAAAGAAAACATAAACATGAACATTTTTACAGCTACTATAAACATCATTTACCCAAGAGAAAGCCTGTCTCAGTTTTTATATATTTGCCTGGGTCACGGCAGGATTGGGTGTCCATGAGCGTTTGCTCCTCAAGTGATGTATAGATCAAGTTGTTCTAGAGGTATTCAGCTCATCTTTGAGAGGTGGCATAGAAAATTTAATTTGGTTCAAAACTTACGTCATGTAAGGACAGGTATATAATAATAAATCTCATAATTCACAGAAGACAGTGACATGAGGTTGAAAAACATGAAGTAAAATTAAGAATTATTTATTATGTTATTAAACTAGTGCTAGTAATAGTACTCCTGTACTTGGCAACCTCATTTTTTAAACTAACATACATTTTCATACATTGTAAAATGTATGTACAGTGACATACATTTTAAACTAACAATAGAATAGTATTGTATTCATTTGAGTCATTTGGTGGTCTTATATTTTAGACCATGATCATAGACAAGTTCATATTTTTAAGGTGATACTACAAAATAAAAAGCACTTCCTGTTGCATTTGTAAAAAGACAAAACGATTTTGTTGCCCTCTCAGACACTGAGAGTGAATGAAATAGCCACCACCTGTCAAGTCACCTAAACAGTGACGCTGACTGAAAAAAATATGTCCTCAACGGACCCATGGTAGCTCTCAGCGCTAGAGCTGGGTGTTCTTTTCTGTGCAGACTTCAAGGTACTTCGTTAAGCCTTTAGATCCATGGACTCAAAATTCAGTTTTAAGTAGATCAGTTCTGATGGCTGTGGAGATCCTCGGGTGTGTCTGATGTTTGACGAGGGTATTTGGAGCCTTCTTTTTTTTTTTTTGCGGTACGCGGGCCTCTCACTGTTGTGGCCTCTCCCGTTGCGGAGCACAGGCTCCGGACGCGCAGGCTCAGCGGCCATGGCTCACGGGGCCCGGCCGCTCCGCGGCATGTGGGATTTTCCCGGACCGGGGCACGAACCCGTGTGCCCTGCATCGGCAGGTGGACTCTCAACCACTGCGCCACCAGGGAAGCCCCTACTTTGTGTTTTAACAGCCAGGTTAAACAGCTTTTCTCGTGTAACAGGGAAGAAAGTGATGGCACTAGGACTTGAACCCAGTTAGGCCTGAGACTGTATGTAGCCTGTACTTGAAACTAAACCACAGTCCCATACTGTCGTTGGGTCCAGATGAAGAGTGTCAGTGGCTGTTACTTTCACACTGCCGGTCAGGGTCAGAGCTGCTAGGCAAACTCATCTCTGAGATCTGTGTCCATTGCCCTAGTTACCACTCCATGAATGTGCGATATAAATTGAAAAATGTAATTTAACCCCAATTTTTCTTTAGATTTATTAGAATTACTTTCAAAATAATTATTTATTATGTTCCACAATCAGTATACTGTTCTATTTAAAATTAGGTATCCATTTGTCATGTGTGGATCAAGGTAATCTTGCTTTAGAGTAGGGAAGCGAGAACAGGAATTCTGGAGGGTTCTTTCATATTTTGCAAGTTTGAAGCAGTTACTTCTATTTTTTTAAAAAAGTATTTTAAATAATTATAAGAATAGTACTTGCTTGTTAGAAAAGTTTCAAATAATTTAGAAAGGTATAAAGTATCCACAACATCCGCTTCTCCCACGTCCCACTGTGGCATGTCTGACGTGTGTTTTAAAATTATCCAAACAGATATGTAGTTACTTTTGCTTTTATCATAAGTAATGGTATAAAATTAACAGGTCAGCCTGTGAACGCAAACTGGTAGGCAGGAATTTTAATCTTACTAGCTTATTTATTCTGCACTTTTTTGTTTGTTTTTCCTGTTTACTAGACAGTAAATATGGTACAGTAATAGTAATACTATCGCAATAGTAATAGGTATGGTAATAGTGATTTTGATGCAAGTCTACTAAAACTGAACTGAAAGATTATTTTTGGACTATTTAGCTACTGTTAGGCACTAATACATATAGTCAAGATCCAGACTGTTAACATTACATTTTATTTAAATGCTCTTTACAATTCTAATTCCAAATGAAGACTTCCGTGAGGCGTCTTTCCTTACTCCCCTCTCCTCCCCCCCCCCCCCCCGTTTAAAGAACATTTTGGATCTGTAGGCATGACGGGGCTGCTACTATTTCGTTTTCATTAGGTGTGGCTTGAATTTTAAAATATTAATTTTTAAACTACTAAGCTACTATAAGATATAAAACTTTAATACAGGGTAAAGGAAATTCAAGAAAAAATGTAGAGTGATATATAAAAGGCCTAATGAAAAAAAAAATTGGCTAAGGATTTTTTTGTCATATCCTACTGAATTCCCAAGTGCTAATCAGTCGGGAAAAATCTGAGTGTTGTCTAATTCCATCAAAACTTCCGGATATATATTGGGTTGGCTAAAAAGTTCGTTCAGTTTTAAGTAAAAATGACACATTTTTCATTTTCACCAAGAACTTTATTCAACAGCGTATTCATTAACCAAATGAACTTTTTGGCCAACTCGATACTCTGAAGTATCCATTTGGACTTAAACGTAAAAATAAAAATTATTATGAGCCAAATATGCAATTCTTATGACATTGGTTTCAAAAATTTCTGGGCCACGCCATTTCAGGCAAACTTATTGATACAGGATGATTTTGATGTCATTATAAAAGAATATAAATTGACATCATTATATAAAAATTACCTTAAGTGATATTTTGTATTGTTTAATTGGTGCCTATTGACAATTCAGAGATTCCCAGGGGGTAATTAAACCATTGAAATGTCTGACCATGGTGTCTCAGTGAAAGACTGAGTACTTTCTGACTCAAGAGAAAGCACGCCACAGTCACAGCTATGAGCAACTTATGGAGTTTAAAATTCTGTTTTCAGAGTGTAAAACCTCATTAATGGGTTCCACGTTCTTCTCAAAGAGTTGAATATTGTAATCCACCCCAGTGTTTGCGCGAGCCCCGTCTAAGGCTTTCCTCTGTAGGCAGTTTGTTTTCTAGAGGAACACTTAAAGGCATCCTGGGAGAAGGGGACTCCTTAAAATTGTCATATCATCTATTCCTAATTTACATGCCTACGCTTATTCTGGAGATAATTTGTGTCTGCACCGCACCTCTCAGCATAGCCGTAGAAGTTTATTCCCATGACTTACCTGGAACACATACCAAGCGACAGTGGCCTTTGGAGCACTGCTGATTTCCCCATGGATGTTAATTGAATGGTATTGGTTCTCAAACTTTATGAGAATGAGAAACTTTTAAATAGATAGATAAACAAACAAGCTCTTTTAGTGTCCTTGAACTGAGAGGATATGTGAGGAAATTCAGTACTACTACTGAATGAATTCATACTTTATCTCAACCATATCTGCTTGCATTAGACAGTAGTACTGTATGTGTAAGGTATTCTGTTTAGTCCGTCCACTGTTAACGCGTGGTCCACGTGTGTATATTTAAGGACCCCTTTGCCATGATTTTACCCAGAAGTGGGGACCCATGAATATAGACTATTTAGGAATCTTAGCAATATCTAAAGTATGTCAAATACCTTTTCAAGTATTTAATAGCTCTGGTCATATACTTTTATTACTAAAAGATAATATTCCTCCCCAAATTTGAATAAAGGAGGTATCTTTAAATTATTAGTTCTAGAACAGCATTTCCCAGCAGAAGTTCTAATTGTGTTAAAACCCCGGGAAAAAAATGGGTTCCGTGGCCAAATAAGTTTGTAATTTCACGTCAAGTTTTACAGCGTACATTAACGTAGTAGAGGTCTTGAGAAGTCATGAAGCCCACCAGCCAAACTTCCCCTACATCATCAGGCATAAGGAATACACCACCCCTTTCAGGTGATGCTTAATAAAATTGCACAAACACGCTCTAACAATACTGTACCAGCGAGTCCACTCATCCACACACAGGTTTCCTGTCACGGAACAGTGCTGGCGCTACTACAATCAGCATTAAAAAGATAAGCTTGTTACGTCAGTGGCACATAGCCAAAATGTGTATTTTGACTGACTGTGTTCATACCTTAGAAATATTATGGCATGCATGTTTTTTTTAGCTACTGGGCTTTCATTTCTCACTGCATCCTGGTTTAGGTTCTATAATATTCTTTAGAAGTTAAAAAGAATTACTCTGGAAGTAATATTCTTTATGTCCATCCAGTAGCTATTTTCATAAGCTTAATAAAATAGGCCAAAAGGTACAGCATTGGAAGATCTTAATTTTTGAGGGAAACCCATTTGATAAAACAGCCATTCTTTCATTCCAAATCCTAGTGTACAGGCAGCTGCAGTCAGCTGACAGCTTGTGGTTATGCTCTGATTTACAGGGGAAGGAGGAGGTTGTACTATTTTAAATGCATAATAGAGCATTCGTTTTGTCATCTGGAAGCAGAGATGGAAGAAACTCAGGGGAAATGAGAGGCATCAATGTTGCTGTTGTGGAAGGGAAGCTTTGTGGCACATTATCAGACAGCAGTGCATATTGAAGAAAATATCTGTTAGGAATGCATGTCACCAGATGTATTTTGTTTTCGAGAATGGTAGACAGATCAAATAAGAACCAGATAAAAGCGTGAGAAAAAGATGCTCAGAAGGATACTGAAGTTACTCTTTATGCCTCACTGCCCTTTACTTCTCTTGGTACCTTCCAGAGGAATCAGTATAGATGTATTTTTAGGTTGCTGTTCTCCAGCATCAATATGACAACATGATTCTGTCTTTATATCAGTAAGCAGCTTCTACTATGTTTTCCTATTTTCTGCTAGCTACAATTTACAAAGGATGTCACAGCTCTGGTAAGAACTGCACAGAAGCCATTTCCTTGCTTTATAAATCATGTTTTGTAGAGATTTGTAATAAGCCAATCTATTAAAACTGTAAGTTTGCTTAGAGGAATCTCTCCGTGGTGTTAATCTTACTAATTTGCAGAATGTGTTTGTGATATATTATTTTCTTTCTTTCTTTCTTTTTATGTTTGGTTTTCTTTCGTATCCTGTGCATAATTGGTGTTAAAACATAACATCTATCTGCATCTGTATTTTTTTAATTATCTCACACTCTCTCTTCTCCTAGTACTTTGCTGTTATGTTATGTTTGTGGCTGCACCTGAGCTTTGCAAGCTGTCTAATGCAAAGAGAGGATGTGATGATAGTCTTGAATTAAGCTTGTTTGGATTAGGGGAGGGTGTGTAACATGACACCACACCTAACTGTCTCAGCTGTTGGACATAGTCCTGAATTATATCGGTTAGCTCTGTTTTATAGAGTCTTGTTACTTAATTTGTTATTTTTAAGTTGTAAAAAACATTCCTAGATAATTTCGTGAATAATTGATAAAAAATAATTGGAGCTGCATGCCTGCCTGTTAGTAATAGAGAAATGTCTCCTTATAACAGGTAAAAGAGACCAAATAAATTTGTACGATACAATTTTGCATTACCGTAAAATAAAAAAGTATAAATTATATACCAGGAAGATGAATTACCTTTTTTCATATTTTACGCCTTTAATATGTACTTAATTTCTTAAGTGTGCATATTCTCTATTTCTCCTGGCTGTTGGAGGATTTAATTTATCAAAATGGATTATTTTTAGCGACTCAGTAATCATTAATTGGCAAGACAGTGTTCAATGTAATATTTATGATAGCAGCAGTGCCTAAAGTGAAGATGTATTTGGTGAAGATTTTAAATATTTTCACCTTCACCCTGGCAAAAGATCAGAGTCTTGTTTTGCTGAGATTTATTAGGCAGCCATTTAACCTGCCAACTGCTGGGGAAAAAAATCATAAAACTCGAAAGGGGACATTTTTAGAAGCAAGTCGTCCGTATCTAATTAATGGTGGCGAGGGCAGGGCGGAGTTTGCTGCGTTTCAGGTCTATTGAGAAGATAAGCAGTTGTAATTTATATTTTTTGCAAATTCTACAATTTATTTGATTTCTGAGAGACTAGCCCTTTTCTGAATTTGTGGAGTACCCTTGCACTGTGTTTGCCTGCATGCTTTAGTGAATGCCACCCAAGGGCAGGGCACCGTAAAATAACATAGTGCATCGCAAGAATGGAAACAGGTGTTCCTTTGATGACTCTGAAGTGACCCCTTTCTCTCATCTTCATGTAGGCGTATTCTCAAGATGCCTACCTGAAGGGCAACGAAGCCTACAGCGGCAATGCCCGCAACATACCTGAACCTCCACCAGTCTGCTACCCCTGGCTGCCACCCGCCCCTCCCGCCCCGGTGCCGCCCCCTGAAACAGCTCCTCCAGACTCCTCCACGAGCAAACCGCAGACCAGTCCCCCAGTATTGACGCAGCCCGGCAGGGCCTACAGGATGGAAATACAAGTGCCTCCGTCACCACCAGAGGTGGCCAAGTCAAACACGGCAGTGTGTGTCTGCAGTGAAAGCGTAAGGACCGTCATTGTACCTTCTGAGAAGGTTATAGATTTGTTACCTAGTAGAAGCAACCACACGGTTCCCTCCCACAGAACTGAGGAAGTGAGGTATGGCAGGAACGAGCAGACCTCTTTCAAAACAGCATCAAGAACCACATCGCCACCATCCTCGATTCCCACGTCCCATCTAATCCATCAGACCGGCTCCAGGTCGTTGGAACCTTCTGGCATTTTACTTAAATCAGGCCATTACAGTGGACACTCAGAAGGACTGGCAAGCAGCAGGTCTCCAGCTGTGGATTCTCCTCCCGTATCTGTCAATCACTATTCTCCAAACTCCCATCAGCACATAGACTGGAAAAACTATAAAACTTACAAAGAGTATATTGATAACCGGCGGTTGCACATGGGTTGTCGGACAATTCAAGAAAGGTTAGATAGTTTAAGAGCAGCCTCGCAGAGCACAACAGATTATAACCAGGTGGTACTGAACCGCGCTGCCTTGCAGATACGACGTCGGAGCACCTCTCAGGACCGAGTGCCCCAGTCCGTTCAGATCCGGCAACGCAGCGTGTCTCAGGAGAGGCTGGAGGACTCTGTGTTAATGAAGTACTGTCCAAGGAGTGCATCTCAAGGAGCGCTGACATCTCCTTCTATTAGTTTTAGTAACCATAGAACTCGCTCGTGGGATTTTATCCAGGGACAGGGTGAAACCTTAGAAAACGTCCATTCTGAATGCCCACCACCCGATGTAAAGGGAGAACGAAAGCAGACTTACAAGTGGAGTGGATTTACCGAGCAGGATGATCGGCGAGGTATTTATGAAAGGCATAGGCAGCAAGAAATTCACAAATCTTTCCGAGGTTCCAATTTTACAGTGGCTCCGAGTGTTGTGAATTCTGACAACAGGCGAGTGAGTGGCAGAGGGGTGGAATTGGTGTCTCAGTTTAAAAGAATTCCAGCAGATCTGAAACCACTGCAGCCCAACAGAAATTTTCAAACTACCTGCGGAATGTCCCAGCCTCGAGGTATTTCACAAGACAGGTCACCTCTTGTGAAAGTCCGAAATAATTCTCTGAAAGCACCTACGCACGTCACAAAACCACCCTCCAGCCAGAACTCGTTTGTTTCCATCAAAGACCAAAGACCAGTAAATCACTTGCATCAAAACAGTCTCTTGAATCAGCAGACATGGTTAAGGACTGAAAGTGCCCGCGATCACCAAGTGGACACTGGGAAGCCCCCCTCTCTATCCGGAGCTTCTGTTAAGCCCGCCCCTCCGATGAGTGAGAACGCTGGCACCCCAGATTTGGAATTATCCGTCACTCAAAGGAATCAAGATTTAAATTTACAAGAGGCTGAAATTCAGCAATCAAATGCTGTAGATAATAAAGAAACTGTCATCCTAAGAGAAAAACCTCCATCTGGTCGCCAAACGCCGCAGCCTTTAAGGCATCAGTCTTACATCTTGGCAGTGAATGACCAAGAGCCCGGTTCAGACACCACTTGCTGGCTACCTAATGATGCTCGCCGCGAGGTCCATATAAAAAGAATGGAGGAGAGGAAGGCCTCAAGTACCAGTCCACCCGGTGATTCCTTGGCTTCCATCCCATTTATAGGTGAGCTCACTTAATGGTCATTGGCTAGTACGTCACATAATTAACACATCTTTTCAGCAAAGTATTTCTAGTTCAACAGGTACAGGAGTTTTACACTGTGATCTTAAAACACTTGTTCCACATTTTCTACACTCTTTTAAAACCAGAGCCATAAGCTTTTACTCTCAAAAATTATTTCTAGTATCCATTTTCCTGTTTTGTTTTTAAAGTTTACATACTCAGTACTCATTTTTAATTTTTTTTTTTTGCGGTACGCGGGCCTCTCACTGTTGCGGCCTCCCCCGTTGCGGAGCACAGGCTCCGGACGCGCAGGCTCAGCGGCCATGGCTCACAGGCCCAGCCACTCCGTGGCACGAACCCGCGTCCCCTGCATCGGCAGGCGGACTCTCAACCACTGCGGCACCAGGGAAGCCCTTTCATTTAGATTTTAATGAGACAAATCCCCACCGCCTGGGGTGGGGTCAGGAGACCCATCAGCAAACCAGATTGTGCTTAGTTGTTGATTCAGCTGAAACAAAAGCCAAGTGGAACCGCTTTGACCGCTAGTAATCAACCTTTCATTTAAACAGTGCTTTTTACTTTCTAAAGCTTATTTCTTTGTAAATTTTAACTTGTGGGCCAACTGAAAAGACCTCTTTGTTGTCACATTACTTTGTCTTAGAATCAATCCTGGACTACATGGGGGGAAATTACTTAAATTACAAGCATGTGCCCTGATCCAGAACACCTATCATGTTGACTGAGGCTTTAGTCTGCTCACATGCCCCAGGTATATTATCCACAAAGCAGCCAGTGTGTTTTTAAAAATATAAATAGGATCATTTCACTCCTGATCAGAACCCTTTTTTACTTCCCGTGTTACTCAGAATAGAACCCAGAACCCGACTGAGGTGGACAAGGCCCTCTGTGATCTGGGTCACAACCCTACTCCACCTCTCACCCCTACCTCCCGTCTTCCTGTGCACGCTGTCTTCACACACGCCAGCCTCCTAGCAGTCCTGAAACGCGCCAAGCACACCCTGCTTCAGCGCCCTGGCACCAGTTCCAAGCCTTGGAGTGCATTCCAGAGATATTCACAAGACTCGCGCGCTCTCAGTACATTTGGGCCTCTGCTCAGATACTACCTTATCAAAGCAGCCTTTCCAGACCAGCCTATCTAAAATACACACAGAACCTGACATTCTCTATCTCCTTAAGCTACTTTATTTATCTTTATACCACTTGTTTCCACTTGGCATTTGTATTTTTTGTTTATTACATGTTTCTCTGCAGAGCTAAAACATGAACTACGTGAGAGCCAGGATTTTAGATCTTTTGTTCACTTCTGTGTCCTTCATGCCTGGCATAGAGAAGGCACTCAATATTTGTCGAAATAATAGGTGAATGATAATTTTGATTTGATGGTTAAATGTGTAGCAAAACAAAACAAATTTTCATCATAATTACTATGCAGCTCTAAGATATCATATGCTAACAGGATCATCATATATGTCCTTCGTATTCTCTTCATTTAATAAATGAGAAATTTAAGCTATTGAGAGGTTAAATAACTTCCCCAAAGTCACACAGTCAGTATGCAATAGAGACTTCCCTGATTCAGCCTCATTGCAGAGCACAACTCCAGAGGGCACCATTTATACAGAATGCGTTGTGAACAGCGCCCTCTGGAGGTGTGTGATGCAAGGCTTGCTTTGAGGCCAAGGCCATACTCTCACTCAACCTGTTACCCCATAGGTTCAGGAAGAGTTTGCCATAATTTTGTAATATATTGTATTCTCTGTCAGTACTGTTTCAGACTTTTTCTCTTCTAGAGAAACTTTTTAAAGCCATTGAGCTCTTGGACTGTCAGGTGACACTGTCAGAATCAGTTTTTTAAAACAGTCCCACATAACTTATATTTTATAAATGTGGCGTATTCAAGTTGTAAACATTGCAGGGACTCTCAACCTAAATTGTGCTCATATTTGTATCTGTATCCTTAAGGCCGGCCTCAAAGAGTAGTAGATTTCCATTGTAGATGGAAATGATAGATATTTTATAGAAATTATGATTTTATGATTTTTTTTTAAACATACAAAGCCCTACAACCCATGGCTGTATTTCCCAGGCCTGTGAGATGTTACCAGAATAATGGCATTATACTTTCTTCCTACTTAGTAAGAATAATATAATGAAATTATATTGGAGTAATAATAAGTTCGCTAGTTATATCTGTTAATATTTCTAGGTACAGGAATAAATCAAAAGGTGAATTGTGCTTTTAAAGAGAAGTTTGGCTAAAATATAAAACAAAAATCTATTCTATATACATAAAGATTTAGAATAATTATTAAAATAGACCATTTTGTTTGTTTATTAAAAATAAAAATACTAATTTGTTCTGATCACATTCTACTTTAAGTACTTATTAGAGTCGCCTTAGTTCCTACTGGATGACATCTTCTGTTTTATGAATCATGACTTAAAAGTCCCCCAGCATAGAAGTGTCTTTATAATCCATTTATTTCCTGTATGCCTCCCAGGACTTTAATATATTGCATATGGTTACTCTGGTATGTCATTTGAACAGTACCAGCGGAATAGGGTAGAATACAGAACGGAGATATGAACACAGTATTGATTTTACTGTTCAGATGTAAATGCTGTCTATGGATGTAAGTGTTCTTAAGTTCCAAAATTTAATATTGAAATCCTTTTATTATTGAGCTTCAGAGTTTTATCTGACCAATGGGTATTTGTCTTTCCAATCTAGCTTTTTTTTTTTTGCGGTACGCGGGCCTCTCACTGTTACGGCCTCTCCCGTTGTGGAGCACAGGCTCAGCGGCCATGGCTCACGGGCCCAGCCACTCCGCAGCATGTGGGATCCTCCCGGACCGGGGCACGAACCCGTGTCCCCTGCATCGGCAGGCGGACCCTCAACCACTGCGCCACCAGGGAAGCCCCAATCTAGCTATTTTTAAAAATATGTGTTTTACTGGGATGACTTCAGCATTGAAATGGACTAAAAGAGACTATTTGCAATGTTTCTCAAAGTATTTTCTAGGAACACTAATTCCATTTGATAAAGGGGGAAAAACAAAGATCAGTGGTCAAATAAATTGAGAAATGCTGGGTTTTGAAAGTTAAACAAGTTTTGTCTGTCTTCACCATAGAACTCTCAGCATCATTAACATGCTCCTATATGTCGTGAATTTTCTAGACAGGATGTAGTACAATTTGTCTTAGAAGTATTTGACCATGAATCCTTTCTTTCATTTAGAGTATTTCAGTTCAGTTTAGTATACCATAAAACACACTTTGGAGAATGTTGGTCTATACTCTATGCTATTTTATGGAACATTTAAATTAAAAGGAAGAAAAGCAAAGAATTAAGGCTTGCTGTTGTATCGTCACACTACAGGGTCTTTAATAGTCCGTGAATTTAATAGTTATTTTTGTTACTTGAAAACATTATAACCAATGCAAAATAAATAAGTAAGTAAGTAAATAGGTGCCTTGGCTTTATTCCCAAAATATCACAGAATGGAGCCAATTTATTTACTTAGTTATCTGTGTAATACAGAGCTAACGAAACGTCTTGCAGAAGGAAAATTTTCCAACATTTCGTTACACATTTAATATCTAATATTCCTTTGGGGTCACAAAGACTTAGAAAAATGAAGAAAATAAACGACTTTTTTTTAAAATTAGGAATATCGGTCATTAGCAGTAATTTGTTTATGGCCACTCCCACACATACATGCTCTTGTAAAGCTTCATAGTAAGTCCTGAAAATAAATTTCAACATCTTTCACAAGTAAACACAAAACGAGTAATGAGTTCCTAAGTAATTTGTTCTATAGCAGCAGGTATTAAGGTGTATTCTCCAATCCTGATTTTCTATCTTTCTTTTTACTACTCATAACTATTAATATAAAGAAACCAGCTGTATTACCCGCATCGAGTTCCTCTCAAATTCCTTCTCCCCTCTTTTTTGCCGTACTTTTACTACTTCTTGTTCTTCTCACCCTAAAGTTGGCCAGTATGTGTGTACTTAATTAGGATTAGCCTAACTAAAATTGAATTTGATTGGTGCAGCCATGCTGGCCCTGGCATTTTAAACCAATTTAGAAGTTTTGTAGGATATAGCTTGATTACAGTGTCTCTGTAGGTAAGTTTAGCTATCTGAAATTTACCCAAAAGGGCTGGGACTGGGTGATTGGGTGACTAAATAATAATTCTGCATTTAATATTCCCTCTTCTTAGCTCAGATTCCCCAAGTTTGAATTGGCATCTTCTTACTAGATAAATTTCTGTGTTCCAAGTTTAACGAAACTGCTCACCACAGAATAATTTTAGATGTTCATTTATCTTCCTTTTGGTAGTTGGCTTTTATCCCAAAATATTTCAAATTGATCTGTAGCACACCTTATAGAATACTATGCTTATTTCCTTAGGGAAATAAAAATTTTTTAAACTTCACACTTATAAAAATTATAGAATTGTATCCCTAAAGCAGACTTTCTGGATTTTCAGCTAGTTCCTTTAGTGTTGAAAAGAGATCCAATAGTAACTACACTCTCAGCCAGATCTGTCAGTTTTTAAAATAAATGCAAACCTCAAAAGCCCCCTAAAAAATCCT
Source organism: Tursiops truncatus (assembly GCF_011762595.2). Taxonomy (NCBI): domain Eukaryota; kingdom Metazoa; phylum Chordata; class Mammalia; order Artiodactyla; family Delphinidae; genus Tursiops; species Tursiops truncatus. The sequence goes on along the minus strand of NC_047035.1, from coordinate 165,298,894 downwards.
TGGCTTATGAAAGCCCCAGAGTATTTCATATTCTTACATAAATTAAACAGATACTTTTATCCCTTTTGTGGATTTATTGTTGTAGTCCCCTTGAGCTAGAAGTGACCCTGATAATCCTAGTCCAATTTCTTTATAGGGAATGAATTTAATACCCTGAGGAATTAAGTGGCTTCCACGAAGTCCAGCAAGACAAGTCCTTGGCCCCCTCCCCTGCTCGGTCTTCCCATTCCTAACAGCTGGCTTATTCTGTGTGCTAAAATAAATCGTCCGAAGATGGATTTGTGACATCGGTGCCTAATAGTTATTAATTTCTTTTAAGGTAAATGTTGGATTCCTTGAAATTAGTACTTCCAGCATTTGTCAGCTGGCAAGCTGGGTCATCTTTCATACACATGCGCCTCTCACATACACACAAAGCCATGAAATCTTGCAACCTCTGGTTAACTTGTCTGACCCACATGCAGCCAAGTAACTGTGACACATTCCCGGTGGTTCTTTCAATAATGAATACTGATCACTGTTGTATTATTTTATCATTACTGACGATACCTATTTCCTCTCACCTTACAGATGAGCCTACTAGCCCCAGCATCGATCACGATATCCCACACATCCCCGCCTCTGCGGTCATCTCTGCTTCCACCTCCCAGGTACCCTCCATAGCAGCGGCCCCTCCCAGCCTCACAACGTCAGCTCCTTTAATTCGACGTCAGCTCTCTCATGACCAGGGTACGTTTCAAGGAGCGGTTATGTGAACTGTCTTATGTTCTCAGTTTTCCATTTAAAATACTGTGACACCCCCTGATCTCCTCGCCATTTAAAAAGAATCTGGAAACCACGTGCACATGTGTAAATGTTGGGTTTTGATTGCAGAATCTGTTGGACCTCCCAGCCTGGATGCCCAGCCCAGCTCAAAGACAGAACGATCAAAATCATACGATGAGGGCCTGGATGATTACAGAGAAGATGCAAAACTGTAAGTCTCAAGCGTGTTATCTTAAATACTTGTTAGTGGCTGCTCAGTATGGCCTTGACATGTAAATACTGAATTTACTGATGTCTTTTATATTTTCTAACTTTATGACATTAGAAATGCAAATAAAAAAGCAAAGTTGCGGGCTTTCCTGGTGGCGCAGTGGTTGAGAGTCCATCTGCCAATGCAGGGGACACGGGTTCGTGCCCCGGTCTGGGAAGATCCCACATGCCGCGGAGCGGCTGGGCCCGTGAGCCATGGCCGCTGAGCCTGCGCGTCCGGAGCCTGTGCTCCGCAATGGGAGAGGCCATAACAGTGAGAGGCCTGCGTACCGAAAAAAAAAAAAATCAAAGTTGTGACATGATAATACATTCAATTGAATTTTTAAAAAAATTAATGTTTAAAAATCAGTAATACACAAACATAATACAAAAATACATATAAAAATATATATATTAAATAATTACTTCTGCTTTAGGCCTTCAGTCACCCAGTTCTACTCTCAGACATAACTGTGCCATCATTTTCTTTTGTATAATTCCAGAGCTGTTCTGTGCATAAAGCCATACACGCGTTTACGTACGCTTGTATACGTCTGTGTGCTGATTGTTTGTATAAACAGATGATAGGTGCGCTACACACTGGTCTTGGAGAGCATTCAGTGCATGTATGCCTGGCTTATTCTTTTTCATGATTGTTTAATTTTCCACTGAGTAGTTATACCATAATATATTTAACTGGTGTTCTGTATTCTAACAGACGTTTAGGTTGATCAAATCTTATGCTACAACAAATAATCCTTCGGTGCCTATATTTGTACATAGTTCATTTAGCATATATGTGAGTACAGTTGGAAAAAGGATTGTTACATCAAAGGGTATGTGTATTTTTTACTTTAATATCTATTGTCAGTTGCTTTCCAACTTATTCCTCCTGAACCAGCTGCCTGAGGGGAGTCTGTGTGAGGTGTGGCCAAGGGCAGTGGCAGTGGCTAGCAGGGATTTTTCTAATGATGCAGAGTGGGATGTGTGAGCCGTTTTAGCCTTTACTCTCCCTCATTAAAAGGTATCAGTAAACAGCCACATTTCAGAGTCGCCTTCACCTTACCCCAGCTACACAGTGCTTCCTGCAAAGATGGCAGGACCGTGTGTTTCCTCCTTCATCCTCACCTCCCCTGATGCCCCATGGTGATCAGTGAGGCTCCTGTCACTGGTACCCCCTTTCCTGTTGTTCCAACAAGGAAAGCTTGGTTTTGATCTCTCAGAAAACAGTGCTCTGCAGTTTTGTTGGAGACGTGTAAGCACTGGCGCCCTCTCTCCCCGTATCCACTTTTTACTTCACTGCATTTAACCCCACTTCTTCATATGCTGTAGTTCAGATTACAGGCGTCTCCTGATGTTGTTGAAGATGAGTTTGCGTATCTATTTCTGGTTGCCTTGTTGGGGGGTGGGGGGCTCTGAGAGGAGAGGACAGCGCCATCTTCGATCACACCTTAAAATCCTAAGTTCCTTAATGAACTTTGAATTAAAACAACAAGAAAACAACTTTGTCCCATAAGGTTAAATTGTTTTTGAATAATTAATGTGGACCTGTCCTCTGAAGCCCTAAGCTTATTCAGTGTCAGCTGCTGTTCTCTGTACTGAAACATCCAGAATATGGTCAGAGGGAAGAGTGGCGGCCATGACCAGCCCTGACAATGCACTTGCTGCCGCCGTGTCCACAAGCTGGACAAGTGTGGAAGTGCCTGTCTCTATCTGACCGCTGATGGTGACCACTGACCAGTCATTATTGACAGTGTGGAAATCCGTAATAGAGCATCACACCTGTGGGTAAATAATAACATAACGGCCAATGTTCAGTCTGAGTAGCTTTTTCCTTGATACAAAAAAAAAAAGGATAAGAAAATCTCACCTTTTATTCAGAGATGGTTTTAACTTACAGTTTAAGAAAACTTCTATCATGGAATAGAAAGTTTAAGTACTTATAAAGTTTAGGTACTTATAAAACTAGCTGTTTTTCCTCATTTGCATCAAACTCTGATCATTTAACATGGTAACGATGAAATGTCAGCTTATTAATGAAAGGGTAGTTGTAATAGTCAAACTACTTTTACATCTTTAAGGTATTTTTATGCATTTACTGCAAATATTGATAGACTTCTTTTCCAACAGGTCCTTTAAGCATGTATCTAGCCTGAAGGGAATCAAGGTAGGTATTCAGTATTTTTAAAATATCGGTAAATGATAAATGTTTCTATTTACCTGAATTTACTTTAGCTCTTCATAGAGAATTATTTCTTTTATCCGTTAGGTATTTCATATTTAAATATCATAACCTCCTATTCTATAACTTTCAAGTGCATTTGGAAAATATCACTCTAAGTTGTGATTTCTAAACATATTCATCAAATATACAGCAGTTTACACACATTGTGCTGATTTTTCTTATTTTGTAAGTTTACGGACAAATATTTAACTGCCCAGCAGTATGTTTTTTTTTTCTATCCTCAACATTATTATTTCCTGCCTCCCCCCAATTCCCCCCAATACGATCCGCCCTGTCCTCTCTTGTCTATCCTTCCCTCATGCCTTTCCCTCAGTGAAACAATAAAAGCTGTTAGACAGGAATTTCCTTATTTTACCTTCTCCAAAAATACCAGGACCTTCATTTATACCCACACTTTCTGCCTTCCTTACTCTTATCTTAATAAGTATCTTTTTACGTGGCACATTATCCTATTAAGCACAAACACCCAGGTTTCTGCTTTGGATTCCATCACTTTTCACTTTCTCAAGACCCCTGTCTCTTCTGCATAATCACTCTTTCCATTGGCTCAGTCACCATCACATAGAAGCATGTTCTGTGATTTCCTGTATTTAAAAGAAAAACCTTCCTCGAATCCACGTCCCCCTCTGTTTACTGCTCCGATTTACTCTTCCATTTTTCATAGCAAAATTCTTTGGGAAAAAAATTGTTGGTAGTTTCTACTTTCCCACATCACGTCTTTCTCACCCCACACGCATCAGAATGACACTGTTCAGGCCAAGGTTACCAGTGACACTCAGGTTCCAGAACAACTGGCTGCTTGGGTTTTTCACTTACTTGACCTTTCAGGAGTATCCAGCGTAATTTCCCACTTACTTCCTGAAACACCTTCTTCTGCTGGTTTCCATTTCTGCCTCTGTGTAATATTTAAAATGTTGGAAAGTCTAGAGCTGGTTCTGACTCCCCTTTCCTCTCCACCTACCGTCATTTCCTTGGTGCTCCTACCCAGAGATCTCCCCGAGTGTATATTGCCAGCCTTGACCTCTTCCCCAAACTGAGGCTCATGTGGGCTCTTGCCCTGCACCATCACCATTTGGACGTTTAACAAGCAGTTCAAGGTTTCCATGACTAAGTAGACCTCAGGGACCGACCCCCCCAGACATGTGTATCCCTCCTTTTCCCTCATCTGTCTAAGTCCGTTTCAATTTACCCACTTGTTCAAGCACCAGGTCTAGGAATGAAGCTTGTTTTTTCTTTTCCCTTTCAAGTACCGTCCGCTCTACCTCCAGAACATACCCTGAACCTATACCTTCCTCTCTGTCTTCACTTTCGCTACTTTAGTCCCAGCTGCCACCGTCCCTCACCTGGATTCCCACAGTACCACCTCCTTTCATGGTTGTCCCTTTCAAATCCGTTCTCCAGGTAGCAAGCAGAGCAACCTTTCAGCTGTATGATCAGATGATGTTACTCCTCTGATTCATCACTTCATGGCCTCCCACACACTCCTGCCACAGCCTGAAGTACCCTGAACAATCTATAACTAGCTGTTTCTCTTACTTCCGTGGAAAAGTGAACATTTAAAATGATAACAGTGAGGGAATGCCCTCAGGGTCCATTGGTTAGGACTCTGCGCTTCCATTGCAGGGGTCACGGGTTCAATCCCTGGTTGGGGAGCTAAGATCCCACATGCCTTGATGTGGCCAAAAAAAAAATGATAACAATGAACGTACATTCAGTAGCTATATATTCTCCCTGAATTTTTCTTTCCCCTGATCTTTCGTGGTTGCCTCTTTTTAAAATGTTTTCTCCAAATTTCATCTCACATGTTCTTTCTGCAGAGAGGTCTCACCTCAGCACCACCAGTTAATAGCTGCTGCTCTGTTGTTCCTTATTGCATCTCCCTGTTTCATTCTCCGAATGGCACTAATCACAATCTGATCATTTTCTTGTTTTATTTTTCTTTCTTCTTTGCCTTTTCCCACTAAAATGTGAGCTCTTGAGAGTAGGTAAATTATACTATTTCTATTATTTTTTAGTGGTTAAAAAAATTCCTTCAGGGGACTTTAAAAAGTCCCTGATGGATACCCATTTTTTTAAAAAGCAAAACCAGAAATTTTTCTAATGTAATTGATAAAGTTAGGGTTTTTCAAAAATAGCCTTTCATTTCGAAGATTTAGTAAAAGTCTTTTTCAGCAAAACAATTTCAACATGCAAATACTTATAAAGAAAAAAGCTGACATTTGCTATGTTTTCTTTGGCCTTTTCTATAGATCACAGACAGCCAAAAGTCCTCAGAAGATTCTGGATCCCGGAAAGATTCTTCCTCAGAGGTTTTCAGCGATGCTGCCAAGGAAGGGTGGCTTCATTTCAGGCCACTTGTCACTGATAGGGGCAAGGTAGTGTGTTTTCTCAGCTACTGTGAGCGTGTGAAATGCAGGCCCTGAAAAGTAAAGCATTAAGTCTCTATACATAAAACGGTAAAATAGCCAGAATAAAGAGTGGAAAACGTTTATAAGCATCTTTCTCTACATAAAGGAAAAGTTATTTTTACAAATTCTAATCAGAGATTTAATTTTATACCTTTTTCATCCTTTATATCAATTACATATGGAATATGTTGTTTTGCGTCTTATCAGTGTAAAAGAGACATGGGAGTATTTAAGAAGGAACTCTGATTTTCTTATTAAGTAGTTTATTACCCATGGATTATTACAGAGTAGTACTTTAGGGACCAGCAGTTCTCCATATTAATAATTTAAAAATTTTTATTCAGTATCTCCCAGTTTACTCAAGTTGCCTTTATTTATTTATTTTTTTTGAGTTGTTTTTTTTTTTAACATCTTTATTGGAGTATAATTCCTTTACAATGGTGTGTTAGTTTCTGCTGTATAACAAAGTAAATCAGTTATACATGTACATATATCCCCATATCTCCTCCCTCTTGCATCTCCCTCCCACGCTCCCTATCCCCCCCTCTAGGTGGTCACAAAGCACCGAGCTGATGTCCCTGTGCTATGCGGCTGCTTCCCACTAGCTATCTATTTTACATTTGGTAGTGTATCTATGTCCATTCCACTCTTGCACTTTGTCCCAGCTTACCCTTCCCCCTCCTCATGTCCTCAAGTCCATTCATCAGAACCACTTTTTTTTTTTTTTTAAGATTCCAGATATATGTGTTAGCATACGGTATTTGTTTTTCTCTTCAAGACTTGCTTCACTCTGTATGACAGTCTCTAGGTACGTCCACCTCACTACAAATAACTCAGTTTCATTTCTTTTTATGGCTGAATAATATTCCACTGTATATATGTGCCACATCTTCTTCATCCATTCATCTGTCAGTGGACACTTAGGTTACTTCCATGTCCTGGCTATTGTAAATAGAGCTGCAGTGAACATTGTGGTACATGACTCTTTTTGAATTATGGTCTCCTCAGGGTATATGCCCAGTAGTGGGATTGCTGGGTCATATGGTAGTTCTATTTTTAGATTTTTAAGGAACCTCCATGGTGTTCTCCACAGTGGCTGTATCAATTTACATTCCCACCAACAGTGCAAGAGGGTTCCCTTTTCTCCACACCCTCTCCAGCATTTATTGTTTGTAGATTTTTTGATGACCATTCTGACTGGTGTGAGGTGAAACCTCATTGTAGTTTTGATTTGCATTTCTCTAATGATTAGTGATATTGAGCATCCTTTCATGTGTTTGTTGACAATCTGTATATCTTCTCTGGAGAAATGTCTATTTAGGTCTTCTGCCCATTTTTGGACTGGGTTGTTTGTGTGTTTTGATATTGAGTGCTTGTATATTTTGGAGATGAATCTGTTGTCAGTGGCTTCGTTTGTAAATATTTTCTCCCATTCTGAGGATTCTCTTTTCATCTTGTTTATGGTTCCCTTTGCTGTGCAAAAGCGCTTAAGTTTCATTAGGTCCCATTTGTTTATTTTTGTTTTTATTTCCATTTCTCTAGGAGGTGGATCAAAAAGGATCTTGCTGTGATTTATGTCATGGAGTGTTCTGCCTATGTTTTCCTCTAAGAATTTTATAGTGTCTGGCCTTACATTTAGGTCTTTAATACATTTTGAGTTTATTTTTGTGTATGGTGTTAGGGAGTGTTTTAATTTCATTCTTTTCATGTAGCTGTCCAGTTTTCCCAGCACCACTTATTGAAGAGGCTGTCTTTTCCCCATTGTGTATTCTTGCATCCTTTATCAAAGATAAAGTGACCATATGGGCGTGGGTTTATCTCTGGGCTTTCTATCCTGTTCCATTGATCTATATTTCTGTTTTTGTGCCAGTACCATACTGTCTTGATTACTGTAGCTTTGTAGTATAGTCTGAAGTCAGGGAGCCTGATTCCTCCAGCTCCGTTTTTCCTTCACAAAATTGCTTTGGCTATTCGGTATCTTTCGTGTTTCCATACAAATTGTGGAATTTTTTGTTCTAGTTCTGGGGAAAATGCCATTGGTAGTTTGATAGGGATTGCATTGAATCTGTAGATTGCTTTGGGTACTGTAGTCATTTTCACAATGTTGATTCTTCCAATCCAAGAATATGGTATATCTCTCCATCTGTTTGTATCATCTTTAATTTCTTTCATCAGTGTCTTACAGTTTTCTACATACAGGTCTTTTGTCTCCTTAGGTAAGTTTATTCCTAGGTATTTTATTTTTTTTTTTCAATGGTAAATGGGAGTGTTTCCTTGATATCTCTTTCAGATTTTTCATCATTGGTGTATAGGAATGCAAGAGATTTCTGTGCATTAATCTTGTATCCTGCAACTTTACCAAATTCATTGATTAGCTCTAGTAGTTTTCTGGTAGAGTCTTTAGGATTCTCTATGTATAGTATCATGTCATCTGCAAACAGTGACAGCTTTACTTCTTCTTTTCCGATTTGGATTCCTTTTATTTCTTTTTCTTCTCTTATTGCTGTGGCTAAAACTTCCAAAACTATGTTGAATAACAGTGGTGAGAGTGGGCAACCTTGTCTTGTTCCTGATCTTAGTGGAAATGGTTTTGGTGTTTCAACATCGAGAACGATGTTGGCTGTGGATTTGTCATATATAGCCTTTATTATGTTGAGGTAAGTTCCCTCTATGCCTGCTTTCTGGAGGGTTTTTTTTTTATCATAAATGGATGTTGAATTTTGTCAGAAGTGTTTTCTGCATCTATTGAGATGATCATATGGTTTTTCTCCTTCAATCTGTTAATATTGTTTATCACATTGATTGATTTGCATATATTGAAGAATCCTTGCATCCCTGGGATAAACTCTGTTTGATTGTGGTGTATGATCCTTTTAATGTGCTGTTGGATTCTGTTTGCTAGTATTTTCCTGAGGATTTTTGCATCTATGTTCATCGGTGATATTGGCCTGTAGTTTTCTTTTTTGTGACATCTTTGGTTTTGGTATCAGGGTGATGGTGGCCTCGTAGAATGAGTTCGGCAGTGTTCCTCCCTCTGCTATATTTTGGAATAGTCTGAGAAGGATAGGTGTTAGCTCTTCTCTAAATCTTTGATAGAATTTGCCTGTGAAGCCATCTGGTCCTGGGCTTTTGTTTGTTGGAAGATTTTTAATCACAGTTCAATTTCAGTGCTTGTGATTCGTCTGTTCATATTTTCTACTTTTTCCTGGTTCAGTCTCGGATGGTTGTGCTTTTTTAAGAAGTTGTCCGTTTCTTCCAGGTTGTCCATTTTTATTGGCATATAGTTGTTTGTAGTAATCTCTCATGATCCTTTGTATTTCTGCAGTGTCAGTTGTTAATTCTGCTTTATCATTTCTAATTCTGTTGATTTGAGTCTTCTCTCTGTTTTTCTTGATGAGTCTGGCTAATGGTTTATCAGTTTTGTTTATCTTCTCAAAGAACCAGCTTTTAGTTTTACTGATATTTGCTATCATTTCCTTCATTTCTTTTTCATTTATTTCTGATCTGATCTTTATGATTTCTTTTCTTCTGCTAACTATGCAGTTTTTTTGTTCTTCTTTCTCTCATTCCTTTAGGTGTAAGGTTAGGTTTTTTATTTGAGATGTTTCTTGTTTCTTGAGGTAAGATTGTATTGCTATAAACTTCACTCTTAGGACTGCTTTTGCTGCGTCCCATAGGTTTTGGGTCCTCGTGTTTTCATTTTCATTTGTTTTTAGGTATTTTTTGATTTCCTCTGATTTCTTCAGTGATCTCTTGGTTATTTAGTAGTGTATTTTTTAGCCTCTGTGTGTTTGTATTTTTTACAGATTTTTTCCTGTAATTGATATCTAGTCTCATAGCGTTGTGGTTGGAACAGATTCTTGGTACGATTTCAATTTTCTTAAATTTACCAAGGCTTAATTTGTGACCCAAGAATGTTCCATGAGCACTGGAGAAAAAAGTATAATCTGCTGTTTTTGGATGGAATGTCCTGTAAATACCAATTAAGTCCATCTTGTTTAATGTATCATTTAAAGCTTTTGTTTCCTTAATTTTTTTCATTTTGAATGATCTGTCCATTGGTGAAAGTGGGGTGTTAAAGTCCCCTACTATGATTGTGTTACTGTCAATTTCCCCTTTTATGGCTGTTAGCATTTGCCTTACGTATATAGGTGCTCCTATGTTGCGTGCATAAATATTTATAATTGTTATATAGTATTCTTGGATAGATCCCCTGATCAGCATGTAGTATCCTTCTTTGTTTCTTGTAATACTCTTTATTTTAAAGTGTATTTTGTCTGATATGAGAGTTGCTACTCCAGCTTTCTTTTGATTTCTATTTGCATGGAATATCTTTTTCCACCGCCTCACTTTCAGTCTGTATGTGTACCTAGGTCTGAAGTGGGTCTCTTGTACACAACATATATACGGATATTGTTTTTGTATTCATTCAGCCAGTCTATGTCTTTTAGTTGGAGCATTTAATCCATTTACATTTAAGGTAGTTATCGATATGTATGTTCCTATTACCATTTTCTTAATTATTTTGGGTTTGTTATTGTAAGTCTTTGCCTTCTCTTGTGTTTCCTGCCTAGAGAAGTTCCTTTAGCATTTGTTGTAGAGATGGTTTGGTGGTGCTGAATTCTCTTAACTTCTGCTTGTCTGTAAAGGTTTTAATTTTTCCATCAAATCTGAATGAGATCCTTGCTGAGTAGAGTAATCTTGGTTGTAGGTTTTTCCCTTTCATCACTTTAAACATGTCCTGCCACTTCCTTCTGGCTTGCAGAGTTTCAAGTTGCCTTTATAATAATTTTATTGTTTCCCCTTATTTTATAAATATAGAGGTATTTAAATGAATATCAATATCAATATATGCTTCATTAAGTAGATAACAATATAAGAAAAACTTCACCAGAAAATTTTGTACAATATTTGTGTAGCTTAATTTATAAGAAAACTTTAATACTGTCAAAAGAGTATCAAATTTCTTTTAGAAAACCCATCTTGCATGTTGTTGCTTGACCATATAAAGTTGATCAGTTTTGTTAACTAAATTCATTACGTCTGCATATCCTTTGGGGATTAGTTTTTTCAGTGTTTGTCATTTGCATGATCTAAGACTTGTCTTAAGCCTTGCTTTCACTCAGAGGATTTTTCTGACTGACCTTTTTCCTTATTTTCTATTCCCTTAGCATTTTTTATATATTTTGCTACACTCGCTTTATCCTAATTAACTTTATTCATTTTATTTTCTCAACCCAATTAAAATTGAGATTTCATTGCCCTTGATTGTGATAGGAATACATTACCCAACTTGGTTTACGTTCCACGCTTTTTGTCTTTCCTGCCCTAACAAATACATATTGACGTAAAGCAGGCACCTGCCACATTGGGTATACATTTAAGCGTGTTAACAGTGTTGCTAGATGCATCTGTCCTGTCACTAAGATTTAGCCAAGTGTTGAGTATGCCTGATCTGTCTCATGTTCTCCAGCGAGTTGGTGGAAGTATTCGACCATGGAAGCAGATGTATGTTGTACTTCGGGGCCATTCGCTGTACCTGTACAAAGATAAACGAGAACAGACGACTCCGTCTGAAGAGGAGCAGCCCATCAGTGTTAACGCTTGCTTAATAGACATCTCTTACAGCGAGACCAAGAGGAAAAATGTCTTTCGACTCACCACGTCCGACTGCGAGTGCCTGTTTCAGGCTGAAGACAGGGACGACATGCTAGCCTGGATCAAGAGCATCCAGGAGAGCAGCAACTTAAATGAGGAGGTTAGTGTCCAAAACGACATTGATAAAACCGACGCTGTCGCAACATTTTCTTTTTAAAGGAGACCGAAAGAATCTGATACATCATTTAAAAAAAATCATAACGTGCTATCTTCACTTAAAAATAGTTGATCAGGGCTTCCCTGGTGGCTCAGTGGTTAAGAATCCGCCTGCCAATGCAGGGGACACGGGTTCGAGCCCTGGTCCGGGAAGATCCCACATGCCGCGGAGCAACTCAGGCCCGTGCACCACAGCTACTGAGTCTGCGCTCTAGAGCCCGCGAGCCACAACTACTGAACCCGTGTGCCTAGAGCCTGTGCTCCACAGCAAGAGAAGCCACCGTAGTGAGAAGGTTCTGCACCACAATGAAGAGTAGCCCACGTTCGCAGCAACTAGAGAAAGCCCGCACGCAGCAATGAAGACGCAACTCAGCCAAAAATAAATAAATGAAATAAATTAATTAAAGAAAAAAATAGTTGATCAGAAGGAAAATTCAGGGACTTCCCTGGCAGTTCAGTGGTTAGGACTCTGTGCTTCCGCTGCCAAGGGCACAGGTTCGATCCCTGCTTGAGGAACTAAGATTCTACCATCCACACGGTGCTGCCAAAAAAAAAGGAAAACTCAAGTGTACCTATATTATATTATTTTCACTTATTGGGAAAATCACCATTACTGACCTAGAAAAGCAGATTATTCATACATTCTGCATACCTTCTCAGAAGCAGTGAAGCACTGAGCAGAGACCTAGGTTCCTAGTCCTGGTCATTACCTTTGTGACTGAATAATTCCAGATCTGTTTCTTTGTGTCAAAACCAGGGTTGTTGTGGGCTTAAGTTACAGCGAAAATGCATCTCCAAACAAATTGCTGTGTAAATGCAGAGACCCTGATAGCATGATTCTTGTTAATGAAATTATGCAGGCAAGAATATAATATAGCCTACTGTAATACAGTAATTGGTTTCTAAGAAAACTTGTAGTATCAGAAATCATGTTATAAGCCACTTTTTCTTTTTAATAAAGAGAGTTTCTGACTCACAACCATCAAGTTATTTTTTACAGCAGAACTTTCAGTAGTGAAGATTTTTTTTTTAAGTGAAGTTTTTTTTTTGTTTTTTTTTTTTTGCGGTACACGGGCCTCTCACTGTTGTGGCCTCTCCCGTTGCAGAGCACAGGCTCCGGACGCGCAGGCTCAGCGGCCATGGCTCACGGGCCCAGCCGCTCCGCAGCATGTGGTATCTTCCCGGACCAGGGCATGAACCCGTGTCCCCAGCATCGGCAGGTGGACTCTCAACCACCACGCCACCAGGGAAGCCCAAGATTTTTTTTTTAAGTGTACATAACTGTAAACTTTACAGAGCAGATTCAGCAATGATTAAGTCTAGATTTTGCTCAAGGGTGCCTTTTTCATATCCTCAGCAGTTTTTCTTAGACGTTATTCTCATTTGCGTGCCCGTTGTTTTGACAAAAAAAAAAACCCACAAGGTTCTTTCCCCCTACTTTCCCACACAGTATGCAGGGACACCTACATTAACCATGAAGTTATGCAAATTATGTTCTCGAATTCTGTCATTTCCATTATATCCAATTCAAGTCATGAAAACTTAGAACATAGGAAAACGCCTGTACTTTTTCTCGTCTGACAGTTTACACTCTACCTTGTTTGTTGTGAACAACGAATACCAGATCCATATCAATACAGCCCTTTTTCTACAACCACCGCTATAAAGAGACATCAGACCTGAGTTTTGGCAAAGTAAACAGGGAGAATCACAACTTGGGTGTAGATTTCAGCTTTAAGTAGCAGTTCAAAGGAGTTCCTGTTTGATCAGCCCCTGCTCTATGCCAGGTGTCCTGCTGGGCAGTAGATGACTTCATCTTTGAGACATAGGGCTTTTTTAGAAATTGAATGAAGTGATGCTGATGAAGAACGCACCCCAGTGCCTGGTAGGTCATGAACATGTACTTCGTGTCAGCCATTATAGCATCATCACTACCATCTGATTCTGAGACACGGGTGTTTTCACCAAGTTTTAGAGCTAAGAAAGTAATAATTCACCGAGCATATACCATATGGCAGTCACTCTTTTAAGCATTTTATGTCAGTTAATTTCAGCAGCCATATGAATGTGTCTTCTTATTATCATCACCATGTTTCAAACAAGGGAACTTTGTGGCAAAGAGAAGTTAAGTAATTTCCCCAGGGTCACATAGCTCAGAATTGTCAAGCAGTCTTATTCTAGATCTTAACCATATCCTCTTTCAGTTGGTAAATGAGAAGAATCTATTTGAATTCGAGAATTTATAAAGTCTGTATTCTTTGTAAATTGTAACGTTCACTATGACCAAAACGAGACAAGTAAAAAAAATACTTGCGAACACATGTCAATTTATAATTGGAACCAATAGGGGAAAAAAAAATCATCTCCTTGTGGTCAACTCTGAGTTTTCCATGTAGCATATTATTGAGGTTAACCTGTTGAGGTTAATAAAACCAGGTTTGAGCTTTTTTCTTCTGATAATATAACTGTCACTTCTGATACTAATTGACCCTCAGTCTCACTGTTCCTATCAATTAATCATTAACACATTTTGGCAGTATTCCATCTTTTATCCATCTGTATTATTTTGAAACGCTGATCATTCTTTCTGGTATTAGTGAGAGAAAAAACTGGCTCACTGCTTCCCAGTCATTTATTAAAAACGCCAGATCAGTTCAGTAAGTTTGAACACTGGCTACTTGCTGGTACCAGTCCAGGTGTTGCTGGGGTACAGAAAGTAAACAGAAAACTCTTGGCGGTGGCAGAGGCCCTTGAACGTTTGTCACTTAGTGAAGTTAGGTCATGATTTGAATAGAGCTTTTAAAACAGCTCCATGGAGTCTGTATCGAATAAGCAAAGTAGTACAGTATAGAGCTCCCCCCTGCCCCCCAGAAAGAGTAGGATCCTTATTTAGGGAGTTTAGAATTGACTTTCTAATTTTACCTTCTATTTATTCTGTAGGACACTGGAGTTACTAACAGGGATCTGATTAGTCGAAGAATAAAAGAATACAACAGTCTGATGAGGTGAGAATCCCACCATGCCTGCAGGTTAACTGGGACGTAAAATCCGTGCTTGGTCAGAAACGTTCCTTTCTTTCAGCAGCAAGGCAGAGCAGTTGCCAAAGACCCCTCGCCAGAGTCTCAGCATCCGGCAGACCCTGCTTGGTGCTAAAGCGGAGCCCCGGACTCAGAGTCCACACTCCCCCAAGGAGGAGTCAGAAAGGAAGCTTCTCAGTAAAGGTACTGATATCCGCATTCCTAGATAAATCTAGGATTTAAAATTGGGTTTGTAGTAAATCAACTATACTTAAGTAAAAAAAAAAAAAATTTTTTTTTTTTTTTAAATAAAATTGAGATTTTAAAGGTGTTTTCATGTTTTTCTGTGCCTTTTCTGCGGACCTCAGCTCAGGGTGAGCTAACCCAGAGATCACTGGGGGCCTGGTCCAGGCTGGTGGGGCCTTTCCCTTAAGCTGGGGTCCAAGACACCAGTTCTTTTTTTTTTTTTGCGGTACGCGGGCCTCTCACTGTTGCGGCCTCTCCAGTCGTGGAGCACAGGCTCCGGACGCGCAGGCTCAGCGGCCATGGCTCACGGGCCCAGCCGCTCCACGGCATGTGGGATCTTGCCGGACCAGGGCACGAACCCGTGTCCCCTGCAGCAGCAGGTGGACTCTCAACCACTGCGCCACCAGGGAAGCCCAACACACCAGTTCTTATAATAAAGATCAAGTGAAGGAAAATACAACACATACATCTATGTCAAAAAGTACCAATTTGATAAATGCAGAGGCTCCAGATGCTTTCGTTTTGAAATAAAACCATTATGTTTCCTTTTGCTAAAATCTCACTGTAAAGATGTCACATTAATTCTATTGTCTTGACTGTTTTAAAGAAAATCATGGTACAGATTGTCAAAGGGTGAAGAAGCAGAATTGATTTGTACTAAATTATATGGAGGGTTGAAAGGAGTGCTATATCAGGAAGAGAATAGAATAGAATAGAATACGTTTGATACATAAAGGATATGTTATTTATAGTACAGGGCTCTGATTTATATAAATATTGATAAAGGATCTTTAAAGTCATGATTTAAACACTCTTGTTTCTATTTTCTTTTCATGTCATTTTCTTTTGAATAACGATCAAAAGATGACACTAGTCCCCCAAAAGACAAAGGCACATGGAGAAAAGGCATTCCAAGTATTATGAGAAAGACATTTGAAAAAAAGCCTACTGCTACAGGAACGTTCGGGGTCAGACTGGATGACTGCCCACCAGCTCATACTAATCGGGTAAGACACCAGCCCGCCAGATTTCCTAAAGCCATTAATTCAGCCGTCGTCATAACAGGACCCGAGTACACAGCCGTGCAGGTCACAGGGGGTATCTGTCCATCTGTTGAGTATTTTCCTCTTCTTAACAGACCTTAGTTTCTCTAAGCATGTCTGACCTGTACGGGTGTATGGAGTAATTTTATCTATAATGCTTTTTTCTAATGTGTTGACTCTGAAATAGAATAATTATTCAACGGCTCAGAATGTATCTGAAACTATCGGTAAGAAGTCATTTTCAAGTCGTGTGTGTTTCTGTTTTCAGCATTTTAAAAGAAGGATGGGAACAAGAATCTGATTAAGAAAGTGTGATAAATGTAAATGTGCGTGTGCGTGTGTGTGCGTGTGCGTGTGTGTGTGCGCGCGTGTGTGTGTGTGTTTACAATGCCCACGTTAGGATTCATATCATGAGTGGATGGATGTTATTCTTTCCCCCTCCTCTTCCCCGTCCCCCTTCTTTTATTCAACTGAACTGTTGCCACATTCTCCCTACTAGCTCTTGTTTCTTCTTTACACTGTTATCTCCCTGTGGGGCCTCCTCTTTCAGTCTTGACCTATTCATTCTCTTTCCACTGACTCAACTATCTCTTGCTGGTTTTGTCTCTTCCCAGTTCTCCAGTGTTTCTATTCTTTATTTTCTCTGTATCAAATAACAACAATTTATATACTGTTTCCTTTTGGATGAAAAGGGCCTTGTAGCTACGATATGTATCTACTAACTGAAGATAAACATTCATGCTGTGTTAAATAAAATGTTTATTTCTTGTTTTGCAGTATATTCCATTAATAGTTGACATATGTTGCAAATTAGTTGAAGAAAGAGGTCTTGAATATACAGGTATTTATAGAGTTCCTGGAAACAATGCAGCCATCTCAAGTATGCAAGAGGAACTCAACAAGGGAATGTCTGATATTGATATACAAGACGATGTAAGTTTGTGTATTTCTATTTGAATAACTGGTCTGTGTTTTTTTCCTTTGTGGTATTGACTACAAAAATACGGTATTTTTATTTTGCATACCTAGAAATGGCGAGATTTGAATGTGATAAGCAGTTTACTAAAATCCTTCTTCAGAAAACTCCCTGAACCACTTTTCACAAATGGTGAGTTAACCCCACCAAAGACACTGATGCAACAGTTGAACATTACATTGTTGGGAAACCACAGCATATTAAATGGAACCAGGGGAAAATATTTTTGTCAAAAGAAACAGGAGGTTTTGTTTAGTTCTTACTTGTATACAAAGCACAATCATGTCCTATTCTTTGTCATTTGGATTTTTTTTTCCTCCTGATACATTTCAGTGAAAAACAGTTTATAAAACGTTGTTAAAGTTCAATAAAAATATATATTATCCTGTTCATTCACGTTTACAGCTGAGTTGAAAATATGTTATTATTGTTCTCAGTGAAAAGCCTTCAGGCATAATAAGGTACAATTAGTAGAAAAGCATTTTTTCAGCCAAGCCAACTATTTGACTTAGATAAGACCTTGTAGTAGATGTTGCAGTGCAGGGAGAGAAAGTGGACAGACTGTGTAAATACAGGCTGTACCCTCAGAGAACTCACATTTTAGGGAATTTCCTTTGTTTGATAAGGCCTAGAGGAATCATTAAAAACTATAGTAGTTTTATTTTATTTTATTTTTTATAAATTTATTTTTGGCTGCATTGGGTCTTCGTTGCTGCGCAGGCTTTCTCTAGTTGCAGCGAGCAGGGGCTACTCTTCGTTGCGGTGCGCGGGCTTCTCATTGTGGTGGCTTCTCTTGTTGCAGAGCACGGGCTCTAGGCACGCGGGCTTCAGTAGTTGTGGCACACGGGCTTAGTAGTTGTGGTTCATGGGCTCTAGAGCGCAGACTCAGTAGCTGTGGCCCACGGGCTTGGTTGCTCCGTGGCCTGTGGGATCTTCCTGGACCAGGGCTCGAACCCGTGTCCCCTGCATTGGCAGGTGGATTCTTAACCACTGTGCCACCAGGGAAGCCCCTATAGTAGTTTTAGGACAACATTTCAAAGGCTATTTGGGGTCTTCCCTACTATTTTTTTCTTTTTAATTGTGGTTTGAAATTGAACCTTAAAGGGAAACTAGATTACAGCTCACCTAAACAATTTAAGATGAATTTGTTTTTTTTTTGTTCTTACTGTTGTCAGATAAATATGCCGACTTTATTGAAGCCAATCGTAAGGAAGATCCTCTAGATCGTCTGAAAACATTAAAAAGACTAGTAGGTATTATTTTATATTTTTGGAGGTACAATGAAAGTTCAGCATTTAAATCCATCATGAAAATAATATGTTTCAGATTCATGATTTGCCCGAACATCATTATGAAACACTCAAGTTTCTTTCGGCTCATCTGAAGACAGTGGCAGAAAATTCAGAAAAAAATAAGGTGTGTAAACTGTTTATTGAAGAGATGTACTTTCAGTGGCTTTAGTTGAAAAGATGTACTTCACTGCTTCATGCGAAATAGTCAAAAATAGGTTATAATTAAACAGAAGCTCTAAAATACATCATACTGGTGACCACGTCCCGCTAAAGATCACTCTTAAAAGCAAAAGATCCCCAAAATATGAATTGTTGTTTTTTCAAGACATTTTCTTTCATGTTTATCCAGCAAGAAAAATGAAAAAGTCAGAAATTTTACTTCTTTTATTTTTCAGCTGTATATTAATATTTTGAATGGGCAATATTTGCACAAACAACAGTAAAAATGTATCAAATGGTATACAGTGAAAAACAACAGACATTTTCTTTTTTTGTTTTGTTTCATTTAGATTTAGCAGATAAATTGTTTTGGTTTTGTTTTCATACCACCATATTACCTTTATCAAACACAACAAAATTTATTATTCCATCGTATTATCTAGTAGTCTGTTCACGTGTAGCTTTTCCTGATTGGTTTAAAGAAATATCTTTTGGATGAATATTGTATGATTTTACTCACATGGAGTAAAAAAAAAAACACACACACACAAAATAAATGAACAAACCAAACAAAAACAACACATAGATACAGAGAACAGAGTAGTGGTTGCCAGAGGGGAAGGGGCAAGGGTGCAGGGGAGGGTGAAAGGGTAAGGGGGATCAACTGTCTGGTGATGGATGGAAACTAAATTTTTGGTGTGGATCCCAAGACCAGTTTGATTTTTTTTTTTTTTTTTTTGAGTTCCACAATGGTTTTTTACCCTCTACTATGTTTTTGGGATTGGTTATTTAATATTCTAATCAAATCCTAAGGTCAAAAAATTACACCAGATACTTATAAGATATAACAAAGAAAAACAAAAGGTTCGCACCTTTGACAATCAGGTACTTAAACAGGAGTACAAACTATCATGGAAGGAAACATAAAAACATATAGGCATGTAATACTGAGGTGTTCATTGGTACAAGGATAAGCAACAAGCTTTGGAAGTCTTGGTTGAAGTAAAATTTTTATCAAAAGAATATTTTCAGACATTAGTTTTTACATATTCATGATCTTAATGTATTACTCAGGCAAATTTGGAAATTTTTATGTATCTCTTTCCATTTGTTTAGTTTTTGAGGGGAGAGGTTTTCCCTATTCTTTTGCAAGTTTTATTCCCTTTGATTTTAATATTTTTGTCAGTTGATCCAGCTTTATTAATACTTATTTTTGGCTGAGGTGCACGGCTTGTGGGATCTTAGTTCCCTGACCAGGGATGGAACCTGTACCCCATGCCGTGGAAGTGTGGAGCCCTAACCACTGGACTGCCAGGGAATTCCCGTAATACTAGTTTTGAACCAGATCAATTGTTTTCAATCAAAGACTTCCTGGAAAAAACAAATGCCAATTAAGTATTGTATGTTGTCATTAAAGCAAGAAAAAGCATTATTTTTTTTTTACACACATCAGTCAACCATTCTTTGAATTATTTTTCATCAAAAGAGTCTTTCAGAAGTAAAATGCCAAACATGCAATGGGAATTTAAGCCTACTTTCTTAAGAAAAGTTGTGATATTTTCTAATATCATCCTCTGTTGCAGATGGAACCCAGAAACCTAGCCATAGTGTTTGGTCCAACTCTTGTGAGGACCTCTGAAGATAACATGACGCACATGGTCACTCACATGCCAGACCAGTACAAGATCGTAGAGACGCTTATCCAGCACGTAAGTCCAGGCTTCGGCTCATCGAGAACATTCTTTTTCATGAGCAGCTGATAGTTGGTAGGGCAGAATTTGGTTATACTTTTTTTTTTTTTCCCTAAGAGAATTACCTTTTTTTCTGTGCTATCCTCCAAAATATAGATCTCTGTAGGGGGTTATTTAATTTCTCTTTTTCACCTTTTTTATTTTAAATTTTAGCATGACTGGTTTTTCACAGAAGAAGGTGCTGAAGAACCTCTTGTAAGTATTGTCCGTCAGCGTTTGTACTCTGTTCTTCTCATTTGGGACACACAAGATCCTGATCCTACAACTGTGTCACCTTCCTGCTTTGTATGCTATTGTCTGCTTTGCACCCCGAAAGCAGGTCTATAGCGCCTCAGTTTCTGATCTAATGAAAATCCAAGTATGATACTTATTTGGTAATTAATTATATGCAAATAATGTAAAAAATTAAGCATATGTCCTCCACTCAGTAATGTGTCTTTTACTAAATGTTGTTTGAATTTTAAAGAAAGTATCTTTGAAGAGATGATGAAGAGATCTTTGTTTATTAACCATAGACAACAGTGCAGGAGGAAAACACAGTAGACTCCCAGCCAGTGCCAAACATAGATCATTTACTCACCAACATTGGAAGGACAGGCGTCTCCCCTGGAGATGTATCAGGTAACTCTTGCCTGGGCAGTATTGATCTCTAGGTTAAAAGCTAAATTCTTATAACATGAAAGAGCAAATCAATCATAAGTAACAATTCACTATGATTTTTTTTCCTTTTCCTCTTCTTTTTTTCCCTTTCCACTAATAAAAATAATGTAATCTTCCTCTTCTGATTGATCTGAATTATCTTCCAGTGACTGTAATGCCATTGGCAGTGCATGGAGTTGTAATGCTTGTCAGAAAGGAAATACGAGGGAAAATGAGCATGCAAACCACTGTTTTGTTCTTTTTTTTTTAATTCACAGTTTCCATGTAATAGTCATCACAAGGTAAAACAGATACACGCTACTGAGTATGTGGTTGCTGTGATGGCAGAAAGTATGGTCTAGACTGTATGAGTAGTTCTTACTCTTGAGCTGGACGTTCTGTTGAAAAGGCAGCCAATTAAATACGTAAAATGCTCATGGGCACCATTCCCATAAATGCAGTATATTATCTTGTCACTACAGAGGTCACCGTAAAAGTCAATTTCTTTGACATTTTCTTCTGTCTTCTATTGCCACCCTCATGTTCGGTGAAGTATCAGTTCTAATAGGCTCTTTCGATGCAAATTTTCTCCTGCCAAACTGTTGCACTAACCTAGCATGTTTTACACCATGTTCTCCCTTTGTCTCTAGTTCTTGTTTTAGTCCTAAAGGGTTTTCTTTCCAGCACTTACTGACACAGGCAAATCTATACTGATGTTGCACAGGCGAGATGGGAGGAGTCTATCACACGGTCATGTCGCTAGTGGATTCCGTGGTGTCCCTGATGGACAGCTGGAACTGTAGGAAGAAGGAGGACTGCTGTCCACACTGTAGCTGCCTTGTCTGCAGAAACCCCCGATTCCTGTAAATGCAAACCGAGTTGATCTGTGGTGTACATTTTCGCTTACGATTATTGTAAACAGATCACTACTACTTTCTTAAAGGTTTTTCTGCTGTTTCTTGTTATTTCTGAAGCAGACCGTGAGGAGAAATAGCATGGTATGGTCTACCAGTTCTTAAAGTCATAAAGCATTGAGCCATGTGTTGAAAGGGGCGTGGCATGGGGCTCAGCTCATTAATTCTGAAAATCCATTTCCCTGAAGTTGAAAGAGAAAATTTCCAAATTGGTGTTGTCCTGAAGAGTGCTAGCCCCTTCCTACCCTCTTTATACTTGTATAATCTGAGTTTTTTGCCAGACAGTAAAATGATGCTCTCCATTTTTCCATTTCCATAATAGCATTTGTTAATAAATAATTGGAAAACTGGTAGCAATTTAACTAGTCTAAAGGATCCCTGACTGCACAGATGTGAAACCGGGGTCCAAAGTACAGAGATCAGCATGATTTAACGTAACGTCAAAGTGACCTAGAAGCAGGGTTATCCTAATGCATCCTTACGCACACAGTATATGCTTCTAAAATTTAACATTGACAGTCTGACAAAAATCAACATAAATACACTGAGTCTGAGCATCTCAATTTGTAGCGAGGGCAGCCAACAATCCTAAACGTTCTACATTGTGTATCAGTTTCAGATACAGGATGTGGTACATAGTGCAGTTCTTCCAAAGGTCTTCAAGCTGCTTTATTGCTAGATTGAACGCTTAGCACATTTAATAAACACTAGTGTTTCTGTTTCGTTTAGTACAGGGCTCCTTTGCCATCCCTATCATTGAGCTGATTCTGCCTACAATTCACAGCATCCTTTCATGGCGGTGGCTTTCTGTGGTGCAGCCTGCATCTTTGTGAGCTCTGACTATCCACTGTGTTCTCTTGTTTTTGAGTTTTGCTTTCACATTTTGTTCTGTGCCTGTCTTTTCCATAAGTTTTGCATTGTTTGTTGAAAGCAGTAAAGAATCTGACCAATACTGACCATGTTTTCTTTAACTTCTCACAGATTCAGCTACTAGTGACTCAACAAAATCTAAGGTAAATTGTTTTGTACAGTTTGGAATATTTCAGAGGGGAATTGCTTTGTGGCTTGGTATGCAGATGCACCCGTGTCTGTGTCTGATGACAGACCAGCAGAGTCTTATAAAGGGAAAAATGAATGCTTAAAATAAAATATGATAGAGGAATACTGGATGGTGAGGTGGGGTGTTGGATTTATCTCAGTGTAGTTTAGCATAATTCAAAGAAGTAGGCATTTACCCCCTCATTCTTAATGTGAAAATTTTCTAACATATGCAAAAGCAGAGAGAATAATATAATGAGCCCTTATTATCCACGCTCAACAATTAACACATGACCAAGTTTGTCTCATATGCGCCCGCCCACTTTCCTCCTCTTCGTGACTTTTGGTTTTTTTGGTCTTTTTTTTGGCCTCGCAGCAGGTGGGATCTTAGTTCACCTACCAGGGATGGGACCCGTGTCCCCTACAGTAGAAGCTCAGAGTCTTAACTACTGGACCACCAGGGAAGTCCCTCGGGACTGTTTGGAAGCAAATCCCAAACATTTTATTTCATTCTGTAAACATTTCAGTAGTAATATAGACTTTATTATTATTATACATTTTTTATGAAAATATATATTCTTGCCTTCTTTTCAACAAGATCATTCATTTTGTTTTTTTTGTTTTGTTTTTAATAAATTTATTTATTTATTTATGGCTGCACTGGGTCTTCGTTGCTGCTTGCGGGCTTTCTCTAGTTGCTGCGAGCGGGGGCTACTCTTCGTTGCGGTGCGCGGGCTTCTCATTGTGGTGGCTTCTCATTGCAGAGCACGGCCTCTAGGCACACGGGCCTCAGTAGTTGTGGCTCGCGGGCTCTAGAGCGCAGGCTCAGTAGTTGTGGCGCACGGGCTTAGTTGCACTGCGGCATGTGGGATCTTCCTGGACCAGGGCTCAAACCCGTGTTCCCCTGCATTGGCAGGCGGATTCTTAACCACCGCACTACCGGGGAAGTCCCTAACTTTGTTTTTATAATCAATTTTTGTTTACATAATTTGTGTTCTGTTGACACCACCACCAGAGTACACTTTTTAGTAGTTTTTAAGACATTCAGTTCGAAAGTCCTTCATTAATTCAGTTTGTGCCAGCTTTGCTCCTCTGAGACTGTAGCAAGTAGAATTGTCAATAAATTTGTTCAGATGTTCTATTTGGAAATGAGACATACGTATCATTACATATCATTTCTAAACATAATGGGATCACATATGACTAAATTAGAATTGAATTTCTTGCAGAAAATATCATAAAATATTGAATGATCTGTCATTTGCTATCACTTATATTGTGATTTTTACCATCTTTTTACCCCAACTTTTCATTTTGAAAAATTGTAAAATAGCACCCAAACCTTTTGCCCTAGATTTATCAGTTGGTAAATCTTGATATATATGTAATTTTTTTTTTCTGAGTCCTTTGAGAGTTAACTTATAGACATGGTAACACTTTGCCCCTAAATGCTTCAGTGTGCATCTCTGGAGAACAAGGGGATTCTTCTATGTAATGCCAGCGTAATTATTGTATTCTGGTAGTTCACATGAGTACAATGCATCATTATTTCTAACGTACAGTTTTTACACAAATTTCGCCAGTTGTCCCAATAATGTGTGTTGTTTTTTCTTTTCCTGTATATAGGATGCACTCAAGGATCGCCCCTTGCGTTATGTTGTCATGTCTCCTTAGACTTCTTTACTTTGGAACAGTTTCCCACCTCTTTTTGCCAGAATATGAGATTTTAGATTTAGATTTTTAGGTTTTAGATTTCATACCTGTTTGCAATTCCCTCCTTTCCTCTTACTAGATGCATATTTCTTAGCCTGTGGTTATAGCAGTCTCTTCATCTTAAGTAAATTATGGTGGTGTTTGTATTACACCTATAATATAATGGATGTCCAAATGATATAATCCTTCGTAACAATTTTTTTCAGTTGTAAAATAATATAGTCATTTGCTCCAACACATAGTGATCACAGAAACATCGAATTTTAAAGGGAACCGTTGGGAATCTTAAAGATAGTATAATCGAATTTCTTCTCACTTAAATCAACAATGAAGTTGAGGTGTTTAAAAGTGAATCACTTGCTCAGTGTCATACCCAGCAAGCTAGGGAAGGAACACCAGGTCTAATTCAGAGCTCAGTCACAGCCATCATCCCCTACGGTCTTCAACAGAATGTGTTAAATGTGAATAACCCTTAGAAAGGTCCTGTATAATTATAAAATCCTTTATAACTTATAAAAACAAAGTTCCATCAATCTGTGATTTCATTTTGGTGAATCCTTTCTAATACAAAAGCCTGAATTTTTACTGTAATTTTCAAGACTTCAGTATAGTAGTTCTGGCTTGTCTAAGATTTTTATGACAACAGAGAAACTATCACTCAGTTTCTGTTACTCTGCATACTTCCTGCCTGCCTGCTTGACTTAAATGGTGTGCGTTACACCAGCTAGTGTTTATCGACACCGCCCCCTCCCCGACCCGAATTTACTTAGCCTGTGGGTACATGACGAACACTTAAACAGTCATCATCAAGAACCTATTAGGCGTAGCTGACAAAGCCAATTGGCCGCACTGCCACTTTCTCAATACAGGGCACTGCAGTGTTTCTATGGTAAGGATTTCAGGTCTTTAATTGCCCTTATGTGTTTTGAACTTCATGATTTGGTTGTTACTTGAGATCAGTGAAGACAGTGCCAACTTGATTTACCTAAGGCCAGTCTATGCAGATCGAGCCTGCCTGAACTAACGAGAACCCAGGAACTCCCTTATCTTAATCAGCTTATCTGATACAGTATCTGTATCATGTGATAGCTGTAATTGGAAGATTGAAGTTAGTCATAAAATTTTAACCAATGTCAGAATATTATATTCTACTCAGTCAGAATATTGACTCTTTATGAGACCCGTGTTCCGGAGGAAGGAACCTGAGGACCCTCTGAGGGTAGCAGAAGCAGGGACGGTCTGTAGATGGAGGGAAGTCAAGAAGAATAGGAGTGCGAGAGGGCCCCAAGCACAGAAGGTGTCCCTGAAAGACAGGTGTATGTCAGCTGTGACATGGCAGATAAATACCACCAGGCAAGAAATGGGACAGATTAAATAAAAATAAGAAGTTGTCTTAGGTACAAGTTAAAAGGGGGCATAAAAACTACACCCTGTTATTACTTAGCTTTAGTGGTTAAGAAATACTTGGGGGAGGGGGAGGGAAGGAGTGGGAGTTTGGGATGAGCAGATGCAAACGATTCAATGTTATATAGAGGATGGATAAACAACAAGGTCCTGCTGTACAGCACAGGGAACTATATTCAATCTCCTGTGCTAAACCATCATGGAAAAGAATGTGAAAAAAAAGAGTGTCTATATGTGCATAACCGAGTCACTTTGCTGTACAGCACAGATGGGCACAACATTGTAAATCAACTATATTTCAGTTAAAAAATGAAATAAAAAATAATCACCAAAGCAATGGAAATCACACACACACACACAAAAAGCAAAAGAAATATTGGTGCGGGGTGGGGGGGACCTTTTCAGAAAGTGAACTCAATAACGTTCTTATGTTCAAAGTCTCGTGTCTCTGCTCCCCAGGGTTCTTGGGGATCCGGAAAAGATCAGTATAGCAGGGACCTGCTTGTGTCGTCCATCTTCGCGGCCGCCAGTCGCAAGAGGAAGAAACCAAAAGAAAAAGCACAGCCCAGCAGCTCAGAAGACGAACTGGACAATGTGTTTTTTAAGAAAGAAAATGCAGAGCAGGGTCACAACGATATTAAAGAAGAGTCCAAAAAAGAGAGCGAGACACCGGGCAGGAAACAAAGGACCGTGGCTTGCAAAGAAAATCACGCGAAGAAGGACGGCAGCGCGGCCAGAGCTGATCAGCGAGCCCTGCGGGGGGAGGGCGCAGAGCCCCCGGCCCCCCAGGGCGCCAAGCAGAGCAGGTCGCCCACCCCGAGCTGTCGCCTGGCCATCCTGAAAGAGGGCCCCAGAGCCCTCGCGGCCCAGAAGGCCTCCCACCCGGACGAGACGGGGCCCGATTCCGGCGCTCTGGCGAGGTTTTCCACCAAGAAATCCACCAGCCCCGAACCCAGAGTTGGCGAGTTTCTGGTCAGTGTCGGCACCATCACCGCCGACTGCTCGGCGACGTCGCCCGCCCCCTCCGTGACCGGCCTCGACTCCAGCCGGCTGAGCCCCGAAGTGCAGTCGGTGGCCGAGAGCAGGGGCGACGACGCCGACGACGAGAGGAGCGAGCTGGTCAGCGAGGGGCGGCCGGTGGAGACGGACAGCGAGAGCGACTTCCCCGTCTTCCCCGCCGCGCTGGCCTCCGAGAGGCTCCTCCGTGGAAAACTGCACGAGGCCACGAAGACGAGCCGGCGGGACTCCGAAGGCAGTGAAGTCAGCTGTACGGAGGGGAGTTTAACACCGAGTTTAGAGAGCCGGAGACAGCTCTTCAGTTCCCATAAGCTGATTGAGTGTGACACTCTGTCCAGGAAAAAATCCGCCAGATTCAAGTCAGACAGCGCGGCTCTAGGAGATGCCAAGAATGAGAAAGAAGCCCCTTCCATCACGAAAGTGTTCGAGGTGATGAAAAAAGGAAAATCGACGGGGAGTTTACTGACACCACCAGCCAGAAGCGAATCCGAGAAACAGGAGCCCACCTGGAAAACGAAAATAGCTGATCGGTTAAAACTGAGGCCCAAAGCACCGGCAGATGACATGTTTGGAGTAGGAAATCAAAAAACCAACGCCGATCCTGCCAAAAGGAAAAACATCAAACGCAGACACACGCTGGGAGGGCACAGGGATGCTACTGAAATCAGTGTTTTGAATTTCTGGAAAGCGCAGGAGCAGAGTGGGGACAGAGAATCCGAACTTTCAGCTGTGACACGGTTGAAGCCCAAATGCTCAGCCCAGGACCTGTCCATCTCAGACTGGCTGGCCAGGGAGCGGCTACGCACCAGTACGGCTGACCTGAGCAGAGGGGACGCGGGGGACCCCCAGCCCCAGAGCCTGAGCACATTAGAAATACCCACCACGGACCCAGCCCTGTCTTCTCAGTCCGATGCAGACAGTTCTCCCAGCACCCTGGCTTCAACTAACAGGCCCCCTCTTTCCACACCACCACAGCCACCTGACCAAATCAATGGAGAAAGCTTCCAGAACACGAGCCAAAACGCCAGTTCTGCAGCGACGGCCCAACCTCATCAACTGTCCGAAACCCCAGGCAACAAAGCACAGTTCCATCCCTGTCTTTAAACTGGGGGCACGTCCACTCCAGCAAATAAAAGCTACTGTTACACGTTCCATAACTCTGTAAATATTTTCTTGTACCAGAATTGTTATTATGCAGCCTTCATTTGGGCTGGTTTCATCACTTTGCACTGTGAAATAGCTTTACAGTGCATTACTACAGCCAGAAGAACATATATATATATTTAAAAATATATTGGATAGTTGTATACAAATGAGCAAGGTTATTTGTTGCGACTCACCCCATAGTGCATACACCCAACATTACTGAAGAAAATAGCTGGCATTAGTATGCAGCCAATGTGTTCTTTTGGTTTCATCACTAACAAAAGTGCCTCATCATAAAAATACATTTGGTTTTTAGGGTGCCATGTTGTTAAAATTAGATAACTTACACTGAGTAAACAAATGCGTTTTATTGGTAACAAATTTCATCACATTTACCAGTTTTAACACAGGTAGATACAGAACTTCCATTCTCTAGTCATTCCAGGTGGATCTCTGAGTTTTCTATTCAAACTTTTAATACAGTTTTTGAGTTTTGTGTGACTTGAATTTTTAATCTTTCTGTAAAATACGTAACTTAAATGAACATATTATATGTGTATCTTTTCTTCAGATACCAGATTTGATATAAATGTTGTAACATAGGTGTGTAGATAGTGACCTGGCTGGAACTGGCTTCTTTATGGAGAAGAATATAATTCTGCATGAGGACTTAATGGATCCAAACCTGTGTCATGCCTGTGTGCATACCCAATTAAACACTGGAAATAAAAATTGTTTTGGTGAACTTTGCATGGCTTGAAACTTATTCTAATATATATATTTAAATGCCATCCATTTATAACTGGCTTAATTGGTTCTGACATTTATTTATTTATTTACTTATTTAATTTTTTGCTGCCGTGCGGCACGCAGGATCTTAGTTCCCTGACCAGGGATTGAACCTGTGCCCCCTGCGGTGGAAGCGCGGAGTCCTAACCACTGGACGGCCGGGGAAGTCCCTGGTTCTGACTTCTAAAAATTTACCTACTCTAGGGCTTCCCTGGTGGCGCGGTGGTTGAGAGTCCGCCTGCCGATGCAGGGGACACGGGTTCGCGCCCCGGTCCGGGAGGATCCCACATGCCGCAGAGCGGCTGGGCCCGTGAGCCATGGCCGCTGAGCCTGCGCGTCCGGAGCCTGTGCTCCGCAACGGGAGAGGCCACAACAGTGAGAGGCCCGCGTACCGCCAAAAAAAAATTTACCTACTCTATACATTACCCCTCTCTTTTTGGCCGTGTCTGGCAGGGATCTCTTGTAAATGTTTCCATTGGCCTAACTTCACTCGTATACACAGATAATATTTAACTTTTCTAGCTGAAGTCATATATGCTGTTTACCTTTTTCTGGAGATTATGAGTGAAAAGAACATGCATTTGGAAGTCAAACCAACTCTATACTTCCTAGATACATAAACTTGGACAAATTATTTAACGTCTCTGAATTTATTCCCTTTGTATAAACGATGACGATAATAATATCTGCTATAAGGGTTATTAGATTTAAATGAGATACTCTTCCAAATATAGTGCCTGCCACACATTACTTGCAAAATGTATATCAAAGATACTCTTAGAAATAATGGGTACTTAAAGATTGTTAAATTTAAAAAATCTGTCCAGTTTTAAATAAATTTCACATGTCTCATTTCTAAACGTTCTGTTTAGTTGTTTCAAAACAGCGTAGTCAATTTTGAGATCCCTTTTGTGTGCATCACATTTTAAGCTTTCTTTTATGTCTATAAAATATTAAACCCATTGATGTTAGCATGAATTCTAGAACCAGACTGCCTGACTTCAAATCTAGGCTCTGCCGTTTACAAACTGGATGAGTTTGATAGCTACGTAACTTCTCTGTGCCTTTCCTCACGCGTGGAATGAAGAAAAGGCACAGAGAAGTCTCATAGTTACTGTTATATGTGTTTGCTGTTATTATTACATTTTAGATCTGATGCTTGCCATAGCTTCAGTTTTATCAGGTCTGTTTCTTTCATCTTTAACCTCTAATTCTTTAATCTGCGCCTATGGTGATTCTGTTTTCTCATATATTTATAGTGTTGACTCATACAAGTCAGAATAAGAGATTTATAATTTTATCATTATCATCTTTGTGCCAAAAAAGTATACCTTGGTCGCAGTGTACATAGTTCAATGTACCCAAATGATAATTTTCCCTTTTTCTATTTTTGAGAATACCGGAAGGTTGCTTTTTGAAGAGAAAGTGAGAGGAAGAATCAAGCATCTTCATGCCACCTCCTCTGTGGCTTTGAAAGTCAACGTAAAATTCCTCGTAGCTCATAGGGTCACACAAGAACCTCTGGAGAGTTTTCTTAGAGGAGCCCTTAAGATTCAGAGAATAATGTCTCTAGCTTCCTAATGAATCAAACACAAAAGCAGAAATATGACTTTGTTCTTTATTAAGTGACCACTGTATTATATTTCTAGGATAGATACCATTTTAAAACTACAAAATGGACAGTTTATTCTATTTTGATTATTTATTATTTTTGGCTGCATTGGGTCTTCGTTGCTGTGCACAGGCTTTCTCTAGTTGTGGCGAGCGGGGGCTTCTCACTGCAGTGGCTTCTCTTGTGGAGCACGGGCTCTAGGGCGCGCGGGCTCAGTAGTTGTGGCTCACGGGCTCTAGAGCGCAGACTCAGTAGTTGTGGCTTAGTTGCTCCGTAGCATGTGGGATCTTCCCAGACCGGGGCTGGAATCCATATCTCCTGCATTGGCAGCCGGATTCTTAACCACTGCGCCACCAGGGAAGCCCTGATACCATTTTAAACATTAGGAAACAGTAATCTTCCCGTTCCTCCAGCCCCTTGGAATAGACATCATGCAAACGAAGCTCTTAAATCATAAAATTATAGCTTAAGCATTCAAACTTCCTTCCTTGGGTTCCTCATCCTGCTAAGAAGGGGCCGCGGACTCAAGGACCTCGGGCCCACCTCCCCCCATGTCTCTCCACATGTGCTTTTCACAAGCGCGCCCTCCAGCTGTGGCTCCTGATCGCTTTGTCCAGCCTGCCCCTTACCTAATTATTTTCATCTCATGCGGTCTTAGTGGATGGATTGCTTGCCTGTGGCCATAATAAGAAAAGTGTTCACAGTGAACAAAAAGAGATGTCACGTAAGAATCCAGATTCTCTGGAATCTGGAAGATCCGGCAGCTCTGGTTCCTCTAGACCCACATTCCCACAGAAACTGGGTAGCTGCCACTCCTTACAGCTTTCTGGCTCCCCCAGGCCCCCCACCCCTGCCTCCACCAGCCTGGGGCCACTGCACAGAACACTGCAGTCTCTGCTTTAAGCCCTAAATTACCACCCTGATGCCTAGAGTGGATAAGCCGTCCTTGATGAAAGAAAGTACAACTGTGGCCTCTCGCCAGCCCCAATCCCAGTGTCTAAAATCAGGAGTAAGAAAGAACAGAAAAGGACAGCCGAGAAGGGAATTCCTCGACAGGGATGTTTCCTCAGCGCCTCCACCACTGCATGTGTGATGACCGCGGCTCACACGAGGTGCGGCGACTGCCGGGCACCCAGTGTTCTAAGTGTTTTCTAGGCAACGACACTGACTGCACAGATGGACCGTGCAACAGATGTGGTGCAGAGTCCTGCTTCTTCACCAGTGTAAAGATCACACTTCTCAGCCTCTCTCCCAGCCAGGTGTGGCCATGTGCCCACCAGCTAAAAGGAGTGGTTTATGCAACTTCCCGCAAGTGTCCTTAAACGGAGGGGCATGTGGTTCTCCCTGCTTTCCTCTTTTCACCAATGGATCCTGGAGCATCAGCAGCCCTTTTGAACCATGAGGTAACCGGGAACAGGAGAGAGCCTCGAGGGGGAGCCTACACATCTGACCCCATGGACTGCCTGCCACACCAGCTGTGGACCCCACCGCTAGGTGGCCTGGGCATGACAGAGGGATAGACTTCTCTCTGGTTTAGGCCATTATTATTTGGGGTTTTCTGTCATGCGTAGCTGAACCTAGCCCTAGATGTTCCAGAAGTATAATATCCTATGATATCCCTCTCTTCCAGATGAGGAAACAGAGGCAGAGTTTCAGCCACTGGACCAAGATTTTGCAGCTAAGAATGCCAAATGGTTTTCCACCCAGGTCAGGTGTACCATGTGTGGTCCCATACCTAGCAGTGGCATTAGGATTCATTAAATTGACTCCAGTGGTTCCAGTTTTTGTTTTAGTAAGGCAGGATTTTAGAACTTAGAGATTTCTCTCTCTTTATAATATGCTAAGAACACAAAAGTAAAAACATAGGGTTAGTATTATGTATCTGAATAAAACCTACTAGTCACTTGAGGATTTTAGACTGATCAGAGGATTTTCTAAAATGAGAGAATTTACTTCGGGAGGTGTATCCGGAAGAAATAGAGGACATCAGAACACGACTTTCGATGGTTTAAGCACTTTTAATATCTCTTACATATATAACTTAAACTTGCTTTTAGTTACTAACTCTGGGCCATTTCTATAAGCAATCTCAGTTTCCCGTAGGAAAGCCAAGTTCTGAGAAACAAAACTCCCTCAAGAAAAAAGCTTTGATTTGTTTAAATATTTTTATTTTCTGGGAACAAAAATCATTTCTTAGATAAAATATATATTTTCAAATTTTCAAACCGAGCCATACCACCAACCTCAATTCCCATTTGAAATCCAAACAATAGCTTGGTACATGCAATTTCTTTTCTCAAAAACGAAACAGACAGAACATACCAGCTCTGTACGGCCTGGAACTGAGCCCTGGGCGTGCGTTCCGTCGCCACATTCTAGGGCAGCTCCTCTTATTTTCTCATGGACAGCAAACCCTCTGGCTCTGCAGACGTCACCTGCAATCTTCCCTGACTAACCTCTCTTGTCTCTTTGGTGCTTCTCAACTTTTGGAAGCTGCCTACTGACATCAGTGCCACTCTTCCTGACTTCAGAGACACAATCACCCCCATCACATCACCCCAGAGTGCCTGTCCCCTCAGTCACCTCCCTCCTCCCCCTTATCCCTGGAATAGGCCATCTCCCCTCAGGTGCCATTTTCCAGCCCTGGTTCCCATTGGGAAAGATGTGAGGAAAGGTCTTGGGAGAGGTAAGCGGATGGGGTCACTTACTCAAAGCAACACCCTGTCTTTTCTCATTCCGAGGCAGGAAGACAGTGTGGCAGAAAGCCACTTCCATGCCCTGGTCCAGCGACTGGCGCCCTCGTGATGGGAGGGCAGCCTGAGCTCCAGGGGGGCCTGGAGCTGACCTGTGTCGCCTGTGGGCCTGGCTGTCAGCCAGGCTGCAGGCCACACGGGTCTTCACTTGAAGGGACTGTGCTCTTCTTCCCAGAACTGGCAGCTTTCACACTGCAGGGGCAACCAGAAGTGGGTGGCGTCCTCTTTGGAAGCAGCTAGGGCAGGACCGTTGTGCCCTGACCGAGAAGCGGGTGGTTAGAGCCCAGGGTGGTAGGTGGACTGTGTGGCTGCCCCCATCATACTGGTTCCTTGAAAAAGCTGGGGAAGTGTCACGATACTTGCCGGGACGTCTGTCCTTCCTTAGGCTTTGGTGTGACTGAACCTGACACAGTAATTGAGCTAATTTTTCAAAACTTTGGTCTCCAGTTAAAAAAAAAAAAAAAAAGTCAGTTCTTCTCAGTACCGCCATCTTCCCAGAAGCATCTGGTATTGCTATGGCAACAGAATGCAGGCCGCGCGCGCTTGGCCGCATAAGCAATGGCTAATGTTGATGGACTTCAGATTTCCCTCTTGTGAATGTCCTCCGTGGGCGAGCAGTATGCTTTAGTTTTGCAGAAGGCAGAGGTGGATGGAAGGGCAAGAGAAGTGAGGCTCTGGGCCGAGTGGAAACACACACACCCACGCCTCCAGTTAGGACAAGATGGAGTCACACCTTCGTGATCTGCCCCCTTAGCTTCTGCGCGGGCACCACGCACGCTCACGGGCCCTTCCCACCTCTGAGCCTCTGCTTCCCTCTCGTCTCTCTCCACATCTCTTCCGGATGCAAATCGCGTCCCTTTTCTGCTTAAAATCCACTCATTCTTCCCTTTCGCCCACTAGGAAAAGCACTGCCTTTGTGGCTTTGCGTGCAAGGCCTTTCTGATTTTGGCTGCAACCTACATTTACTACATCGCCTCTGCTCCTTCCCTCAGGCACCAGGCCAGCCGAACAGCGGGTGTCCGGGCCCGGCTTCCCCGGGTGGGTCCTGCCTCTCCAGCTCCGTGGAGCTGACCCCAGGTCCTCAGCCCTTTCCTCCTCGCTGAGCTTCCAGCTGATCCTCTTCTCCAGCAAATTCCCAGCCGCTGGGCTTTCCACGCCCCGCAGTTAACGGCTCAGCGCGCCCAGCTGCGCCCACTCGGGCTGGGCTGCGGAGAGCGGGCTCTGCAGCCTGGGACGCCCCCCGGCTCCTCCCTCCCACGCCCTGCGTGTGACGCCGACGTAGCTTAAAACCAGCACGGAGGGGCCAAAGTTAGAAAAGGCTAAATGGTGGTGGCGAAGAAGAGGGAGCGGCAAGTGTGAAGGCCAGAGGAAGGAGGCCTGGTGCCTCGGGGAACCGGAGGCCCTCTTCCTTCTTCCCCAGTGGGGGCCACAATGGCACGGTCAGCTGCCCGTGAAGGGGCTGCCCCGAAAAGGAGTGGTTTGGGGCTGGAAAGTGGGATACAGCCCACTCCCTCCCTGGCATCTTCCGACAGCCGAGAACCGGATCTGTCCAAGCGAGACGCCATGCTCCCTGGGCCCTCCGCTGTGAAGAGACTGGAAGGCCGTCCCAGGTGAGTGTTGACAAGCCTTGTCACTGTTGATTCTGGGGGCCTGCCCTGTGGGTTGTAGGGTGGTCGGCAGCACCCTGGCGCCCACCCACTAGACGCCAGTGGCACCCCCCAAGACCCACAGTGGTGAGACCCCCAAATTGTCTCCAGACATTCCCAGCTGTCTCCTGGGGGCAAATCCCCTCTAGTTGGGAACCCGGGAGACAGAGTTATTGGTCGCCGGGAGATGGGGGATCCTCTCTGCTGGCGGGGGTAGGGACTGGGGGAGGGGAGTCAACGGAGGGAGCGGGGACTCAGCGCATGCGCAGTGAGAACGCCTCCCCCAGCCCCACCCCCGACTCCGAGTGATGAGGCCTCCAGGTGCGCTGACACCCGAGAGCCTGGACGAGGGAGGTGCTGGCAGCGGCACTTCAAAAAGACGCCAGGGCAGAATCTCTCCTTTTTTGGTAGCACGTGGCCTTTTGTTGCAGATGAAAATTCCACACACCTCCCCCGCCATCCTGATAGGGCTCTGGGGCACAGTAAGGGTTTCCCACCAGCTAAGAGCTACTGAAAGACAGAGGTAATATCTTTGCATTCCTTGCATTCAAGCACAAGCGTCTGCAGAGCAGGTTGGAGATGTTGGTAGGAGCTGCATAGCAGAGCCCCGTGGCCCCCGTAAAGGGTTTGTGTTTTATTTAATGCACCTGGAATGATCTGTTGACTGTAACAGGTGGAAATGCAACAGGGATACATGTAAATTCGTCCTTGAGTACAAAGTATCAATTGCACAATCTAGAACGGGGCTGCGTGGCTTGGCATTTGCACACGTTTGTCTTCTGCTGACACCCGAGAATGAACTGTGAGGTCCTGTTGCTCAGGATCTAATGCAGTCCTGGGGAGCTCGAATAGAAACCAGATCTTCAGGCTAAGAGCGGGAACCCTCTCGCTAGGCTCTGCCTGGAGCCTTTTGTTCAGATTTCAATTAAAATACGCGTCACCTGCTCGCTGACTACCTTTTCTGGGTCAAACCACTGTTCTGGTGAGCACACCTGAGTCAGGCCCTCGGTTTCCCCGGCTTCCTTCCTCACCCACGCGTCTCCAGCTTCTGGCTCCTTCATCCCTGCTGTGCGCAGCACAACTGCTTCCAGAAGCCCCACAACTAAAAATGAAAGGGCAGCAAGTTCATGGTGAGCAGAGGTGGGAGACAGGGCTGCCTTGCACAGATTCACAGCCCCGCTGGTGGGATTTGAGTTCCCAGGGGATTCCATACCTCGGTTCTTGGTTCTGGTAACCAACAAATGCTACAGACGGGGTGGCTTACACAGCAGACATTTATTTCCTCACAGTTCTAGAGGCTGGAAGTTGGAGATCAGGGTGGTTGGGTTCTGGTGAAGGCTCTCCTCCTGGCTTGCAGATGGCCATCTTCTCAGGTGTCTTTTTTTTTTTTTTTTTTTTTTTTTCGGGCCTCTCACTGCTGTGGCCTCTCCCGTTGCGGAGCACAGGCTCCGGACGCGCAGGCTCAGCGGCCATTGGCTCACGGGCCCAGCCGCTCCGCGGCATGTGGGATCTTCCCGGACCGGGGCACGAACCCGTGTCCCCTGCATTGGCAGGCGGACTCTCAACCACTGCGCCACCAGGGAAGCCCAGGTGTCTTTTTTTTAATTGGGATATAGTTGTTTTAAAGTGTTGTGTTGGTTTCTACTGTACAGCGAAGTGAAGTAGATAGAGTTCCCTGTGCTATACAGCAGGTTCTCAGTTATCTATTTTATACATATTAGTGTATATATGTCAATCCCAATCTCCCCATTCATCCCACCCCACCCCCTTTTCCCTCTTGGTGTCCATACGTTTGTTCTCTACACCTGTGTCTCTATTTCTGCCTTGCAAACAGGTTCATCTGTACCACTTATCTAGATTCCACCTATATGCGTTAATATACGATATTTGTTTTTCTGTTTCTAACTTCACTCTCTATGACAGGCTCTAGGTCCATCCACGTCTCTACAAATGACCCAGTTTCATTGCTTTTTATGGCTGAGTAATATTCCATTGTATATATGTATCACATCTTCTTTATCTTTTCGTCTGTTGATGGGCATTTAGGTTGCTTCCATGACCTGGCTATCGTAAATAGTGCTGCAATGAACATTGGGGTGCATGTGTCTTACGGTTTTCTCAGGGTATATGCCCAGTAGTGGGATTGCTGGGTCCTATGGTAGTTCTATTTGTAGTTTTTTAAGGAACCTCCATACTGTTCTCCATAGTGGCTGTAACAATTTACATTCCCACCAACAGTGGAGGAGGGTTCCCTTTTCTCCACACCCTCTCCAGCATTTATTGTTTGTAGATTTTGTGATGCTGGCCATTCTGACTGGTGTGAGGTGATATACCTCATTGTAGTTTTGATTTGCATTTCTCTAATAATTAGTGACGTTGAGCATCTTTTCATGTGCCTTTTGGCCATCTGTATGTCTTCTTTGGAGAAATGTCTATGTAGGTCTTCCACCCATTTTTTGATTGGGTTGTTTTGTTTTTGTGATATTGAGCTGCATGAGCTGTTTGTATATTTTGGAGATTAATCCTTTGTCCGTTGATTCGTTTGCAAATATTTTCTCCCATTCTGAGGGTTGTCTTTTCATCTTGTTTATGGTTTCCTTTGCTGTGCAAAAGCTTTTAAGTGTCATTAGGTCCCATTTGTTTATTTTTATTTCTATTACTCTAGAAGGTGGGTCAAAAAAGATCTTGGTGTGATTTATGTCAAAGAGTGTCCTCTAAGAGTTTTATAGTGTCCGGTCTTACATTTAGGTCTTTAATCCATTTTGAGTTTATTTTTGTGTATGGTGTTAGGGAGTATTCTAATTTCAATTTTTTTTTTTTTTTTTTTTTTTTTTTTTTTTTTTTTTTTGCGGTACGCAGGCCTCTCACTGCTGTGGCCTCTCCCATTGCGGAGCACAGGCTCCGGACGCACAGGCTCAGTGGCCATGGCTCACGGGCCTAACCACTCCGCGGCATGTAGGATCTTCCCGGACCGGGGCACGAACCCGTGTCCCCTGCATCGGCAGGTGGACTCTCAACCACTGCGCCACCAGGGAAGCCCCTCTAATTTCAATTCTTTTACATGTAGCTGTCCAGTTTTCCCAGCACCACTTATTGAAGAGACTGTCTTTACTCCATTGTGTGTTCTTGCCTCCTTTGTGATAGATGAGATGTCCGTAGGTGTACGAGTTTATCTCTGGGCTTTCTATCCGATTCCATTGTTCTATATTTCTGTTTTTGTGCCAGTACCATACTGTCTTGATTACTGTAGCTTTATAGTATAGTCTGAGGTCAGGGAGCCTGATTCCTCCAGCTCCATTTTTTTCCCCTCACAATTGCTTTGGCTATTCAGGGTCTTTTGTATTTCCATAAAAATTGTGACTTTTTTTTCTAGTTCTGTGAAAAATGCCACTGGTAGTTTGATAGGGATTCCATTGAATCTGTAGATTGGCTTGGATAGTATAGTCATTTTAAGAATATGGATTCTTCCAATCCAAGAACATGGTATATCTCTCCATCTGTTTCTGTCATCTTTGATTTCTTTCATCAGTGTCTTATAGTTTTCTGAGTACAGGTCTTTTACCTCCTTGGGTAGGTTTATTCCTAGGTATTTTATTCTTTTTGTTGCATGGTGAATGTGATTGTTTCCTTAATTTCTCTTTCTGATCTTTTGTTGTTAGTTTATAGGAATGCAAGAGATTTCTGTATATTAATTTTTTATCCTGCAAATATACCAAATTCATTGATTAGCTCTAGTAGTTTTCTGGTGGCACCTTTAGGATTTTCTATGTACAGTATCATGTCATCTGCAAACAGTGACAGTTTTACTTCTTCTTTTCCAATTTGTATTCCTTTTATAAATCAGATTTCTTCTCTGATTACTGTGGCTAGGACTTCCAAAACTATGTTGAATAAGAGTGGCAAGGGTGGACATCCTTGTCTTCCTCCTGATATTAGAGGAAATGCTTTCAGTTTTTCACCATTGGAATGATGTTTGCTGTGGGTTTGTCATATATGGCCTTTATTATGTTGAGGTAGGTTGCCTCTGTGTCCACTTTTTGGAGAGTTTTTATCATAAATGGGTATTGAATTTTGTCAAAAGCTTTTTCTGAATCTGTTGAGATTTGATTTGCGGACACTGAAAAATTCTTGCATCCCTGAATTCCTCTGTCAAGTGGGACAAATTCCACTTGATCGTGGTATATGATCCTTTTAATGCATTGTTGTATTTGGTTTGCTAGTATTCTGTTGAGGATTTTTGTGTCTATGTTCATCAGTGACATTGGTTTGTAATTTTCTTTTTTTGTGATATCTTTGTCTGGTTTTGGTGTCAGGGTGATTGTGGTCTCATGGAATGAGTTTGGGAGTGATCCTTCCTCTGCAATTTTTAAAAATTAATTAATTAATTAATTTTTGGCTGCATTGGGTCTTCATTGCTGCACGCAGACTTTTCTCTAGTTGTGGCGAACGGGGGCTACTCTTCATTGCAGTGCGCGGCTTCAGTAGTTGTGGCACGTGGGCTCAGTAGTTGTGGCGCACAGGCTTAGTTGCTCCGCGGCATGTGGTATCTTCCCAGACCAGGGCTCAAACCCATATCTCCTGCATTGGCAGACAGATTCTCAACCACTGCACCACCAGGGAAGCCTCCTTCCTCTGCAATTTTTTGGAAGAGTTTGAGAAGGATGGGTGTTAGCTCTTCTCTAAATGTTTGATAGAATTCACCTGTGAAGCCCTCTGGTCCTGGCCTTTTGTTTGTTGGAAGATTTTAAATCATGGTTTCAATTTCATTACTTGTGATTGGTCTGTTCATATTTTCTATTTCTTCCTGGTTCAGTCTTGGGAGATTGTACCTTTCTAAGAATTTGTCCATCTCTTCCAAGTTGTCCATTTTATTGGCGTAGAGTTGCTTGTCTCTTATGATGCTTTGTATTTCTGTGGTGTCTGTTGTAACTTTTCCTTTTTCATTTCTAATTTTATTGATTTGAGTCCTCTCACTCTTGATGAGTCTGGCTAAAAGTTTATCAATTTTGTTTATCTTCTCAAAGAACCAGCTTTTAGTTTTATTGATATTTGCTATTATTTTCTTTGTTTCTATTTCATTTATTTCTGCTCTGATCTTTATGATTTCTTTCCTTCTACTAACTGGGTTTTTTTGTTTGTTATGCTTTCTCTAGTTCCTTTAGGTGTAAGGTTAGATAGTTTATTTGAGATTTTTCTTGTTTCTTGAGGTAGGATTGTATTGCTATAAACTTCCATCTTAGAACTGCTTTTGCTGCATCCCATAGGTTCTGGGTCGTGGTGTTTTTGTTGTCATTTGTCTGTAGGTATTTTTTGATTTCTTCAGTGATCTGTTGGTTATTTAGTAGCACACTGTTTAGCCTCCATTTGTTTGTGTTTTTTTACATTTTTTTCCTGTAATTGATTTCTAATCTCACAGTGTTGTGGTCAGAAAAGATGCTTGATACGATTTCAGTTTTCTTAAATTTTCCAAGGCTTGCTTTGTGACCCAAGGTGTGATCTATCCTGAAGAATGTTCCATGTGCACTTGAGAAGAAAGTGTATTCTGCTGTTTTCGGATGGACTGTTCTATAAATATCAATTAAATCTATCTGGTCTATTGTATCATTTAAATCTTGTTTTTCCTTATTAATTTTCTGTCTGGATGATCTGTCCATTGGTGTAGTGGGGTGTTAAAGTCCCCCAGTATTACCGTGTTACTGTCAATTTCCTCTTTTACAGTTGTTAGCATTTGCCTTATGTATTGAGGTGCTCCTATGTTGGGTGCATATATATTTATAATTGTTATATCTTCTTGGATTGATCCATTGATCATTATGTGGTGTCCTTCTTTGTCTCTTATGATAGTCTTTATTTTAAAGTCTATTTTGTCTGATATGAGTATTGCTACTCCAGCTTTCTTTTGATTTCCATTTGCATGGAATGTCTTTTTCCATCCCCTCACTTTTAGTCTGTATGTGTCCCTAGGTCTGAAGTGGGTCTCTTGTAGACAGTGTATATATGGGTCTTGTTTTTGTATACATTCAGCCAGTGTGTGTCTTTTGGTTGGAGCATTTAATCCATTCACATTTAGGGTAATTATGGATATGTGTGTTCCTATTACCATTTTCTTAATTGTTTTGGGTTTGTTTTTGTAGGTCTTTTTCTTCTTTTGTGTTTCCCACTTAGAGAAGTTCCTTTAGTATTTGTTGTGGAGCTGGTTTGGTGGTGTTGAATTCTCTTAGCTTTTGCTTGTCTGTAAAGCTTTTGATTTCTCTGTTGAATATGAATGAGATCCTTGCTGGGTAGAGTAATCTTGGTTGTAGGTTTTTCCCTTTCATCACTTTAAATATATCCTGCCATTCCCTTCTGGCCTGCAGAGTTTCTGCTGAAAAAATCAGCTGATAACATTATGGGGATTCCCTTATATGTTATTTGTTGCTTTTCCCTTGCTGATTTTTAATAATTTTTCTTTGTATTTAATTTTTAAAAATAAATTTATTTATTTATTTTTTGGCTGTGTTGGGTCTTAGTTGCTGCATGCGGGCTTTCTCTACTTGTGGCAA
Source organism: Tursiops truncatus (assembly GCF_011762595.2). NCBI lineage: Eukaryota > Metazoa > Chordata > Mammalia > Artiodactyla > Delphinidae > Tursiops > Tursiops truncatus. Next base: position 165,257,716 of record NC_047035.1, on the reverse strand, counting down.
GTGGGGTCTACTCTTTGTTGCAGTGTGTGGGCTTCTCATTGTGGTGGCTTCTCTTTGTTGCGGAGCACAGGCTCTAGGTGCGCAGCCTTCAGTAGTTGTGGCATGCGGGCTGCAGTAGTTGTGGCTCATGGGCTCTAGGGTGCGGGCTCAGTAGTTGTGGCGCACGGGCTTAGTTGCTCTGCGGCATGTGGGATCTTCCCGGACCAGGGCTTGAACCCATGTCCCCTGCACTGGCAGGCGGATTCTTAACCACTGCGCCACCAGGGAAGTCCCTGTATTTAATTTTTGATAGTTTGATTACTATGTGTCTCAGCATGTTTCTCCTTGGGTTTATCCTGTGTGGGATTCTCTATGCTTCCTGGACTTGATTGCCTATTTCCTTTCCCATGTTAGGGAAGTTTTCAACTATAATCTCTTCAAATATTTTCTCAGAGTCAGGTGTCTTTTCTTAGAAGGGCATTAATCCTAACAGGAGGGCCTCACCCTCATGACCTCATTTAACCTTCATTACCTTCCAAAGGTGCCCTCCCCCCACCGCATACCATCACGTTAGGCATTTGGGCTTCAACACGTGGACTTAGGAGGGACACCAATATTCAGTCCATAACAGTTCTGGCCTCTGAAACTTGGAATTCCACCACTGGATGCTCGACCCTTTGATTAAACATTGCCGTCTTCCTATAGCTCTAAGGTGATAAGAGGGAAACATTAGTTTTCCAGTGCTTTAGTTTATCACTTTCCCCCAAATAGGAATGATGAGAGGTACTGAGTAGTTCTGAAAGGGAGGCCCTGAAATGAATACAAATGCCACCTGCCTCACACATTCATCCAAGGCCGTGGCTGCGTACCACTGATGGGTTGTACGTCTGTACACCCGTGGCCAAAACTGAGATGAAGGAAGTTGGATTTAGTGAGGAGCAGGGCTTGCAAGTCTCTTGGAGGAAGTTCCAGAAATGACCACCAGGTGGCAGCAACGCTGCTGAACTGGGAGGGAGTCTTTAAGCTCTGGATGGCATGGAGGGGGGAAACGATATGAGCCTCCCAGCCCCCTTCCACCAGGTTCCACAGAAGAGCATCGTCCTTCATGGTTTTTAGCGGGTCCTGCTGATCTTGGGTGGCCTTGGCCTGCAGTGGTTTGAAGCAGGATTTTGGTTCCCGGCCAGAGACTGAGGTCAGGCCATAATGGTGAGAGCGGTGAATCCTAGCCACTAGACTAATGACCAGTGACAAGGCCCTGGCCCTTCAGCTTTGCAGAAATGAATTCGCACAAAGACAGAAAGTAGTGAAACAAGTAAATTATTAGGAGGATAGACACACGGGCGGACTCAGAGTCGTGTCCTCGTGGTCGTTCACATCACTTATGTGGGGCATTTCTTTCAGGTTTCCTTGGCCAGTCATCTTGCTTTGCCTGGATCTGTACGTGGTATATCTCAGGACCCTCCCGTGTGTGCGTGCATTTCTTAGCCAAGATGGACTCCAGCGAAGAGGCCTATGGGTAGGTTGATATCACTCCCCTTTTGACCTCCAAGGAGCTTTTCTGTGCATGTATAGTCAGGAAGGTCTCCTTGACTTCAAGAATGAGAAATATGTGGTCTCTGTCTTTTATCTGTTTAGCTTGGGGCCCATCTATCTCCTGCCTCACTGCTATGGGCGTCTCTGTGTGTATGGATGGACCTTAATCCCTGTACCTCTTAAATTTTTACCGACTACTTCATACCACTTGGGGGATTGTCAGCTCTCCCAAGGATTATGCAGGAGAGGATGCTCATAGCAGGGGTCCTGACCCAGGCTTCCTGGAGAGAATATTCCAGGCAGAGAGAGCAGCTCGTGGCTCAGGCTTGTCTGATGGACAGAACCTACGGCAGGGCAGCTGGAGCAGAGGGAGTGATGTGGCAGATACTCTGAGCTGAGATGAAGGGCAGGTAACAGCCAGATCCCCTAGGGCAGGAATGTCCTGGGAGTGTCTCTTGAGGAATTTTGGACAGACGGGGCAGAAGGAGGGCATAGCCCCTTTCTCTGGGGTCACTCAATGAAAGGACATTCTTCCTCTGGGACCTGGAAGGTGTGTCAGACCTGGCCAGACCCCTTCCGCTGTGTGATTCTATTCATTTGCGGAAATGAAGACTGTCTGATTGCAAACACCATACGATGACCTATTTATTCCTGAAAGTCTCACCCCCTGACTCCATCTTCAGGGGGGTGAGCTCTTTCTCGTGTGCAAAATATTTTCTCTTGGTTTGGTTTACCCGAGCTGGTGGCAGGGGTAAAAAAAAAAAAAAAGCCCTTCTCGAGATACAGGAGGTGTTCAGGGCCCTCTGTTTCAGAAAGAGCAGGCCCATACGGCTCTTTTCTGGCTTGGAGGAGGCCAGGGGTGTGGAGGCGAGCGGCACCGAGGCCCCAGACACTGGCAGTGGTGTGTGTGGTCCAGTGGTTGCAAAATCAGAAAGGGGGAAAGGGCTTCTCTGGTGGTGCAGTGGTTGAGAGTCTGCCTGCCGATGCAGGGGATGCGGGTTCGTGCCCCGGTCCGGGAAGATCCCACATGCCGCGGAGCGGCTGGGCCCGTGAGCCATGGCCGCTGAGCCTGCACGTCTGGAGCCTGTGCTCCGCAACGGGAGAGGCCGCAACAGTGAGAGGCCCGCGTACCGCAAAAAAAAAAAGGGGGAGGAAAGACACTCAAGCAAGGAGACTGAACAGCTCAAAGACAGACTTCATCTTCCTTACAGATCTAAGGAAGCTTAGCCCTCTAATCTGCGTATAATCTTAGATCTAATCTGCCTTAAGAGGCAGCACTGAAAACCACTTTAAGAACTGGCTCAAACAGAATATGATTAAGTAACTGCTGTGGAGAAGCACTTAACTAATGCAGGACTGTGTTGGCCAACATTTTTTTTTTAATTTGTATTTTATACTGGAGTGTCGTTGATTTACAATGTTGTGTTAGTTTCAAGTGTACAGCAAAGTGACTCAGTCATACATATACATATAGCCATTCTTTTTCAGATTCTTTCCCACAGGTTATTACAGAATATTGAGTACAGTTCCCTGTGCTAGACAGTAGGTCCTTGTTGACTATATTTTATATATAGTAGTAGTATGTATATGTTATACATAGTATATGTATATGTCATATATAGTATGTATGTGTTATATTGCACGTATGTGTATGTATATGTCATATATAGTAGTAGTGGGTATATGTTGATCCCAAACTCCTAATTTATCCCTCTCCCTCACCTTTCCCCTTTGGTAACCATAAGTTTGTTTTTGAAGTCTGTGAGTCCATTTCTGTTTGTAAATAAGTTCATTTGCATCGTATTTTTAGATTCCACATACAAGTGGTATCATATGGTATTTGTCTTTCTCTGACTTAGTATGATAATCTCTAGGTCCATCCATGTTGCTGCAAATGGCATTATTTTTATTCTTTTTTATGGCTGAGTAGTATTCCATTGTATACATATATCCCACATCTTCTTTATCCATTCATCTATCAGTGGGCATTTAGGTTGTTTCCATGTCTTGGCTATTGTAAATAGTGCTGCAATGAACATTAGGGTGCATGTATCTTTTCAAATTATGGTTTCCTCCGGATATATGCCCAGGAGTGGGATTGCTGGATCATATGGTAGCTCTGTTTTTAGTCTGTGTTCCTACTGCCCTATATGGGTTGGTAAAGGTGCACATTGGTTCCTGCTGCCCTTCATCATAGAAAAGGGACTTCATCTCTTTGTTTAATATGGAGTATTAGTAGGTAAAACCTTTAAATAAAGCCACAGATGGGGACTGAAGGATGTGCACTGGGCGTGGCAATATGGAGGCTTGGGTACCACTGGAGGGATCCATTCCAGGGCGCAGTGTTGTGGGAGCGAGGGCAGGGGCCAGCTGGAAGAGCTAATCCTCTGAGGACTAAGGGGAGGATGAGGGGCTCTTGGAAGAGCCTCCATCCCACCCCCCCACCTTCTTACCCTGCAAGGGTGAGGTTGGAGAGAGGCTTTCTCCCGCCCAGTCTTCCTCTGCTTGCTGTGCACGTCTTTGTTTCTGAACTCCCCCGTCCTGTCCCCAGACTCCACGTCACCTGAATCGTTTTCATGTCCTCATGAGCCACTCTCCCACTGGCCCCCTCCCCAGGAGAAGCTCCCCACTTCTGCTTTTCGGCTTTCTACATTCATAATATGTCAAACAGAGACCCAGATGCAACAATTGAAATAATCACTAGAAAGATATCCACCATCAAGTGGGGCCTCTGTAACAAATGCACTTGAAATGTCCCATTTAACCAAACCCTGGGAACCATTTTGGGGACTTCCAGGATCTCCAGAAGCTAAGCGGGGGAGCTACATCTGGATTTTCTTGAAGTCGGATCCTTAAATGGCTCCAGCTCCAAAGGCACTTGAATACTGTACATGTCAGCTACCTGCGAACCAAACAAGCTGTAAGTTCAGCCAGTGTTGACAGACCCTGACTGCACTGGAAGCATCAAAACTTAAGAAAAACTATCTGCTGGAAGTGGGGGGAGGCCAATATCTGCTGGAAGTGGGGGGAAAAAAAGTCTATAAATTCAAATTGTTATTGTTTTTTAAACAGTTGGAAAGCTTGAAAAAAATCATACTTTCCAGGGGTGAATCTGCTGTCATGTGGTAATAGTCACTTTTACACATTTTCTTTTTTGTGGTACGTGGGCCTCTCACTGTTGTGGCCTCTCCCGTTGCGGAGCACAGGCTCCGGACGCGCAGGCTCAGCGGCCATGGCTCACTGGCCCAGCCGCTCTGCGGCATGTGGGATCTTCCCGGACCGGGGCACGAACCCGTGTCCCTTGCATCGGCAGGCGGACTCTCAACCACTGCGCCACCAGGGAAGCCCAATAGTCACCTTTTATTTTTAAGAGACAGCATCTTCTCAATACTCCTGGGGCCGCTTCTTTCCTAGTGTAAGACTGTGATTCTCAGCCCTGGCTTTCCCTTAGAATCACCTGGAAAGGTTTGACAATCCCCATGCACAGGCAACACCTCAGATCCCTGATTTAGAATCTTTGCAAGTAGGACCCAGGCCTCAGCATTTTTTAAAATAAATAAATAAATAATTTTTTGGCTGCGTTGGGTCTTTGTTGCTGCGCATGGGCTTTCTCTAGTTGAGGTGAGCAGGGGCTACTCTTTGCTGTGGTGTGTGGCCTTCTCATTGAGGTGGCTTCTCTTTGTTGCGCAGCATGGGCTCTAGGCACGTGGGCTCAGTAGTTGTGGCTCGTGGGCTCTAGAGCGCAGGCTCAGTAGTTGTGGCTCACAGGCTTAGTTGCTCTGCGGCGTGTGGGATCTTCCCGGACCAGGGATTGAACCTGTGTCCCCCGCATTGGCAGGCGGACTCCTAACCACTGCGCCACCAGGGAAGTCCTGGCCTCGGTATTAAAGTCTTCCATGTGATCCCAGGTTGCAGCCATGTTTGAGAACCTGGAACATGAGTCAGAGTTATCCTAAATGCAAGACTGGGCTGCTGGGGTGTAGTCCACGGGCCACCACCTGGTTCCTCATCTTTTCACATTAAATCAGAGAGGAGATAGTATCTGTAGCAGGGTAGGGCCCTCATTCTAAATGACAGAGCCCATTGCGAAACCCAGAGGCTCAGCACTTAGAAAAGAAAAATCCGTTCCCACCCACCTTCCCGAGATTTCCTATCCCTCTCCTCCTTACGGTTGCTTTCAGGCTGGGTTTCTTTTGTTGTTAATCACTTGCTCTTCCAGGCATGAATGAAAGAGCATAAATGCTAATATGGGTAGAAGCATCATGGGAAAGGTCCAGAAAAGGCAGAAGGACATTCAAGTGGACCCGAGCTCTGCGCGTGGCCCCTAAATGCTGTTACTTTGTGGGGGAGGTGTGTCGGGCTGGAGCCTCACTGCTGGATGCTTGTGCCTTTGGGGTTTGCCCTGCCTTTTTCAGTAGCGGAGTCTGTTCCTTATTCTGTGCCCGTGGTTCTCAGCCAAAGCAGCAGCGCCCCTTAGAGGAAATCTGGGGTATTTGTGAGAGGTTGTTTTTTTTTTTTTTTTTTTTCCCACTTGTCACAGTGATGGAGGCAAAACCGGCATTTCATGGAGGCAGGCCAGGGATGCTTGATGTCCTACAGTGAGCTGCTGAGGAAGAACTGTCCCCTCCAGCAGGACCGTGTGATGTCCCACTGGACATTTACGTAGCAAAAAACCTGTTTATAATGATCTGAGTCTAGAGGTCAGTTCTGTTTTACAAATAAGCAGCTGTTTTTTTTTTTTTGCATTCTTCAAATAGGCAGTAACATTTCCAGGAATGTGTAATATGAGGAAGAACCGTACTTTGCTTTCTTTGAAACTTTAAACAGAGTCGTTCACTATTTTGGAAAAGTCATATCAGCAAACACGGGGTTTGTCTCCAAATGCAGCAAAACATTTGTTGCTGAATTCTGCTTATCCATGCGGGAGTGTGACGGCTTCCTTATATTACCGTTAGGGCATTATATTACGTTTTGCTTTGGACAGTAGGAGAGTAGGTAGGATATGCCATCAAGCATTTTATCTCGTGCAAAACATCTGTAATTTAAAAGCAAGCTTAGGATCTGATAGGATTGAGACCCTCGTCCTCGCATTTCAAAGACTCTCACTGAGGGACTGAACTGCCCACTCACATCTGTGCCTGGGAAGCCTCAGGAAACAAATCCCTGAGAAACGTCTTTTAGGGGCCACTTGGGAGCCTCTTACCCTCAGGGCTGGAGAAGGGGCAGTTCAACCAGGTACCAGGAGGATCGAGGGCCGCGGGAGAGGCGTGGCCTAGAGGGAGCAGCCGCAGGGGTTGGGCAGAGCGTGGGAAACAGGGGGCGTGGCCTGGTCGGGAAGGGCGGGGCCTTTCGTGTCAGGGGGCTGGATTTCTGCGCTTGCCCCTTGCCCTTCCTGGGGCTCAGGGAGAAAGGAGTCACCATCTGAGTTACCGACCCAGCTTCACCTGCCTCCAAGGATGCAGGATGGGACTATTAGTCCCCTGAGCCGGGCGCCTTCCTGCCTACCCCTTCTTTTGAAGGTGAGGCAGCCACAATTTGCCATCCAATAATCCCTAAACGGACGACTTTCTGAATGAAGCTCATTCGTTTGGTTCATTCCGTCCACTCTGAGCAAAATGGTCAAGCCTCATCCCAGACGGCCGTCCTGCACTTTACATCTTTTACCCAGCCCGTGTGTTCCGCAGCGCGATGGGGAGGATAACGGCGGGAACTTTCTCACAGGGCTTTCGTGAGGATTAAAAGGCAATATATGCAGAATACTTTAGCCCACAACGCGGCCCATGATGATAGGCGACAGATGGCCGTTATTGTTGATGTGTCCACAGACATGGCCATTAAACAAATAAAGCATTTTGTGTGAATCTAAGGTCTGCCCTGTAAGCTCCCCCGCCTTCTTGGTGGGGTGTGCGGAGTATAACTTGAACTTCCTGCCTCCAGGGTGAGCTTGGCTCTGGAGCTGGAGGGCCAGGAGCCCTGGGAGAGTCTGGGATTCTCTCCTCAGAAGCGCTCTTGTGATCACTTTCTTGCTTTTGGACAGCCTCCTGTCAGGAGCAGAGGTCAGAGTGCGTGGTTGCCTGTGGTCAGTGGTGTGTTTCCCTGGATGATGTCACCTGGTTACTTGTGCAAAATTAACTTTTGAATTTGGAGTTGAAGCCGTTTTGATTCCTTGACTCCCTCCCAAAAAGCTTCCTGGTTGCTCTCAAATGCGTTTGCATTTACAGAACCACGGAGAGGGAAGTTAGTTTTAATCACAAGGCGGCTGGTGGAGGTGGTCTGGGTTTGCCATGAATCTGGCTGGAGGAGGGGTATGGCCAGACCTGCTCTCGGTCCTCAGTGGATGTGTCCACTTGTTCTCATGGGACTTAGCTCAGGGATGGCCACCGGCACCTCTCACCACCCATGGCATCTGGGTGGGGGGATTTGAGGGCACCTTCTCCCATGCCTGAAAATGGAAGACAGATCTCACCAAAGGACCCCTTTTCTGTAAGCACAATTCCAGGGGCTTGGCTTGACTCCTAGTCTGTGTACATATTTGTTTACGTTGGAAAGAATTCAGTCCCAAGCAGCATTAAAATAAAAGCAGCCTCTTTAGGGCTGTGACACTATTAAAAGTTCTGTATTGTACCTGCGAGGGCCAAATGCCCTCACTGCCAATGACATGATCGCTCTCCTGGACTCCTCCGGCCACAGTTCGACTTGTCTTACTCCCTGGGTGTCCGTGTTTGTGCCACCCCCTCCTCTGGCAGACCAGAAGCCTTTTAAGGGCAGGGACAGTGTCCAGTCATAATTGCAGCAGTGACAGCAACCACCCTAACTAACCTTTATTGAGTATGCTAGGTGTCAGGTTCTGTCTTAAGAGTTTTCTGTACTACGTCACATTGAATCTTCTCAACAATCCTGTGAGGGAGGCTCCAATACTATTTTCTATTAATAGATGAGGAAACCAAGACAAGTCCAAGGTTGCACAGCCAGTAGGGGCACTGGTTGATGGATTGATTGGTGAATGAATCTGAGAAGCCCCATGGTTTATTTCTAAGAATCTTTTTTCAGGTGCAACCATCTGTTGGTTGAATGACGAGCTTAAAATAATATGTAGCAAGAGTCCATTAATGGTGGTTGAATAAAATCTGAAAATCCAGGAGCTCACCCGATCTAACATCACCCACTTTATTTTTTAAATGTTTATTGCAGTATAGTTGCTTTACAATGTTGTATTAGTTTCTACTGTACAGCAAAGTGAACCAGCTATACCTATACATATATCCCCTCGTTTCTGGATTTCCTTCCCGTTTAGGTCACCAGAGAGCATTGAGTAGAGTTCCCTGTGCTATACAGTAGGTTCTCATTAGTTATCTATTTTATACATAGTATCAATAGTGTATATATATCAGTCCCCATCTCCCAGTTCATCCACCCCACCCTTCCCCCTTGGTAGCCATACGTTTGTTCTCTACATCTGTGTCTCTTTTTCTGCTTTGCAAATAAGATCATCTATACCATTTTTCTTAGATTCCACATATATGCATTAATATTTATTTTTCTCTTTCGGACTCACTTAACTCTGTATGAGTCTCTAGGTCCATCCACGTCTCTACAAATGACCCAATTTCGTTCCTTTTTATGGCTGAGTAATAGTCCATTGTATATATGTACCACATCTTCTTTATCCATTCCTCTGTTGATGGACATTTAGGTTACTTCCACGTCCTGACTATTGTAAATAGAGCTGCAATGAACATTGGGGTCTTTTTGAATTATGGTTTTCTCAGGGTATATGCCCAGTAGTGGGATTGCTGGGTCTCACGGTAGTTCTATTTTTAGTTTTTTAAGGAACCTCCATACTGTTCTCCATAGTGACTATATCAATTTACATTCCCACCAACAGTACAAGAGGGTTCCCTTTTCTCCACACCCTCTCCAGCATTTATCGTTTGTAGATTTTTTGGTGATGGCCACTCTGACTGGTGTGAGGTGACACCTCATTGTAGTTTTGATTTGCATTTCTCTAATGATTAGTGATGTTGAATATCCTTTCATGTGTTTGTTAGTCATCTGTATGTCTTCTTTGGAGAAATGTCTATGTAGGTCTTCCACCCATTTTTTGATTGGGTTGTTTTTTTGATATTGAGCTGCATGAGCTGTTTGTATATTTTGGAGATTAATCCTTTGTCAGTTGCTTCATTTGCAAATATTTTCTCCCATTCTGAGGGTTGTCTTTTTGTCTTGTTTATGGTTTCCCTTGCTGTGCAAAAGCTTTTAAGTTTCATTAGGTCTCATTTATTTATTTTTGTTTTTATTTTCATTACTCTAGGAGGTGGGTCAAAAAAAATCTTGCTGTGATTTATGTCATAGAGTGTTCTGCCTATGTTTTCCTCTAAGAGTTTTATAGCGTCCGGTCTTACATTTAGGTCTCTAATCCATTTGGAGTTTACTTTTGTGTATGGTGTTGGAGGCAGGCAGCGCTTGGCTGGGTCTTGGGCAAGGTAATGCTGGAGACATGCTGAGCTTTTCCTTACCTGGCGAACATGCTCCAGTCTTTATTACACTGGCTGAAACTGACCATCATCCTGGCCAGAGCTCTGGTAAGTCTGAAGGTCAACTGAAAACTTTGTATAGCTGCTCACAAAGGATTCTCAGCTTGTCCACACACAGGAGCAAATAAACTGACATGAACAGCTAGCTTGTGTATATATTTTAGCTATATTATATTTTATGTATACATTGTAATATATACATTATAATTTATATAATATAGTTGATATTATGGGACATGATTGAAATGTTGGAACCTTTTATACCTAAAAAGTATAAAATAATGGCTTCCTATTGCTTTAATTCTGTATCTATATGAGATGGTGGATTTTCACTAAACTGATTTTTTGAATTTTTAAAAAATTTTATTGAAGTATAGTTGATTTACAATGTTGTGTTAATTTCTTCTGTACAGCAAAGTGACTCAGTTATACATACATATATATATTCTTTTCCATTATGGTTTGTCATAGGATATTGAATATAGTTCCCTGTGCTATACAGTAGGACCTTGTTGTTTATCCATACTACATATAATAGTTGGCCTCTACTAATCCCAAACTCCCAATCCTGCCCTCCCCCTTGGCAACCACAAATCTGTTCTCTATGTCTGTGAGTCTGTTTTTGTTTCATAGATACGTTGGTTTGTGTCATATTTAGATGACACATATAAGTGATATCATAAGGTATTTGTTTTTCTCTTTCTGACTTAGTTCACTTAGTATGATGATCTCTAGGCCTATCCATGTTGCTGCAAATGGCATCATTTCATCCTTTTCTGATGGCTGAGTAATACTCCATGGTATGTATGTACCACATTTTCTTTATCATTCATCTGTCGATGGACATTTAGGTTGTTTCGATGTCTTGGCTATTGTAAATAGTGTTGCTATGAATGTAGGGGTGCACATATCTTTTCAGATTATAGTGTTGTCTGGGTATATGCCCAGGAGTGGGACTGCTGGATCATATGGCAACTCTCTTTTTAGTTTTTTGAGGAACCTCCATACTGTTTTCCATAGTGGCTGCACCAATTTACATTCCCAACAACAGTGTAAAAGAGTTCCCTTTTTTCGACACCCCCTCCAGCATTTGTTACTTGTAGACTTTTTCATGATGGCCATTCTGACTGGTGTGAGGTGGTACATCATTGTAGTTTTGATTTGCGTTTCTCTTTTAGTGATGTTGAGCATCTTTTCATGTGCCTATTGGCCATCTGTATGTCTTTTTTGGACACTAAACTTGTCGTTCTCATCATTTCATGATGTATGTAAGTCAGATTGTTACACTGTACACCTTAAACTTATACAGCACTATATGTCAATTATATCCAATAAAACTGGACAAAAAGGGGGGCAAAAAAGATAATGACTTTCCTGAGTGTGCCGTGAAATATGTGATTACAATTAATATAATGAGTAGAGACATACTAACATATTACTAGTGAAGGCATCCCAGCTCAGTAAACCTGAAGTTTGAGAACATTAACAATCAAGTGCTGGGCTTCCCTGGTGGCTCAGTGGTTAAGAATCCATCCGCCTGCCAGTGCAGGGGACAAGGGTTCAAGCCCTGGTCCGGGAAGATCCCACATGCCATGGAGCAACTAAGCCCATGCACCACAACTACTGAGCCTGCGCTCTAAAGCCCGTGTGCCACAACTACTGAGCCTGAGTGCCTAGAGCCCATGCTCTGAAACAAAGAGAAGCCACCGCAATGAAAAGTCCGTGCACCGCAATGAAGAGTAGCCCCTGCTCGCCACAACTAGAGAAAGCCCACATTGCAGCAACAAAGACCTAATGCAGCCAAAAAATAAACTAAATAAATTTAAAAAATCAGGTGCTAAAGTAATAGTAATATTTGTACTTTACATGAAGTCAAGTTAAATATTGGGAGGGGGCAAAAAATCATGATAAGCAGGTTCCTGACATTTCTTACAGTCAGTTCATAATCTTGATATTATTTTCACTAGCTTTTCTCCTGATTTTTAAAATGAATACATATGGTGTAATGTTAGCTAGCATATTTCCCTCTAGACCAACAATATTTTTTAAAATTGAGAACTCAAAAAAACAAGAAAACCTAGTGATAAAGGCATTTTATTTCTACTTTACTAATACTGGAAATTTAAAAAAGAAAGTAGTAAGAGCCTGTCTGGTAAATGAGGGTGGTGGAAACTGTATCTGGTTTGCTTGCTGTCAGCCATGGAGAAGAGGGTCAGCAGGTTACATGGGAAGGCACCATACTTGCAATGAATTTATCAGGAACTCACCAGGCATCATCCCAGAGCTTTCAGAAAAGCAGAGCTTAGGTTGCTTCCATGTCCTGGCAATTGTAAATAGAGCTGCAATGAACATTTTGGTACATGACTCTTTTTGAATTATGGTTTTCTCAGGGTATATGCCCAGTAGTGGGACTGCTGGGTCGTATGGTAGTTCTATATTTAGTTTTTTTTTTAATTAATTAATTTTTGGCTGTGTTGGGTCTTTGTTTCTGTGTAAGGGCTTTCTCTAGTTGTGCCAAGCGGGGCCACTCTTAATCGCGGTGCGTGGGCCTCTCACTATCGCGCCCTCTCTTGTTGGGAGCACAGGCTCCAGACGCGCAGGCTCAGTAGTTGTGGCTCACGGGCCCAGTTGCTCCGTGGCACGTGGGATGTTCCCAGACCAGGGCTCGAACCTGTGTCCCCTGCATTGGCAGGCAGATTCTCAACCACTGTGCCACCAGGGAAGCCCCTGCATTTAGTTTTTTAAGGAACCTCCATACTATTCTCCACAGTGGCTGTATCAATTTACATTCCCACCAACAGTGCAAGAGGGTTCCCTTTTCTCCACACCCTCTCCAGCATTTATTGTTTGTAGATTTTTTGATGATGGCCATTCTGACCGGTGTGAGTGATACCTCATTGTAGTTTTGATTTACATTTCTCTAATGATTAATGATGTGAGCATTCTTTCATGTGTTTGTTGGCAATCTGCATATCTTCTTTGGAGAAATGTCTATTTAGGTTTTCTGCCCATTTTTGGATTGGGTTGTTTGTTTTATTGATATTGAGCTGCATGAGCTGCTTGTAAATTTTGGAGATTAATCCTTTGTCAGTTGCTTCGTTTGCAAATATTTTCTCCCATTCTGAGGGTTGTCTTTTTGTCTTGTTTATGGTTTCCCTTGCTGTGCAAAAGCTTTTAAGTTTCATTAGGTCCCATTTGTTTATTTTTGTTTTTATTTCCATTTCTCTAGGAGGTGGGTCAAAAAGGATCTTGCTGTGATTTATGTCATAGAGTATTCTGCCTATGTTTTCCTCTAAGAGTTTGATGGTATCTGGCCTTACATTTAGGTCTTTAATCCATTTTGAGTTTATTTTTGTGTATGGTGTTAGGGAGTTTTCTAATTTCATTCTTTTACATGTAGCTGTCCAGTTTTCCCAGCACCACTTACTGAAGAGGCTGTCTTTTCTCCACTGTATATTCTTGCCTCCTTTATCAAAGATAAGGTGACCATATGTGCATGGGTTTCCATCAACAGATGAATGGATAAAGAAGATGTGGCACATATATACAATGGAATATACTCAGCCATAAAAAGGAATGAAACTGAGTTATTGGTAGTGAGGTGGATGGACCTAGAGACTGTCATACAGAGTGAAGTAAGTCAGAAAGAGAAAAACAAATACCATATGCCAACACACATATATATATATTGAATCTAAAAAAGAAAAAATGGTCATGAAGAACCTAGGGGAAGGACAGGAATAAAGATGCAGACCTACTAGAGAATGGACTTGAGGATACGGAGAGGGGGAAGGGTAAGCTGGGACAAAGTGAGAGAGTGGCATGGACATATATACACTACCAAACGTAAAATAGCTAGCTAGTGGGAAGCAGCCGCATAGCACAGGGAGGTCAGCTCGGTGCTTTGTGACCATCTAGAGGGGTGGGATAGGGAGGGTGGGAGGGAGGGAGACGAAAGAGGGAAGAGATATGGGGACGTATGTATATGTATAACTGATTCACTTTGTTATAAAGCAGAAACTAACACACCACTGTAAAGCAATTATACTCCAATAGAGATGTTAAAAAGAAAAAAAGAAAAGCACAACTTTCAGAAAAGCAGTTTGCATCTGGTTACGTGTTTACTTACCATGCCCTCAAAGCCAAAACCTTTTAACTTGGTAACGGTTGCGTTCTTTGACTAGGAAGTAGTTATAGGGACAAGGTACAAAAAATAATAAGCATGCAGCCCTTTATTTAGTTTTGCAAAGTCTCTGCTTATAGTTCTGTATATTACATAACTGTGTTATACAAATACATTTATTTACAAAAACACTCTAGCTGTGCAAACTTGTTGCTTTTTAAAAATGTCCAGGAAGTTCCATTTCTGCCCATCCCAAGATATATTTTTAAAGCATGCATAAAAATTAACTTTGGTGTGGGAAAACTACTCTATGTGCTGTCACATACAGTATTTTTGGTGTCTATTTATATATTTACAAAAATTGATCAGTTTACAGAACCGTACAGAAGTGTACATTCTAAAATCCACAATGCAATAGTGTGGGTTACCAGGTCTCAGAAAACAAAGGAAGGATTTAGATACTGCAAAGAAAACAACTAGCGAATCCCAATATGTTAGAAAAGAGAAAAAAGAAACAGAACAGAACTAGCTTGCTTGGGCCGGCAAATTATTATACATAATTTTCATGGCAGTGCAGTAGGGTTGATCATTGCCTTCCACATGTGCCTCTGTGTTGGCTTGTGCAGAAGTTCATTGGCTTATTGTCTAGCATGCTACTTTCAAATGTACAAGGCTACAGTATCAAAATGTTTTGGCAAAAAAGATCTCGAAAGGAACCATGAAGTTTTGACAAAAATAGAAATCTGTAATAAAGCTAAATAACACTAAAATAAAAGGAAATATTATAGTATCTGTTTTACAATTTGTATAGTCACACCTGTGTATTTCTCTGTTCACGTCTAGTCTCCGTAATGAAAAATATTTTTATACAAAACATACTAAAATTCTGGAATCGTACATGTTTTACATGCTTCATACATTTTTTTTCTTGTCTCACCACACCCTTCTCTCCTGCCATACTCTCTTCTGGTAACACATGCTTACTTCATTTAACAGGTATTGAATAGAGACAGTAAACACTATGTAATTAGAACAGCGACAAAGTAAAAAAACAAACAAGCTTTACTGAAATCTATTAATCCAGTATTTAGCACATACTTAGCAGTAAACCTCAAACAGTACAGCGATATGTTACATTCTCTTGTGAAAACACTTGTCGAAGACTGTTAAAAATTTTTTTTTTCTTAAATGCAACTCCGACTCGTGCCTAATAGGATTTGGCCTTTAAGAGGTTTCCTTTGCTGTGGACTGGGTGGCTTTGCTTGAACTTCCGCTCTGTGCCTTGTAGCTGGTGAGGCTAGGAGTATGGATGGTCCTGATGCTCTTGGCACCTTGATTCAGTGAAGCTGGGGAGGCAGGGGGGGGCAGGGAGGAGGAGAAGGAAGGAGGGGCTGCTCGGCCATTCTGAGTCTGCAGTGAGAATGAGAGATGGTGACCTTTACCTGTGTGAGCGGGGCTCTGAAACTTCAAGGAGCCATTAGAGACAGAGGGGATGAGGGAGGCAGAGGGAGCAGATCGTCCTGTTTGGGGGCTGAGAGGGTTAGAAGGAACCGATGGTTTAGTAGCAGGTGGATTAGGGAAGTTAGAGCTGTCACCACTAGAAGAAGGCAGAGAACTGCTTTTCCCAGAGCTGGGAGAAAGGGCTGGAATCTTAGAAGCAGGTAAGGAGGGGAAAGTAGGCTTACAGTCCCCACCAGCTTTCTTAGCACTTCCATTAGCCTGCAAATAAAGACGGCAGGAGACAGTTTGTCAGAAAGCTGGTAACACCATCAATCCACAGGGCCTGGCAACACAGCCCTTCTGAGAGTCATTAAATCAAAGACACCACACCAAACCAGTTCAAGGCCTGAGCTAAGTCTTGTCGTGCTGTACTGGACCTGGGAGAAACCCCCAAAGTGCAGAGCAGAGGGTGTACAGAACAGGGAAGAAGGAAGAAGAGTGTTTGTGAGAACAGGCACATCATTCTACTACCGTCTCCGGGTGCTGGGTGGAGACGTGAGGGTTGCGTGAGGGCTGTTACTGGGGCGGGGCTGAGGCATCGTGACGGAGTGTTAATGGGCCTCTAGTGCGATGCCGTCCACGTACACGTTAGTGCTGGAGACTTTCAGGGCGGCTTTGTCTGTCTCGGTTTCCCAAGGTGTTCTGATGAACCACTACACTCCCCCAAGGAAAGCCACCTGGCCCGCCACCTTGTGTTAACAGGTCAACTTTGGAGTCACAAAGTAAAAGCTGTTTTATTGCGAGCATGCAAAAGAGTGGTGAGAAATTCAACAGAGGCTTTGAGACTCTCTTCATGCCCCCAGATCCAGGACGTGTACGTAAACGGTATCTTACAAAGAAAAATGCAATATTTGGTATAAACTAAGTCAGTGACTTGCTTCTTAAGCGCAAGAGTGTCCATCCAATATTGGGTTTAAGGTAAAACTACCTGACGATATTGGCGGGGATCCTGCAGTTTGGACTGCTTGCCAGGTTTGTCCAGGCTTCCGGGTCTGTTCTTGGAACTCATGGGGATCGGCATCCTGCTCGTCTGAGGGGTTCCCGTGGAGCCCTGTGGGGAGAAGCAGCAAGTGGGGGAGAGAGAGGATGCGTGTGAGCGGCTTACCCCCGAGGCTGCCCCACTGTGCGCAGAGAAGCTCAACGTGAGAAGCCACAGCCCTACATGCAGGACAGATCTAGGAGACGGACATCAGGAGACACCACTGGGGTTAATTTGAAGAATCAAACAGAATAACACTGCTCCACTACTGATCAAACGGATTTTAATGTGAGTATCAGAGCAATCACTCCAACGGCAAATGGCTGACCCAGCATCCTTTGCGGTTTTCCCAACACCAGTCAGCAACAGAGGTAAAAACAGAATCGATTAGCTGTTAGACACCTAGTTGTTGTTGTTCTGAAGGCGAGGGAGAAAGTGTGAGAGAAAGGATCATGGCGAACAGACAACGAAACCAAACGAAACGAGCCACCTGAAAGGAAGCAAGTAAATCACAAGACACTTTCGCTAACGGTGATTATGACAGGTTTAAGAAAGCAGCTGGCTCTTTTCATTTTCCGTCAGACCAAGATACCTTACGTGAAGCCGAAGGTACAGACGAGGGGGGCTCTAGGGCAGTGGGAGCTTCATCCAGGACTAGCAAGGACTGGGGACAGGCCTCCTGGGCCACGTGGGATGAGCTTGCAACAGACTCTCTGTTGGAGGAACCCGAGGTCTCAACTAGGGCTTTGGGACTCATCTCACTGATCGTATTTTCCAGCTGTTTGATGGTCTGCTCCAGGCTGTCCAACGTTCTGTAGGTATTTTTTCTGATTTCATCAGTTCTCGAGATCGGAGCTGTGCTCTCCAGACTGGGCTGCTCTAGTCTCCTGAGCATACTTTTCGGGGTGTCTTCGGATCGAGACCCGCTGATCTCGAAGCGCTTGGCTTCTCTGTGCTGCTTCAAAGTGCCGTCCTCTTCCTCCTCTTCATAGACCACCACCTGCAACGTCTTCTTCCCCGTCTTGGTTCCCGTGCGAATGGCTTGCGTGAGAGCGGCGAGCTGCTTTTTTGGGAATTTGAATTTGAACTTTTTCTTGGGGCTTTCAAACTGGTCATCGGTCGTGTCGCCCTGGCTTTCTGAACTTGGAGAATCGGCTGGGTTGAACTTGCTCTGCTCGGTTTTAGTCACGTCCTGTCCTCCTGACATCCTGGTCTCCGCTGAAAGGAAGTGCGGCTGGAATTTACTCTCAGCCTCCCGCCCTGCTCCGAGGTTGCCCGAGGCCCCCTCCTTAGGAAACTTTTGGGAGGTGTTACTCTGGACCACAGTATCTCCATTCTCCTCCTCTTCCTCTATCTTCTCCTCTGTCATCATTCTCTCCAATTCCTCGTCGCATTCCTCAAATATGGTTGAAAGTCTCTTGTATGCGGACCGGATGTCCATGGGTTCATCAAAAATGATGATCACGGGTTTCTTGTCCAGGCACACGACCGGCTCTTCACTGTCAGTGCCTTCTTGCTGGGAAGTTGTCTCTTTTTTGGCGTCAATGTTGACCGTCTGTACATCTTGCCCCTGTTTGCTCACTATGTCGCGGACCTCCCCGCTGGAGAGAACTTGGACCGCGGTTTTGGTGATCATGAAGGCAATGCTGTCGGTGGTTGCACTTTCCTCGGTGGGAGAGCCTGCTG
Organism: Tursiops truncatus; assembly: GCF_011762595.2. Lineage (NCBI taxonomy): Eukaryota > Metazoa > Chordata > Mammalia > Artiodactyla > Delphinidae > Tursiops > Tursiops truncatus. The sequence continues at coordinate 165,239,382 of NC_047035.1, read as the reverse complement.
TGGACTCCCCATCCTCATCAGGCGTCAGGTTAGCAGGCCTGGCTCCCTTCGGTCTCAGGACAACTTGGCCAAACTCTGTCAAGGGAACCTCTTGGTCTTGAGTTTTGACATCACGAATAGTCGATTCGGTTGATCTAGTGGGAGAGGGAAGGTGACACTTATCTGTATTTTCTTGTCCTTGCTGGATCACCCCCTTTGTCTTCCCATAATTCATCTTCTGATTCTCAGTGTCACACACAGGGTACGGCTGCCCTGAGATTTTAGATCCTTTGTTGATTTCATCTTCTAAGGAACTAACGCCAGAGAAACTAGAATTGACCCTGGACACATTTTTCTGGGAATAGTTTCTACCGTCTCTAAGTAAACTCTTAGTGGATATGGAACTTTCCTTCATTAAGATGTCAGTTTTGTATTCTGATGTTCTTGCTGCACCAGAAATACTATTCTCCATTCCTCTTTCCCACTTAGGATGGTCACTAGGTATGGAAGCCCCTGCGGTAACCTGGGAGGGAGAGTGGAGGAGGGAAACCACACACAGTGATCAGAAATGGATCTGCAAAGGAAGGGAATTAATCTGCATGGTATCAGTTGGAACACAGATCTGGTGGACTCACCTTCCAGGATTCCATTTGGGGGCCATTTTCATATTCAACATCACATTTCCGTACGTCTTCGTGGAAAAATTCCAAATTCTGGTAGAACAGTGTAGGACATGTTACTCCACAAAACCACACCCCCCCAAAGTGGGCTACAACTAGATTGTTTCTTTAATTACACTTCAAAACATGCGGGCCAAGCACATTCGTCACACACCAGTCCAAAGCCTACAGCTCTGTTTACCTTGGGTGGCTTGGTTCTCCAACTTCCAAAAATGCCCTGTGTTTGCACAAGATGAAAATCTCAATTAGCAAAATATTACAAGGATTTCAAATTTTGGTGGGAGGAGCAGTTAAGAGAATAAAGGGACCAGTTCGGGACCAACACCTCCTCTTTTCAACATCTGACTGTGAGCTTAGCCGACTCTAAAACCAGAAGAGTGGCATGGCATCGTAGAAAGCACAATACACGAGCAGGCAGATTGTGACTCTAACCCAGATCTGCCACTTAACTGTGTTATTTTAGGCAAGTCATTTCACTTCCTTGGGCCTCAGTTTTCTTGCTTATAAACCAAGGAACTAGACCAGGAAAGTTTTCACGTCTCTGCCAACTAGTTATTTCATATTTCAGTCTCATCTCTGCTTCTTGTTTGGGGATTGTCCTATAACGACTCTGCATTGCTTGGGTATGGTACTTTGAGATGAAAAAAACCCAGTTTTCCCTGGTCAAATCACAGATTTGAAAACATACTTGCAGTTTGTACTTAAACTTGCCAAGTAAAGTGTCAAAATAACCTTCAAACTAATCGTAGCCAAGATGCTCAAATCCCAGTTCAGAGTGACAGTGCTACCAAGATGTCATCTAAACATTTACAAAACAGATATTTGAGGCTCAAGTGGTGACCGTGACAACATGACTCAGCTTTTCCTTGAAGAGACAAGAATTTTTAATATAATACCCATTAACAAAGACTCCGGCTTTCATCCATGAAGATCTGGGTACTCTACAGTTTTTCTGCTTGGCCCTCTGGTGGTACAAACAAATCAAAACCCTTTAAAATGGTTTCTGTTTGACCTAGAAATTTCAATTCTCATTTCTGGGTATTTATACCAAATAGGTCATCAGGTACAATATTTTAACTACATGATTCAGCTTTGGTTCTCTGTGTGCTCTGATGCTGAGGAAAGCTGCACTTCTGAGGTTCTCGCCAAGAGATTCAGAAGGTAAGAGCCCAGCAGTGAGAACCGGGTATGGAGAATGCTCCACCAGGCACGGGTGTATCGGTAGCCTCGGGCCCTGCCGCCATGCTACCACTAGCCGTGCCTTGTCACTTCCAAGGCACTGCTGTCCTTTCTTCTGGCTGTAGAAGCCCAAGAGGAAGAGGTGATTAGAACAGGATGGGACACGATCCCAAGAAGCCTGTTGGGTTAAAGCAATGACAACATAACGAAGCGCAAGAACCCAGGCTCCCACCGATGACAGCCTAGAGCGATCCTGCTGCCTGGTTAAAACCAGAAAGAATGTCCGTACACATTCAAGCAATCACGCACAGAGACAACAAAGTCAGTATTAATCACATGGAAATACGGCACAGGATCCAAGGTGCACGAGCCACCAAACACCTCCTGTTCAACTTCCCCTCGGCTGCATCAGGCCCCAAACAAGAGCAACGAGATTCAGCTGCTACGGTGGAACAATATCATCTCTTTGGTGGGATTTTAAATTTAGAATCAACAACTAATGCATCAAGTAAACGTTACAAGAAGAAAAACAAATGAGGTTTCAGCTCCAAACAGGGAGTCAGCGTATCATGCCAGGACCTGAGTGCGACTTTACCCTTGAGTCACAGGAGGAATTGGCATCTGCAGGGCTGCTGTTCTGCTGGCCTCATTGATTGGGGGGTTAGGGCTGGCATCTGTTCTGATTGGTCAGGGCCCGTGTCATACCCACTGTTAAATATTTCAAATGCCACCCAGCAATATACGTATTTTAAAACAGATCTACTAGCAGGAATCCTCCAATGGAAAGTCAGTAAGATAAAGATGTCAAGTGTAGGTTTCACATGACCCAGCAGTTTTGGAAGTGGGCTAGAAAAATGAAGGCCTGGATCAAAGGAAGTGCCTCAGCTTTGTCCAGGGTAACTTGTTCACGGTCGTCATGTAATCTCACAACGATATCTTAGGTAGTCTTAGATAGTCAGGACTCTGCAGGAAAGCTAGTTAAGCCTCATTAATATCTGTTTTGGGGCCCCGAGGTTTGGGTTGTTCAGACAACTGGTGAAGCAGGGACCATATGCATTTGGGCAAGAAACCAAAATTAGAAACATTAAGTTATAGAAAAATTGCATAAAAGTAAGTACTAGACTAGCACTTCATAATAAGAGGAAAAAAACTTTAAGAAACATTTGAGTTATAGAAGGGTAGATGAATAGCCCAGGAAGAGGTTAATAAGGACAATACTTTGGGGACAGGTCTGATAGTCACGGTTATTGTGAAGTACATCAGTCTACTGAGTATAATTATCCAGAAAAAGCATCTGTAATTAAACCTAGTGTTTAATGCCCTGGTGTTGGGCATTCAGTACAGACCTGCTTAGTATCTGATGGACCTTGATTGAGATCAGTGTGATCGATGGAATATGGATTTCTAATTGCAGGGCAAGAAACCCCATGCAGCTTTTTAGCAAATTAGCAAAATTCTACAATGAGATGATGATTGTCTCCAGAGGGATCTTCGAGAAGCTCCGGGTCAGTGTTTGAAAGAAACGGTCACACTGGCCCAAGTACAGCACATAACTCAGGACCCGCCAGGACCTTCTGTGAATTGGCTTTAATAAGGCCACAGAAGGAAAGCCCACAGACTGAAGCAGCAACGTATTTCCAGTGTGATAATTATGGGTTCAATTCCCATTAACAGGAGGTTTCCCTCACAAGAAGGATTTATCCAGATAGTCTCCTAATCTCCCCCGTGCCTAGAGAGCCCCCATCCCCATCGCCTGGTTAACAGCTCCACTTGCCAGATCCGTGGCTGGCGGAGTTTACACGAGGGCTCTGGGAAAGCTGGGAGCTGGGGGGGAGCAGGTCAGCCTCTGCGGGGGGCTGCACGGCTGAGAGCTGTGAGCCCCAGGACTGCATCTCTTGAAGGACTCTGCTAGAATAGCCCTCCGACTGTGTGATCCTGTATCTCTTTCACTGAGCTTACTTATTCCTGCACTGAGGCACCTATGCGGAGTGACTACTGGGCTATCTATTATGGCTGATTTGTTTGACTTTATTTAAAGGACGCTAGAACCTTTGAATTCTAAGATACAAGTTCCTGGCAAAAAATGTTAAGACTTGAGTTGGTCATGATAAGCTTTTTACCCTGAAGTTTAGACAGAGGCTTCATTTAAATAAGATGGCGCTATTTCCAAAAATCACAAAAGCTCTAGATTCAACTTACAAAGTTGAAGTTCAAATATGCAGGTTAATCTCCTCTCCTTAAAGTTCTATGTCATGATAGTGACCTCTGTTTCAGAGCCTGGATGTCTGTTTGGAAGCCATGAGAATGCCACAAAGTTTAGTAGCACTAAAACGATACTGAACTTACTACCTTGGCAGGTACACTTTGAGAATTTCTAAGAGTAACAAAAACTCTGCTTGGCATCCTCGAACATGTGTGCAAATACATGTGTGTATGTTTCCATGGATACGCCTGTGGATGGCGGATAGACAGCTCTGCTATGCATTCTCTTCCTGGAATCTAAAGCTTTCACCTACTTTTTTTTTTTTTTTTTTTGCGGTACGCGGGCCTCTCACTGTTGTGGTCTCTCCCGTTGCGGAGCACAGGCTCCGGACGCGCAGGCTCAGCGGCCATGGCTCACGGGCCCAGCCGCTCCTCGGCATGTGAGATCTTCCCGGACTGGGGCACGAACCCGCGTCCCCTGCATCGGCAGGCGGACTCTCAACCACTGCGCCACCAGGGAAGCCCCTAAAGCTTTCACCTACTTTTAACGTAGATGTCTTTGGTCCAGAAGACATGATACAAATTAGAAAAACTGCTACCTACTTGGTTGATGTTTCCATTTGTTCCACCAGCATTGTTCTGGAAAATCTTGGAAGGTGTATGTGTATCTTTGGTTTGGGAAGATAATGCCTGAATTCTGCATATACTGTTGTGTGCTGTACACAGGAACACAGCGTCCGCTCAGGAAACCTGAGCCAGAGATCGCTGGTGAAACCCCAAGCTGTGTCTCCATTAGTTTAAAAAAAAGAAGGGTGAGGAAAAAAGAGAAGGCACAGAAGCTCAAGCACAGAGCGGTATTAGTGTCAGAGCAAGGAAAGAAGGGCGGCCCACCGGGTGGCCAACGTGTAATTGCCACGTTACCTTCTTCTCCTTGGGTAGGGCTGTGGCCCCCGGCCTAGTGTCTTTAACGTGACTGTCAGCCCGGGACTGCTCAGCGTGACTGTTTGAATTTACATCCATAAAGGAACACTTCTGGAATGCCTAAGGAATTAAAACACTGAGTTAATAGGGATCCGAGTGCAGCAAGGAGGTCAGAGGGAACAGGCAGGGAATCCAGAGGATCTCCCGGTCGAGACCCCGGCCGGGTCCTACATGCGGGTCATGCCAGGGCGTCAGCGCCCTGAAAACCGGCTCCCCATCTGACCTCAGGTCAGCAAAGCCCGGGCCAAAGGCTTCCTTATTTTCTGGTCCAGGCTAAGATTAAATGGATAGAGCCTTTGAAAAGAACGCCCCTTCTTCCTGTCCGGGTGAACCTGATTTGCATTTAGTAGGGCTTCTTTTAAAGGGCTTTGACCTTTAAAAAATGCTGAATATGTAAATGAATTAAGAAGCTATCTATCTTTCTTCCTCTTCATTATAAAAGGGCACAAGATATTGCAAACCATTAAACCTTAAAAGGAAAGTAATCCTTAACAATTCGTTGTCTGCAGTAGCAACATACTCCTGTGCCCTGGGTAGTTCTGACTCACGTAGAATAAAGCAATCCCTTTAGCACGCAAGTGATTCTGAGCGGCCTGGGAGCTGCCTGACCCCCAAAGACTTGTCTCTGAAAACTAATGATGGATCGTAGTTATAGGAGCCCAGGGCCACTCCTGTGAACACTGAGTGAGGGAGGTCGGTTCTCAGAGAGAAAGCATCTGCTGTGTCTATAGGGCAGAAAAGAAGTGACAATATATATGATCGCGAGAGCAGGAGAGACGGTAACCCAAGCAGCGAAATGTCCTGAAATCGGTGATTCTCAATCAGGCTACATGACACCCAGTTGAAAAAAAATACTGTTACCCAGGCCTCACCCAGAGCATAATTAAGTCAGACTCTCTGGGCTGTAGGATTTTTTTTTTTAACTCAAATTATTCTAATGTGCAGGCAGGATTAAAGAGCAGTTGTTGAAGTGAATAATTTCAACTGATCGCCTCGTATTTCCTTAATGTCAAATAGTGTCATTTGGAAATAACTGCAGGCACAAAGAATACCTCACGCCTTCCCCAGGTGAACATTCCAGCACAGGTTTTAAAATACTAGCGGAGCGGATGCCCGGGACCTTCCCCGGCCTGCTCTTCCCTCGCTCCGCTGGCTCCCAGTTCCCTCCTTAGACACCCACCCGGTCCTCGCGGGCCCTGGAGGTGCCCGGGGCTCTGCCTGCTAAGGCCACTCGGCATTTCCGTTGGGCTGTTAGACCCTGAACTCGGGAGCTTGTGGTTTCTTCTGATGCCTGGTGACGCAGAGCAGGAAAGCTGTGCTACGATTACACTCGGGGCGGGCGGGGTGGGGGGGGGGGCGGTGCTGCAGCTGCTCCTTCCTGCCTCGGAGGGGCTGGCGGGTGGGGGAGGCGTCTAACTCGAGAGCCTGCAAAGGCTCCAGCATGGCCGCTGGCGACTCTTCGATGCAGCAGGCTGGCTAATGAGGTTTGGTTGCCTTAGGGTCAGAGCACTTCACTCACCACTGTTACCTGACCACCAATAATATAACAAGAAGTCAGATACTCTGCCTTTGTAACGCTTTCAGTCAAAGGAAGCATCAAAGATATTTAGCTTTCAGTGGAGGGAAATATCCTCAAGTGATGGGCTCTAAGTGGCTAGAAGGAAAGTTACTTCTCTCGGGGGCTAGTGCAAGATTATTCACAAGCTTAAACGCCTCACTTCTTTGATCATTAGTGCTTGTTGCTCACCCTTCACAAATGAGAAGTTACCTAGTGCTTAGTCATCCATTTGAAACAAACCAGGTCATGATTTATTTATACCATGATTTATTTATTATTTATACCATACTTGAATATTGGAGTATAATTGATTTACAATGTTGTGTTAGTTTCAGGTGTACAGCAAAGTGACTCAGTTACACGTATACCTGTTTTTCAAATTCTTTTCCCATTTAAGTTATTACAGAATATTGAGTAGAGTTCCCTATGCTATACAGTAGGTCCTTGTTGATTATTTTATATATAGTAGTGTGTATACGTTAACCCAAAACTCCTAATTAATCCCTCCCCTGCCGCCACCTTTTCCCTTTGGCAGCCGTAAATTTATTTTCTTAGTCTGTGAGTCTGTTGCTGTTTTGTAAGTAAGTTCATTTGTATCATTTATTTTTTTGATTCCACATATAAGTGGTATCATATGGTATTTGTCTTTGTCTGAGTTACTTCACTTAGTATGATAATCTCTAGGTCCATTCATGTTCTGCAAGTGGCATTATTTCATTCTTTTTTATGGCTGAGTAATATTCCATTGTATATAGGTACCACATCTTCTTTATCCATTCATATGTCCATGGACATTTAGGTTGCTTCCATGACTTGGCTATTGTAAATAGTGTTGCTATGAACATTGGGATGCATGTATCTTTTTGAATTATGGTTTTCTCCAGATATATGCCCAGTAGTGGGACTGCTGGGTAGTATGGTAGTTCTATTTTTAGTTTTTTATGGACCTCCATACTGTTCTCCATAGTGGCTGTACTAATTTACATTCCCCCAACAGTGTAGGAGGGTTCCCTTTTCTCCACACCATCTCCAGCACTTATTGTTTTGTAGACTTTTTGATGATGGCCATTCTGACTGGTATGAGGTGATACCTTATTGTAATTCTGATTTGCATTTCTCTAATAATTAGGAATGTTGAGCATCTTTTCATGTGCTTTTGGCCATCTATATGTCTTCTTTGGAGAAATGTCTATTTAGATCTTCTGCCCATTGTTTGTTTTTTTTTAAATAAATGTAGAGTTTACAATAAACACTATTATGTGTTCATTAATCTTTATTAAGACATCACTAATAATTAATCAATTAAAGAAAATAACTACTTGTTGGAGAAAGAAAGCAACAGTAAATACCCTGGTGGGATTTTGGAATTTTTTGTGTGTGTGTGTGTGATATCAGGATATTTGTCTTTCTCTGTCTGATTTACTTCACTTAATATGATAATCTCTATGTCCATCCATGTTGCTGCAAAAGGCATTATTTCATTCTTTTTAATGTTTCTGCCCATTTTTTGATTGAGCTTTTTTTTTTTTTTTGATAGTGAGCTGCATGAGCTGTTTATATATTTTGGAGATTAATCCCTTGTTGGTTGCTTCGTTTGCAACTATTTTCTCTCATTCTGTAGGTTGTCTTTTCATTTTGTTTATGGTTTCCTTTGCTGTGCAAAAGCTTTTAAGTTTAATTAGGTCCCATTTGTTTATTCTTGTTTTTATTTTCATTACTCTAGGAGGTGAATCCAAAAAGATATTGCTACAATTTGTGTCAGAGTGTTCTGCCTATGTTCTCCTCTAAGGGTTTTATAGTATCCAGTGTTACATTTAGGTCTTTAATCCATTTTAAATTTATTTTTGTGTGTGGTGTAAGAGAATGTTCTAATTTCATTTTCTTACATGTAGCTGTCTAGTTTTCCCAGCACCACTTATTGAAGAGGCTGTCTTTTCTCCATTGTATATTCTTGCCTCCTTGGTCGAAGATTAACTGACCATAGGTGCATGGGTTTATTTCTGGGCTTTCTATCCTGTTCCATTGATCTATTGAATATATTTCTCGTTTTGTGCCAGCACCATACTGTTTTGATTACTGTAGCTCTGTAGTACTGTCTGAAGTCAGGGAGCCTGATGCCTCCAGCTCCATTTTTCTTTCTCAAGCTTGCATTGACTATTCAGGGTCTTTTGTGTTTCCATATAAATTAAAAAATTTTTTTTTGTTCTGTGAAAAATGCCATTGGTAGTTGGATAGGGATTGCATTGAATCTGGAGATTGGCTTGGGTAGTATAGTCATTTTGAGAATACTGATTCTTCCAATCCAAGAACATGGTATATCCTTCCATCTGTTTGCATCATCTTCGATTTCTTTCATCAGTGTCTTACAGTTTTCAGAGTACAGGTCTTTTGCCTCCTTGGGTAGGTTTATTTCTAGGTATTTAATTCTTCTTGATGCGATGGTAAATGGGATTGTTTCCTTCATTTCTTTTTCTGATCTTTCATTGTTAGTGTATAGGAATGCAACAGATTTCTGTGTATTAATTTTATGTCCTGCAACTTTACTGAATTCATCGATGAGCTCCGATAGTTTTCAGGCAGCATCTTTAGGATTTTCAGTGTATAGTGTCATGTCATCTACAGACAGTGACAGTATTACTTCTTCTTTTCCAATTTGGATTCCTTTCATTTCTTTTTCTTCTCTGATTGCCATGGCTAGGACTTCAAAGACTACGTTGAATAAAAGTGGCGAGAGTGAACATCCGTGTCTTGTTCCTGATCTTAGAGGAAATGCTTTCAGCTTTTCACTGTTGATGTTAGCTGTGGGTTTGTCATATATGGCCTTTATTATGCTGAGATAGGTTCCCTCTATGTCCACTTTCTGGAGAGTTTTTATCATAAATCGGTGTTGAATTTTGTTGAAAGCTTTTTCTGCATCTATTGAGATGATCACATGGTTTTTATTCTTCAATTTGTTAATGTGGTGTATCACACTGATTGATTTGCAGATATTGAAAAATTCTTGCATCCCTGGGATAAATCCCACTTGATCATGGTGTATGATCCTTTTAATGCATTGTCGTATTTGGTCTGCTAGTATTCTGTTGAGGATTTTTGCGTCTATGTTCATCAGTGATATTGGCCTGTAATTTTCTCTTTTTGTGATATCTTTGTCTGGTTTTGGTATCAGGGTGATAGTGGCCACAAAGAACGAGTTCGGGAACATTCCTTCCTCTGCAATCTTTTGGAATAGTTTGAGAAGGACAGGTGTTAACTCTTCTCTAAATGTTTGATAGAATCTGCCTGTGAAGCCATCTGGTCCTGGATTTTTGTGTGTTGGGAGTTTTTAAATCACAGTTTCAATTTCAGTACTTGTGACTGGTCTGTTCATATTTTCTATTTCTTCCTGGTTCAGTCTTGGGAGATTGTACCTTTCTAAGAATTTGTTCATTTCTTCTAGGTTGTCCATTTTATTGGCATATAGTTGCTTGTAGTAATCTCTTATTATCCTTTGTATTTCTGTGGTTTCTGTTGTAACTTCTCCTTTTCACTTCTAATTTTGTTGGTTTGAGCCCTCTCCCTTTTTTTCTTGATGAGTCTGGCTAAAGGTTTATCAATTTTATCTTTTCAGAGAACCAACTTTTAGTTTCATTGATCTTTTCTATTGCTTTCTTTGTCTCTATTTCATTTATTTCTGCTCTGATCTTTATGATTTTTTTCCTTCTACTAACTTTGGGTTTTGTCTGTTCTTTCTCTAGTTGTTTTAGGTGTAAGATTATGTTGTCTGAGAGTTTTGTTTCCTGAGGTAAGATTATATTGCTATATACTTCCCCTCTGAACTGCTTTTGCTATGTCTCATAGGTTTTGCATTGTCCTGTTTTCATTTTCATGTCTCTAGGTATTTTTTTTTAAACATCTTTATTGGAGTGTAATTGCTTTACAATGGTGTTAGTTTCTGCTTTATAATAAAGTGAATCAGCTATACATATATCCCCTTATCTCTTCCCTCTTGCATCTCCCTCCCTCTCACCCTCCCTATCCCACCCCTCTAGGTGGTTACAAAGCACCTAGCTGATCTCCCTGTGCTATGCGGCTGCTTCCCACTAGCTATAGGTTTTACATTTGGTAGTGTATATATGCCCATGAAACTCTCTCACTTTGTCCCAGCTTACCCTTCCCCCTCCCTGTGTCCTCAAGTCCATTCTCTAGTAGGTCTGTGTCTTTATTCCTGTCCTACCCCTAGGTTCTTCATGCCTTTTTTTTTCTAGATTCCATATGTATGTGTTAGCATACAGTATTTGTCTTTCTCTTTATGACTTACTACACTCTGTATGACAGACTCTAGGTCCACCAATCTCACTACAAATAACAATTTTGTTTCTTTTTATAACTGAGTTAATATTCCATTGTATATATGTGCCACATCTTTATCCAGTCATCTGTCGATGGACACTTAGGTTGCTTCCATGTCCTGGCTACTGTAAATAGAGCTGCAATGAACACTGTGGTATGTGACTCTTTTTGAATTATGGTTTTCTCAGGGTATATGCCCAGTAGTGGGATTGCTGGGTTGTTGGTAATTCTATTTTCAGCTTTTTAAGGAATCTCCATACTGTTCTCCATAGTGGTGGTATCAATTTACATTCCCACCAACAGTGCAAGAGGGTTCCCTTTTCTTCACACCCTCTCCAGCATTTACTGTTTCTAGATTTTTTGATGATGGCCATTCTGACTGGTGTAAGATGATATCTCATTGTAGTTTTGATTTGCATTTCTCTAATGATTAATGATGTTGAGCATTCTTTCATGTGTCTGTTGGCAGTCTGTATATCTTCTTCAGAGAAATGTCTATTTAGGTCTTCTGCCCATTTTTGGATTGGGCTGTTTTTTCTAGGTATTTTTTGATTTCCTCCGATTTCTTCAGTGATCCATTGGTTGTTTAGTAGCATATTGTTTGGCCTCCGCATGTTTGTGTTTTTTTTTCTTTTCCTTGTAGTTGATTTCTAATCTCATAGCACTGTGGTCAGAAAAGATGCTTGATACAATTTCAATTTGCTTAAATTTACCGAGGCTTGCTTTGAGGTCCAGTGTGTGATCCTGGAAAATGTTCTGCATGCACTTGAAAAGAATGTGTATTCTGCTGCTTTTGAATGGAATGCTCTATAAATACCAATTAAGTCCATCTGCTCTAATGTGTCATTTAAGGCTTGTGTGTCCTTATTGATTTTCTGTCTGATGATCTGTCCATTGCTGTAAGTAGGGTGTTAAAGTCCCCCACTATTATTGTGTTACTGCTGAATTCTCCTTTTATGGCTGTTAGCATTTGCCTTATCTATTGAGATGCTCCTATGTTGGGTGCATATATATTTACAATTGTTATATTTTCTTGGATTGATCCCTTGATCATTATGTAGTGTCCTTCTTTGTCTCTTATAACAGTCCTTTAAAGTCTATTTTGTCTGATATGAGAATTGCTACTCCAGCTTTCTTCTGATTTCCATTTCCATGGAATACCTTTTTCCATCCCCTCAGTCTCAGTCTGTATGTGTCCCTAGATCTGAAGTGGGTCTCTTGCAGACAACATATATAAAGGTCTTGTTTTTGTATCCATTCAGCCAGTCTGTATCTTTTGTTTGGAGCATTTAATTTGTTTACATGTAAGGTCATTATAGATATGTATATTCTTACTGTCATTTTGTTAATTGTTTTGGATTTGTTTTTGTAGGTCTCTTTTCTTCCCTTCCTTTTGTTCTCTTGTGATTTGATGACTAACTTTAGTGTTGTGTTTAGATTCCTTTTTCTTTTTTGTGTGTATTGTAGATTTTCAGTTTGCGGTTACTATGAGGTTTTGATATAGCAGTCTGTATAATATATATGAGTGTTTTTAAGTTGTCTTTTAATTTCAAATGTATTTCTAGTATCCTGCACTTGTACTCTCCTCTTCTCACGACTGCTGGTTTTGATATCACATTTGTGTGTGAATGATTTCCTGCCTTTACTGGTGAGCTTTCCCATTTGTAATTTTCTTGTTTCTAGTTGTGGCCTTTTCTTTTTCACCTACAGAAGTTCATTTAGCATTTGTTACAAAGCTGGTCTAGTGGTGCTGAATTCTCTTAGCTTTTGCTTGTCTGTAAAGTTTTTGATTTCTCTGTCAAATCTGAGTGAGAGCCTTGCTGGGTAGAGTAATCTTGGTTGTAGGTTTTTCCCTTTCATCACTTTAAATATTGATATATCATGCCACCTCTTTATAGCCTGCTAAGTTTCTGCTGAAAAATCAGTTTATGACCTTATGGGGATTCCATTGTATGTTACTTGTTGCTTTTAGTATTTTCTCTTTGTCTTTTTGTCAGTTTGATTAATATGTGTCTTGGTGTGCTCCTCCTTGGGTTTATCCTGCCTGGGACTCTGTGCTTCCTGGACTTGGGTGACTGTTTCCTTTCCCATGTTAGGGAGGATTTTAGCTATTATCTCTTCAAATATTTTCTCGGGCCCTTTCTCTCTCTTCTCCTTCAGGGCCCCCTATGATGCAAATGTTGGTGCACCTAATGTAGTCCCAGAGGTCTCTGAAACTGTCCTCATTTCATTCTTTATTCTATTCTGCAGCACTGATTTCCACCATTCTGTCTTCCAGCTCACTTATCCATTCTTCTGTCTCATTTATTCTGTTGTTGATTCTTTCTAGTGTATTTTTCATTTCAGTTATTGTATTGTTCATCTCTGTTTCTTCTTTGTATCTTCTAGCTCTTTGTTAACCATTTCTTGCATCTTCTCAGTCTGTACCTCCATTCTTTTTCCAAGATCTTGGATCATCTTTACTATCAATACTCCAAATTCTTTTTTGGGTAGATTGCCTATCTTCCCCTCACTTAGTTGTTTTTCTGGGGTTTTATCTTGTTCCTTTGCCTGGAACATATTCCTCTGCTGTCTCATTTTGTCTAACTTTCTGTGATTGTGGTTTCTGTTCCACAGGCTGCAGGGCTGTACTTCCCATTGCTTCTGGTCTCTGCCCCCTGGTGGATGAGGCCTCAGAGGCTTGTGCAGGCTTCCTGGTGGGAGGGGCTGCTTCCTGCCCACTGGTAGGTGGAGCTGCATCTTGTCTCTCTGGTGGGCAGGGCCGTGTGAAGGGGTGTGTTTAGAGGTGGCTTTGGGCTAGGGCTGTGTTCCCACCCTGTTGGTTGTTTGGCGTGAGGTGTCCCAGCACTGGAGTCTACAGGCTGTCAGGTGGGGCAGGTAAAAATGGAAGCCTCCCAGGGAGCTCACACCAACGAGTACTTCCCAGTATGCCCCCACCAGTGTCTTTGACCCCACAGTGAGCCACAGCCACCCCCCAACCTCTCCAGGAGACCCTCCAAGACTAGCAGGTAGGTCTGGCCCAGGCTCCTATGAAGTCACTGCTTTCTCCCTGGGTTCCAGAGGGCACAAGACCTTGTGTGCGCCCTCCAAGAATGAAGTTTCCATTTCCCCCAGTCCTGTGGAGTTCCTGCGACCAAGCCCCACTGGCCTTCAAAGCCAAATGCTATGGGGTCTCCTCCTCCCAATTCTAGACCCCCAGGCTGGGGAGCCTGATGTGGGACTCAGAACTCTCACTTTTGTGGGAGACCCTCTGCACTATAATTATTTTCCAGTTTGTGTGTCGCCCACTGAGTGGGTATGGGATTTGACTTTGTTGTGATTGTGTCCCTCCTATCGTCTCGTTGTGGCTTCTTCTTTATTTTTGGATGTACTATATCTTTTTTTGGTAGGTTCCAGTCTTTTTTGTTGATGGTTGTTCAGCAGTCAGTCGTGACTTTGGTGTTTTTGTGAGAAGTGAGCTAACGTCCTTCTACTCCACTATCTTGTTCTTTCTCCCTCCATATTTGTTACTTATACCATAATTTAGGGGCAAATGCTACAATGAATGGCCCCAGCATCTGCCTACACATCTTAGGAGAAGCACCAATGCCCAGCAACATGTAGCCCTGACATACCAGTGTCTTAGTCAGAGGGCCCTCAGTGGATAACTGATGGAGGCCTCCACGCTCTCAACTGTTCCATGAGTCAGTAACTTTATAAATCTATGGTTCCTATGAATGAAATTCTCTGACCAATCTAAAAGCCTGTAAGCAAACTGTGATGGAGGGGATGTCTCAGGCCAGTCTGAGTTTTAATGGGGCTGGACAGGGCTCACGCATGTGACAAGTAAACCAGCAGCCCTGTTTTCCCTGGAAAACCCAAGGTGCTTAATGTTGGCAATTACTTCCATGGGAAGCAGAGCAGAAGAGTTGAGGTGGAAGTGACATGGTCAGAATGTTCTCCCTCCTCCAAATGAAGAAGGCAGATCCCTGGGCCTGCACAAAATCATCGGTACCTTAGTGAACATGTGCTGGAGCCCGAAGGAGGTCGTGACCTGACCATCAAATCGGCAAAATATCCTACGTTAATTCATGGATCAAAATGAAATACTTTATGAACAGACTGTCGTCCAGGAATTGTGTTTTATGACTGATTAGACGAGTTCTTAGAATGTACACCTAGGGCAGATTCACACCATGATCTGAATGTGGGATGAGCTTCGGGTGTAGCCCTGTACCCCCTCCTTAGTCCTAGGAGTAGACTGTGGCAATTAGTTAACACATAAAAGTCTAAAAGTAAAGTATCATTTCTCAAATAGAACAAAGAAGACGGGAAACAAAATTATTAAGCTTTTTGGAATCCCTGAAAAGATGACATTGACACTGACTGGAAACTTGGTATGGAGGACAGACGGGCCACATGATTCCAGGCCTGTCATTCTAAGAATTAAAGCCAAAGAAGGGGACACCACTTGAAGGGGGCTTTACTCAGTCCTTGGGAAGACAGGACAATGGTTGGTATTTCTAATCCCCATCTTAAGTGCTTTTAAAATGAAGCAGGGACTATTTTCACACTGAAAGAAAGGAAAGGAAAGGCAATCCTAGCAGCCAGCGCTAGGAAAGCTTGGGATTGATTTTTTGGTATAAACTTTCTGAGTTGTTTTGTGCAATGGTCGTTCCTTACACATGTCTTAAAGGTGCCTGAGAGCCTAGTTCAGTGCCACCTTGGAAAAGTGGAGGCCAAGGCCAGAGATGCAGCTTACATGGCCCAGGGGCATGGGGCTCTTCCCCAGCCCTCTCTAGCTAATGAACTGGTGTCAGACACAACCAGAATCCCAGATGGGAAGGGCAGGCGGCCACGTCAGTTACCGCATCCACATACCTGGAGTTCTGCCATGATTTTGTCTCCTTCTTCCTCCTCCTCATCCTTTAAGGAGGAAGTAGTGACAGGTGGTGGTGACGGGGCCCAGGCTGAAGCAGGCTCCTCTGCTGGACACTTTGTGGCTCTAGCCTGCAGGCTTGGTCCAGCATCTTCACTGCTTGCCTGAGAAAGAGTCAAACCACAGATACTGGCTTAACACCCCCAGGTGCTGGCAAAAGAGGGACAGATCGCAAAAGAATACACGTTCTCTCACTGCCTGGTGCACTGGCTTCCTAGCTCTTCAAATCAAGCTGAAAGGCTGCTTTGTCTACTTGCATTTAGTTTGGGTTTTTCTTTGCCCAAGGTGTCATTTTGGCAAACGGATTGAAGAATTATAATAAGACTGTAACTTCAGTGCCTTTAAGAAAGGCCCTCCTTGGAAATTGTATTTTACATTGAACATACATGACACAACTTGCCAGGTTAAGTGGAAGTTAAAGCTCTCTGAATCTCTTTCTGAAGACTCCCACAGCTATGTTAGCTAATCTCAGTTACCTCTGTAAGATGATCTTCCTTTGGCTTGCCCCTCAGGCCCCCGTTTTCAACCTTAGTGTGCTTTGCTGCGGAAGTAGCTGGTGATTTGCATTTCACATACAGTTAAAAGTCAAGTAAGGATACAACTCCTGTTGCTCAGTCTAGTCCTATAGCACTGGCTGACATTTTCCCATCTGTGCAATTTCGTGCAATGGTCATTCCTTACACGTCTTAAAGGTGCCTGAGAGCCTAGTTCAGTGTCACCTTGGAACACAGTGCCGCCTAGTCCAACGGCACTTCCTTGGAGACCTAGTTTATTCTCCACTTCTCTTCTCTGCCTCACTACTTTTTATGTTCTAAATGAGAGCAGAGAAGACTTTGTCTACGGGCAGCATCTGAACCCAGAGACAGTTTACCAGGGCTTCACCCATCAGACCTTTGTGGTGGCACTCTCCTTCCTGCTGGTGTAGACCACATCGCCGGACCTCGTGGTGGTGAGCCCCGATCCTGGCAGGTAGCTCCTCCGTGGAGGTGGGGGAGGACGAGGCGGGGACTTAGCCCCCAGCTTGTCCAAGTCCTGTTCTGAATTTGGAGGGTCTTCTGGAAAACAGTGTGTCATTGCAAAATCATCTTTCGAGATAACATCCAGAAAGTCCAATGTATTTCTAGGAACTTGATGCAATCTGACTGAAAAATTTCTCTATTCTCTTCATAGTGCAACAACTGAAAATACAGGCCCTGAAGCAGAAAGGCCCTGCACAAGTTAATTAACCTCTCTCTGCCTCAGTTTTCCCATCTGTTAAATGTGTATTCTAATAATATCATCTCCACCAGGGTGTTGTGAAGATCAAATGGGCTTGATATACATAAAGCATTTAGAAGAGTGCTTGGCTTATAGTAAATGCTATGCAAGTATTACCTATTATTATTAAACAAATCTCTTGTTACCCCAAAAAGTTGAGTGTTACTTGGAGAGATGAAGGGTCAGAGCTCCCTGCATGGCTTGCAGAGCCTTCATCCCTGAGTCTGGAAAGCAGTGTTGGCAGGAAGGATTCATGGAGAGGAGGTTAGAGTAGAATCTGGCCCAGGAAGAGCCAGAGGCAGAAGGTGTCAGTGGACAAGTCAGGGAGAAAGTGGATCATTTTGGTCACGGTTATGTGGTTAGAAAAGGTTCTCTGCTAGGAAAAGGAGGCAGCAAATGCAGAAATGAGAGAATTACAAATCAGTATTGACACCAAAGGTTGGGAGATGAAGCTGTCTGCTGAGCTTTCCCCAGAAAAATGCCCCCCAAAAGGCATTTCTCTCTCAAAACGGAAAGAGCTTCACTCCTGCCCTTTACCAACATTCTTCACTTCAGCCTTTTACCAACACTCTAAGAGCTTACAAAAGTGGTAAAACAAGAAATTCGGGATCAGAGCTTCCAGCTGGCCTCTGTCCGAACTCTGGGGACACACAGGCCTGCCTGGCCTCCCAGGAGTGTGTGTGTCTTTTCTGAGCAACTGAAACAGAGTTGTTTAGAGGAGGTGCTTGAGGACTTCCTGCTGAAAGTTGTAACGAAGCTTTGGCTAAGTCATCAGGGTGACAAGCCAGTGATTGTTTGTAGTGGGCGGTCCCTGTCTTATGTAGAGGGTGCCAGGTTACAGGGCACCAGCACCACTGGGACGTGTCTTGTCCTAGGCCAGCAGCTTGGCCTCGGGATGGCTGCCTCTGGGGACGGGCACAGGCTGATGGGCTCTGGAGGTGGGCTCTGGTCTCCCTCTCATGTGTAATGACAAGGGCTCCCTCTTTGACCAACTTGAGATACACTGTCCGTAATTTTAAGATGAGAATAAGGCACACGGTTTGTAATTGGTTGAAGATTTAGCAGGTTAAGTTTTTTAACAGCTTTTTTGTATTATTATCGACACACTGATGCTTAATTTCCATAGTTTCGGTTGGTTAAATATACCATCTAATAATTTTGATTTAAAAAATGCGATTTCTCCTTGTGATCTAATATCCCTATAAAAGCTGACGTTTTCTAAGAAAACCTCTCAATTTAAATGCAGGTCTCATATTCTCCCAGCTGGTGCTGTGAAGGGTCATAAATTCGTAGGAAAGGCAGAAACTGGGGAGCTACATTTTTCCTTAGTGAGCATTGTTGTAGATTCCTAACGCAGAACAGTTTCCCTACTATGTTTATAACTAAAAAGTAGTAGTCAATAAAACAACAAAAACTAGTAGGGAGGCTCTAGGGACCCCTGGGGCTTGCTTCTCCAATTACTTTTCTTCTTTTAATTGATGAGGTTTTTAGGAAGTGAGAGGTTGTGCCTATGTGGGCGGCACCGCACTGACCCGAGGGTGAGCAGCCCACAAAGCTCTGGTAGCGCCTTACCTGAAGGTTCTAGCTTGTCCACTGGAGCATCGCCCTTTGGCTGTGGGCCCGAGGCTGGCGGCATCTCCAGGTTTGGAATTGACTTCATAATATTGGCCTGGGCTTCTTCTAGGAGCTTCTCAAACTCTTTTCCGTTATAGTGGTCCAGATTTTGCCTTTTCTCTTCCCATTTCCTTTCTGCTTTCTGAAGGACAACAGCAAGTAAAGAAAGTTTTGAGATTGCATGTCGGGGTGGGAGGAAGTATAACACAGTTGAAGTGTTGGTAAAGTGAAGCTCTGGTTTCTGTGTCCAGGGACACTTCCGCACATCAGACAAACCTGACCCTTGTGCTGTCTGCCACATGTTTTAAACAGGCTGCCACTGAAGCCCAAGTAGTATTCGCTCACAGAGAAGCGCGCTCAGAAACCCAACCATTCATTCATTCACTTATTACTGAGCACTTACTACATACTCGCCAGCACTCACGGCAGGGACACAGGGATATATGCATTCAAAGGCATGTATCCCATAACTAAGGTTTTGTTTTTCTACACTGAGGAGATGTTCAAAGAAACAGAAACAAACACCAAAACACTCACTAATCCTATGTCTTAGTTCCACTGCTGTCAAAGAATTGCTGTATGATCTTCTAGGTCACATTCTCCTGTTTACAAAATGAGGGGCTATTGAGATATCTCTAAGCTCCATCAGGTTCTACAGGAGGGAGAAATATATAAAATGCATTTTTAAATACCCGGACATTTTTTTAAAGAGCATTTTCCTGTGATTTTGAGATGCCACATTAATCATTGCAGGAGGACAGAGTGGAAATGAGCACCAGGATTAGTGGAACCCCATAATGTCAGGGTCGGAGAAGACCCAGGAGATCACGGAATCAATCTATTTTACACGCGAGAACACTGGGGCCCAGTGAGACGAAGGATCTGCCCGAGATTCACTCGCTATGAGTAACAGCCACCACTGTCACCATCCTTATCCTCCTCTAGTTTTCCTTCGTAGCACTTATTATCACCAGAGCCTGGCCTTGGTCCCTTCTGTTCACTGCCAACCCCAGAGCCTATGAAGGCCTGGCACATACTAGGACTCAGTAACATCTTTGGAGTGGATGAAGCGCCGTAGCAGAGCTGTCAGGAAGACTCAGGCCTCCTTATCGTGGATCAGAGCATTTCAGAGATGACTTGTAAGTGTGCCATCAAAACTTACTTAAAATATACACGTAACAATGGTAACTATGCCTAGTGGGTTCTCAATAGACATTTTTTCAATAGAAGAATCATCCTACTGACATCCTTTAAACGTAGAGATGTTTGAAGTGGTAAATCCACTAATTTTCAGGAGGAAATATGTTTTTGGTCCCCTCCCTGACTCTGATAGGCAGAATCATCATCAGCCAATCACACTCCACCCCATCTTATGCACTTTGTAAGCAGCTAACTTGGATTAGGGGGCACAGCCACTGACTCTGGAGCAGAGGGGAGCTACCTAGTGTTCAGAGGCCCAGTGGCCGTGACTGTGGCCTTAGTGGTTTTAAGAGGTCCATCTCCTCCTGAAACCAGAGTTATCTGCTGCTGACTTGCAAGAGAGGCAGGAATGCTTAGGACCAGGTGGCTAAGGACACAGTGATGAGTGGAGGAAACATTTTAGGGAAGAGGAAGGAGAGAGCCAGGGAAACACAATGTGCTGCCTGAGCACCTACACCAGCTCTTGAAAAGAATATTTAAGAACACAGCAAGTTTTCTCTCTATATTATGTGACCTTGAGACCTTCTTTCTCCTTCCTTCTGAGACTTCTGTAACAACTTCCTATCCTGCACCCTTAATTCGAGACCCACTACCTTAATCTATTCTGCCTATTGTTTCCAGATTAATTTTCTGAAGATGCCATTTTTTTTATCACTGGTCCAAGCTACAGCATTTCTCTGATACCCATGAAATGAACCTTGGCTCCATGGGAATGGTGAGCCAGCTGCCCCAAACCAGCTTCCAGCCTGTTCTGCCAGCCTTATCTCCTCCTTCTTGTTCCACTTAAACTGGTTTATCCAAGGTCCAGCCTTTGCCCCAGGATCCCGCTATCCTAGAATGTTCTTCCCACCCTCTGCTTACCCAGATTCTACTTCATTTTCAAGGTCACTGGCAAACCCTCCCCAGCTCATACTGGCTCGGGAGGGCTGAGTGTCACCCTTCTTCCCACCGGCATGGTCACTGATGTCAGCAATGGTGGGAGCCTTTGCACCACAGAAGCTGGCAGACACTACAAATGAGGCTTCTCCCATCAGAATGCCGGTTGTTCCACACTTAGCAGCACACCACTGCCTCACCTTCCTACAGGTCGGGCGCCTGAGCCTTGTCTGAAATCTGATGGCCTCTCTCTCAACCTGGCCATTGAAACCCATTCACAGTTTAAAAAAACCGATATGTATATAAAATAGTTATATATATTTTTGATAAAAATGTATCTTTGATACATATATGCATTATCTCCACAACCAGACTGTACACACTCTTGGAAGGAAAGGACCACATCCTTTCCTCCTTTATGGAATTACGAAAAATGGAAATAGGACTCTACCTCGATAGACACTGCCCTGTTCTTGGCACTCACACTGTGGATTTCGTCCATGAACAGGTTCTGCACGGAGGAACCATTCCCGGGCATCTGCGGGGACTGCAGAGCTGAGGTCACCTCCTGTGTGACAGCGGGAGGGCTGGCCGGGTGAGGCCCGGGCCCCCCTGGCAAGTGCTGGGCAGGGTTCAGCAGCGCGGAGGAGAGCTGGGACGGCTGGATGACCACAGGAGAGCTCTGAGCGTGGTGAACCGTCAAGGGCACCACTTCCGACTTCACGTCGCCAGGGACGCCCGCACCGGGGAGGGGCTGGCCCGAGGCGCGGGGAGCCTCCTCCTGGGCCTTCAGGACTTCTGCGGCCGTGGTCTTTTCCATCACGACATACTGTGCGGCCTGGGCTGCATCTGTGCCTTTCAAGAGCCCATCAGTGACATGCCTGGGAGAAACCACGCACAGCAGCATGAACTGGTGAACCAGGTAATGTGCATTTTAGTCGCATGGTATGCTCGAGTGCTGTGTCATCCCAAAGCCAGACACGATTGTGTTGCAAAATTAAGATTCTAAAACCCGGAGTAGCAGCTTAGAGTTGAGGGTTCCCATAGCAACCTAACTGCCTCCTTGTTATCTCCGGCAGCTGCTTGCCTACTTTTTCCCTCAGGACATGGTCTGTCTTTCCCTTTCCACGTGCACTGTCGTGTCCAGACTGGGGGGTGGTGACATCAAGTGGACACACGATTCTAACAGTAACTCCTGCACCCGATCCAGGCCTGGGCAGCTCTCCTAGATGCTCGGTTCTAACCCAAAGCTTCCTAAACCCTCCATTCTCTCCTCCTTTCACTGCTCCACGTCTTGGGAGGTGGTTTATATGCCAGTTCCCTTTGCTTTGCTCTTCCTACAGCTCAGCCTGGTGCCATCTGGCTGCCCCACCCGGACTTGGGCAGCCTTTCTGCAACATCACGAGTGACTTCGAATCTAACCGCCGGGTTAGTCCTCCTCTGCTTGGGGGGCGGGGTCATTGATTCTGTCTGTCCACCTCCACCCATGGTCCAGCGGCAAAGACATGACCTTCGGGGACAGACAGGCTTGTGTTTGAGTATCGGTTCTGCCCTGTTCTAGCTC
Source organism: Tursiops truncatus (assembly GCF_011762595.2). NCBI lineage: Eukaryota > Metazoa > Chordata > Mammalia > Artiodactyla > Delphinidae > Tursiops > Tursiops truncatus. The sequence continues at coordinate 165,217,042 of NC_047035.1, read as the reverse complement.
TGCAAGGCCGGGAACTTCACCTCTGTGAGCCTCAGATACTTTTCTGGAGATTATAATAGTGACGGTGACAGTGCTGTTCAATGTCTTCCTCAGGGCTCGGTGCTACGATCAATGTAGTTACATGTAAGACTTTGTCACACATGGCACCGACCCATACCTTTTAATTAGTCCCTCATTCCCTTCTTAGCAAAATGCTTTTTTTTTTGATTGGAAAGAAGACATTGCTTTCTACGACTCTCCTCTTCTACTCACTTGTTTCTTTTGCTCTTTACCTACCCCGTCCCTTCAATCCCAAATCCCTAAGGGTCTCTTTCCTCCTTTCCTTCTCATTCTATCATAGGTATCGCTTCCATTTTCAGTAATCACCTTCATGAAGGCGACTTCCAACTCTAAACCTCTCCTCCCTCCGAGTTAGGCAGGGACTCCCTTAACTCTAAGTGCCTCATGGGCAGCTCTGTTTTGCTATCCTTCCAGCACCTCAAATTCAGCATGTACCAAATCCCTTCAGCATCTTCCCAAGCCGCTAAGTTGCTCTGAACTGTGACTGTCACCCGCTCTGTCTTCTCTATCAGGCACCAGGACATGTGCCTGTCCTTGGGGTCGTGCATATTCCTACCTTCCTTCTTGTGTCTTCCACAGTGCTGCGTACAGCATGTTACACCGGGAAGATACCAAGGAAAGATCAATAGTATAAAGGCCTGTGATGAGCAGCTAATATTTCATTGTTAAAGTTACTTAACTGGCTTTATCTATCATTCCCACCACTGAGCATTTACGGGACACAAAGTCCTATAACATTCAAGACACACAATCCCATCTGTTTTTAGATGGAGATAAGACAAATACTGAGCTTCATCTGTGCTGGCTCTAAAATTTTTTAAAAATTGTTTTTCAGGGAAGAGAAGGGAGGGTGGGCAACGTTACCAGCCAGCCTGCTCCCTCTTTAAACACTTAATAAGGATGGTTTGCTTTAGGCTTTGTGGGTGGGTTACCACATTTAGGTAAGAGCTTAGTTAAGAATTCTTTGAACATATTTTTATCCTACGGGAAGGAAAAGTTCACTCTGGCAATTTTAAATGAGGGAACCTGTGAGAAAGTGCAATTCGGGTACAACTTCTTCCTGTGCCCAGGCAGACGAGGTCTCTGCAGGAAGAGGCCTCTTGTTGTTCTAATTCAGATTATTTTTGGCATCCTGGAACTTACACAGGTGATTATAGTGCGCTCTGTAGTCTTAGCATCTCAAAAGAGGTTCTTTTTGACGTCACTGGTACAAGAATATAGTTAATAATTCATCTAAAAGTCAACTGCACGTTTCACATATTTCTCCTACAAACCTGATCAAAAGATTATAGTGATTAAAGATTATTAGTGATTAAAATTCTCCCAAGAATTTATATTCTGCTTGTGACCTGCTCTCAAATCTGGTCCAAGATCTAAGGGGTAACATCTTTGTAATTTCCAAGTTCTACTTAAAAAAAAAAAGGAAAATTCAGGACTGCCACTACTGGGAAGACTGGGAAGTGGTTCATGTGTGGTAGTCGTGTCTGTTTCCCACGTGGGAAAGGAAGTTTTATAAGGGCAGGGGTCCTGTTTATTATTATATTCTTGACACCTACCACCACCAGGGCTGGAGCAGACAATGTCCAAATACGGCTGACTGCCTGGCTGTGAGATCAGAACCAACAAGAAGTCTGGCGTCAAACTATCAGTTCTCACCCCAGCCCCGCCCCCCCACCAGCCCAGGAAGCTGCGGTCACCTGCGCAGCATGGTCAGGGCGTCGGTCATGCCTCGCACTCTCTGCAGGAGACTGTCCAGCCTGTGCGGCTCCTCCTTCAGAAACCGCACGGCCTCCACTTCTATGCGCAGGATGGCTCGCATCTTGTTTTGTAAGGTTGGAAATTCTCCTGCGGGCCAAGAGCAGCTGGTGAGCTATATGAAAAAGCCAGAGCAGCAAGCCCCCTGTGCCGAGCCCCAACTCTGGACAGGGCTGAGAAGCACGGGGTTCACCCACCACAGGGCAGCTCACGTGCCTTGAGGCCGAGCTGGGCCCAGCGTGACCTGGGCCAAGGCAGAGCCCCAGGCCTCATTTCCTGCCTGTATATCTGGGATAAGCTCACAAGGCCCTTGGGTTGTGTTTAATGAATTTGGTACAGGTGCCTGGTGCACCGTACTTAAGAGTCTTAAGAGTCATTCAGTCCTAAATATTACAGCCACCACTAAAGTATCAGCTCCCAGAAGACAGGCAGTGATGTATCCCAAGTGCCCAGAACAGTGCCTGGCACACGGAGGTGTTGGATGAGTACCTGCCCATGTGCATGAATGAATCCTTCACCGTCTGATGGATTTTCAAACACCCCAGGAAACAAGCTTCAGACTCCTCCCCGCCGCAAGGAGGACACTCACCTTTCAGGGAAGCTACTGCCTCTCCCACCTGGTGCAGGAGGAAAGCCCCGTCTTCCACGTCTTTTAGAGTAACCACGCGGCTGGCCAAGGCAGAGTCCTTCTTTAAATCTTCAACGAAGTCTTCCAGGTCACTGTGGGGAGCGCAAACCACAGATGGAGTGAATGCTGGGGCCTTCAATAAGGACAGTGCAGGAGCAGAGGGACCCCTGAGCCTCACCGCCTGGCCTCCCCTCCTGCACCGCGTCCTGGCCGCTCCCTCCACGCCCACGGAGGCGACGGAAGCAGCTGGTACAGGAGTAGCTTGGTTTGGCTTAAGATACTCTGCGGTGGTATGAGGCAGGTACTCTGCTGTGGTATGAGGCAGGTGCGAGGCCGTCTTCCTGGGGCTGTCCACGGGGGGGCCCAGGTTGGCCACCTGTCTGACCAAGGACCCACTCTTCGTTTTCAGTGTTGCTGATGCCAACTAAGGGAGGGTGTGTGCACTCTGCGATGTGACAGAGGAGAAAGAGGGACGGAGGGGGCAGAAAGAGGAGCCCGGACGGCTTTAGGTCCGGCTTCTCAACCTTGGCACTTGGCCTTTGGGCTCAGGTAACTCTTTTCTGTGTGTGTGGGGCCTGTCCTATGCACTGTAGGATGTTTAGCAGTGCCCCTGGCCTCAACACACTAGATGCCAGGAGCAGCAACTACATGCCGACAAATTGGACAACCTAGAAGAGGGACAAATTCTTACAAAGGTACAACCTTCCAAGACTGAACCAGGAAGAAACAGAAAATATGAACAGACCAGTCACAAGCACTGAAATTGAATCTGTGATTAAAAATCTTCCAACAAACAAAAGTCCAGGACCAGATGGCTTCACAGGTGAATTCTATCAAACATTTAGAGAAGAGTTAACACCTATCCTCCTGAAACTATTTCCAAAAATTGCAGAGGAAGGAACACTCCCAGACTCATTCTATGAGGCCACCATTACCCTGCTACCAAATCCAGGCAAAGATACCACAAAAAAGAAAATTACAGGCCAATATCACTGATGAACATAGACGCAAAAATCCTCAACAAAATACTAGCCAACCGAATCCAACAGCACATTAAAAGGATCATACACCATGATCAAGTATCCCAGGGATGCAAGGATTCTTTAATATCCACACATCAATCAGTGCGATACACCACATGAACAAATTGAAGAATAAAAACATATGATCATCTCAATACATGCAGAAAAAGCTTTTGACAAAATTCAACACCCATTGATGATAGATGCCAGCAGCGACCTCCCCTACTTGTGACAAACAAGAATGTCGGCAGGCACTGTTAAATGTCCTTAGGGGAGGGGAACGAACTTGCCCCTGACCGAGAACCTCTGGTTTATACCAATTGTCCTGTCAATAAGGATTGAGTGTCCTCTCCAGGCTACAAAGAGAAGAAATGATCACAGATCTGATTTCTGGGGGGTGTGTGCACACACTTACACACACCTCTTAGGGTACTGCCAGTTCCAATAGAACTAAATTAAGGTCTCCTACGTCAACAAACACACCAATAATAACATCCTGTCGCCTCGGCCCTAGATGGGGTGCATCCTTGCAGTTTGCCTGTAAACCCAACAACAGAAAAAGAAACAGGAAAAGAGCTTTGATTTGAAGAACCACTAGGTGGCAGTAAGCGAACATCTAGTCCACTGCCAGAGCCTTGAGTGTGCTCGGGTAGGCAGCAGGTTGAGAAAAGTACAAACTTCCAGTTATAATATAAATAAGTACTCGGGGGTGTAATGTACAACACGATAAATATAATTAGCACTGCTGTAGGTTATATATATGAAAGCTGTTAAGAGAGGAAATCCTGAGTTCTTATCAGAAGGAAAAAATGTTTTTTTCTATTTCTTTAATTTTGTATCTTTATGAGATGATGGATGTTCACTAAACTTACTGTGGCCATAGTTGCAAGATGTGTGTAAGTCAAATCATTACGCTGTACTTAAACTCTTACAGTGATGTATGACAATTACATCTCAATTAAGCTGGAAGGAAAAATAATTGGCAATTCTATAAAAATATTAAAAGGCTATGTTTTTTTAAAAGAACTTTTCAAGAAGAACCTTGACATGTAGTTGTAGACAATCGGGCTGTCGCAGAAATGTTTCAGACAAATAATAGCCTTTTTACCTCATGGTGGGTGATTAACTGTCTGTCTATAAAGGCATGAACTAAATAAAAATTTAGAGGCTGCTCTTTTTTTTGCGGTACGTGGGCCTCTCACTGTTGTGGCCTCTCCCGTTGCGGAGCACAGGTCCAGACGCGCAGGCCCAGCGGCCATGGCTCACGGGCCCAGCCACTCCGTGGCATGTGGGATCTTCCCAGACCGGGGCACGAACCCATGTCCCCTGCATCGGCAGGCGGACTCTCAACCACTGTGCCACCAGGGAAGCCCCAGAGGCTACTCTTGAGATGATGCATGGTCGTCAAATTCTCTTCTTCAGGAAAATAATAACTCAAAGTGATTTCTTCCTCTAGACTGCTACTGAGAGGGGTATTCTAATTCTAATCAGGCACATTGGGTTGGCATATGAGGTGACATAAGCTACACCTCAAATATCAAATAGGTGACAGAGCACAGCACTCTCCATCGTGTTGTAGGCTTCTGGTGATTCTGGTCATGAAAAGAATTTGGAAGCTGCTCCCCTACAGTCCCATTTTGGGAGGTTTAAGCTTTCCAAGAAACGAGAGAATTACCTATATACAATGGAATACTACTCAGCCATAAAAAAGAGTGAAAATTTTGCCATTTGCAGCAACATGGATGGACTTGGAGGGCATTATGCTAAGTGAAACAAGTCAGAGAAAGACAAGTACTGTATGATATCACTTATAGGTGGAATCTAAAAAATACAACTAACTAGTGGATATAACAGAAAAGAAACAGACTCACAGGTACAGAGAACAAACTAGTGGTTACCAGTGAGGCGGGGAGGGGGGAATGTAAGGGTCGGGGAGTCAGAGGTACAAACTAGTGGGTGAAAGATAGGGTACAAGGATGTACTGCACGACATGGGGAATAAAGCCAATATTTTGTAATAACTATAAATGGAGTATAACCTTTAAAAACTATAAAACATTTAAAAAATAATTTTAAAAAAAGCCTTTATGAAACAAAAAAAATACCAACACTAGAAGAACCCACGCAAATGATTATTCATTATACTAAAAGGTGAAATTATTCTATGATAAATCTTCATTGCATAACAAAACATACATTAACATAAAAGATGGGCCTGCCCCAGTGACTGGGGCGTAATAAAACTCTGCTCATTTCAATAGTGGGACTTGATAGATGCTTTCAATAAGAACCTCACAGAAGATGGGTAACATTCAAGGAAGCATCTTTCATTCTGGATCAGACATACTTTACATTTAAATTCTTCTTTTGTGATTTTAACTACCGTTGAATAATAGGAGGATAACTTTGGCGCTGTGTTATTTTGGCTATTAGTTTTAATTTATTGAGATTAAATGCAGACTTCCCATTTATCATTGGATTGTGCAACTGGCTCCTCTTAATTTTAGGCGTTGCCAAGCCCTATAGAACAGTGTGATGCTCCGGCTTCAAAGAGACTAGCTCAGGGCTTCCCTGGTGGCGCAGTGGTTGAAAGTCTGCCTGCCGATGCAGGGGACGCGGGTTCGTGCCCCGGTCTGGGAGGATCCCACATGCCGCGGAGCGGCTGGGCCCGTGAGCCATGGCTGCTGAGCCTGCGCGTCCGGAGCCTGTGCTCCGCAACGGGAGAGGCCACAACAGTGAAAGGCCCGCATACTGCAAAAAATATATATAATTAAAAAGAAAAAGAGACTAGCTCAGACTCCCAAGGATTGTTGAATTTCCTGGGCCTGGATGGAGGGGCACTAGCTAAGTGTCCATGGATACCCAGAACCAGCAGAACTCTAACTGTACACAGTAGGTGCTCAATAAAGAAAGAGGCTCAGAACACCGTCTAGGAAGGGCCTCCTCCTTGGCAAAGACAGGCTTGCCTTCCAGGTTGAGCAGCTAAGCACGCAACAAGGGACTGCACTCACCACAACTTCCGGACAACCTTTTCCTCCTCGTGCAGGTACTTCTGCCTCTCCTGTTCCACCAGGACCCGCTGTCGCTGCACAGGGTCCTCCAGTCTCTTCAACGTTTCAATCACTTTGCTGTTGATTTCCTGCTCAGCCTTCCTCATCATCGCCCTCAGCAGCTCCTGGTTCTGCAGCTGTTGGACAAAAGAAACCACCCTCCGTTGGCTCTGAGGGCTGCCACGGGGGTGCCGGGGGTGCCTGACACGCTCCAGGCGCGGGTTTGGATAAAGAGCCCCACAGCTGAATCTCTCTTTATTTCAGTGAGAGAGGGAAGGGAGCACAGACCGTATATAATCTTGCGGCTTCAGCCAACGTCCAAGTTTTAGCAGTCAACTGACAACCAGACTTCCACGTCCCTGTCTGCCAAAAAAAAACAGGGTCCTTTCTGTACGCTGGTAGTGCATCCTGGTAATGGGTGTAAAGTCTCACTGACATGTTTTCCTAGCGAGAGCCAAGAGTACCAGCTGTGGAGCCAAGCTGACTTTGGATCAAACCCTACACCCTCTCCCGGATGCACTGAGAGACTTTGGGCACATTCCTTATCTCTAAGGATGGGGATTCACTTCCTTTGCCAGGGCTATTCTGAAAATTAAATGAGATACTGTTTGGTACAGAAAGGTACTCAACGAAAGTTGATTAGAGCGTGGACTACTTCAGCGTATCAGTTAAAAGAGAATCTGTGTCCCTCCTGTTAATGGGTCCATGGACCAAATGCCCTGTAATCACAGACCATCAAAACACAGTACTTGAGGATGTGGCAGAGGGAAGGACTGGGGGTTTGGGATTAGTAGATGTAAACTATTCAATATTATATAGAGGATGGATAAACAACAAGGTCCTACTGTATAGCACAGGGAACTATATTCAATATCCTGTGATAAATCATAATGGAAAAGAATATATTAAAAAAAGAATGTGTGTGTGTATAACTGAGTCGCTTTGCTGTACAGCAGAGATGGGCACAACACTTTAAATCAACTATACTTCAATAAAAAAAAAAATTAAAAACTCCCAAAACACAGAACTTGATGTTGACGGTGGCAATGATAATTTCCAGACGAGCCCAAGGCTCTTGGCAATTAACTAATTTCCCTGGATTATACGTAGCTTGCTTGCATACATAAGACCACAATTTCCATATAATTTTCCATGTAGTTTCCAGAGCACTCTTGTTTCTCACCCCAGACTATAGGATGTGTGAGTTTGAATCCACGCTTCACAACAATCTAGCCAAACACTTGAGTCCTGTTTCCAACAAGGCGTTAAGTGCTTTCCTGGGGCAGGACAATTTTCTGACAGTACATGCATCAAGTGAGTTCATTCAATCAGCCTCAAAACCAGTAATTATATTATACCTATTCTATTATCTAAAGTTCCCCTGAAATTTCAATTAGCTGTTATTGTTTTCTTCATTTTCTGGTTTCGTGCACTGTGTATCACCTCGTAGGGATAATGATGCCTCTGTCAACTGTCCATCATCTGTGCAAACAGAGCGGAAATACCATCTGACCGTGTTACCTACTACCCACTTGAAACCTCATCATGGCTTCCATTTTCTCTGAATAAAATAAAACGTTTCAACGCGAACCACTCAAGCGAAACCACCTCATGTTCGAACATCAACATGGCACCACGGTCAAGCGGCCATCCAGAGAGAGGCTGCCTGGGTTCACTTCCGAGTTTTCCCACTTAGTGGGAAATTAGTGTGATTATGTTACAGTAAGTCCCCTACACACAAATCTTCAAGTTGTGAACTTTCAAAGATGTGGACGTGCCCCTGTATGCCAACTGTTGTACTGGACTACTGTACTTTTCAGGGTACTGTACTGTAAGATTAAAAATGTTTTCTTTGAAAAAAAAAATGTTTTCTTTGGGCTTCCCTGGTGGCGCAGTGGTTGAGAGTCCACCTGCCGATGCAGGGGACACGGGTTCGTGCCCCAGTCTGGGAAGATCCCACATGCTGCGGATTGGCTGGGCCCGTGAGCCATGGCCGCTGAGCCTGCGTGTCCGGAGCCTATGCTCCGCAACGGGAGAGGCCACAACAGTGAGAGGCCCAAGTACCACAAAAAAAAAAAAAAAAAAAATTATTTTTTTTGTTTTTTTTAATGTATTATTTGTGTGAAATGTATTATAAACCTATTACAGTACAGTATTATATAGCCGATTGTGTTAGTTGGGTACCTAGGCTAACTTTCTTGGACTTACAAACAAATTGGACTTATGAACGCACTCTTGGAATGAAATGCGTTCGTATGTATTAATCTCCCTGTGTCTCTCCAAAACAGAAAAAGGGATAGTAATAGTTCCTATCTCACAGACTGGTAATGGAGCTTCGAGAAGCAATAAAGTGCTTGCAGTCATGCCCGGCACGAACCGAGCTCTCGGTGCAGATGACCCGTTGTTATCAGGGGGCATCACCCTGGGGGCGGGACCTGCTGGTCTGTCTGGGAGGGAAGCAAATTAAAATGTGCTGCCCTTGGGTTGCCTCCTCTGTATGACTCACGACCGTGGTCTCACACTGTTCTTGCCAAGAATATCTTTTTATTAAGGTCTTAAAAACAGTCAGTCTACTGCTGAAAGGCAACACGTTTGGAGACGATGCACAGACGGCGGCTTCCCCCCATGCTCTCTGCAGCTACAGCTCTGCCCACAAGGCGTCGGGCAGGCGGGCACTTTCCCGCTCCTTGCACTGTGTGCAGCCGGCACTTTCTCTGCTCTAGCCACAGGACCATCCTTTCAGTTCTTCTGACTGCCCAACCTCCTTTCTGCCACGGGGACTGTGCATGTGCTACTCCCTCTACCTGGCTAATTTCTGCTCTCCACGGAGTCTCCAGGACACACGTGCCTGGCACGTGGCCGGCATTCGATAAATATTTGTTGAACGCATGAACTGAGTTAAGCAATAATGTTGGTAATAACAGACAATGGAGTATCCAAAGTTCCTTCCCGGATGGTAGAAACCCATGGGCTCAGCTATGCCTCGAGCTCAGTGCGCATGCCCTGGCTTGCTCTGACTGCAGTTGTTAAACACACACAGTAACATCAGCTGTTATCAAAATGGTACACTCAAGTTCAATGCCATGTGTCAGGTCCCACAGACCTATTTCCTTTGGGGGTTGAGGGTGAATGGTAATGGATACGTAAGGTACAAATAAGAAGACAATTAAATGTGTCCAAAAAGGACTGATGCCGAGGTCCATCCCTGAAAGATTCTAACTGGTCTGAGGTGCAGCCTTGGCACTGAGAATTTTTTAAAGCCCTTAGATGATTCTGATGTGCCACTAAGGGTGAGCACTGTGGTCTAAGAAAAGGGCTCAGGAATGGACAGATGATGTCACTGTGCCATGCGCTGTGTGGCACGGCCCTCTGCACCTAACCCTCCTGCCCAAGTCTCACAGACAAGCTCCAATGAAGTTATGGTCTAATCAGCAGTGGATACTGACAGTGGCTATGAAGCCAGAAATTATTGCTAGAATATTTCAAATTCTTAAAATTTGAAAGATGGGAGAAGTGAGGCCCTGAGAAGTTAGGATGCTTGTTAAGAGTCACTCAGCAGTTGTGGGGGGGGCAGAATCAGCATGAGACTTATGAATGCACTCTTGGAACGAAATGCGTTCGTATGTATTAATCTCCCTGTGTCTCTCCAAAACAGAAAAAGGGATAGTAATAGTAAAGGGTCTTTCAAATTCGACCCAGTAATTTTCCAATCGCCATCTGCTAGACACAGTACGACATAGCAATGTCTGCTTTCTTCCCAGCCACAAGCAGTTTCTGGCACACAGTAGGTACCCAACACATACCTGAGGTATGAACGACAATACGGTTGACCCTTGAACAACGCAGGCGTGGGGTGCCTACCCTCCACGCAATCAACAATCCGGGTGTAACTTCATAGCCCACCCTCCATAGTCACGCTTCTGCATCCGCAGGTCCAATCAACTGCGGATCAGATGTATAACATTTCTGAGATGTCTACAGCCATATCAGAAGAACACACCTGCATGTAATATTCAAATTATTCAACTGGTAACAGGGTCAGATCACACTCACATTATTCCACTCAAAGCGGAGGCAAGGAGAGGCTCGCCTCGAGTTCCAGGCTGTATGATTTTCCTTCCCAGAAAGAGGGGCTTCCTGGAGCCAGCTAGAGAGAGACTAAACAGGGAATTCCCATAGCACACTGGCTGGCACATGGGCAACAACGAATTAATCATGAAGGAATAAAGACGTACACAGGTTCTCTTGCCACTGTCCCCTGGTCCCCTGCCCTCCCTGCCTGGAGTCCTTACCACTGTCTCTAGGACTTCCAGCATGTGTAAAACGCAGTGCTGAAGTGTGCCAACATCTCTCACTAAATGCTTCGGATAAACTAGTCACCAGCACTTTAAAACATGACATTTAGGGCTTCCCTGGTGGCGCAGTGGTTGAAAGTCCGCCTGCCGATGCAGGGGACGCGGGTTCGTGCCCCGGTCCGGGAAGATCCCACGTGTCGTGGAGGGAGCGGCTGGGCCCGTGAGCCATGGCCGCTGAGCCTGCGCGTCTGGAGCCTGTGCTCCGCAACGGGAGAGGCCACAGCAGTGAGAGGCCCGTGTACCGCAAAAATGTAAATAAATAAATAAACAAACAAACAAACAAAAAAACATGACAATTAGTTTTGCTTAGCAGGGATTCTAAATTCCAGTTAATAAAACTCTATTTAAGGTATAGTTTACAAACTAGAAAATATACCCATTTTAAGTGCACAGGTCAATGAGTTTTGACAAATGTATACACTGATGGAAGCACCTCTAAAAAGGGAGACAACATTTGTTCTCACCCTAGGAAATTCCTTCATGACACTCTGCACGCAATCTCCTAACCCCCAGCTCAAGCACCACTAAAAAGGGAGACAACATTTGTTCTCACCCTAGGAAATTCCTTCATGACACTCTGCACGCAATCTCCTAACCCCCAGCTCAAGGAAACCACCGATATGTGTTTTGTCCCTCTAGCTTAGTTTTTCCTGTTCTAGAATGTCATACAAATGGAATTGCACACTATGAAATGTTTTGTGTCTGGCTTCTTTCCCTCAGGATATTGTTCTTGAGATCCAGCCATGCTGTTGAGAGTTTTAGTAGTTATTTTTCATGCTGAGTGGCATTCTATTGTATGCATTTAGTAGGTTGCATGTACTAACATTTTAATGTTTTTACATATTGACTTGATTCTGGTGATCTTGTTTATATTCACTTATTTCTGGAAGCATCTTTTTTTAAAATTTATTTTTGGCTGTGTTGGGTCTTCATTGCTGCACGTGGGCTTTCTCTAGTTACGGCGAGTAGGGGCTACTCTTCATTGCTGTGCAGTGTGGGCTTCTCATTGTGGTGGCTTTTCTTGTTGTGGAGCACGGGCTCTAGGCGTGCGGGCTTCAGTAGTTGTGGCACATGGGCTCAGTAGTTGTGGCTCACAGGCTCTAGAGCACAGGCTCAGTAATTGTGGTGCACGGGCTTGGTTGTTCTGCAGCATGTGGGATCTTCCCGGACCAGGGCTCGAACCCGTGTCCCCTGCATTGGCAGGCGGATTCTTAACCACTGCACCACCAGAGAAGGCCCCGGAAGGTTTTTTTTTTTTTTGTGGTACGCAGGCCTCTCACTGCTGTGGCCTCTCCCGTTGCGGAGCACAGGCTCCAGACACGCAGGCTCAGCGGCCATGGCTCACGGGCCTAGACGCTCCACGGCATGTGGGACCTTCCCGGACCGGGGCATGAACCCGCGTCCCCTGCATTGGCAGGTGGACTCTCAACCACTGCGCCAACAGGGAAGCCCTCTTTTTTGATTTGATATTACACAATCATGATTGTGATTTGCGAGTAATGCCAATTATAGTTTTAACTTTCCCATCCACGTGCCTATTTTTTCTTTTTCCAGCCCTACTGCACTTGCTAGGATATTCAGTACAGAGTTAAACAGAAGTGAGAGGAGGCTTCTTTGGCCTTGGTCCCGATTTTATGGAGAATGTGATAGTGTTTCACCACTAACTATAATGTTTTCTGTAGGATTTTCAGACATCCTTTATCAGGTTAAGAAAGTTTCCTTCTACCCCAAGAGCGCTGAGTGCTTTTATCATCGGTATTGAATTTTGTCACGTTTTTTCCTGCACTTACTGAAATGATATGATTGTCTTCTTTATTCTGCTAAAAAGGTCAAATACATTGACTCATTCTTTTCATATTAAAACACCTTGGACTCCTGGGGTAAAATCCAGGATAATGTATTACCCTTTTTATATATTGCTGGATTCACTTGGCCCTACTTTGTTAAGGATTTGTTACATATATTTTCATGAGGCATATTGGTCTGTGGTTTTCTTTTCTTACAACATCTTTGACTGGTTTTGCTCTTAGTGTAATTCTGCCTTCGTAAAATGAGTTGGGAAGCGTCCTCTATTTTCTGGAGGAGTTTTTTACTTTCAGTACTTTAAGGATGTTGATGCCATTGTTTTTTGACTTAACTTTTGTCTCTGAGAAGTCAGTGTTCTTATTTACGTTTCCCTGTATGTAATGTGTCCTCCACCTCCCCCGGCTGCTTTTAAGATTTCTCTCTTTATTCTTGGTTTTTAGCAATTGCTTTTGGTGTGGTTACATTTGTGCTTATCCTTTTAGGAGCTTATTAAGTTTTTTTGTCTGTAGATTTACAGCTTTCATCAAATTTGGAAAAATTTCAGCCATTGTTTCTTCTAGTAATTTTCTCTTCCCCCTGACCACTTAATATTGTCCCAAGAACCATTAAGTTTCAGTTCATTTTCTTCAGACTTTTTCTTCTCTATCCTTCAGTTTGGACATGTCCATTGCTATCTTTTCAAGCTGACTGATATTTCGTTTCAGCAGTGACTAATCTTCTATTAAGTCTGTTGAGATATTGTGTTTTTCAGCTCTTGAAAGTTTTACTTAGAGTTTTAAAATATCTTCCATTTTTTTGGTCTCATTGTGTCCATGTTTTTCTTTGAATCCTTGAGAATGATTATCACAGCTGTTTTAAAGTCCTTGCTGATGACCTCGTTATCCCTGTCATTTCTGATTGGTTTCCACTGACTGATTTTTCTTAAGCTTATGGGTCACATCTCTCAGCATCATCACCTGTCTAGTAACTTTTGATTGAATGCTGGACATGGAGTTCTGGGTTTTGCTGTTTTCCTTTACAGATGTTAGACTTCCTTTGGCAGACAGTTTAGCTCCTTGTGGACCATTTTTGTTCTTTAGAAGCTTGTGTTTAAGCTTTGTCAGGGTGAATCTAGGGTAGCCTTGACTCTAGGGCTAGTTTAGTCTTAAGACTGAAGCATGGCCTTTCTCTGATTGCTACTGAATGCCCCAGGTGATTAATAAAACCTCTTTGTGCCTGCTGGTTGACATAAACATCTCCCTGTGTGAGCTCTGGGAAATTTCTGGCGTACAGCCTCCCACTTTGTGTCTGGCTTAGTGGTCTTTCACAATACACATGCTCGGATTACTAGTAGACAACAGATCCACAGATGTACGTAATTCTTTCCCACAGACCTTCCTTTTATTTGGTACTTCGCTCCACAACTTCTAGCTGCTTCAGCTCTTCACCCTCAGCTCAGCTGGATGGTCAGTGCTCTGTTTGGGTTATCCCTCTCTGCGTCACAACCTAAAGTGTCCCCAGACAGAAAGCTGAGGAAGTTACAGGTTTCACCTCCTTTCCTTCAGTTCTCCTAAGGATCACACTCCTGTGTTGTCTGTTGTCCAATGTCTGAATAGAGTCGTTTCACACATCTACTTATTTTTCAGTGTTCTAGATGTCAACAGTAGGAAGGCAAGCACAGCTGTAGTTATCCCTTCATCTCTGGAAACTTCAGTTTATTCTGTGCCTTGACGTTTTTACAAAAATACTCAGACGGAAGTAACGCTCTTCGCTTTTAAAAATTTAAGTGGACCAAACAAGTTATCCATATCAGCTTCACTGAGAAGCTGGGAAACTGCCTAAACCTAATTCCACCCACCTCAAAATGGACACGTACCTCACATACTCATTTGATTTCTCAGGTAAAATTTAAGACCGTCGGTCTTGCCAACAGTGTCGTTTAATTGAACTGATTTTGCTGTCCAGCAGTGACAGTAAACAGTGGCTGTACAACAGGTCAGGAAGCTTCCTAACAGCCAGACCCCAGAATGACTCCTGACCACCCAGCTTAGCTCCCCAGGCTGTAGGGAACCAGGTATCGGATGCCTTTTCACAAGCACGTGTTATCTGGGAGATGTTGCCCCGTCTTAGACAGCCTCTGTGTGCAGGTCTGTCTAGGGCTTGATACATTGTATGGCAGCCTGATTGTCAACTCCTGTGCTAGTTCCGTTGATTATTTCTGCCTGGTGGGGAGAAACAGGCCTGCTCAGCACGGGCCAACCTCTCGAGTGCTTTTCTCAGGGACACACATTCCCATGACCGTTATTTTCAATGTCAGAAGATAAATGAGACTCTGGCACATTTTTATGAGTCGCTATCTTATGAAAAGACACCTTAAGATAACTGCTGAATTATATCATTTCAAGTACAATGCCTCTGTGTCCTGCTATGTTTCTTTTTTATGTTGATGTCTTACCTCTTCCCTCTCTTGGGAACACACAGTAAATTCTCAGTAGTCTTAAAAATGGAACACCAAGTTCAGAATAATCTAATTTTCAGTTTATCGGGAAGCACAAGGAAGAGATAAGGGACAAAGAAAAAAATTGTGGGAACTGGAGAAGGAGGCCAAGTCTCATCTGCACCCCCGAGGAACTTGAACCCGCTCTTCCAGAAATTTCTCTCTCCCCTCAAGCGCACAAAGGGGGGCAGAACTGCAGCCACTTCTGTGGATACTGGACGACCTTAGTAAAAGCCAAGTATGGTGGCATTTTGGGAAAAAGATGTAGCTCATCACTTTTGTTTTTTTTCTACATCATACCAGAAAAGGTAATAGACAATCATCTTTTGAAGGGCACATTTATTAGGTGCCAGACCTTCCCCTGTCTCTTTTTCCGTTGTTGCCAGCTAACTGCAGGTGCAGCCCCTACCTGGGAGTGGGACCATCACAATGTAAAAGTTCCATATAGCTCTTATCGTTTATGACTGAGCAGAGAATACGTCTGATTAGCCACTGGGAATGAGGCGCATTGTTTAGAATCGGGGCTTTGAAGCCACTGGGTGTGTTTTTCATGCTTACAGGGTGTTTCTGCCTCACCCCTTGTGATAGCTGGCTGAGATCTCAATTTCCAAAAGGCATCTCAATGGACTGAGAGCTCATACTATCTGAGAGCAGTAGTTCTCACCCTGGAACGTTCTAGAACCACCAGTGCTTGGCCTTTGACCCATACCAATGAAGTCAGACTCTGGCAGGGGTGTTTGGGTATCAATATTTCTGTGAAAGGCCTCAGGTGATTCTAATGTGTAGCCAGGATTAAGAACCGTTCTCTGAGACTGGTAACTCACGCGAGACTGGTGAGCAGGAAGACAGGAGCGAAGTTTTCACGTTTTTTTGCATCATTTTCTCAGGCTCCTTCACCTCCCTCAACATTCTCTTTGCCCTATTTAAATCTATACGCCCCACAATGCCTGCATCAAATTTCTGCTTTGGAGAATAATCCATCAGTTCTGCAAATGAAATGCTCAAATAGACTATGCTTGACAGTCTAGGATTTCCCCATTGATTTAATTATCTAATTACTGGAGCCGGCTGCCAAGCACAAACAGATTTCATTCATTTTCACTATTTTATAACACAGTTCAAAGAACATTTGAATTTCTAATTCAATTTTTGTTCTTTTGAGACTGTTCTGGAGTTTCGGAGCTCTCTAATCATAGCTCCATTATTGGGCTTATAATCATTTTGGGGGGTTGCACTTTACTTTTGGTGTATAATACATGTGCAGAGGGGGGACTGGCGCTGAGATAGCTTAATTATTCTAAACTGGTTTTGTCTCAAATAGACTCCCCTTAAAGCTGATGGGGGCACGGAGGATGCCAAGACCGAGGTAGAAATAGGAGCATCCAGGTTAGGAAACAAAGTGCTTCTCTTCCCCCACGTGCCTGTGCTTTAGAACTGTACCAACGTCTCAGCTCAAGAGCACACCTGCTCGGTGTCCTTTACCCAGAAACCAGGAAAGCTGAGCAGCTCTGGGGCAATAAAGAAAACTGCGTGGTTAAGACAGTGTCCCGGACTTGACTAGAGAACCTCTTTGTTTGAGAAGCTGTGATTTTGCAACTGAGCCTCCCCAGTTCATGGGTTACAAGGAGCGGCAAGTGGGAGAGCCCTCCCTCCTGGCCAGAGGACCAAACACTGCCGGCCACCAGCAGGGTGATGCTGCAGCCTCACACATCACGGCCTAGGTATCAAATTCGCCACACCTCAGGGCAATTCCCCCTGTGCCCCAAACCAGCAGATGCTCACCTTTGAAAGCAGTAGGAACTACCATACACACGACACATTTAGGAGTTTTTTTCTTGTGAAGGTCCAACCAGGAGTGCACAATTTCCAAATGACCAGCAGGTGGCACTAAAAGGCAGATGCAGCGCAAGATGGGGGCTTAACCTCCACAACCTCCAGGTAAGAACCTGGGAGCCCACAGACCCTCTCTGGCCTGCAGAGTAGGAAAGAACTGATTTTTAAATTACCTTCCAACATTTTTAGAATGAGTACAGGTATTTTATATAAAACCTCCAGATTCCCTTGAAATACTGAAACATCTAGAAACAATGGACTCTCATTCTACCAGGTCAAGAGCTGCCTGGAGCTGAGTGGCAACTGTCCTTTAGAGAGGCCAACTTGTCACTGTCCCTCGTCCACTCAAGTTAACGCCAGACACGGTGGGCACTGGATTTTGGCACCCTGCACACACCCTCAGCCCAACCTGTACACTTCATTTCACTGCAAAGTGTCTTTAAAATCACAAAGCAAGGAGAAGCGAACGTAAAGGATGGGGAACTTCCCCGGTGACACGATTCAGAAGAGGATTTAAGTGAATTTGCATGGGCTGTCCAAGAGTCTGGGACGTTGCCTGAGAGGCAGAGTAGCCTTTGGAGACCTAAGCATGAGCAGCCTGCTCGGTGATGGGACCTCAAGGCAGGCTCTCAAGCTACCTTCCCCTCCTGTTTGTTCTCCAGTAGGTAGAGGGCAAGGGGAAATCATCTTCTAAGCTTTACTCAGGCTGTGGAAAATGCAGGACTCGTGCATCGGCGAGCTGAAGGGAGAGAGCAGCTGTGCTCTGAAGCCCTTTCCTTCCCGGACGCACCAGCACAGGAGCCTGCAACCCACGGAGGGCACCACGGCTGTGTGGCTGCTCCTGGCTACGGGTGCCTTGTACTAACGTTTGCACTGGGAGCTTCTCGGAGTCCAGGAGGATGCCTGGGTATAGCCTAAGCCAGCACCACGTGCACATTCATCAACCTGCCACCAAGGGCAGAGAGACGGGAGACTCATCCGTGGCGCAGACAGATGATCTCACAAAGGTACACCCTCCTCCCAGGTCCTCACCGCCCTGCCTCGTCAGACTTATGGGATTTGTTCACCAAGACCCGTGACACGAAGGGTCATTTCCCCCTGCCCTTTGCTTCCTGTGTAGTGCATAGATTCCTAACAATGGGAGCGAGTCAGGAGAATATCGCGGCGCACACACCTACCCAAATAAAATGCAGATGTTCTTCTCAAGCCATCCATGATGGCTCCTCTTCCTTAGGAATTCACCCTCCGGTCTGAACTCCTATTTCTAAACACATCATAGCTCCTTGCAAAACACCTGAGCTGCCCGCAGCACCTTTGCACATGCTCAGTGGGGAAGAGCTAAACACTGTGAAGCAGGAAGTCGTAACTGGCTTTAGAACGCTCCACGGGCTCTTCTGCTTTCAGCTCTCCTCCAAAAAGCACAGGCTTAATGCTTTTTTCGTGTGTAGAAGCATACCCAGCTTAGACAAGAGGCTACAGACCACCACTGCAGTGGAAGGTTCTAGACCAAGATTATGTGCGTGGGAGAGGAGACCACTGCGGAACGGCGCCTGCACCTGGTCCTCAGTCATCCCTAGAAAGGATGGTGGAAAGAACCCCGAGAAGGTGCCGTGGGGCCAGGGATGTGGAAGGAGGCCGATGGGAGGAGGAGGAAGCTGACTGTGGGCCATTCAGTCAGCGGACACCATCCACAGGGAACATGGTCTGTACCTGGAGCTGTCGCATCTGCTGCAGCTGGAGCCTGAGTTCGGCCACACTCCTCTTCATGTCGAGCAGGCTCATGTGGGCGGCGGAGGTGGCAGCAGGCGGGAGCTGGCTGGGTGGCCCCGAGGACTCCAGGGCGCCAAGAGGCTTCCCGCCGGAAACCTGGGGAGTTCCTAGGAGAAAAGAGCAGCAGAGTCCCTGAGAATGCCAGGAAGGAAAGTCTAAGCTTCAAGTCCCATCCCAACAGACTACCGGGAACTCTGCAAATGCCCATTTCCTTCATGATGAAAAGAATCGTAAAAAATGACACTGGTTCTCTAAAGGGCAAAAAGAGGGAATCGAATTTAAATAAATTAAGGAACGTGCATGCAATGTTATAGGGTGTACTCTGTAGAAGTCATGTTCTAGAAGTTTGGTGCTATAGGAAGGGAGATCACAGAGCGGTATGTACAACATGATGCCGTATTAAGGAACCTAGCTGTCTATCTATCCATGTGTCTTCTTTAAACACACGGGTTTGCACAGAAAAAAGACAGATGTACATATAACAAAGTGTTAACAGTAACTTTAGCTGGTGGTATTCTGTGAGTTTTCTATTTTTGATATCACCACTTTTTGTATTTTAAAATTTGCATAGCGAGTATCTATAACTTTTTTGGCGGGGGGCTGCACCGCATGGCTTGTGGGATCTTATTTCCCAGACCAGGGATCAAACCCATGCCGCCTGCAGTGGTAGCACGGAGTCTTAACCACTAGACCACCAGGGAATTCCCTATAATTTTATAATAGAAAAAATAACTTAAAACTCTGGGCCCTAACACAGGCTGCTTCCTGTGACTATTCCCTATAGGCAGATGTATCCCAAGAACACCCACTTAGTTCTGGGCAGAGATCTGGCCGATCACCAAGGGGAAACTAATAGGAACTGGGTACTCCCTTCGGGTTTCCAGCCCCAAGGAAGCAGGACCTCTGCGTACACCTCCTTTAGTGAGAAAATCAGGCATGACGCGAATATTCTTGAGGAGAAGAATCAAAAAAAAAGGCAGCAGAGAGAAACTCTTCCTCAACAGTTTTGTTGCTGCCATAAACCTCTGCTCCCCGAGTGCAACTTAAATCATCCTCATGTAGTTCCTAAGTCCATCTGGGAAGGGCCTGATTTCACCAAGTCTGTTTTAAAAATGTCCCCCAAAGGATCCCAGGTAGCGCTCACAGGATCGGCGAGGTGTGGGAATCAAAAGGAGAGGCTAGTTCCTTTTTAGGACAATGCAATTACTGTAGAAGAGCTTCAAGTAGAGAGAAGCCAAGGAATTCACAACACACAGACACACACAACTCACTCACACCTGAAGGGGCTGTTCAGCTCTCTTTCCTGTAAGGGACAAAGTGGAAGGTTTGCTTAGTTCAGGCCGGCCTTGCACGGCAGAACCTCTCGCTGCTCTGTGGACCTGGAGAGCTTAGAGCACAGCAGCCTCTCTTTCCATCTAGGCTCAACAGCCGTGGAAACCTGTCCTTCCCCAGGTTGCACAGCCCCGCAAGCTGCTGCCACGGCTACGGACGGTGCGCCAGTGAGCAAGGAAGTGCCTCGAAACCGTCCTCTGACTTGCGTGGCCTCAGCAGTGCCAACGGAGAGCTGACGGAGCACCAAATTCCTCACCCCTGGGCGCCCGTCCCAACAGAACTGGTCTCCCAGCTCTCGTGGCCCCCTTGGAGAGTCGGGGGAACACATGGGAAAGCATTTGAAGGATTTACAAAGGAGACCCAGCAGACCAGACGGTGAGCTTTTTGTTATCTTTATGAGCCCAACTGGCCACTTGCGTCATCACCAGTCATGACTCTGACCGACTTCTGACCATCCCCCAGTTCAACGTCACCCTCGAAAGAGCAGGATTTGCCATCTCTGTAGTTATTCCAAAGAGGGTTCCCTAACTGTGAAGGTCCTCAGTGCAAGAACATCCAGTAACATTTCCAGTAACAGCAGCCTGTCCGAGTTAACACAGCACCTTCCAGAACAAGTATTCTGAGGGGATGACAATGAACTGGAAGTCTTCCTTTAAGACTCAGGTTACTTTATCATCACTCCACATTCTCAGGCACAGGTGTGTGTGTGCACGCACGCACGCGTGCACGCACACCCACCTACCCTCACCACACAACTTCATCTGTACAAACGATGACACCCTCAAGGTGTTTCTCCAACAAAAATGACACTGCGCTACCAGCTACTCCTGTTCGGGAATGAGAACCGTCCTGCTAATTCCTCAGCCAAATGAAGGCACATATTCCTTCAACGATCGTGCTTCTCCTCGTGTATTCTGAGGTCACCGTCGCACCTTGCCGACATCCTCCGTGGAGGAGGGGCTCAAGTTTACGCACCATCTGCGAGAATTGAGTACCGATAACGGGTTTAAAATATGTCTTTCACAACCGAGTTTCTTTATGGAACCTATGCTCATGTATAAAATTTCCTCATCTACAACCTCTTAATCCACTGAGTCCGGTTTCCAACTCCATCATTCACTGCACTGGCCCTTTAGAAGGTGGCCAGTGGTCAGCTGTCAATCCAACAGACGCTGCGTTGCCATCATGGCACCCTGATGTGATGCTGGGCTTCGTCAGTCAGTCCTTTCCTTCTCAGTAACTGAAACTTTCCTTTCCCTCGTCTTCTTCCCTCTCCACAGCCCATCTTGGCCAGCCTCTTTCCTAATTTCTTCCTCGGCCAACCTTCTGAATCCTAGCCTGCTTCTTCTCTCACTGGACATGACTTCAGGGGAGGTCACTTCCACAATGCCACCCGCCAACGTCCTCCACACCTTTGCCTCCAGCACACGATTCTCTTTACAGCCCCGTCCCCATACCTTCATGCTGCTACAGGACTTTTCCACAAGCCGGTTGAATTTATTATTTCTACTTATTTCCCCCAAATCTGTTTTGAACTCATTTTAGCCAATGGCACTATTATTCACTCAAGTATTTAAACCAGAAACCTGGAAGTCATTCTCAGCATCCACTTCCTAGTTGTGTGACCTTGGGCAACTGACTTAACCTCTCTCTCTCTCCCTCAGTTTCCTCATCTGTAAAATGGTTGTAAGGGTGATTGTGCAGGATGATGGAATTAACACATAAACTGCTCCGCCTGGTGTCTGGCACAGAAGGACCCCACTGTGATTGGCTGTGATTATTTTTTTTTAATTTTTTAAAAAATTTAGTTTATTTTTGGCTGTGTTGGGTCTTCGTTGCTGCACGTGGGCTTTCTCTAGTTGCGGTGAGTGGAGGCTACTCTTCGTTGCGGTGTACGGGCTTCTCACTGCAGTGGCTTCTCTTGTTGCGGGGCATGGTCTCTAGGCACGTGGGCCTCAGTAGTTGTGGCACGCAGGCTCAGTAGTTGTGGCTCGCGGGCTCTAGGGCACAGGCTCAGTAGTTGTGGTGCACGGGCTTAGCTGCTCTGCGGCATGTGGGATCTTCCTGGACCAGGGCTCGAACCCGGGGTCCCCTGCACTGGCAGGCGGATTCTTAGCCCTGTGCCACCAGGGAAGCCCTGGCTGTGATTATTTCTCTAAGCAGAGTGAGGGGGAGGAGCCCCACCTGGAGTGGCAGCAGGTGGCAGTGGTGACAGGCTGAGAGCTATAGGCAGGTGCCCCAAAATCTATGGATGGAGCTGATCTGGTGGGTGCGGACCCCGAGTGGTAAATGAGTTCTGCTTCAGACTAGTCACGGGACCTGGGACCCACTCTCCGAACCCGCATGTGGGGTGGTCACATTCTAGTCTAGGGAGGAGAGTCAGGCAGTTTATCCTCAGAACCTCCCTTCCCTGCACCTCACCCTCTCCAGGCAACAGCCTCTTCTTCCTCCTACCAAGTCCGCTCTTAGGTAACTTACTTCAGTCAGGTATATCTTAATATAAATCTTATTAAGTACACATTTGATGGGAATTTAATGGGTTTGGGTTGGCCAGACTGGCTGCGAATCTTACTAGCTCCATAGTTAACATCTTCTTTACAGGGTTATGTGTTTAAATGATATAATACACTATAAAACACAGGCTATGACTGTGAAATGGGAAGTTCCTTCTGTTCTCTTATACCCACGGTCAACCAAATATTCCTAAAGTAACAGCAAGTCTGGGTTTCCCTTTTTCATGTACCCTTGGCCAAATGAGCTTCCTTGACTTACTACATAATTCCGTGTACTTGTCTACAGAACAGGGATAATACTCCTCGTCGCTAACTTCGTAGGATTCTGGAAGGACGTATTTTGCACGCCGTACAAGGCTGCTATGGCAACGAAAGCCCTGTGGACCACATGTAGCCGACAGATGAGAATGAGAAAGACCAACCTCAGCAGAGACGCAGGGCAGCAAACCCACGTGCGTGTTGCCAGCGGCACCGAAAATTGGCCCAGCCTTTCAGAAGAGAGCACTGGCATGTGCCACCAGGGCCACTGAGCTGTTTGTCCCTTTGGCTTTATTAACTCCACTCCGGGAAATGCATCCCAAAGAAATGACACCTGCTCCTTCCCCCATGCTTCAAAAAAGACATTTGCAAACTCTTTCAAAACGAAGAAATGAAGCAACCTACATTTCTTTAAAGGGACTGGGGCACCTTAACACAAAAGGATGAGGTATCGTGATGTCATGAGATATCTGTAAAGGGACTGGGGCACCTTAACACAAAAGGATGAGGTATCGTGATGTCATGAGATAGCACGTCATGCTTGGTGGAGCGCGCTGATGTGTGTCATGTGTGTGTGGATGTGTGTTCAGTGTCGTCATCTGGAACATGGGAATCATGAGTGTACCTGTCCCACGAGGCTGCGTCAGGGGGTAACAAGTTCAGCTTAGAAAAGCACTTACAACAGTGCCCGGTACATAGGAAACTTCACTAAATGCTTCCTATTATTACTATTAATTATTATTTTACCAAAAGGGAAAAGGAATAAAGAAGAATACAAAACAGCACGTACATATCGATTAGAACAATGGTATTGGATATGAATAATTTCTAGAATAGAATCCAGAGGAGTGAAATGTTTTAGTGTTTGGTAGCTGCCCCCTCCCAACCCCCCAACTTTATTAGTTATAACTGACATGTAACACTGTACAACTTTAAGGTGTACAATGTGTTGATTGGATACACTTACACATTGCCACATGATTATCATCTAACTCGCCCATCCTGTCACATAATTACCATGGCTTTCTTGGGGTGAGAACATTTAAGACCTATTCTCCTGGCAACTTTCGAGTATATAGTTCAACGCTGTTATCTACAATCACCATGCTGTACCTTAGAACTTATTCATCTTCTAACTGGAAATTGGTACTTTTTGACCAACATCTCCCATGTCCCCCACCCCTGGCAACCACCCTTCTGCTGTTTCTACGAGTTCAGTAAGTGCCTTTTTTTCTGTAGGTTCATAATAGATCAGAAAATAGATGAATAAATATCTCCAAAGCAACCTGGCAGTTGCTATGAAGACAAGCTCAGCAATTTCCATGAAACGATTCTCTGGCTGCCACCAAGGTCACTGACTGATTTCTAAGTAAACCAACCAATCCCATGAGGACTTGGAATGCTGGAAGAGCAGCCCTGCTGGCTTTACGGCTGAAGGGCCTGAACTTGGCTGGAGCGGAACCAGGACCAATAGACGTCTCAACTGAAGTCCCCAGTTCTGTCCATTCTACCGTGTGGCACTACACTCTGTGGGGCTTCCTCCAAATCAGGGGTTTCACCCAACTTGCCACATGCTTTCTGAGTAATTCAGTAGCCAAGCATGTCCCTGGTGACGATTTCTATTTCTAACCCAAGGGAAGGGAAGACTTCATATTCTTGAGAGAGGCCCACCTTGAGTCTGCAGGATAAGATGGACATCAAATATACCTGGATACTAGTAAAGGGCACAGGGGCTATAACTGGGGCCTCTTTGAGGGGATGCTGGCATTTGAAAGCAGGCCTTGGTCCAAGCACGCCTCTTTCTCCTGCCCTGACCCATGGGGGCACTCTATCAGCTCGTGCCCCTTTCTCATCCGGTCACATCCTGCAGCTGGGCTGAGGCCCTTCCCCGCTGTAGAACCTTCCACTGCCTTCCCTCTGCACTTAGAATAGTGTCTAAATTCCTCACCACAACATCTGTACATGCTTTGCTCTCTACTTGAATGGCTCTTTCCTTCTGTCCTCATCCTTTCGGCCTCAGTTTGTTTTACTTCCTCAGGGAAGCGGCCTTGCTTGAGGCCAGCTCTGTTGGGTAAACATTTATCCTGCACTTTTTCTTAACACTCAGCACACATATAATGACCTGTCCCAGATCCACTTTCTGCATCGGATTAGGGAGCAGGGAGCCTTGTCCTAGTGATGTCCACCGCCCTGGTCCAGTATCAGGCATATAAGCATTTGTTGGATATATGGCCTCATAAATGAATAAATGAATGAGGAAGTGAATAAATGAATGAAGACTGAAGGGAGAGGACTAAAGACCGCCCCCTGCAAATTAATGACTCATCTGGAATTTCAGCATTAAGCAGGGAAGGGGTGGTGCAGGGAGTTACCCCAGAGCCTCTGACGTTGCATCAGATAGGTGACTTGGGGAGAGGTTAATACGTCTGGAAGCAAACCAGGCTCATCAAAGGCACCGTCCAGGCCTCCTGCAGGTCTGGAGGACACTCACCTGCACCATCTGTGTGGTTCTTACTGGCTGTGGTTTTCATCATTTTCTCGCTGAAGGAAAGAAAAAGAGAGTCAGCGATCCGGTTTCCCAAATGTGTTTCCCCACCCCCCTTCCATTCACTATTCTAAGCAATCAGCAGCAGCTAGTGAGGGTATTAAGCAATGAAGGTATTTCAGCGTCAGCACCACTACTGGCCGGGATGGAAAAGGCTTCCCAGGTGTGCAGCTGAGGCACGCTCATGGCCCTCAGATGACGGAGGATGTGGATACATGTGGATGGTGGCGGCAGGCACTGCACAGTGGTCCATGAAGCCACATGCACTGGGAAGCCCATTTACCCTTCTTGGGCCAAAGAATTACCAGAAATAGACAAGCAAACAAACCATGATTCATAGAGATGCGGGTATTTTCAGCCTTGAAATGATTACAAGAAAACGATTGGAATGAATGAATGATCTTAATCATTAAAGAGAAACAGATTGAATTACTTTGAATTGGTTTTTTTTTTTGTTTTTTTTTACCTAGATGCATCTTTGCTATTACTTGTAAGGGGCCCTTTAAAAAGCGCAGACTGAACAAGGCCAGTTAAACTGGCAATCTGTTTCTCCATGGCTTGCATCCTCTCTCTGTAAAACAAGAGAATTGTTTGTTAAAGCTTATGTTGACTTTCAGACTGGTTTGTCTAGGTGAATGATCATCTGAGGGTTATAAAAGCTCCACTTAGCAGGCCTCCAAAGTTCACCCCAACCTGGCTTGGGGAAGCTACTGAGCCTGCAAATTCCCACTGAGCTCAAGATTTGATGGACAGAGTTTAGTATTAACCCGATGACCTTACTGAAAAGACACTGGACAGACCAGCAGAGGCCTCGTGGAAAATGGAAAAGCTTGGAAATAATTCTCTTTGTGCATCTTTGTGTGTTTGAGCCTTTCTGCCCTTCTTTTACTATTTGACCTCTGCACCAGGGGGACCCTAGGCCACTTCTGAGCTGTGTTCCTCCCCGCAGCTGGGAGGCTGCTGGCTGACTTTGGTGTAAACGATGGAGATGTTCGTTGTGTGTCTGGAGTAAAACTTGTTGTAAAGCCCAAGAGCAACACAAAGCGAATGTCTCTTACGAACACGATAAAGTGTGCTTGACATCAGTGTCTTCCTTGAGGGTAGAGGCTCCTCAACTCAATGTCATAGGAACCTGGGGGCTTTTACAGGATCAAGCAGGAAAACAAATACCCCTAACAACTCGGTTATCTCAAGACCTAAATAAAAACTCTTCCCAATTTTGATATTATGCACAGACACTACACCTCTCTGTTCAGGGCTCTCCGGGGCTACACACAATTCACGTAGCGTTTGAAACTGGCTCCCATTTCTGTACGTCAGACAATGGCAGTGCCAAGGAACTATTCCCAGTATTCCCAACACATTGTCAAATCACCACCACAGAGTGACCTCTGCTAAGGACGGCCATCACACACGCACTGGCATGTGAATTCAGTTATACCTACTTGGTAGTTCAAGACAATAAAAGAGAGAAGGGAGAAGAGTTAGAACAGTGTGGACACCTGGACTGCCATCAGCAGGTGTCTAGTCCCAGCCTGAGACAGAAAAGGGACCCCATTCTTCATGGGGGGTCTCAGTCCCATGGGCCTCTTGTAGTATGAGCAATGGTGATGATTCCTGGGCTACAAACAGCACTTTCAGACACTGTGGCTTTTAAGTACAAGCCCACTACTTTACCTGGTACCCAACAGAAAAAGTCATGGCGGTCTGTTCTTTCACTAGAACAAAATAACTGATATGCTGGACTTCACGAGAGATGCTGTATCTGTATCCTGAACTTCATGGCAATCAAGAGGACTTTCAAGGGTAATTTTGTTCATACACAACTTTTTGGTCTTGCGTTTTGCCTTTGGAATATAACTCTTAGTGCCGTAAAAAAACCCATTGAGAGTCATTTCACAATCGCAAGCTTCTGACTTCAGAATTCCATGCATTTTCTTTAGTTTAAAATGGACGGTTGTGTCACAATACTGGGTTTCTTGGATGTAAGTCGTGCAGTCTGGAGAGTTAATGGTTGTCAAACCAATGGGGGGAAAAATTAAGCATTAATAGCATGATCTCTTTGTTCTAATAGTGTGGAAAGAAGAAATCTCAAACAGTGAGAAGAGATATGCATCCACCCGGAATGACTTTCCCAGTGTTTTCAGGCACAGCTGAGAACGCTAAACCTCTGAGCTGCAGAGCATTTTCAGTTATACGTGTATTCTTGGCGGCCTGTCTGCCATTAAGCAGTGCATTGCCAAAGAGGAAAATAAGTAAGAAATTCCACTCACGAAAGCAGGTTAGTAAATACCCATGGGAGATCCCAAGTTTATCAGACCCAAGTTGCATGGCAGCTCGGAAGCGATGGGGTGGTGGCTGGTCTCCGTGTGTCGGGGGTACAGACTCACACAAATGAGCTCTTGGGAAATGGACCACTGCTGGGAGGACCTGCTGAGTTCCAGGTAGAAGTTGTCCAGAACCCCCATTCTTCCCACAGTAAGGCTGGAAGCCAAACTCAAGACCCTAAGAGTGGCGGAGAGCTACCCCGAGATGTACGAGTTTAACGCTCTTACTCAATCCTAGGCAAATGCAAAGGATTTCATTTCTTTTAAAATGGCAGGACATTCTTAGGGTCTAGACAGCTTTGGTTAGGAAGAGGCTTAACGGGTTCTGTGAAGCTGTAGTGCAGGATACGAAGGTGCGGAGACTGACTACACTCAAGAGACAATCACATTAAGAGATGTAAACAGTAGGTAAGTCCACAGATGCAGAGAATAAGCAAGAGTCTGGTGGGAGAGAAACGGCAGACGGATTCCAGTGCTGGCCTAGGCACGGTCCTGATTAGGGCTAAATCAGTGTACTCTCTGGTCCCTCTCTGGTCACCAGCTTTCATTAACTGGTCTAACAAAGGAGGGCAGCAGCATTAAAAACTGAAACAAAGCACTAGAATCATTCCAGATTCAAGACGTTGACCGTCAACAGATTCATCACCACGGTGAGAACTGCCGAATGGTTCAGCACAGGTGGGTCCTCTCAGAGGGGTGTCCACAGGGCTTTGTACACGCCTTTGGCATCCGCCTTGGCTCAGCAGGTACTTGGCTTCTCACCCATCTTCCCCTAGACAACGGTTTTAGGATGCAGAGAAAGAAAACCCCCAAACGGCGCCCCAGTCTCCTGACTACCCAGGGATGACGTTGACATAGGATGAGGGTCTGGATGCTGCAGAGCAACAGCCCTGCGTTTAGTCCAGATATCCACGCGCTTGTTCTCCTTTTTGTATCTGTGAGGACAGGACGGGATGCTCCTTGGGTGGCCTCCTCCAGGCTCTGTCACCAGTGGGGTCACCAGGAAGGAGACATGATCTGTCAGAACCTTGAGAGTTCAGTACACTTGAGCTTGACGGTCAAGGGAGAGCGATTCTCTCCCCCTGCTCAGGAAACAGTGCATGCCCCAGGCGCTGTGCACACGGATTGCACATGCGTGTTCCACCGTCTTGGCCAAATCCACTTCACAGAAATACAATTCTTTTGACACATGGTAATGAGAAAACTTTCCCCCTCCTGTTTAATCATCAAAGTGTTTCTGGTTTCAGGATTCATTTGAGGGAGATTATCTGATTTATAAATTCATAAATAAGATTGTCTTTCCATTTCATGGTTGGTAATCTGGAAACAATTTTATGGTTTAACTAAATTTCAGCAACTGGAAACTTAGGCAGACTTCTCCCATGATGAAATGTTATGAAGTATGTTTTAATGGGAAAGGGGAAAAAAGAGAAATGCAGTGGAAGAAGAGAAATTAAAACAACCCTGTCATTTTATTGCAGTGGCAATTTTGTACGATAATCATCAGAAGACTAAAGATGCTTAAGTTAATTGTTGCCAGTATCGCTTGGTTTAAGGTATTCCAGGGCAGGTATAATTACTGTTGAAAAGATGGTTTAAAAGTGATTTCAGAAACCATTTTATATCATTCCATAAACCATATTTATGTGATTAGTACGTATGGTTAACTAGTCATTTAGTGTCATAAGTCGGGCTGGCTGAATGAATTTTCTCGGGGTCCAAGCATAATATTAATAAAAAATTCAAATCCAATCCAGAGAACGTGCTGATCCCGGTATTAAATTCCTGTTGCTACAACCAGCTTTCCTGCGAGCCCCACGTCTGCCTGTGAAGATGAAGCAAAACCCAGTCTGCTCGTGGTCTGCTCTCTGTCTGCAGAGTCCAGCGAAGGAAAAAAAAAAAAAAATCTGCATTTGGGGAGATATTTTTAGCCAGTTGAGTCCATTCATACGACTTTGATTTAAGTTTTCACTTTCAATGTTTTTTGACTGCGGACTTGTCTTTGGACTGACTGAGGCCTCCTTAAGCCTGAATTAAGTCTTTATCATTGTGTATCTAGGTAAATTAATGGCTATTAAAAAACAAGTAGTATGAGAATGGAATTCCCCTATAATAAACCCCTAAGGAAATGTTTTTAAATATCCCGAAGTGCGGGGAGCTGGCTGACACCAGCCAACCAAGCTGATGTGATAGGTCCCAAGTCCGCATTCACCTTTGTAACCAGTTACTAACTTTGGAACGCAGTGGTACAGGATAGTCAGCAACCACTATAGTAACCAGGGCTGGCTTTCTGAGAGTACTTGCTAGGTGGTCCATCATTCCCTTCTAGTTCTAATATTTTGTAATTATTTTTCTGGTTCCTGCTCATTCCCTGTCAACTCTCTCCCCTTCAGAAAGTGATAAATGGTCAATGAGTCATCAACAAACATTTCTGAGCACTTAATATGTGCTAGGTACCATGTGAGCTGCTGTGGACGTGGCAAGTATCATCATTCTTAAGCAATGCCTGCCTTTCACAAAGTCAATTTTTTTTTCTAGGAGCAATCTAAGTGACTTAAAACCCTTTCGTCTTGGCAGTGCCAAAGGCGTTTTTCCCAGAACTTGAATAGTGAACAGGTTGAAAGCTAGGCCATGCCCTTGTTTGTTCATGCCCCGATTCTCTGCTATGAGGGAAAAAAATCCAGAGTAATTGAAGACACTGTTTTTAGATGAATTCAACAGAGTACTGGAATTCAAATGATCTGAATTTGTGGTAAAGCTTTAAGGAGGACTCTGAGCCATGAGCTTTCTATTTCTGCCCAAAGGTGACCTATTGGTGAAAGAGCTGATAATTAAGGACATTCTTCTAAAAATGCCCAATAAATTTAACTTCTCATGGAAACACCTAGATTTATTGAGGAGATATTAACAGAGTTAGTGGTAATTGCAACGGGGCTACAATGACACGTACCTCTAAATATTTCATAGGCAACAGTACTGCCTGGGTACCACTGCATGCTCCCTGGGGATAACAACCACATCTCGCACCTTTTCTTGCATCCTCAGTCCTTAGAGGAGGACGGGGCACACAGAGGCTCATGAAGAAATATCATCTAAAACCCTGATCTTGAAGGCTGCTATCTCTCCCCTTGCCCTCTGCTCATGGAGAAAGGAGACCAGGGCTGTTCTATCTTCCCATTGCCACTTCAATCCGTCATCTGTCCAAACCCTCAACATCTCCCCTGTTTCTGGGTTCTGAATTACTCATCCTGAAGTTCCCTACCAGCATCCAGGAAATTCCCACACATCCCTGGATGACCTCAGCACAGGAAGTTGGCCTCCTGGCTGCCACACCCCAGGCCATGACCTTTGAGAGCTTCAACATTTGCACCAATAACCCTTTCAGAAATTTGGCACTAAGATCCCCAAGGTCTTCTTCAGACATTCTCTGACCTTAAATTCTTACTTGATACAGTTTTACGTTCTAGATCTGAAACTCCAAAATCCCCTTTAAGAACAGCAATCTTCGGTTGTCTCCTGTTCCCATTCACACAAACCAGCTCTTTGCCTGAAGGCTGGCCTTACCTCCTTCACTGCCAGCCATCAATACTGTGTGGGAATTCCTTTTAATTTTCCTGCTCCTTACCTGGGAGACCCCCTCACATACTCTCCACTGTCCTGACCTCTCTCTCAGCCTTGCTGTCCCTCTGCTGGTATGACTTTGCCCCTGAATGACTGAGGAGCAGAACAGATGAGAAGAAACTGACTGGCGTGGTGGCAGTGAGGTCGAGAGCAAGGGCTGGAGTCTGGGCATCTGGGATACAGCTCCGAGAGCATCCTCTGCTGTCCCGTGTGGAATGTGAGAGACAGCATCAATAAGACACCAAGGCTTTTGGCCCCAGTAATGGATGAAAGAAGTAGTCATACCCGAGATGGGAAGAGAGGAGTTCGTTTTTGGACATGCTGAGTTGGCCAACAGACACTCAAGGGGAGATACAAATCAGTGCTCATAAATCACTCATGTCTCTGAGTCTCAGTTTCCTCAACCATCAAACTAGGAGAACAACTGCCTTAGCTGTCCCACAGGGCTGTCCTCCCACAGTGACATGGGGAAGGAGGGCAAAGGAGAAAATACATGCACAAGCACATTATAACAGGCAAAACCTGATGGATACGTAAGGCTTCCTTTTATCCCTTCAAGTTCATTCATTCAGCAACGATTTTTCTGGCATCAACTATGCCAGACACAGTTCTAACTGCTGGGGCATTAGTGGTGAATAAAACAAAGGGCTTGGTGGAGTCAAGGTGGTGGAGTAGGAGGACACGGAGTTCACGTCTCCCCACAACTAGGGCACCTGCCAGATGCTGGTGGGGGACCTCGACACTCAAGGAGACAGGAGGATCCCCCGAGCGACTGGGTAGGAGGAAAAGTGGAGGCCGGATGGGACCGGTGCCCCTGAGGGGTGGCTGGGAAAGGGGAGGGGTTCCCACACCTGGAGGGACCCTTGGGGGCTCCGAGGATCAGGGGAGAGTGCAGCTAGCATTTCCCCTGCCCAATCAGGCCCCGGGAGGCCTGCTGGGTCCCAGGCTGGGTTCTCTGCCTTCTGGGGCCCTCTCCAGCCATGCTGGTCCTAGGGGCGTAGGGAGGGGGAGA
The DNA here is from genome assembly GCF_011762595.2 of Tursiops truncatus. Taxonomy (NCBI): domain Eukaryota; kingdom Metazoa; phylum Chordata; class Mammalia; order Artiodactyla; family Delphinidae; genus Tursiops; species Tursiops truncatus. Next base: position 165,184,680 of record NC_047035.1, on the reverse strand, counting down.
AGAGGAGGAGGGGCAGACAGGGAGGGGCCCTCCAGGATCGGAGGATCAGGGGAAATGCGGCTAGTTTCCCCCACCCACCTGGGCCCTGCTGGGCTTCCAGGCCTGGTCCCCTGCCTTTCAGGGCCCCCTCCAGCTGCACGGGTCATGGGGCGGGTGGGGCGGACAGTGAGAAGAGGAGAGACGAACAGGGAAGGAGCCTCCGGAATCAGAGGCTGGGGGGAATGCACCTAGTGTTTCCCCCGCCCACTCGGGCCCAGAAAGCCTGCTGGGGTCCTGGGCCTGCTCCTCTGGCCTTCGAGGCCAGAGGCGTTCCTGGGCCCCTCCAGCCGTGCTGACCCTAAGCCCCCCACCCCAGGGCCTTTCCCAATCATGCGGGTTCTAAACCTAGACCCCGCCCCAGCCTAAACCCCGCCCCCACCAAAGCCCCGCCTCCCACAGCCAAGGCCTTTTCCAGCTGTTTGTTTTTTGTGTGTATGCTACTGTGGTTCTGTTTTACCTTCTGGCTGTTGTTTCATCTACATTTTTATTTTTTCTAACATAGCTGTTAGTTTTCTCATCTTATTTTATTTTTTACTCTTTGTTATTGTTCTGCTCCTTTTTTTTTTTTTTTTTGCCACCCCATGCAGCTTGCAGGATCTTGGTTCACAAGCCAGGGGTCGGGCCTGAGCTCCTGTGGTGGGAGCTCTGAGTCAGGACCACTGGGCTAACAAAGAACCTCAGACCCCAGGGAATATTCATCAGAGTGAGATCTCCCATAGGTCCTCATCTCAGCACCAAGACCCGGCTCTACCCAACAGCCTACAAACTCCAGTGCGGGAAGCCTCAGGCCAAACAACCAGGAAGACAGAAACACAATCCCACCCATTAAAAAAAAAAAAAATTGAGATGACAAAAAAATATGTTACAAATGAAGGAGCAAGGTGAAAACCTACAAGACCAAATAAATGAAGAGGAAATAGGCAACCTACCTGAAAAAGAATTCAAAGTAATGATAGTAAAGATGATCCAGAATCTTGGAAAAAGATAGAGGCACGGATCGAGAAAATACAAGAAATGTTTGACAAAGATCTAGAAGAATTAAAGAACAAACAGAGATGAACAATACAATAACTGAACTAAAAAATACACTAGAAGGAATCAATAACAGAATAACTGGGGTAGACGAACGAATAATGAGCTGGAAGACAGTAAGGTGGAAATAACTGCCAAGGAGCAGAATAAAGAAAAAAGAATTGAGGACAGTCTCAGAGACCTCTAGGGCAACATTAAACGTACCAACATTTGAATTATAGGGGTCCCAGAAGAAGAAGAGAAAAAGAAAGGGTCTGAGAAAATATTTGAAGAGATTATAGTCAAAAACTTCCTTAAGTGGGAAAGGGAATACCCAACCAAGTCCAGGGAGCATAGAGAGTCCCATACAGGATAAAACCAAGGAGAAATACGCCAAGACACATGTTAATCAAACTAACAAAAGTTAAATTCAAAGAAAAAATATTAAAAGCAGCAAGGGAAAAGCAACAAATAACATACATGGGACTCCCCATAAGGTTATCAGCTGATTTTTCAGCAGAAACTCTGCAGGCCAGAAGGGAGTGGCAGGATATACTTAAAGTGATGAAAGAGAAAAACCTACAACCAAGATTACTCTACCTGGCAAAGATCTCATTCAGATGGAGAAATCAAAAGCTTTACATACAAGCAAAAGTTCAGCAAAAAGAATTCAGCACCACCAAACCAGCTTTACAACAAATGCTAAAGGAACTTCCCTAGGCAGGAACACAAGAGAAGAAAAGGACCCACAAAAACAAACCCAAAACAATTAAGAAAATGGTAATAGGAACATACATATCGAAAACTACCTTGACTGTAAATGGATTAAATGCTCCAACCAAAAGACACAGACTGGCTGAATGGATATAAAAACAAGACCCATATGTATGCTGTCTACAAGAAGTCCACTTCAGACCTAGGGACACATACAGACTGAAAGTGAGGGGATGGAAAAAGATACTCCATGCAAATGGAAATCAAAAGAAAGCGGGAATAGCAATACTCATATCAGATAAAACAGACTTTAAAATAAAGAATGTTAACAAGAGACAAGGAAGGACACTACATAATGATCAAGGGATCAATCCAAGAAGAAGCTATAACAATTATAAATATATATGCACCCAATATAGGAGCACCTCAATACATAAGGCAAATGCTAACAGCTATAAAAGGGGAAACTGACAGTAACACAATAATAGTGGGGGACTTTAACACCCCACTTACACCAATGGACAGATCATCCAGACAGAAAATTAATAAGGAAACACAAGATTTAAATGACACAATAGACCAGATAGACTTAATTGATATTTATAGGACATTCCACCTGAAAGTGGCATAATACACTTTCCTCTCAAGTGCACACAGAACATTCTCCAGGATAGATCACATCTTGGGTCACAAAGCAAGCGTTGGAAAATTTAAGAAAACTGAAAACATATCAAGCTTCTTTTCCAACCATAATGCTGTGAGATTAGAAATCAATTACAGGGAAAAAACTGTAAAAAACACGAATACATGGAGGCTAAACAGTGAACTACTAAATAACCAAGAGATCACTGAAGAAATCAAAGAGGAAATAAAAACATACATAGACACATATGACAACGAAAACACGATGACCCAAAACCTGTGGGATGCAAAAAAAAACAGTTCTAAGAGGGAAGTTTATAGCAATTCAATCTCACCAAAGAAACAAGAAAAATCTCAAACAAACAATCTAACCTTACACCTAAAGCAACTATAGAAAAAAAGAACAAAGAAAACCCAAAGTCAGTAGAAGGAAAGAAATCATAAAGATCAGAGCAGAAATAAATGAAATAGAAATGAAGAAAACAACAGCAAAGATCAATGAAACTAAAAGTTGGTTCTTTGAGAAGAGAAACAAAATTGATTAACCTTTAGACAGACTCATCAAGAAAAAAAGGAAGAGGATGCAAATCAATAAAATTAGAAATGAAAATAGCAATCACAACTGACACTGCAGAAATACAAAGGATTATCAGAGACTACTACAAACAACTATATGTCAATAAAATGGACAACCTGGAAGAAATGGGAGAAATTCTTGGAAAGGTACAATTTTCCAAGACTGAACCAGGAAGAATTAGAAAATATAAACAGACCTATCACAAGTAATGAAATTGAAACTGAAATTAAAAATCTTTTTTAACAAACAAAAGTCTAGGACCAGATGGCTTCATAGGCAAATTCTAGCAAACATTTAGAGAAGAGCTAACACCTATCCTTCTCAAACTCTTCCAAAAAATTGCAGAGGGAGGAACACTCCCAAATTTGTTCAACGAGGCCACCATGACCCTGATACCAAACTAGACATTATAAGACACCAAAAAATTACAGATCAATGTCACTGATGAACATAGATGCAAAAATCCTCAACAAAATACTAGCAAACAGAATCCAACAACACATTAAAAGGATCATACACCACGATCAAGTGGAATTTATCCCAGGAATGCAAGGATTCTTCAATATACGCAAATCAATCAATGTGATACACCATTAAGGAATAAAAACCATATGATCATCTCAACAGATGGAGAAAAAGCTTTTGACAAAATTCAACACCAATTTATGATAAAAACTCTCCAGAAAATGGGCACAGAGGAAACCTACCTCAACATAAAGGCCATATATGACAAACCCACAGCAAACGTTATTCTCAATGGTGAAAAACTGAAAGCGTTTCCACTAAGATCAGGAACAAGACAAGGATGTCCCCTCTCGCCACTCTTATTCAACACAGTTTCGGAAGTCCTAACCATGACAATCAGAGAAGAAAAAGAAAAGGAATCCAAATTAGAAAAGAAGAAGCAAAACTGTCACTGTTCGCAGGTGACATGATACTATACATAGAAAATCCTAAAGATGCCACCAGAAAACTACTAGAGCTAATCAATGAATTTGGTAAGGTACAGGATACAAAATTAATGCACAGAAATCTCTGGCATTCCTATACACTAATGATGAAAAATCAGCAAGAGAAATTAAGGAAACAATCCCATTTACCACTGCAACAAAAAGAATAAAATACCAAGGAATAAACCTACCTAAGGAGGCAAAAGACCTGTACTCAGAAACTATAAAACACTGATGAAAGAAATCAAAGATGACACCAACAGAGGGAGAGATACACCATGTTCTTGGATTGGAAGAATCAATATTGTGAAAATGACTATACTACCCAAAGCAACCTACATGTTCAATGCAATCCCTATCAAATTACCAATAGCATTCTTCACATAATTAGAACAAAATATTTTACAATTTGTACGGAAACACAAAAGACCCTAAATAGACAAAACAATCTTAAGAAAAACAGAGCTGGGGGAATCAGGCTCCCCGACTTCAAACTATACTATAAAGCTACAGTAATCAAGACAATATGGTAATGGCACAAAAACAGAAATATAGAACAATGGAACAGGATAGAAAGCCCAGAGATAAACCCACGTACATACGGTCACTTAATTTATGACAAAGGAGCCAAGAACATACAATGGAGAAAAGACAGCCTCTTCAGTAAGTGGTGCTGGGAAAACTGGGCAGCTATATGTGAAAGAATGAAAATTAGAACACTCCCTAATACCATACGCAAAAATACACTTAAAATGGATTAAAGACCTAACTGTAAGACCGGACAGTGTAAAACTCTTAGAGGAAAACAGGAAAAACACTTTTTGACATAAACCACAGCAAGATCTTTTTGACCCACCTCCTAGAGTAATGAAAATAAAACAAAAATAAATAAATAGAACCTAATTAAACTTAAAACCTTCTGCACTGCAAAGGAAACCATAAACAAGACGAAAAGACAACCCTCAGAATGGGAGAAAATATTTGCAAACAAAGCAGCAAAGGATTAAACGCCAAAATATAAACAGCTCATGGAGCTCAATATCAAAAAAACAAACCACCCAATTAAAAAATGGGCAGAAAACCTAAATAGACGTTTCACCGAAGAAGACATACAGATGGCCAAGAGGAACATGAAAAGATGCTCAACATCACTAATTATTAGAGAAATGCAAAACAAAACTACAATGAGGTATCACCTCACACCGGTCAGAATGGCCATCATCAAAAAATTTACAAACAATAAATGCTGGAGAGGGTGTGGAGAAAAAGGAACACTCTTGCACTGCTGGTGGGAATGTAAAGTGATACAGCCACTACGGAGGACAATATGGGGGGTCCTTAAACTAAAAATTGAACTATCATACGACCCAGCAATCCCACTACTGAGCATATACCCTGAAAAAACCATAATTCAAAAGGACACATGCACCCCAATGTTCACTGCAGCACTATTTACAGTAGCCAGGTCATGGAAGCAACCTAAATGCTCACTGCCAGACAAATGGATAAAGAAGATGTGGTACATATATACAATGGAATATTACTCAGCCATAAAAAGGAACAAAATTGGGTCATTTGTAGAGATGTGGATGGACCTGGAGCCTGTCATATTGAGTGAAGCCAGAAAAACAAATATTGTATATTAACGCATTTATGTGCAATTTAGAAAAATGGTACAGAGGAACCTATTTGCAGGGCAGATATAGAGACACAGGCATACAGAAGGGACATGTGGACCCACGGGGGGAAGGGGAGGGTGGGACGAATTGGGAGATTAGCATTGACATATATACACTACCATGTGTAAAACAGCTAGCAAGTGGGAACATGCTATAAAGCACAGGAAGCTCAGCTTGGTGCACTGTGATGACCTAGATGGGTGGGAGGTGGGGGAGGTGGGAAGGAGGGGATATATATATACATAGAGCTGATTCACTTCATTGTACAGCAGAAACTAACACAACACTGTAAAGCAATTATACTCCAATAAAATAAATAAATAAAAATAAATAAATAAAACAAAGGGCTTACCCTGGTGGAATTTACATTCTAGGGGTTGAAAGTAATGGTACAACATAGTGTAAAAAAAAAAAAAAAAAAAAATATATATAGATATAGATATATATCGCTGGCCAAAAAGTTCCTTCGGGTTTTTCCATACAATATCACAGAAAAACCTGAATGAACTTTTTAGCCAAGCCTATATATATATGTATGTGTATATATATATATATATATATATACAGATATTACTTGTTTATAATGTAATATATTATTTGTAATATCGATATACTAATCATACGGTTATGTGTATGTGCACAGGTACGTGTGTAGGTGTGCCTTGCTGAGCTCATGGCCTTCGGGTGAAGCCCTGACATCAGGGAGGAGCCATCCAGGTAGATGAAGGTGGAAGGAAGCACAAGGCAAAGGAAGAGTAAATGCAAAATGCCAGAGGCAAGAAAAGTCCCAGGAAGTTCAAACACAGGAAGCCAGTGAACGAGGTCACGGCAGGAAACGTAAGCAGCTGAATGAACTTGGCACACAGAGGAAACACGGCCCGCCTTCCCCCAAGGGGCTCCCACCCCTTGTTAAATAGAGGCGCCCCTTCTCTTCACCCCCATAACCCAAGGAGAACCGCATCCTGCCAGATGCAGAATTCTAGACTCACACAATTGTCTAGTTAGAAGGAACTTATTTTAGACGCCCCTGGTTTTCTTTCCATTCTGGTCTGGTGATCTTGACTGAAGCAAAAAAAAAAAAAAAAAAAAAAAAGAAAGTGTGGCAGGCCCAGCAGGCTGGGCAAAGCTCAGCCACGCCCGGGCCTGCGCTCCTGACAGGCACAATGGCTGACTTCCGTGAGGGGAGGCTTCTGCGCAGCATAGCAACTGCACCTGGAAAAACTCCAGGTCGCCTTTAATCTATTTCACAACCTACTGTCTGGGCGGGCTGTTCTGGCTGAGACCAGAATACGGACCTAAGCCAGCCTCTGGACACACAGTGCCTCAGACACACAGTCTCCAAACGGCCCGTGCGCTACTGCTCCTTTATGCAAAGGGGCTATGGCTTCACGGTGTATGTCATAAAGTCTCTTATTTATGGAGAACTTTCCAGTTCACAAAGCAATTTTACACCCGTTTCCATTTCAACAGAACCCGTAGGAGGTCCTAGTTGCCATCCCCTGGTCACAACAAGGACACCGAGGCTTACTGGCAAGGCAGGGTCTAAGGAAACACAGCTGGTCACGTGTACCCCCTCCCCCATCCAGGGCTCCCAGCAGGGCTCTGGGCCACCTCCTGTGACTCACCCACCATCTGGGGTGAGGCTCCACTTCCCAGTTGACGAGCGCCTTCACTCCCCAGGGCAAGCCTACACCCTGCCTTATGATATCATGTGCTTTGCGTTTTCTTCCTCTTCCCTGAGGGCAATTTTTAATATTCCTGCTCTGGAAGTGACAGAGCAGTTTTCTTTTTTTTTGTACAGGTACAAACCAGTATGAATAGCTGTTTGTTCACGTTCTGGCTACTTGAATACAGACCTGTATTTGACCTTCCAATGAGTGAAGGTATCAGAGGATACGGGGTTATGGTCTCTTGAGTGATCCTACGGGGGCTGCAGAAGGAAGCTCCCCACTCCCACCTGTTTTTTTTTTAATAATAAATTTATTTATTTATTTTTGGCTGCATTGGGTCTTCGTTGCTGCACACGGGCTTCCTCTAGTTGCGGCACGCAGGCTTCTCATTATGGTGGCTTCTCTTTGTTGCGGAGCACGGGCTCAAGGCGTGCGGGCTCAGTGGTTGTGGCTTGCGGGCTCTAGAGCACAGGCTCAGTAGTTGTGGCACATGGGCTCAGTAGTTGTGGCTCACAGGCTCTAGAGCACAGGCTCAGTAATTGTGGCACAAGGGCTTAGTTGCTCTGCAGCATGTGGGATCTTCCTGGACCAGGGCTCGAACTCATGTCCCCTGCATTGGCAGGCGGATTCTTAACCACTGTGCCACCAGGGAAGCCCTTCCCACCTGCTTTTGATCCACAGATTCTCAGGGTGGACTCCAAAGAGATAAGATAATGATTCCTAGGGAAAAGAAGGAAGGCATTTCCTATACTTGGTCTCTCTCATGGGTTTTTCTTTCTCTTTCTCTCTTTTTTTTTTTTTTTGGTCTTCTTAGATCCCTGTGCTTGTTGCAGGAGTAGGGACACACTGCCTTTATTACAAAGACAAAAAAACCTGAGGCTGCATGACAGTGAAAACATCATTTGACCAGAGAAGCAGCAATCATTGGTCCTTTGGGAAGTGTCCTGTTTCTCCTTCTAAAAGTCTGCAATTAAGAGATCGAACCCCTTTATCCTACATTGTTGGTGGGAATGTAAATTGGTGCAGCCACTTTGAAAAACAGTTAAAAAACTAAAAATAGAGTTGCCATATGATCCAGCAATCCCACTCCTGGGCATATATCCAGAAAAGATGAAAAGTCTAATTCAAAAAGATACATGCACCCCAATGTTCACAGCAGTACTAGTCACAATAGCCAAGACATGGAAGCAACCTAAACGTCCACTGACACATGAATGGATAAAGATGATGTGTTACATACAGACAATGGAATACTACTCAGCCACAAAAAAGAATGAAAAAATGCCATCTGCAGCAACATGGATGGACCTAGAGATTATCACACTAAGTGAAGTAAGTCAGACAAAGACAAATACCATGTGATATCACTTACATATGGAATCTAAAATATGACACAAATGAATTTATCTATGAAACAGAAATAGACTCACGGAGAACAGACTTGTGGTTGCCAAGGGGAAAGGGGGTTGGGGGAAGGATGGATTGGGAGTTCGGGATTAGCAGAGGCAAACTATTATATATAGGATGGATAAACAACAAGGGAACTAACTATATTCGATATCCTGTGATTAAACCATAATGGAAAAGAATATGAATCACTTTGCTGTAGAGCAGAAATTAACACAACATTGTAAATAACTATACTTCAAGAAAATAAACTTAAAAAAAAGAGATTGCATCCCTTCAGCTCTGAAGATGGACAGGGAGAAAGAGTAGGTATCACTGGCAATACATGATGGCCCTGTAAGAGTCAATAAAGACTTTTTAAGACCCAAATTTTTGGAAATTCAAATTAATGCTTAGACCTGGCTATATTTTTGAATCACTTCATTCATGAAAAATCAAGTCCAAAACTCAAATAAGGACAAGTGTAATCTCTGTAAACTCCACCAGAGAGCAGGACAACTAATCACAAGAGCGGTTAAATGGCTGGGACATCATGGCAGCCCTGGATTATTCAGCTGCTGGGCCGTCAGGCTATTTTTAGATGAGCCCCATCTTCAGGTTGGGTCATAGTCACACCAATTCTGCAGTGAGTTGATCTTGCCAGGCTGAACCTGTACCTAAACATTTATTCCTCTTCTCTTTGAAGAAAGACGTTTTAGTTGGCAAGGAAAGGGGCTTATCTGAATCTCACAGAATCTAGGTTGCTCTGACTTAGTTTCTGGTTTCAGACCTAAGGTGTCTGATGGACAGCACCTCGTGAATATTCAGAGGAGATACAGGGGTGCATTTTAATGTCACCTAATTAGTGACAGAGGATGGCTTTCCCTTTTGAGAAACTGATTTGTTTAAAGTAACACAGAGCTTGTGGCAGTCATTCCACCGGTATTTTTGATAGAATACCCCTTGGATAAGAGTAGGGCTAGCTTCAGACATTTGTCAGTTGGTTGAATATCACGTTTGTCAGACAGCTCTTGAATGAACTCAGCAGCCTAAGGAATGACTAGCAAATATGACTTAACCATAAAGTTATATTCCTGTGAATGAAATCATAATTCAATTTATCAGCACCTATGCGCTCTGAGACTGCCAAAACAGCATATCTAGATGTCATTTTTATAGGAAGCATAATGGAAGAAATACAGCAAATTTTGAATAGAGACCAATCTGTCTTTCCAAATGGTATCTTTTCATTCCATTATGTAAATTCCTTAAATGCGAGTCCATCTTGGCATTCTCATGAAGGCTTCCAGCCCAGCCTAAGTTCAGGAAAATGCTCCCATTTCTGAACTCACAGCAATCACTCTCTGTATCACTTCTTTGGAATTAATTATGTACAAGCCGTCCCCAAATTATGGTAGGCTTGTAACTGCAAAGTTTTCGTCTACTTTCATTGTTTAGAACTTGGAATAAAATGGTGGTTGGATTTCCAGCTGGCCCATGGAAGCCTCTTTAACCTACAGTGTATTATTAGTCCTTTCATTGTTCCTCATTGTTTTCAAGGAAAACGTGTCCTGACTTTCCAGCTGAACTTGGGAGATGCTGGGAACAGATCTCCCCCTGCACCTCCAGCCTCAGGGAAAGACACCGTCCCCCTTAGTGACTTGTACAGCCTCCTCTCTTCTCTCCACTTCACCAGGAGACACTGCCGCTCTTAGGGTGACGAGATCATCCCTGGGCAACACCTACGAATGAAATCCTATTGTTGGGATTGTTCTTAAAAACCAGTTATTTAATAAGCATTCGTAGCTCAGAAGCTTCCTGCGCTTAACCGTGGCATAGCTTACACATTCGTATTATGCTTCTAATGTTTTGTGACTGTCTTCCCCAGTTCGTATTCCTTGCAGGTGGGGACACATCTAAGTTTCTTTGTACCCTGCAAAGCAATCAGTCCCCAACTAAGCACACAAAGAGCTCAATAACCATGTATTGATCCCTAATTAGAGCTACCCAGGAAAGCAATTCAGGCAATAACTGAATCGGTCAGGCACTGTTAGGCATCAAAACAGGCATCAGATAACCTAATCATTTCAGCGCTACCCGGTTTGGCATCCGTCATACAGCTCAGGTGCAATTTTAAGAAGATGCTGTAATCCTGGCTTGTCTCTTGGCACCTGGTCCCAAGACAACGTACGACCCCCACTATTCTCCTGATAGGGACTGAAAAGTGGCTTTGAGAGCCTAAACATTCTCAACTGGATCTTTCATCCCACCTAATTCCATTCTCTGTGCGCACTTACTTTTACTCTCTCCTGTATCCCCCGCCCACCTGCTTTATATTCTTCCTAGCATTATAGTTAACAATTTGTCTCCCTGCTTCCTCTGGCACAGTCCTTGTCCTACCATTTCTGTGTATCCACCTCTGGGCTTAGTAGCATTTAGTGGAGTGCTTTGTTCAAAGTAGGAACTCGGCACTTATGCTACGCCAGGCATGGCACAAGGCACTTAACTGTAATGAGTTGCTCCATCCTATGAGGTAGGTGCTATTATTATCTCTACTTTACAGATGAGCAAGCTGAGGCAGAGCAAGACTCAGTGATCTGTCAAAGTTTACAACTGCTAACAAGTGTTAGCACAGGCACTTGAACCCAGGCTATCTGGCTTTGGAGACCATGTTCATAAACATGGCACGTGACTGCCTCTCGATGAATGACTGATCACAGGTTGGTTGAACCAAAGATAACAGCAAGTTCTAACAATAATGAAGCTGCTTTACCACGAGGGAAAGGGTAGAACTGAGCTAATCATCACCAAGATCCACGTTTTGGATTTGACAGCATTTCACAATGTCTGGAGACATACATCTTCGGTTGTTGCGACTGGGGCAGCATTTCAGGGGAGTTTGCTACTGGCATCTAGTGGGATGCGGGGAGGCTGGAGATGCTGCTAAACATCGTATAATGCACAGGACAGGCCCCAAATACCAAGCGTGCAGAAGTTAAGAAACCTTGCTCTGGGAAGGTCCCAAGTCTAACTACTTACAAGACGTCTGATATAGCTCCCTTTTGACTATACAATCAGGAGAAAGAAACAAATTAAGCATTCTTTTTCAGAATCACCTCTCTAGCAGGATATCTAACATAGTTTAGAAAATCTTCAAAGGTATGCCAGGCACTGTGAACATTTTAAATGACACAAATAGGAATTCAGACTTTCAATTAACTGGTAAACCGAGGATGTATCCTATTCCTCAAAGCTACCAACACAATAATACTTCATGCTCATAAAATGAGAAAGTGATGTTAAATGATTAAGAACAGACCCAAGCTACCAGTTAGCATGCAGGCTTCCTCCTGTACATAGAAATTTTCCTTCCCTTTCATTCTAAGGCACGGGATTCTACTTCTCTAAATCTGCGATGCCTTAGAAATCACAGCAGCTGTCATGTGGCTTCTTTTCCTCCACATACAAGTGCCCAGACAGGCAAGAATCTGCTCCCAAGTGAAGTCTTGACTAGTCCGTTGAATTTAGCTACTGTAGGTGCAGAACAGTGTAAAAAGTATGATCTCAGTTCAAGTTTACCATGTCTTGAAAAATACTTTATTAGGAGGAATCTGTTATACATTTGGAAGGAGAGCTATTAGTCACTTTGCAGTGAGCACCCTTGAATTTTGAGTGTTATTTCGATAGAGATATTTCACATTATATGAGCCGGGCTATAAATACAAAATAGCAAAACATAAATGTCCTAGCATTTTACAGTTCTTAAGGGCTGTTTTATGTGCCATGGATAGGGATGATGATGCTGTTTAATGAAGTAATTTTATAACCTTGGCAAGACACAGCCTCACGCCCACAGTCACCTGTCACACACTGTCTCCCTTGCACAGGGCCTCTTAGTCACATGGACCCACTCTCTTCCTGGAGGCCTTGCTGAAAGGAAATCATCTGGGTAAAACCACCTCAGCACTCAAGGTCATTTTCCTTCTAGAAGCTCAGACTTGAGAATTACAGTCAGCCCTCCATATTCGCAGGCTTTGCGACCTCAGTTTCAACCAACCGCAGAAAGAATTTTGCAGATTGGTTGAATCCGTGGACGTGGAACCACGGATATGGAGGGCTGACTGAACTATGCCCTTTTAAATAAGGGACTTGAGCATCTGCGGATTTGGGTATCCACGGGCTCCCGGAACCAATCCCCATAGATACTGAGAGACAACCATACTGTTCTGAAGGTCAAAGCAGTTGTAATCCGCTTTCCTACCCCAAAGTCCATGGCCGTCTTGGGAGGAAGATGCTACCATCATATATGTTCTACACTATTTTTTCCAGATCTCCTATATATAATTTGTCACCGCTAGATGCTCTGTGGAAGCATCTTTATAAGAGATGCCAAATTCATTAAATCGAAGCACATGAGCTACGTACAAGATCAAGGGGAAATTACTTTGTCTTTAACTCATTTTCAAGTCAATAGAGCTATTACAAAATTGCGTTCAAAAGAAAAAAAAAGCTACCGTTGGAAGTTTCCTGAGTACAGATGAGAAAGAAAATTTTTCTCTCTGATTTCAAACACTCTGCAGTTAATGGGCTATTTCATAGAAGTGCTCTTCTGAAGAGTATATGAATCCAGCAGTGCCCAAAGAAAGTATCTCTACAGATTTCTCAGTCTCCCTCCTGTGTTTTTGTAGCTTCACATCTTAGAAGTAAAATTTCACTTGAGAGTTTCATATAAAAAACACTCAGATTTGCTTTTTAATATTATGAAATTGCAACAGAAATTGGTTTGACACGTCATAGGACCCTGTACTCATGAAGTTACTTTTAGGGGTTGAAGCTTCTTTACAAATATTTACTTGCACAGACTAAATATACCTAAAATAGCACCACTGTATAGGTGTAACAATGGATTATAATTGTGTGCTTCAGTAATTGTTTCTGGTGTTCTTGTTTTTAAAATTTTCTTTGACATGGTACTCACATTCATTTTTTTCAAAATAAAATCTACCAAGAGTGTTCTCTTCTTTCTTCCCCTATCTCTGCATAATTCTGCTAATATACTAGCTGGGACAGTTATATTTTAAATGACATGTATATATTTAGCAGCATAATTATGCAAATTCTACCATGTTGATGATTGTAAATATCCTTTCAGAGCAGCTACTTAGCATTTTTTTTTTTTTCTCGCGGTACGTGGGCCTCTCACTGCTGTGGCCTCTCCCGTTGCAGAGCACAGGCTTCGGACGCGCAGGCTCAGAGGCCACGGCTCACGGGCCCACCCGCTCCGCGGCATGTGGGATCCTCCCGGACCGGGGCACGAACCCGCATCCCCTGCATCGGCAGGCGGACTCTCAACCACTGCGCCACCAGGGAAGCCCAGCTACTTAGCAGTTTGTCCTGGTTGAAATGCTTCGAATTCACTCGCAAATTCACTTCTCTGCTGGGTGAAGGTGGGGCTCACAGTTCTCACCCAGCAGGCAGAATACTGCACAGCGGTAAAAAGTATGGATTCCTTAATGTACCTGGACATTCTATGCCACTTACTGGCTTTGTGACCTTGGGCAAGTTACTTAACCTCTCTGAGCTCTGTTTCTGCATCTGTAAAATAGGGATGATGATAGTACATACCGCACTGGATCGTCATGACGATTACTTCGGATGATGTATGGAAACTACTTAACATCACGCTTGGTCCATAAAAGACTCTCAATAAATGATAGCTATCGTCAGTGTTCTTATATTACCCAGCAGGACTACATTTCAGCCTAGACATCCAGCTTTCCAAGAGTTTACAATTGCAGCTGAAAAAGAGGAAGTATGGCGCATTCCGACCTGTCCAGGTAACAGTGGGGGGTGGTGGGTAGCAGTGTTAGCAGCACAATGTCCAGACTCAAGTGTTTACTCGAGAATCATTCTTTACATACTTTTGTCATGTGCCTGGGTTGAGTCAGTGGGAATGTTTAGGTGTTTCAGTAATACCAACTCTAAACGTAGACGATGTGTGTGTGTGTGCGTGTGTGTGCGCGCGCGCACACGCGTGCACGTGTGTAGGGCTACAGGAGAAGGGAATCTAGCCTGTGGTGAGAAATCACCTAGACAAGATGTGAGATAAAATTTCTTCTCTGCTATTTCACATTTACAGGAATGAATTCAAAAATGTGAAATCATATTCTGAATTACAACCATATGTCAGAATACGGCAGTGATCATGACAGTGTATTTTAGGTGAACATTAATCTTTAGTCAACTTTCCTAATCCTTGTTTTTCTAGAAATAAGAACTTGGATTTTCTAAAAGGAGTTGCTAACACATAAGACAGAAACCCATAGCGTTTTCTGAGCTTTCTTAAAAAACAGAAACCTGAGGAAGCAGAGGCCCTGAAAATATACCGATGCTACCGAAGGCTAAAATTCTTCAAGACTCTGATCAGGGAGCAGTACAGAGGCAACTCCACATAGCAGAGGTCCCTTCATTTTGGTCCCACCCATAACCCAATCCTGGGAACTGGGTTCAGTGATGTTCAGTTATATGCACGTGGTAACCACATGTGTGACGATGAACTAGGTGCTGAGCGAGAAGCCAGACGCCATCGTTGGCCAGAGCGTGCCTGGCGCTCAGCAGGGTGCATGTGGCTGGATGTGATAAACAGTGGAATCAAGCTCACGATCATCTCATTCCCACGAGGTGGGTCAGCAGGGTGGTGGGGGAGGACGGATTCTGGCCCTGGAGATGGACAGTTCTTATTTTTTCCTGGACTAAATTCTTATGACTCCAAGTCCCTTCCTATCAGTGACACACATTTCCCAACCAGTGCCTCACAGCCCACCGGGGCAGATGTGTTACCCTTTCTTAGAAGCACAGGGTGCAAGCTCCCTACAGCCTTAAGGCACGTCTTGGTAGACTTCCCTCTGGTTGTGACACTGGTCTGTTCAAAGAGCCTCAGTATTTATCCCACACCCCTCAGCTTTCTATGGTCGTGGGAGGCATCCCTTTCTTTGCTTCTTAGAATTTAACTTCCTAAGGACTTTGGCAAGGAGAGAATAAATACCTTTTTCCGAGTCTTCATTTTTCTTAGTCCTGCATGATCAAGCCTGTCATCGTTTTGTCTTGTTTCCCATGCAGATTTTTTAATAGGAACTATTCTTGGAGACAGTTTACATCAACTCTACCCACTTGCCATTGGCCAGAACCCACTCACATGGCCACACTTAACTGCAAAGGAGGCTCGGAGATGCAGATAGTTTTGTGCCCCAGAGGAAAAGAAAATACGGTTTGGTAACCACATAGCCTTGTCTCTGCCATCATCTATTCTTCTCTCAGCAAATACCTGTTTCATCCTTCTTTCCACACAAAGAATGTATACCCTCCCCCCACAAGGGAAACAATGCAAAGTCTCATTCTGTCACGGAATCCAGCGCCATGTACAGGATCTCTGGGAAACGTGTAATCTGCCCCATCGGTATCAGATGTGGCTCCTGCTGACCTTGCAAGCAGTTAACTAAAAAGCCAAGTTACCTGCAGCCCTCACAACCAGTACTACAGCAGCGGAGCAAAGACAATTTGTAACCTCTTGTTCCTTGAATATTTGGTAGCTCTTGTCTATAAACCACTTCACTCTAGTTCAAGCCAGTCACTGTTGCTGTTTTTTTGTTTGTTTGTTTGTTTGTTTTAACCATACGCGGGCCTCTCACTGCTGTGGCCTCTCCCGTTGTGGAGCACAGGCTGAGCCCGGACGCGCAGGCTCAGCGGCCACGGCTCACAGGCCCAGCCGCTCCGCGGCATGTGGGATCTTCCCGGACCGGGGCACGAACCCGTGTCCCCTGCGTCGGCAGATGGACTCTCAACCACTGCGCCACCAGGGAAGCCCACTGTTGCTGTGTTTTTTTTTTTAAACTGTGTAGAGAGGGTTAGAGCTTTTTGGTACATTGATGATCCCCCAACTTCCAGGTTTATGCTCTTTCCATCTTCCTGGAATCTTTCTTCTGGAACCAGATAAGAGATGGCCCTTTCATGATAAAATTCTGCCAGTGAGGACAGAGCGTTCCAATTTGTGTGATTAAGATAGTGATATACCATCACATTCCAGTCACAATTTTGGCCTTCTTTTTACAAGGTCATGTAGTAGAAAGTGACATGACCGGTTTTGGTAAGGAGGATGGAACAGTGGTTCCAGTGAGGTACTGAGTGGCTGAATATCTGAATTTTATTTCTCATGCCCCTTCTGAATTCCCATATGACAACAGGTCAAATGCTTAACCTCCTTCGGACTCAGTTTCTTTGACTAGATTTTTATGATTATAATTATTATGTTGCCTTCTGTCAGCCAGTTCAGGGTAGAGAAATCCCCTCTATCAAGAGTAGCTTTTCTGGGGCTTCCCAGGTGGTGCAGTGGTTAAGAATCTGCCTGCCAATGCAGGGGACATGGGTTCGATCCCTGGCCCGGGAAGATCCCACATGCCGCGGAGCAACTAAGCCCGTGCGCCACAACTACTGAGCCTGCACTCTAGAGCCCACTTGCTGCAACTACTGAGCCCGCGTGCCTAGAGCCCGTGCTCCGCAACAAGAGAAACCACCACAGTGAGAAGCCCGTGCACCACAACGGAGAAGCCCCCGCTCGCTGCAACTAGAGAAAGCCCGCACAGCAACGAAGACCCAACGCGGCCAAAAATAAATTAAAAAAAAAAAAGATTAGTTTTTCTATTACTCTACAGACTTGAGGGTTTTCAAGATGTAGTATGAAGGTTCTGGGCTGGTAAATTATAAACACATGTAAACTTAAAAAGAAATTTAAATTCCTGGAGTGTCACATCCACTAGAAAAAATTTGCTGATCTCTGTACCACTCCTGAATGAGTATTACATCGACACCATCCTATTTTTATGCAAATTCATGTTTTTATCACCCTGGATGACACACCCTTCTCATTTCTCATAACCAGATGAGTAAACAAAATTGCACTTCACAAGGAAGAACAAAAACCGCCATTTCAAACAGTTAACACTCGAACCGCTCACTCACTTTCCGTGGGAGATCAGTTATGATCAGCTTTTGATGATTTGTCTGAATGGTTTCTGAAATCATAATTTTCTTCTCAAGTATTCAGACTTACATTAACGATGCTGCCGTTAGATCCACACTCGGGAGGCCCGTTCTGACCTCTCTTGTTGGGGTGCCTGCCTGCCTTTAGCCTGGCTACTGCCCAGCCTCACTCGACCACCGGATTTAGAAACTCTTTGCTGACAACAGCCCTCTGGTCCTATTCTTCCTCCCCTACCCCGCAGCGGCCAGTACCCACAGGGCACAGTGCTCAAGGCCGGCGCTCAGCTGACCACTGTTCTCTTGGTTCGACTTCCGTAAAGCAGCCCTCAAAACCAGCACGTGGGCGTGGCCCACCCTTGGCCACCCTCACCGCCTTACCTGGTCTCTCTGTCTTTGGGTATCGTAGCCGTGCTATAAGCAAACACTTGCTTCTCAACTAGAGGAGGGCCGAGGTCCACAATGCCGGCTAATCCTGGAGTCGTCCGTGGCTTCTCAATGTACACCAAGGTGCCGGGCTCCTTTTTGAAGGCCTGGCGGCTGGGTGAGACCCGGTCTGACTGCATGGTGTGGGAGGGCCCGTGGGCGTTATGGAGACCGTGCATCTCCACCATCCTCAGGTCACTGACTCGGTGAGGAGAGGCCGGGGGCGTTTTGGAGCCCAGAGTAGGCAAGAGGCTCTCTGGATACTTCCTTGACTTCTGTCTGTACAGTGACTGCTCCATGTGCATTTCCGCTTGCAAAGAAGGGTTGCAGTAAGCACTGGCTGAACGAACTGCGGCGCGGTGATACCCGATGATGTGATCGGGGAGATCCAGGGGGTGCCCGCCGTGCGAAGAGGCTATGCTCATCCTCCCCTCGTGATAGAGATAAGGATCGGCGTAGAAACCCTCGTTGCGGTACATCGCGAGGCTCTTGGAGCTCATGTCTTCATCTGGCTTCACGTCTCTTCTTTCCAAGATGGCGCTGGGGCTGGGAGAGATGGATCTGGAGACCGGCAGGCTGGAGAGTCTGTCCCTGGGGATGGTGGCGTTACCAGGAACGACCATCGGCCGGGTGCCTCCGTAAGGGATTCTGGATGGAGAGGGAGGCATGGAATGTGGCACAGGAGTGGACGGTGGAGAATTTGGAATGGCGTGGGGTAGAAGAGCTGCGGGTCCAGGTCGAGAGGCACCAGGGCCATCTCCTCTTGCATAAACGATTTCTCTCTGCATCTGAAAAGAAAACAAGAAATTAGAAAATCTACTTTGATATTCATATTTTTGGAGACATCTCAGTGTGGTTTCCCTGATGAAGCAGGCTGAAGAGTGGCCCCTGCAAGATGTCCACACCTTAATCCCTGGAACCTGTAACCATGTCCCCTTACAGGGCAAAAGGGCCTTTGTAGATACCCCGTTAAGGATGTTGAGTTGGGGAGATTATCCAGGTGGACCCAATGCAATCACAATCATGTGAAAGTAATGCAATGCATTCACTTATATGTGAAAGAGGCAGGAGGGTCAGCGTCATGGAAGGAGATGTGATGACAGAAGCAGAATCAGAGAGAGAGAATGGGAAGATGCTGTTACGGAGTCCAAGCTCGTACTGCTCGCCCCACAACAGGCCAATAAATCGAGGCGTGAGGTGTTGGGGCACGAAGAGTGACTTTATTTGGAAAGCCAGCAGACCGAGAAGACGGTGGACTCATTCCCCAAAGAATCATCCTGCCTGAGTTAGAATTCAGGCTTCTTTTATACTAAAAGGGGAGGGAGTGAACTCAAACATTTCCTGCTTCCGGTCAGCCTCCAGAGGGAAGGTGTTAACTTCTTTCTCCCTGCAGAAAGGAATCACAGGTGGGCCTGGTCAGGATGTTTCCTGTGAGCTAAACAAAGGTATTTTAGCTTAATGCTCACTACCTGGGAGTCAGGGTTCCCAGAGATGGGCCATTATGTATATTTTAAGCTTATAGGCAATATCCCTTTAGTGACTAACTTGTAATAGAACACAAAAGGTGCTTCCCTATAATAATTCCCCATTGTCAATGTCCATTCCACAATCTTGTGGGAAAAGGGAGGAAGACCACTCTGGCTGGTTACTTCCTGTTGAACGGAGGTGACGAATATTCCTTAGAATCTTTTGTCAGCCTTTGTTTATCTACAACTATTTGAACCCGATGAAACCTATTAGCACTTTGTTGTCTAATTCATAATTGAACTTGGGGTTTTGGTTCCAGTTCCTAATACATATAAATTCCTGTGCTATTTATTTGGACACAATTAAAGAAATTGGTTGCCCCTTCTCCAGCTGCAATGGAATTCCCATCTACTTCAGTTGGATGGGCAGACCTGTTGGAGTCAAACTCAGGAGCAGAGGTCAGTATAGAGCCCAAAGTTTTAATGTAATTGGCAACCGCTAGGTCTTTTAGCGTTTATAGATTCTCCTGCCTGGGCACACACCTGGAATGGAGTACCATACAATATTTTAAAGGTGTTTAACTTAAGCCTGCTTCTGGGAGCCACTGATCCACAGCATGGCAACTAGCAAGGTTATCCCAAGTTAAATGTCTCCTGACGTTTTAGCAACGCTCCTTTCTGATATATGATTCATTTTCTTGGTTTTTCCTGTTGATTGCCGTCTCTAGGATGAATGCAGTTTTAATGCCTTCATCCAAGTCAGGGGATAATTTCGCTAAGGAGGGCTTTAACCGCTTCAGAGAGCTTCTGTCCAGGTGGGATATGCTTCCACCGATCCTGAAAAGGTGTCCACACAAACACTAGCAGGTATCTGAGATTTCCTGAGGCTCAAGGCCTTTGAGTAAATATTTGTCAGTCCTTGGTGGGGCAGGTTCCTCTGTGTTGAGTCCCTACCTGGGAGGTCTGACAGCAGTCTCTGGGTTATTTTTAAGACTCTGGGGGTAAGGGCTTGGTCTCCTTTTCTGGGATGGCTTAAAGCATGTTCTGGTGGGACTCAGATGTCACCCTATTGTGCTGAAAAACTTCAGGGTGAGGCCTGTCTTTCAGAAAGTCAATCAGGTCATCCCCCCACTGTCAATTTCACCCCTGGCTCCTGTGGGGAGTTGGGTACCTCAAGGCCAAGGGAGTCCCTGGGTCTCTTCATTCAGAGCATCCTCTCTCCCATGAGAGGCTCTCAGCTTCTACTGTTCTGTTTCAGCAGAGGGCAATCTGTTTCCCAGCGATGCTACTCCTCACAATAAGCGTATTGTTCCTTCCCCAGTCGTGGCCTACCTCTCCGGGTTACCTGCCTTCCAGGAAGCCAAGGCCACTGCCAAAAAAGTGGCATTTCGTTTTGTATCTTTCTTCTGTTGTTGTTCCCTCAACACTTTCAAAGCAACATCTACCAACTGAGATGGGTTCATTCCAAATGTACCATCTAATTTTTGCAGTGTTCTCCTGAAATCCAAGGCACTTTGCCCCAAAAGGTCAAATTTACCATTCTAATATTTGCAGGGGCCTCGGGATCTGCATTAGTACGATGTGTGTAGGCCTGATAAATCCCTTCCAAAAGTTCAGAGAGGTCTTCATTTGTTTTGCTGAATTTCTTGAATTTCGTTCCAACCCTTTTGCCTTGGTTTCCCCTTTCAAGGTCCTGCTAAGATGCACTAATGAGCAGTGCTCTCCTAAGGGCCTTCTTCCCTCACCGGGGTCCCCATTTGGTTCAGCTGTGGGTGCTGGCAAGTGGGCTTCAGGTGTAGAGCATCCTCTCTATAAGGAGGGCTGCAATCTTTCCAACTAAACAAGTTTGAGAAACCCAGCCACTGGTCATTTCCATTTAGGCCCCCCATGAGATAATGGCGTAAGGAAAATACCCGTCCCAGAAGTGGCTCCAGGCCCAAATCTGCTGCCCCGTTGGGTCTTAGATGGCGATTCCAGACCAAGTCCCTGTGCCCCAGAAACTAGCACAGGATTTTCTTGTTTTGTTCTTTTGGCCGCGCTGCACAGCTTGTGGGATCTTAGTTCCCCAACCAAGGATTGAACCCAGGCTACCGCAGTGAACGTGCTGAGTCCTTAACCACTGGACCGCCAGGGAATTCCCAGCATTTTCTAACTGATCCTATAAGGAGGGAAGTCCTGGGCCCCAGTGTCAGGAACTGGGCCTGGATAGGAATGGAAGGTGGTGTAAGGGTTGGATATACCGGCGTAACGGCCGGAGCGGCTGGGACAGCCAGCTCAGCCAGAGGAGTTAAGGTCTGAGGCAACATGTCCTCTCATTCCCTTCCCTATTTTCCCTGGGAATAGTACAAATGCTTGCACATAAAGGAGTTCATTATTCTGGCCTGTTTCTTCACAAAATAGCTGGAGTGTCATTCAAAAGCCACTGTAAAACTATAGACAGCAAGTGATCATCTAGCCGTTAAAAGGATGCCTTTTTGCCCTGGCATCAGCCAGCTGGGATTACAGTGCAACTGAATAGAAAATTGACTACTGCTGTGGCTATGACAATACGGTAATTACTAAAGTTATGACTGATATATATGACTGATGTGCCAGAATTTTAGGAGTTCCATATAATTTCTGGAATATATATGTTAATAACATTTACCCATACAGTACAACCTAAGAAGTTTTATCACCACCCATTTGACAATGCCTCCCACGCAATTCCTCACACCAAATAAGCCCAATTAGTTTAATATTCCTCTCTCTGAGATGGAGAGAAAACAAGTAATTTGAGGTGTTCCAGAGACTCTCCAGAAAACCCCAACGTTAGCCAGAGGTCAAATGAATCCCACTTAGAACTTGATTTTTGGGACATCTGTCAAAAATATCGAAAGTTTTAACCAGAGATAAGCGATCCCAATGGCAAATACAGGTCACTTAAACAAAAACTCATGATCTATTACCAACAGGAGTTCAATATTTTAAGAGAACTTTGTCCTCTTAGAGAACCAAATTCAGATTTTGTACCACTTTACCTTCAAGATTTATTTATTTATTTATTTAGCGGTACGCGGGCCTGTCACTGTTGTGGCCTCTCCCGTTGCAGAGCAGAGGCTCCGGACGCGCAGGCTCAGCGGCCATGGCTCACGAGCCCAGCCGCTCCACGGCATGTGGGATCTTCCCGGACCGGGGCACGAACCCGCATCCCCTGCATCGGCAGGCGGACTCTCAACCACTGCGTCACCAGGGAAGCCCCAAGATTTATTTTCTTAATTAAGTTCAATCTTATCTTAGAACTAAGTTTAGTTTCAAGGTACGAAAATCTGGAGAGACTATTCCAGACAGACGTTTCCAGAACATTATTCCCATAGAGTTTAACCAAAACTCTTTACTTCATTTACCTTTATTTTATTTACTTAAAAGCTTTGTCACATTATTTTTCTTGCTGACAAACTTTTTAACAGGAATAATAAGGTCTTATTTGATTTCTAGTAAATCCAGGTACAATGAAAGTATTATACCTAATGTTGATGACTCTAATGACATACCTGTATCAAACCAACAAGCTTAAGCTAACTTTAACACCAGATATTAATTCAATACTGAATTTCCTAGATGACGAGAGCCTGAAACTCATTCTGGAGAGTTTCTTTTATATTTGAGTATTCACTTAAGCACTTAATTTCCTTTAAGCCAATTAAATAGAGCTCTTTTACAAATTTCTGGCCATGCCACACATCTATCACACGTACAAACACACACAGGGATGTCGTAGTTCCCATTCCAAAATTTTAGCCATGAATCAAGTACAACAATGTAAAACGCATCAGTTACAAAAGATTGGATGCAGACGGGGTTTCTGGCAGATGGGGCAAATCAAGGTCACCTGTACAGATGGCTAAACCCTTTTTAGTAATATTTATGGAAAAGACTTATTTCTATTTGTAGCTTTTGGTGATTTTAAGAACCAAGTGGAAACGTTCTCTTCCTCGGAATGTCCCACTCTTGGACAAGAGCAGACAGGGTTTTTTTTCCCTGTTCCTTTTCTCCATCTGACATCAGTAAAAGTTTGAAGTATCACAAAACTGATTTGGCTGTAAACGGTACCAAACAAAATGAAACCCAAAACCCAAAGAACACACAGAAAATCCTAAATAAACCCTCAAGTTTGGTCTTGGGTTTTTACATATACCAACGACACAGGAGACCATAAATGACATAATTAACACAGCAAGCGTACCAGTACATGGTGCACAGGGCCCCAAGATAACCCTGCCTAACCCCCCTGTAGAGATCCTAACAGGTACTGCGGCTACGCACTATTGTAACAAAGTATCATCTTCCTCTGACACATGGCTTCTGAGCTGTAATCGGATCCCTTACCCATAAATGCACCTTAGAGAACTTTCTTCAGGAATAGTTGAAACATTCCCCATTTTTTTTTTTTTTCTTTTGCGCTACGCGGGCCTCCCACTGCTGTGGCCTCTCCCGTTGCGGAGCACAGGCTCCGGACGCGCAGGCTCAGCGGCCATGGCTCACGGGTGTAGCCGCTCCGCGGCACGTGGGATCCTCCCAGACCGGGACACGAACCCGCGTCCCCTGCATCGGTGGGCGGACTCTCAACCACTGCGCCACCAGGGAAGCCTCCCATTTTTAAAGATAGAAATTCAAGACAAACAAAACACAAACGGCACCACACACATGCTAGCGTCCAAAGAAACAAACCAGTTGACACATAGGGTAGAAGCCCAACAACTCCTTCCTCTCTCCAACAGGGTATCCCACTCAAATACAGAACAAATTGGCTTATTCCGGAGAAAACGCCCCAAACGAAGAGAGGAAGCACAGTTCTCGGCTGTACACACCGGAGCGACTTACCCTACTGCAAGCAAACTGTCGGCTCCCAGATGTCCATTCCTTGCTCCAACTGCCAAGTGCTGGGGCAGCCGGTGCTGCTTCGAGGAACTCTGAAGGGAAGACCCTCAGGACAAGTGGGCCTGGCAGCTGCTAGGGCCTTACCGGAAAATTCCCCAACCGGGGCCGGCTGGCCAGGAGCAGCAAGGCTGCTGGATGGCTCCCCCAAATTTGTTACTGAATCCAAGCTCATACTGCTCGCCCCACGCCAGGCCAATTAATCAAGAGATGAGGTGTCGGGGCGAGGACTGGCGACTTTATTCGGAAAGCCAGCAGCCCGAGAAGACAACGTACCCACACCCACCAAACAACCATCTTGCCTGAGTCAGAACTCAGGCTCCTTTTATACTAAAAGGGGAGGGCGTAAAGTCAAACACTTCCTGTTTCCGGTCAGCCTCCAGAGGGGAGGTGTTAATTTCTTTCTCCCTGCAGTCATTCACAGGTGGGTCTGGTCAAGACGTTTCTTGTGAGCTAAAAAAAATTATTTTAACTTAATGCTTATTACCTGGGAGTCAGGGTTCCCAGAGATGGGCCATTATGTGTAATTTAAGCTTATAGGCAACATCCCTTTAGTGATTAGCTAGCTTGTAATAGAACACAAAAGGTTCTTCCCTATTACAAGGCTACACTGCTGACTCTGAAGATGAAGCAGAGCCATGAGCCAAGGAATGCAGCAGCCCCCAGCAGCTGGAAAAGGCAAAGAACGGGATTCTCCCATAGAGTCTTCGGAGGCAGTGTGGCACTGCCAACACCTTGGCATTGGCCGGTGAAACCATTCTGTATTTCTGATCTCCACAACTGGGAAATAACAAATTTGTGGTGTCTTAAGCTACTAAGTTTGTGGTAGTTTGTCAGAGCAATCACTGGAAATGAATATACCTGATGTAGAGCTCAACATTGTGGGGTCTGAGGGAAAAAACAGTGCAGTGGTTTAAATACTGAGGTCATAGCTTCTTAGAGACACTAAGAAACTATGTGGGTCTAATGTACCAAAAGGGCTAAACTGTCTCCTAAAGCTCATCTTGGGCACA
Source organism: Tursiops truncatus (assembly GCF_011762595.2). Lineage (NCBI taxonomy): Eukaryota > Metazoa > Chordata > Mammalia > Artiodactyla > Delphinidae > Tursiops > Tursiops truncatus. Next base: position 165,159,157 of record NC_047035.1, on the reverse strand, counting down.
TTTTTCGAGTGGAGGCCCTGGAAAGTAGATAGTAAGCATCTTTCCCATCTTTTCAAGCTGATACAATATAGGGACATGGCCAGAGAGAGAAAGGAGATGCATGGGAAAAGTTTGGAGGGAAGTTTTACTCATTTGCTGATGCCTTACTATGAGAAAGGTCAGGAGGAAATAATGATTCAGGAGATGAGTGCAATTGGAGGCAAATGCATAGTAGGGATGGCAAGAGATAGAAGAGGGAAGGGAACCCCAGGCATGGCGGGGAGGAAGAATGCTAACAGTACCCGCTCTGGGGCTGCCACGTGATGATGGTGAGCATGCTGGGAGAGGTCGTCATAAGCCCCGCAGTACTTGCCCAGGCAGCAGTGATTTCTGGGCTGTTTCATTACCACCCAGTTCAGGAGAGTTAGGACTCTCCCACTAGCTCTCCTTTAGAAGAAACAATGACTAAAGAATCAATAACTCAAGAACCACAGATACAGAAAACAGATCGGTGGCTGCCAGACGCAGGAGGTGGGTGCCCGGGGGGCTGGGGGTATGTGTGTGAAATGGGTGAAGATGGTCAAAATATACAAACTTGCAGTTATAAAATACATTTAAGTCCTGCGGATGTACGGTCCAGCATGGTGACTATAGTTAATAATACTGTATTGTATTTGAAAGTGAAGAGAGTAGATTTTAAAAGTTCTCATCACAAGAAAACAATCGTTAACTGTGTGGTGATGGATGTCAACTAGACTTAGTGTGGTCATTTTTTCGCAATATATGCATCTATTGAACCATTATGTTGTACCTCTGAAACTAATATAATGTTATATGTCAATTAGATCTTAATTTTAAAAAAAGGAAGCAAGTTAATGGCAAAAGAGGAAACTAATTTGCAAGTGCACTATTTTATTTAGCAAGGGGCAGAATCAAAAATACAAATGAATTCAGGATGTGAATAGGTGGTACTTTTTGTTTTGATCAAAGCCCAGGAGGGTCATGCTCACTGAGATTCTCCAAACGGCTACAAGGGAGGGGACGGACAGCCAGTGGCACCTCCCAAGCTCTGTCTTCTAGTTTGATTTGTGCTATCACAGAAGCCACATTTCCATTTGGACTTCTCAGAGATGTGACAGACAAGGAGGGTATAAATGATTGGAGGGTGGGTGAGGTAGGGGTGTGAGGAGAGAGGAGATGGGCTCAAATGGACGAAAATCAAGATAAGCAGCTGAGAGACCCGTAGTGTGGGTGAGAGAAGACATAGAAGAGGCAACAAGAAGAAGGCTGAAAAGGAAACAGAGCCCAATGCCCTGAAGACATGTTGATTCCTTACCTTATAAATTCATTCACTTAGTAAACAATATTTACCAAGCACTTGCTAAGAACCAAGCATGATTCTAGGACACAGCTCTAAACAAGCCCGTAAGTTCCTGCCCTGGAGGGGAACGTCCTGCTCTTGAGAGGATACATTCTTACCTACACCTGGTCACGAGGATGCAGGGGATGACCTGGCTGGTCTCCCACAGGCTTCCTCATCTTGTCACTGGAAGGACCCAGCAATGCAGAGTCCCTGACCCGGGGAGTTTTACACATTATGGTGGATTTCATAATAGAAATGACTGACAAAAAAATGCAGGCAAAATGCAAGTATTAGCAACCAAAAGGAGCCCTTTGAGGGGTACATTATCCAAGCACTACTGAACTGGCTCCTGACCCCCTAGGGGATCCCAGAGTATGCAGGCTCCTCACTCGACGGTACAATTTTATCTCCACTACCCCTGCCTCCCCAACACACACACACACCACACAGACACACCATACACCACACGCACCACACACACGCACGCACACCACACGCATGCCACACGCACACACGCCACACGCACACACGCCACAGTAGACTAGTCTGTTCTCCCCCTCTAAACCGGACTTGGGATATCCTCAGGCTGTCCTCACCCCTGGGACCCTCACCCCAGTTCCTAGCCCCTGGGGAGTCACACCTAGGGTGAGGTCAAGGTCAGCCTCCAGTTGTGTCCGCTCCACCACACGGCCCAGTCCCGATGCTCCAGCCCACACACTCTCAAGGCTCAGGGGCTCACGGCCATAGACCAGGAGGGCATTCCCAAGGTCACTGTGCGGTAATATACCTGATTCCCATTCCAGAATGGCTGGAGCAACCATATAACCAAAGTTTTGTAGTAGATCAACACGGATCCTCTATAAATACCTCTCCCCCGTCTTCCTCAATGCAGGGCTCAATGAAAAGAAAGGTCAGGCTCAGTGGTAAGCATGGCAGGGCTTCACAGGTGATAAAATACAAGAGGGACTGGCTCAGCCGGCGGTGCATAGTTGGCCAAATTCCCCACCCAGTCAGACCACACAATGCAATAATCAACCCAAACACACGTAAAGATATATTCAGACATGCCACTGTGTGTAAAGCATCACATGGTGCTCAAGGTCAACCAGGTGCAACAAATAGTAGGTACTGTTGTCATTATCGTTATTCATCCCCATTCCCCCCAAAATAGGGTTTCAAATGTCTAGAACCCACTTAGGATGAACAATAATCCTAACGGGGTTAGTCACTACTCCCTGTTCTCTCTTTCCTCCTCAACCGGCTTCATCTGGATTTGGGGGATCCTGAACCAAATGAACACATAGAGAACCCCCCCTTTTCTGGTAAGAGAGCAAAATGAGACATCAACATTCCTAGGAGTACAGAACTGTCTAGAAGAATAAAGAGTATTAATGAAAGAAAAATGTAAAGTTAAGTTTAATTAATAAAAATTTGAGTAAATTTCTTTTAAAACAACAGAGATGCCTGCGTAGGTCTTTTAAAAACATGTTTGGTGATGTGAAAAGAAATGGCTAGGAGGCACATTATATAACTAAGTGAAATGAAGTTATGTAAAATTTAAAATAAAACACATGCAAAAAACTTATTAGAAAAATCTCATTAGACTTTCTGGACGCCTTGTGCAGATGAATTCAGAAAGAAATGTAACAATTAATTACCAATAATTCAGATACACTGTGCATTCATATGGGAAATGCAGGTGATAGTAAAAATATTTAACATCCAACAGCCTGTATCTCATGAGTACCAACCAGCCAGAATGGGACCTCAGCCAACGAGGCTGGATCGTAGCCATAAGCAATGAACACTACGTACCTGATGGTAATGCTGTATGTCAGCCCTGCCTTGTCCACTTCAAAATAATCCTGCCATTATCCAACAGGGTCACTGAATGAATTGCTGTCCACCTGAGTTATCCACAGTGGAGGGGAATACAAGCGTTCTGCTAGGCCAAAACAGGTCATCTAAGGTTGAATGTCTCCATCAATAGGGGTGACCTAGAGGTTGGAAGCCTTTGGCAAAATTCTTCTCTTGGTTTGCCAACCCAGGACTGACTTTCCAAGACTGAGTTTTGAGAAGAACCTTGATAATTTCATCCTTGGCTCTACATGGAGCCCAAGTAGAGAATGACATCATCTTCCCATGATATAGTAGGGAAATGTTTTAAACCTACCGCTTGAATAAACCCTTAAAATTAGGTAACTTGGGTTCGTACACTAAAGGATACAGAGCAACCAAAGGGAAATCACTCTTAGGATGAGGCAGACGGTGATGAAGAAGTCTTCAGTGTGATCTCCCAGAGTCCACTTGCTATTCCAATAAGAAGTGGACTTTAGGGGCTTCCCTGGTGGCGCAGTGGTTGAGAGTCCGCCTGCCGATGCAGGGGACACGGTTCGTGCCCCGGTCCGGGAAGATCCCACATGCCGCGGAGCGGCTGGGCCCGTGAGCCGTGGCCGCTGTGCCTGCGCGTCTGGAGCCTGTGCTCCGCAATGGGAGAGGCCACAACAGTGAGAGGCCCGCGTACCGCAAAAAAAAAAAAAAAAAAAAGTGGACTTTATATATAGGAGATACCCATTGCCTGACTGACTGAACCAGGATGACAGTTAAGATTCTATAATTCATAGTTTAAAAATAATCCCAGCCCTTTGTATTAGTGTTCTTTCTATGGAGGTATCTTCCTAGAACCAGGCACTTGCATGGTCTTGTTTTGTTTTGTATTTTAACTGTGTTTTGGCTAACGAGTAAAGAAATGACCTTAAATACATGCTAGGTTTTTCCTATACTATTACTCAGTCAGACCTTTTAGGAGAAACTTATATTCAACTTTAAATGTAAAATAAATAAGCAAAACATACACACACATGCCCACAGTTGCTATTCACCTTAAAATACCTGAATCCTTTATTCTCCCACCAGTTCTTCTGATGGTCACTAATCTTCTGTATCATTTCATCGCTCTTAGAAAGTTGAAAATATCTGACATGTTATCTCACTGACACTTTTAGCCCAGAAAATTTCAACCCTAACGTCCTTATGTGAGCTTTAAAGCATTTAATTTTGCAGCAAGAAAGAGATGCCCTAAATACAAAAATAAAGATTCTTTTAACACCTCCCCAGGACACAACATGGGTATTTATTTCCCTGCACCTTGGCCCAGACAAAGAAAAAAGTCATTTATTTGCGCTAGATAAATTGGCAACGCATGAATGAGGCTGTTCCTCATTGTTCATCGGTGTGTTGGGCATTGTCTCCCTCCTTCCATTACTGCCCAAACTACGGCCAGCTCTTGGTTGAGTGAGTCCCTCCAATTCTTGTAAACAGCATAGTTTCTTCCAGAGCCTCTGCACCGTGGCCCCCAGCTGAGAGGCCGCTGCCCTGCTCATAGCACCCGGCTCAATACGCTGCTAGGCTCACCCTCCTCAAAGACCAGAATGAATCTGGGGCAGTTTCAAATTAATCACCTGAAGTCTGAGGTAGGAATCCTAACATACCTATATTTCGTTTCCCCCCAAACACCGTAAGTTAAATCCAATATTACTCATTTACAAGTTTCTTGAATATAAAAGAGGAGGAGAAAAAACTTACAATGGCTTCTGGGAAAAAAAAAATCCAGGATGAAAAATGTTTCTTTCAAATGATTTGGGAAACTGTCTCATTGTAATCATGTCTCTTTATGGAGCATTAAAAAAAAAAAAAAAAAAATATATATATATATATATATATATATATATATATATATTCTTTGCGGAAGGGAGTATCATGTACAGTTTATTGTATTTCAAACCCCACCCTTCCAAGTCTAGGATTTGTAAACACACCACTCAATCAGACCATACAATGAAGTCACCAGACAAAACTGAAAATGGGTCTTAGGAGACTCTTTCATCCTCAAAGAATTAAAGCCACTTACTTTCTCTTAAGGAAATCACCTGTGCAGCTAACGCCGGGAGAAAGCACATTGGCTGAGCTCTCAATCACGCGATTCCTTTGTTTGCTGGCTTCATCTCAATCCTCGGTTCCACACGTGGACATTTTAGACAGCTTTCTTTTCAGAGAGGAAATCACACACACACAAACACAGATCCTAAAATGTTCCCTGGTGTTCACGACCAGGAAGGACCATTCTCTTTTACCCCGGTCTTCTGAGCGAAGCTGCTCCAGGCATGGATAAAAAGACGTCCTCCCCATGATAAGCCAATTTCTCCTCCCCTTGGATATTAGTCACTGAATAACCTCAGCCCACATCCAACCACAGGCTACCGCACGGGTGACTCAGTCCTCTAACGACTGCTCACACGGAAAACACACACCAACAAATGAACTCAGAGAGGCCTAGGTAAATGGGGTAACAATGAAGGAAATATTACAAGACAGATCTTACTAAGGCGAAGAGAGTCACGAACACAAGCAAACGACCAGCCACCAACAAACAAAATCATCAGAAAACCCAACATGCTCATTTTCCCCAGGTCCACCTCTCAGTGTTCTGCTGGAGACGGGGGGCTCCTGAGAAAACCCAGATGGGCCAGCACCCAATGCCCATTCTGCTGCCAGACTTCTGAAGTCCGTGGGCTGACAGCCGAAAGAAACGGGAGCCTTTCCCCCTGGTTTATAACGCCGGAGGGTAAACACGAGGGTGACAGAGGAGGCTGTCTATTAATTAACCAGGTTTTACCAAGCTGAACTTTGAGTAGCAGCCATGAATCAGACCTAGGCAGCACCAGGCAAGTGCAATCATTCTAGAAAACATGCCTGAAAGGGGCGGGAAAGAGACAGAGGACCAGCCAAGGCTAAGCAAAGAGGGTGTTTGGGAAAGGGAGCCCGAGTCCTTCTGCCTTACCCTCGACAAGACAGAGGAGGGGAAGGCCGGGGCAGTCTCCGGAGACGCCCGTGGGCAATCACTGTCAACACAGCTCTTTTCTTCCAGGGGAACAGGCACTAGGAGGGCTGTGTTCCCAACAAGAAGTGGCTTGTGCAGCCCTCAGAAGAGACAGGTATTAGCATATTACCAACAAAAGGTGAGAGCGAGGAAGCATTTCCTTAGCTCCCAGGTAGGCTCTGTGTAATCACCATCGTGCTTTCTGAGCCCTCGGGGACTGAATGGGGCAGAAAGCCATTCCAGTGGGAACCCAGGGACAAACAGCTCCGAAGGCTGGGCTGGAGGCCCTGCTGGCCTTATGCCACACCCCACGACCACGTGCATTTTTCAAACATTTTAAGGCCTTTAGAGGTCGTTCTTGCTGACCAAAAGAATTCCATGATGTTTCTTAAATTCAAATCCAGTCAGTGTCGCAGGCTCTCTCTCTCTAAAAAAACTGTTTACTGCTATCAAAAAGCTCTGATTAAAGGAAGGAGAACACGGAGCCCATGACATTGCTTTCCTCCTAAGATGTCTCATTCGAAACAATATTTGGATGAAGTGGTTGTAACAGATGCCACCTGAGAGGTCGGAGAAGAGTAGATGGAACGTGAAAAGCCTTGTTTTGATTTTTAATCTAATTGGCGAGAGTTTGTTATCTCTCACCAGAGTATGGGAAGCGCACAGTCTTGGCCCCTGACACATCTGGTATCCATTTGGCAGGTCTTGGTCCCTTAGTCAAACGCGTGCTTTCCAGGAAGGGGGATGGAGGTGAAGCTGTGGGCCCACCCCGACTGCTTCTCCAAAGCCCCAGCTGTAGGGCATGAGATGTCCTAACCAGCAGCATTCTTGTACGAATGGACCTGGCTCTTCGTATGTGTAGGACCGTTAGGGAGGTGAACGAATGCGGGAGTGTCTGGGTTCTGCTGGCCCCGCCCCCCGGCCCAGAAGCACTGAGCTGTCACTGCTGTTGGCCACGTGAACCCCGCCAAGCTCAGCATGGGAGTCCATGTCCGCCGCCTTAGTGGCAGGTGGCTTCTGTGGGCCCTGCTACCTTGGGAGTCGGTGGGTGCACGGTGAGACATGGTCCTGGTCACCTCTCCCATCCCTTCCTTCCTGCCATGTTCAGGGCAATTTTCTTTTACACTCAAAATGCTTCAGGGCACCGTCTGGGCATGAGAGGCATGGCTTGGTCAGGACTAGAGCAGTAATCCACCGTCCGGAGCGTGAGAGCTGGCCCAATCCCGTGGTGAATCGGGATGAGTTAAATGCTCTCTAGTAAGGATTCAGCGCCCAGCTCACCCAAGAGAGAGGGGAGCTCAGTAACCCAGTGCCAGCTGGGGGACCAGGCAAGGTAATTTCCTAAGCAGGATTCTGCTGCCACAGAACTCAGCTTCACCTGGGTGGCCTATGCCCTCCAGAGAATGGCTCTTACAGGACAACCTACTGCAAAGTTTGGCTCATTCTGGGTGGACCCAATCACCAACATCCCCCGCTCTGGTTCTGTTACTTGGCCAAGTTCTCAGCTGCCTAGCTCGGATGCTACAGCCTCTGTGAACCTGCGCTTCCCAGCAGTGTGTTAAGTGTCCTGCTATTCATTCTCCCTGTTCCTTTCACTGACTGGCACTATAGGCAAAGTGGAAGCAATTTATTTCTAGTGAGTATTAAGAAAAGACATGCTAATAAATAGTCAGCATTACCTCAACAGGAAATACTTTTTATGCTCTGGTAAGGCTAACGGTCTTGTGAAATTTATTCCTATTTCCCCTTTCGCATTCGCTGCTTTATTGGCTTTTTAAAAAAGTACATATGCTAAAAGAAAATCTAAACCACTCTTATAAACACAAAGATGTTATTGTGAAGGGGAGTGATTTTGATGCTGGAAAACTTTCAAATTCATCTTTCTTACACTGTTAAAATTGGAGAGATGGTCATTTGGAAGGTCTATTAATGTTTCATTTGGTCATAAATGGAATGTTTCCCAGACACGAGACAGACAGACTGTTGCCAAAATTATTTAATTCTCAGGAAAGACACGGTGAGCTTCTGGCTATATTTAAGATGAGTGTTATTCCCACAAATATTTTGACACAGCCAACTCTGCTGAGCCCTCCTGCACCAGACCCGCTGGCTGACTTAATACTGTGCCCAGTGGTGACTCAAGATCTCAGGATGGAAACGCACAACAAGTAACATGAAATAAATCATGTAACTTCCAAGCCACAATCAGTAACTGTGCAGAGCTGCAGCACAGATAAAAGAACAATGTCCTCATACCGACACTCAATCTTCTGTTGGGACACTCAGGCAAGGACAACCTCCTTTTATATCTAAAATAGTTACAGTTTGTAAAACGATATTTTCTTGCTACCACTTGCAACGGATGGTACAAAGAACTCCTCATTATTTATCTCATCTCTGCACGTCCACCCATTTCCTGCACAGACAATTACTTTTATACACAACCCCCTTTTGGTGCTCCGAGATAAGTCATCTCCGTCACCCAAATACAAACGTTCAGTGCCTTAGATTTTGTTTTTCTTTTTAGGACAAGTCTCTAAACTCCTATTTCACTGGTCAACATAACATCCTACAATATATAATATACTGTTTTATTTATTTATAATGTTTTTTATTCTACGAAGGATTTTACTTCTTTTCCCCTTTTTTTGGCCACACCACGAGGCATGTGGGATCTTAGTTCCCCGACCAGGGATTGAACGCCTGCCCCCTGCAGTGGAAGCACGGAGTCCTAACTGCCAGGGAATTCCCCTCTCCTCCACTTCTCTTATCTTGGGATGACAGCCAAGAAAAATCTAGATAACTCCATGGGGTGAAGGTACGATGGAAGATGGCTACACACACACACACACCATCGTCATCGTCATCATCCAGCAGTTTGCAGTTTAGACAGTGCTTTCAGTGGTGATTTTATTTCACGAGCCACAGCACGAAGTGAAATGCACGGGTCAGGAGGTCCGGTGTCTCTCTCCACATGTGAATGGTGAGAAAATGGAAGTGTGAGGAGATGAGAACCTTGTCCGACTTCACACAGGACTAAGAAGCAAGGCAGCAAGAATCCCCATCTTCAGCCTCAACACTGTCACTACTTCCTTCTCTGTTTAAGTGTGAAATCTCATGTCCTTCAGGTCGCTGAGCAGCTCAGCGAGGACTCATGCTCCCAAGGTCTTCCCTACAGAATTACTGAGGGTTAATGCACTTGAGTTTTGACCATGAGTGGGCAGTCTGGTGAATTCCACTCGAGAAGTACCTCATTTGCTTGCCTTTCAGGTCCAGATTTTCAGGGCAAAGGAAAAGAGTAACAGGACATCTCAGTGGCTTTAGGATATAATGATACAGGTACTCTCTTGACTTCCTATTAATTTTTATCTTCCTGCCTCAAAATTAGTTATATAATTAATTATACATTGTACTTAACTAATATACATATTAGTGTACATTATGCTTATATATACTTACATATCCTCATATATAGCACTAGTTGATTATCACTATATGGGTATCATTACATTACCGGTTACATACGTGTAAATACGTGTATATACACATATACGTATATGTATACACACATATATATGTCTTCATTAGTCACAGACACCAGATTGCTTATGGGATAAAATATCTGGGCCTCATCTGATTAACATTCTTTACCATTAGGACCCCGATTCTGCTACTGGGTGACATTCCTGGGACCACATCTCTCAGATGCGTTCCACCTCTGTCACTGTGCCCTACGTCCCACTTACCTTTCATTCAGGAAATGGATCTAGGTGATTATGTTGTAAGTGAAAGAAAGCTGACACAACATTATATAGCTTTAGGATGCTCACAACAATGTAAGAATTTTAAAAAAAAGTTTAGTTTGATGATACAACATATCCTCCCCGTATCCAAACCTAAACAGCAAACTGACAACGATCTACCTAGAATTTTACGCTCTATAGCTACAGATTAACGGACAGATATTCTTCAGAGACCACTGGAGACAATGCTGGTAAACAAACTGATGAATGGATGATGCCAAGTTGGAAAACAAATGGTCTTTTATTCTCGGTCTGCCACTGCCCTCTCACAATGTAGTACTCAAATCGCCATCAGCCCCTTTCTCAGGGCTTCTTAACACCAAGCGTTCCCTGGTAGATTTAACCCCTTCAGGCCTGCCTCCTGTCCCCCTGCCCCTCTCCCCCTTCTTTCCTCACAACTTTTCTGGAATCAACTCTGTGTACCTGGGTTATAACCGTGGCCCTTCTATTGGAATCATCCCGTTGCCTGCATTCTGCTCTGTTTTCATACTGATCGGGGTAGGATATGTGCTGGTTCTGTTACCAAGTGATAGAACGAACAACACAATATAAGGTGAGCTATGTCAGCAGAGCCAATTTTAAAGGGAATTTTATGGATGGCTTCTGATGAAAGGTGTTTTAGTCGTACCATTATTATTATTATTATTATTTTTTTTTCCGGTACGCGGGCCTCTCACTGTTGTGGCCTCTCCCGTTGCAGAGCACAGGCTCCGGACGCGCAGGCTCAGCGGCCATGGCTCACGGGCCCAGCCGCTCCGCGGCATGTGGGATCTTCCTGGACCGGGGCACGAACCCGCGTCCCCTGCATCGGCAGGCGGACTCCCTACCGCTGCACCACCAGGGAAGCCCCGTGCCATTATTTTTGATCCTCGGCTGCACAATATTAGCCAGTGTCAAAAGAAGAAAGGGTTGTGTGAGCAAAGAGCCCCAGAGGATAACACTGAGGGACAATAATTCAATAAATCCACCAAGTTCAATTTTTCCCTCAAAATAAACATGAAAAAACAATGATGGCAGATCCCGATCAAAACAGCCCTTGTGCGTATTTTTCCTGGGCTCAGAAGAGCCACTTTCTTTCTACTCTTAACAGCAACTCTTGAAACTAAAAGAAGTTCCACGGGTGTCCCAGGTATACTGAGTATGTGAACTGGCAACATTGTCTCACGTATGACTGGGAATAGATGCCATTTGTTATATAATTATATAGGCTTGTGAACTTTCCCAGTTCTCATTAGTTATGGAAGAACTGAAAAGGTTCCAGGTTTATAAATTACATGAATATACTTTTGAAAACCCATCTGTTTTCCTTGGGTTTAGCTGGAGTCTGTGGCAGCAAACCAAGGACATCTGCTAGTCTGGACCAGGCCAGTGGCCCCGCGTGTCCCAGTCAGGTGTCTCTCACCAGTCAATGCAGTACGTGGAGAAGGAAGAACACCAAACTGGGTATCATGGAACTTGACTTCTTTTTTTTTTTTTGCAGTGTGCGGGCCTCTCACTGTTGTGGCCTCTCCCGTTGCGGAGCACAGGCTCCGGACGCGCAGGCTCAGAGGCCATGGCTCACGGGCCCAGCCGCTCCGCGGCATGTGGGATCTTCCTGGACCGGGGCACGAACCTGTGTCCCCCGCATCGGCAGGCGGACTCCCAACCACTGCGCCACCAGGGAAGCCCCGGAACCTGACTTCTGATTCAGGTGTTAAGATCTGGTTCTTTACCTGTAAGCAAGAAGTCTGATCTCTTGTTGTCTCTCAGGCCCATTCCAAAGGCGACATTTTGTGGGTCTGTGAAATATGTGAGTAGTCACTATGTATGCAAAGCTATGCAAAGCCCAAGGTTAAGGCTGAGGATGGCAAAAGAATCTTTACGCCACAGTTCCTACCTTTTAAGAGTAGAGAAGATGAAGCATGGACATGAGTAATAAAAATAAGACAAAAAGCAAGAATAACTGTGGCAAGTGTCAAATAGGTGCGACAGACAAACCCTCTGGAATCTCTAGAAGAATAAGATTTTTCTGGTTGGGATAGTTGAGGAACACTTCTCTGAAGAGGTGAGATTTAAGTGAGTCCACAAATTATGAGCAGAATTTCAGTAGAGAAGAAAGAGTTTCCTTTCTTAGGAATTCCAGGCAGGAAGAAAGGCATGGTCATAGACCAGAGGTAGGGAAGTGTTGAGTGTCCTGGGGAATGACTAGACCTCTGATCCGACCAGCAAATTATTCTAGGGCAGTGGTTCTCCAAATTCAACGTAATTCAACAACATTAGAATCCCACAGGGGCCTTGCTGAAACCCAGATTAATGCGTCCCACTTCCCATTTAACAGGACTCGGGTGGGGCCTGAGAATTTGCCTTTTTAACAAGTTCCCAGATGATGCTGACCTGCTGGTCCAGGGACCACTCTTTGACAAAAACTGCTCTAGGGAGTAAAGGGGAGAGGCAAGCTCACATCCAAATCTCCATTCTATTGTGGGCTTGGTTAAATCCTAATTCAGAAAGCTGACCTTACTCAACTTTGGGTGATAATCATAATTACCTAGAGTTTCTCCATCTGTAAATATTGGCAATTAAATCTGCCAGGAGAAGATGGAGATAGGGAAGGGAAACTAATATTTCTGGAGACTTCTTACTTATCAAATGCATTTCCATTTAATTCCTAGCACACTCCCATCAGATAAACAATATAATCCCCATTTGACAGATGAAGGAACAAAGTCAAATACCAGGACCAGAACAATCTCAAACTCTAGGGTTAAGAAATCGGTGTAGAGACCTGACTTTCTCTGAATGGTTCAAGGTTCAAAGGAGGGCAGTGGTTCAAGAATCACTAAGGTCAGTATTATTCCCGTCTAAAATCAGGTCCAGAAATACCTGAACGAAGTCATCTGGATTGAATGTTGCAAGAGGCATGAGAGGAGAGTAACATAGATCAGACCATATTACTGTTATCTACAAACGTGGGTAGATAACTGCCTTCCAAACATTGACTCCAGGGCACCCAGGAGCCCCACGAGAATGCTCCATTTCAAAGGAATACCTTTGTGTTTTCAGTTCAAATATCAAGTCAGCCAACCAGCCAGCCGGTGCACAAGGCTTGGAATCTGAGATGGTCAGCAAAAGCACTGCCTCTCCTTATTTGGATAAATAACATGCTCAAAGACAACCAGTTTGGGAGTCGAGCACACCCTGAGGCTGGGCTTGGCGTGCCTCTCTGTCCATGCCCCGCCAGGCCTCACCCTGCACTGACAGTCCCTGCTCCCCGCCAGGTTCTGACCAGGCCAGGAGCCTCCCTGCCAGACACAAGATCTGCTTCCCTGCATCCAGGGACACACTGCTGAGCCTTTGAGCATTCCTACCCTCGAGTGACGCCCTGCATTCCTGACTCGTAGTAACCACGAGGAACCAAATGGACAGCTACCGGCCCAGTATGTAAGGAAGTCGCGTGCCATGTGACAAAATGCCCACATCAGGCAAAAGGGCAGCCCCGATCCAGTTGTGTTCCCCCCACCTCCAAACACTGCCCCCTGAAAGGGAAGAATCCTATCACACAGGAGATGAGGCAGGTGACAAAAATGCGTTGTCACCTACGGGATGCCTTCCAAAGTTCATGATTATCAGGGAGAGCTTGCAACTCCCTTCAAAGGGAAACAGGCTCCAGGCTGACCCCAAAGCACCTCATCCTCCCCCACTGCCCAAGCCAACCTCCAGCTTTCTTTTTCTTCTTTGTATTATCCTTTCTCTCACTTTTCTTCCTTTCTCTGAAAAGCAACATTGGGGCAAAATTTCTCCAAAAGAGGACAGGAAGATATGGGTCGATAAACAGACAAAGGGAGTTTCTTAAAATCAGAAGACGTTGTCTGGATTCCAGAGACCCTCAACTCTCAACTTGTTCAATGTGCTGAAGCCCACAAAGTAGTTTCCAATGTTTTTTTTTAAAAAAAGATTTAATCATCTTCGCTCTTTGATCAGTACCCTTCTTCACCATGATACAGAAGGAGGACAGCAGGGTGTGGTGGAGAGAGTGCTGGATTATGAATGAAGAGACTTGGTTTCTGTTCCCGAAGATCTCCCTGGGCTGTGGTCTCACGGCGGTGACTGTGGTCCTGCCACTGGTTCTGCTGCTAAGTGAGCTGGGGAACACCCTCTGTACTCACCCTGCTGGTGCTGTGAACATCAAATGAGCTGAATTACCCTTATGTGACTTTGCATGCAGAAGAGCATGGTCCACACACAGTATGATGAACATTCACGGGCTCACCCCATGAACTGTGACAGCAACACGAATAGAATGGCTAATCCCCACTTTAACACATGCACAGGAGGGTAAAGAGAATGATACACTCTCTTCTCGAGATACAAGAGCTCACGAAAGAAAGAAGATTCTGAAAGCAGCCGACACAAGAACACCAGGCTGTATTATATTCCAAAGATCTCATCCTTGAGGAAAAAAAGTCCATTCATATGCAATCAAATAACGTTTCAAGGAGGCGCTTTTCCTCATTCCCATTCCCACACGAATTGGTGATCCTGACCCCAGATCAGGAGACATAAGACTCTCCATCCACTTGATCCTGGTTCAACTAGCAGATTCAAGTATTAATTATTTATAAAAATTGTGAGATGGGTGATGACCCACATCTTTGTTTTGGATCCTTCTTCTTCCCTTCCTATCTTTTTTTTTTTTTTTTTTTGCGGTACGCGGGCCTCTCACTGCTGTGGCCTCTCCCGTTGCGGAGCACAGGCTCCGGACGCGCAGGCTCAGCGGCCATGGCTCACGGGCCCAGCCGCTCCGCGGCACGTGGGATTCTCCCGGACCGGGGCACGAACCCGCGTTCCCTGCATCGGCAGGCGGACTCTCAACCACTGCGCCACCAGGAAAGCCCTTCCCTTCCTATCTTATCAGCCGGGAGAACCTCTCTTTGGGAATGAAAAGAGAATCTATGTCATCACTTGACTGTGGCTGGAATAAAAGTTTTGGTTGGTGAGGAGGAAGCTGGACCAAGTCGCTAAAGGCAAGCTTTCGGATGTGCTCAGAATTTCACCTACACAGTCCACTTTAGTCTGGTCCCACATTAAAAACAGGGACCCATGTGCTTTAGAATACTTCTTGATAGAAAAACATTTACCTTGTGGTATTGCTCAAACAACGATTTTTGACCTTTCTTTTTTTTGGTATAGCAAAGTGTGGTGATTCAATGCAAACGCTGAAACTTTTGTTATTGGGCATATACGTGGAGACGGCCTTGCATGTATATGCACTGTCTCTACGTTTAAAATATAAAAGTACATTTGGGTAGTTTTCATATTATTAAGATGCACTGTGTATATGAGTACATATCTGTAGATAAAAATTCTCTGCCCAAATTAAAAATATCCAAATACCACGTTTGACTCATTTTTATGCTCTAGTCACAAAGTGATACTGAATAGAAACTTATTAGCATTTCACCAAGTTTCTTCAGATCATCGTTACGAATAATAAAAAATACAGAAACATTTTAAAACAACGTATTTCAGTCTTAGAATGGTCAGATTAACATAATTATAGCCTTAAGTTGCCAACAGTGGCACATTTCTTATTTTCATGAGAATGTAGAGGTTCTAGTGGATCGCAAGCTAATAGGTTCCTTGGTCTAAATATATACAGTAAAATCTGCGGCAAATTTCTGAAGCATTAACATCTGAACCCTGGAGATATCTAGTGAGTAATTTGCGCTGCAGTAGAGCAGATTTTTTTTGTTTTGTTCTGCAGTTACACAGCTGCTGGGAAATATATTTTTAGATTTGCTTTTCAAGGCAAGCAAAAATGATACCCACTTTGTGGATATGTAACCAGAATGTTCCCTCAGTCCCTCTGGCAAGGGAGTAGGGACCCACCTACGGAATGTTCCATTCAGTTGCCTTCTCCTTGGAAGGGGATACAAGGAGCAGCCCTAGTCGCTCATCTGTATGAAGCCTTCAGACCCTGACAGTGACACCCAACGCTTTAGAGGCGTTTGCTTTGAAGTTTAAGTGCCTTGTAGATCAGGTCCCCACTATGTCTGAACTACCTCATCATTGACATCATTACCATTTCTTGTTTCGGTTTTCCTTTCGCAGCTCTTGATACCATACCAAGGGCAAGCGAAAAGGAACAGGTTCAAAGAGTTCAATCAGAACTAGGGAAAAGCATGACCTTTGATTTCACAGGGAGAGAAAAAAATAAATAAAAAGAAAGAAATCAAGTACATGTGGCGATCAACCAACTGAGGGAAACAGTCTTCGTATTTCAGGAATATGGGGTGAGTTAGCGCAGCCTGAGCAAGGACCAGTGTCCCTCCAGCTGGAACGATGCACTCGGCGTTCACACCTTTTATCTGGACAGGTCTTAGATAAATAAATCTGCACAAAAGTGATGTACTGAACAGCTTTTCTTTGGGGCCAAGTAACAAGACACCGGAGGTCCTGAGGACGCTTAAACACGAATTAGATTTTATTCTGACATCAGAACGGTTCATGGCTGTCAACTGTATAATCTTTAATGACGTTTTGCTCTGTCCCCTCCGTAATTTGGGCTTTACCTTAAAGCCTTGGTTTCTACACTTTGCTCAGTTACAAGAGACTATCACCATTTCGCCCACATCCTCGCACCAGCTGTATTATTTACTCTTTAACGCTTTTTTTTTTTAATTTAATTTTTTTTTTTTTTGCGGTACGCGGGCCTCTCACTGTTGTGGCCTCTCCCGCTGCGGAGCACAGGCTCCGGACGCGCAGGTTCAGCGGCCATGGCTCACGGGCTCAGCCGCTCCGCGGCATGTGGGATCCTCCCGGACCGGGGCACGAACCCGTGTCCCCTGCATCGGCAGGCGGACTCTCAGCCACTGCACCACCAGGGAAGCCCTTTAATGCTTTTCTTGATGTCAGTGTTAAATTGACCTTTTCTTTCTTACCTAGTTGTGATGAACGATCACATTCATTAACTCTCAGGTTCTTTGTGCTACTTATCTTTCCAATACTCCATACAACAACATTATATAATCATTAAAATGTAGGAATCTGTTTTTCTATGTGCTGTCAAAAATCACTGGTTCCAAGTGAAGAACAGCTTTCAAAGTACTCTGAGTAGGGATATGCGGGAGTTTCCAACAGGGTTATCATAGGAGCCATTGCTTCAGCAAAGAGGCTGACTTTTGCAAATAATGCTATAATACTTCCCAACTCTTTTAAGCCAAGATTGCTTCATTCAAAGCATCTCATAATTTGAAGCAGCTGCTGTTTCTTCAGTTGACTTGATGGCCTATTCTCTTTCAATAAAAATATTGGATAATCTAAATCTGGTTAGCTCAAAATCCGTTTAATTTTTGGGCCAGGCCCATGCATTTCCAATTAATGAGCTCTGGTCCCACTGCAGGGCTGGGCTGCTATCTGAACAGGAAGCGGGGACCTGGCTACACTTAACTGCAACACGGACGGCTCAGGGAAGTCAGACGTAGAGTCTTTTCCTAAATCAACCAAGAAAACACACCTTGGGGGACCCAGTGGGGTGAGAACTAAAGCAGGGGGGCACTAGAGATGGAGAAAGAGCTGGTCTGAGGTTTTTGTCACTTCCTAATTTTGTGATCTGGACCTAGTCACTCCATCCACGCCAGGCCTGCAGAGTCTCAACTGACAGGTGAAGGGTTATAAAACATGATGTGTAAGACCTCATTTCTACCTCTGAAACTCTATGATTCCAAGTCAGCCAGGCCTGTTTCTTGAGGTAAGTTCAATGACACAGATCAGGTGTATTTCCTCAGCCACCAGTCTGGAGGAGCAGTTCAAGTGTCTCAGGAGCAGACGGATCGCTCCTGCAAATTACATGCAGACCCCATGGGCAAAAAGCAGGACAGAAAGGAAATGGCTTAGCACCAGCTGATTTATAGCTTAAAAACTTTTTCTTCCCTCTTAAGAAAAATCAACATGTGCTTTTCCCCCTACAAATAGATATATATACATATATAAAAGTAGCACGATTTATATAAAAGCATTTATATAAAATGCTGAGAAATTTAAGAAAAAGTGTAAAGAAAAGAATGGCCCCCAGATACACACTACTATACATAAATTAGATAAGCAACAAGAATTTGCTGTATAGAACAGGGAACTATATTCAATACCTATGATAACCTATAAGGGAAAAGAACCTGAAAAAAAAAATATGTAACTGAATCACTTTGCTGTACACCCAAAACTAACACAATATTGTATATCAACTATACTTCAATTTAAAAAAAGAAATAAAAGAAGAATGGTCCCCTGGAAGCTCTCTACAAATTAGGATCTTGGACCAAGGGAACCTGTGCTGAGGGTGGCCGGATGCAATCTCCTATAGTCTGGGCTTCCCTGATGGGGACCCACGGAGAAGACAGAAAAACAAAACCCCAGGAAGAAAGCAACACGTGGGTGCAAAGAATACAACCTGAAAATACCAGGACAATAAACTCCCCGTCAGAGGCAATTTCTGCTAACATCTGTATTTACAAAAGCCAAGCCAGGAGATGCGGTTTGGATATCAAAGGGCAAGGGGTGTGGCCGAAACCCCTCCGGATCTCCCCAGCAATGGCTAACAACCCAGCCCGTGCTGAAGGAAGAGGGAAGTCCTGTTCTGATCCAATTGGCTGGTTGTTGGCCAGCCCTGGGTTTTATGCAGCCATGGAGCTGGAAGCAAGTTGCCTTGATCCTGCAGCCCAAGTTCAGGGCTGTGATGAGCAGCTGCGTCCCCGTTGATGCTGCTGGCAGTAATTACTTCTCATCGCAAAGCACCAGGATGTTTTTGCAGCCGAGTGGATGTCTCAGTCTCTGGGCAGTGGGGGGGGTAGGTGTGTTCAGGAGAGCAACAGTCCCTGCCTCTGGGGTGGCTTGGCTAGCTGCCCTGACTCCAGAGCCCTCCACCTCTGATGTTCTGTAACTTTCTTGCTGTCCTTCTCCTAACAGCTCTGCCAGAAGCCTGAAAGGGCAGTAGGCAGGCACATGTAGGCAAATCTCCATTCCAAGACACTTTTCTCACTTCCAAATCAGGCTCATGAATCAGCTCCCTGCCCTATCCCGGGAAGACGGTTTTTATGAGTGACGCAGCACATGAAGCAAAGAAGGAAGCAGGAAGGAGGAGAGGGTAGTTCATCCACAGTGCTTTTTGCAATCCCCATGCGATCTGACTTTCACTGTGTTCTTCTTACTCCAAGTCAGTTGCAACCAAGTCCCCGGAGGAGCAACCAGTCTGATCCTAGGCTTTTGGATGCTACAGATTGAACCAAAAAGTCCCCAAACTGTACAAAATAATTTCTCTTGAAGCCGAATAAGCATTGCTCTTTGATAATTGTTATTTTCAAGATAAGTTATCTGAATCTGACGACAGACTGGGAGTTCTTAGCTACTGGTAAGGAAGGGTGTGCAGTGTGGGATTTAAAAACAGGGACTATAGACACAGTCAGCCTGGGGCTGAATCCCAGCTTTGCTCCTTGCTAGTGTGTCATTTGTCACTTAATCTCTCTCAGCCTCAGTTTTCCAACCTTAAAATGGGTATAAAAGTACCTATGCCTTGGGGTTATAATGATGACTATATGAAATAATATATATTAGTTGAGACCATATTGGTTAACAACTTCTCATCCATACTAACTCATCTATAAATTGAGATAAAGATAAACAGATCCATGCACACATGTACCTTTAAAAGGAAACAGACTGCCTTAAAAGGACATTGCTCTTATTAAATGTCTTTAAAAGAAATAAATACAAAACATTGTGACTGAACTATTACAAGAATAAGACAGAATAGTTATCTCAAGTCAATATAATTTCTGCCAAAGGTTTTTTTCCAGGTTTTTCCATTAAACCTGATAATAACAGGCTTATATCTGTTATATAAAAATTGCAGACATTTTTAATGTTATACATAAAGCTTAAATTGATATTTTTTAAAGAATTTTTTAAAACCCAGATAAAAAAGCACTTTATATTATATTTTATTATTATTTTTTTTTGCGGTACGTGGGCCTCTCCCTGCTGTGGAGCACAGGGTCTGGACGCGCAGGCTCAGAGGCCATGGCTCACGGGCCCAGCCGCTCCGCGGCATGTGGGATCTTCCCGGACCGGGGCTCGAACCCGTGTCCCCTGCATCGGCAGGCGGACTCTCAACCACTGCGCCACCAGGGAAGCCCGCACTTTATATTTTAAAATGTAAAGTGATGTTCACAAGGAAAATACAACAAATAATGTTTTCCTTGAATGTTGAAAGAAGCACACTAATCCCCCTCTGCTCCCCCCAATTTGTACCACGCCTTCAAATTTTCATTTGTCTCGGAAACCGAAGGCAAGTCAAATACCTTTGTGAAAACACTGAAAATTATCACAAAACACATACATCAATGAGATCTGTACTAGCAAACAAGGTTGACACTTGAAATCCTTTTCTAAATTATAAGGTTAAACAGAAACTAGATCATGAGATTATAGATTGGAGACAGCCAATGTAACTTAAGTGCATTTTCAAAAACAGACTAATGCCAATAACAAAGAAGTTTCCTTCTAAGCAGCGTGCAAGAAGTTAAAATAAAAACCTAGCATTTAAATTCCACATTGCATTGAACTTGACTACAGAAACGTTAACTCAAATTGAGGTAAGTGTGCTACAGCAGGACCAAAAAATTCTGAAAATCCTATTTTGTTATAAAGGCACAGTTCTTACCTTACATCTTCCACGAACCGTCCTCTTCTAGAAGAAACTTTCTAGACGTGCAGAGACCCTGAAACCACCCATCTCTCAAATGCTTCCAGCTCTGCCTGTCTTGATGGTAACTAAATGCAAGGCTGGGGTTTTTTACCGAGGGAAGTTTTAGTCAAAATATGTGGTTTAAAGGAGCTGTATCCACCCTTGTTAAAACTATTTCACGGACATTCAGAGGTTTTGTTTCTCCTCTGTGAAAGTTAAATCTGAGTAGGAAGGCATTTTTCCCGTCCCGGAAATCAGCATAACTAAAAACCAATGCTGAGTTAACAAGAAATGTTTCTTCCATGTGTTCCGTCTGGCAGAAACGGCAAGCCATATCAAGGGAACACGTGATGTTTATAAATACAATATGGCTCATGTTGTCATAACCTCTCAACGACCAAAAAAAAAAAGTGCAAGGAAAAGCAAGCAGCCACACAGCAGGAAAGATGAGATTTGTAACACTTGGAAGCTGCCTATCAGATATGCATATATTACTCTTTCTTGCGTCTTAAAAAATAAAGCTGGAAGCAGGGAGGAAGGAAGAAAATACCTTGCTCTGGATAGCCACTGTATTAAAATGTGTTTGCCCAGCTAATCATTTCAGTAAGAGTAATTCCTTACCAACTGCCACAGAAACATCTTTTCGCCTGTCAGAAAGACACGTCATAAAAGGGACACAACGAGGTGCATCCCTCGAATGCCAGTTCCATAGTGTTAACTCCAGCAAAGGCAAGATGGCACATAGCCTGTAATGGATGTGACAACTACAGATGTCTGTATCATTACTGATTATTGACTTTCTGATCTTCTACTAGATTGGAAGATCTGTGAGGGCAGTTACCATACTTGGTCACTGTTATATCTTCGGAACTTGTACAAGAGCCTGAACCACCAGAGGGACTCAATGCATAATGGTTGGGTGAGTGGATTAGCAAAACTTCACGATAACAGAAGTAGGTTAACTGTTCCAAAATCATCACCCCTACTTGATAAGTCTGGAGGTATTTGAAATACTGATTCCCATTCAGTCTAAAAGCAAGATCTGTCCTGCTGAGTTATAAATACAGTAAACCAAGATCTGTCTTATTTAATCGTTATCCAGAGATTTGCTTACTTTCTACCACAGGTGAATTTAACTCTTGAAGATAAAATGCAGGTATGTGTGCATTTCTGGCAATCACTTAGTTTAATCTGACAAATCTGTTACTCTCATCTTAAATTATAGGGTAATTAACTGTGATAAAATTATATTTATAGGATGGGTAATTTTGTTAGAATAGACATTCTTAGTTCTTATTTTGGTCAGGAATTATTCCTGGGATAAACAAGGGGATGTGCTGTAAATCTCAAATGTTTACACGTGCAAATCACTGTACTGGTCTTAGCAGAGAAGGTATTAACTAAAAGTTTGTGATACAAAAAGTGCTGACATGAGCCCCTTTTCCAACCAGACGTTTAATGAGAATTTCCTCAAAGCAGGACATTTTCTCAGGGAAACAGAGAGTGTGAAGATGAATGGAATAGGGGCTTTGCCCCCTGAAGCCTGGAGTTTAGAACAGAACTTAAGATGTGCACATCTATAACTACAATGCAGACAGGAAAAGGTGAGGGTGATCAGAGGCGGGGGGACAGGTGAGGCTCTACGGAATCAGAGAAGGGACAGTAGCGAGTGAGGCTTGGAGACGAGAGGAGTAAGGAAAGGCTTGAAGAAGACAGTGGCTGTTGAGTTAGGTCTTCAGAAATGGGCAGCACATGACGTGGAGAAAAGGGAACCCTTGCACACTGCTGGTGGGATTGTAAATTAGTGCAGCCACTATGGAAGACAGTACGCAGATTCCTCAAAAAAATAAGAATAGAACTGCCATATGACCCAGCTAGTCTACTTACGGGTATTTATACAAAGAACACTAATTTGAAAAGATATCTGCACCCTCATGTTCACTGCAGCACTATTTACAATAGCCAAGATATGGAAACAACCTAAGTGTCCATCAGTGGATGAATGGATGAAGCTCTGAAATGTACACATGCATAAACATACACACACACATACATACAATGGAATACTACTCAGCCATAAAAAAGAATGAAATCCTGCTGTTTGCAACAACATGAATGGACCAGGAGGGTATTACACTAAGCGAAATAAGTCAGACAGAGAAAGACCAATACCATATGATTTCACTCATATGTGGAATCTAAACAAAAACAAAAACACCAAAATCAGTGAACAAACAAGATAAAACAAAAACAAACTCACAGATACAGAGAACAGATTGGTGGTTATTAGGGGGAAAGGACGTTGGGGGAAGGGTGAAATGGGTGAAGAGGATCAACTGTATGATAACGGATGGAAACTAGATGTGCAGTGGTGATTGCTCTGGAGTCTATACAGATGCCGCCCACCTGAAACTTACATAGTTAAAAAATGGGTGGCCCGTGGACATTGATGATGAAGACAGTAGCGTGGGGAATGACATTAGTGACTGTAGTGGTAAGAAGGTCAGTTCTGGAGCTGGCCTGTCTGGCTCCGAATCTAGCTCTACCTCTGATGAGCTGTGTGGCTTTGAGCAAGCTCCCTAACCTCTCTGATCCGCAGTTTCCACATCTGAAACAGGCGGTCATGAGAGTTCCTCTCACACTGGGTTGTTTTGAACAAATGAGAGTGATTATGAGCACAATACTCAGCACAGTACTGGGCACAGTGTGTTTCATGACTGTTAGTTATTAATATCACTGCCATTGTGTGAGTGAAGGGGACACCAGGGTGGCCGGGTCAAGGAGGACCTTGAGTGAATGAAAGAAAATGAATGAATGAAAGAAAAGTAATCCATTTCTGTAGGATTACTTTATCCTTCCCCAAATCCCAAACACTTCTTCTCAACCAGAGCACTGCCCTGTAGAAAAGAGGGCTCTGAGCTCTGTGGAAGGGCCATTTCAGACACACACACTAAACGGTACATACTTCTTCTTTCTCTTTCTTCTATTCTTTCTCCGTTTTTTTGTTCTTGTTTTTGTTTTTGGTGGGATATCCTTTTAGCCCAGTCAGAATAGAATAGAATGAAGCATGTTCAATATAAAAAGATGCCAGGAAACAGACACATAATAGAATTCAGAAGTGAGACAAATATTTAAACAGGATATGTTACATGTTCTAAAATCTTGTTAAGAGCATCGTTTCAAAACTTGCAAAACCTGAATGGAATGTCAAGGAAGGGAGGCTGTGGGCTGAGTACAAAGAGTCAGAAAGAACTGGGTTCAAATCCCATGTCTGACATATACCAGCTATTCGGGCCTGGAAAAGACGTCACTGGCCTCAATTTTATCATCTGTAACAACTGAGTCAGTTTACATGCTTTGTAGAGTTGTTGACTAATTTAAATAACATGTGAAGTATTTAACACATTGCCTTCTCCGTGGACACAAAAAGGTCTATTATCATATCTAGAAACACAACGGTATAGAATGAATACTACTCTTTAAAAGAAAATTAAATTAAATTAATTAATTTATTTTTGCCTGCACCACGTGGCTTGCAGGATCTTAGTTCCCCAACCACGGATCGAACCCGCGCCCTCAGCAATGAAAGCGCCGAGTCCTAACCATTGGACCGCCAGGGAAGTCCCAACTGAATACTACTCGTAACCTGACTGATTCCACAAAGAAATTAATAGAGTTCACAGAAATCATTACAATTTTGCACCCCCCGAAAAAGTCAAATTGGAATGTATGACAGAAAGAAGATGAAAGTAGGAAAAAGTAAAAATAGAGTCCAGGCACGAAGCCAGCACACCACCAACACTCACGCTGTAAATGCCTGTACGCTAGCTGTGGGTGAGCCATGAATTTAATTCTAAGCTTTAGAGTAGCAACACAAAGAGGGAAAATGATCACTTACAAGATTCAAAGTGTCCCTATGATAAAAATAAACCAGGAGGAGCACAACTATTTCTGGTGATGAGAACAGAGAGATATTTTTACAGTGGGTTCTCATTAATGACAGAAAATGAATAAAACAACCAGTCGTAGCACCATGATTCTAGCGCTCAAAGCATCTGCTTAACAAGCATTTACACTCGCCACGGATGAGGCACCAGGACTGGCTTTCGGAAATGAACATGAGCTGGCGTGTGCCCTCGGAGAGCTTACAATCTTGTGTGATAAGATTAGCAGGCGCCTAAAGGATTAGAACACCAGGAGAATGTACGACATGCCTCCCCCAAAAGGAAAGATGAAATCTGACAGGGAAGACTTCATAGAGTAGGCGGTCTTTTATTTGGCCTCTAAAAGCAAGTTTTTACTTTTTTGCATTTTATTATGGGCACTTCCACCATAAAATAAGTAGAGAAAATAATATAATGAACTCCCGTCATTCAGCTCTCACATTTTTCAACATTTTACCAATTTTGTTTCATCAAATGCCACTTTTTGGGCTTGTTTTGCCGGAGCCTTTTAGAGCAATCCCCAGCAGTCATGCCGTTTTAGCCTGTAAATACCTTAGTGTGTCTCATTTTTAAAAACATAACCATCCAGCCATTATTCTACCCAACAGAATCACTGATTATCCCTTAATATCATCTGATTCCTAACACATGTTCAAATTTCCCAAATGGCTTTAAAGATGTCTTTTACAGTTGGTTTGTTCCAATCAGGATCCAACCATGGTGCACACGTGGCCTTTGGCTGTTAGGGGGTAGAAGAGACCTGAGAAATAGAACAGTGTCCCCTCCCACCCTTTTTTCATGCCAGCAGCTTGTCGACATAATTGAGCAATTGTCTTGGAGTATGTCTGATGCATGGAATTTCGGAAGGTATAGACAGTAAGTCCCCTACGTACGAACCTTCAAGTTGCAAAAACTCAAAGATACGAACGTGCGTTTGCATGTCCAATCACGTAAGTTAGTTCATGTGTCTGGCATACGTTGTCAGGTGTGTGCATCCCCTACAAATGGCTGTGCTTTTGTGTACTTTACTGTGCACTACTGTATAGAGTACGGTAATCAGTATCTTTATTTCAAGCCCAGGATGTCCGGAAGCAAGCATAAGAGCAGTGGCGATGTAGCTGGTACAGTACTACACAGCTGATTGTGTTAGTTGGGTACTTAGGTTCACTCAGTTGGACTTAACGAACAAACTGCACTTAACGAACTCGCTCTCAGAACGGAACTCATTTGTATATAGGGGATTCACTGTATGTGGGGAAGGACAGTGCATTTCAGAGACTCGGAGCAAGAACTGAGGGGGCTCAGGCTGGCTGTTGGGATGGAGATGATATCGACCATCAGCCTGTGCTATTCTTTGCACAATGGCAAGTTGCGCTCAGGGACCTGACTTGGCAAATAGCTGATTGACTGGAGTAAAAAGAGCTGGGGAGACTGGTTAAAGGCTCTTGCATAACCGACTGATAGAAAAATAAAGAACGCCAGAACTACAGCATCAGAGCGGTGCTGCTAAGAGCCGGGATCTGCAGCCAAGTTGCCTGGATTCAGGTCTCAGCTCTGCACTCTCTTGCTGTGTGGCCTTGGGCAGGTGTCTTCAACAGACCTAAGCTACTGTTTTCTGAGCTATAAATACGAGGGCTTGTAGCAATACCTGCCTCAAAATGGCGCCTTAAGGATTTACATGAAATTACCCGTCAACGTGCTTCATCAATGCACAAAAAAGTTAGCTATCATGAGAGTAATGGTGCAGGCCAGGGCGGCAGGAGGTGTGTAAGAGTCCTTGCAGAGTGAAATGGACGGGCTCTGGGGACTGGTGGGATGCGGTGAGAAACAGGAGTTAGGCCGCTGAAGACTCTCTGATAACTCGACTTCTTAAATCTCTTCTCTCTCACCCTTCAAAACACACAGGCACATGCACACACATCCACACCATGTGCAGTCATGCACTCATTCACAAAGACAGAAAAACAAGGAGGAAAAGGCTTGGGGCTAAAAAAAAAGATTAGGATTTTTTTTTCTTCTACAGGATACACTGGAAACACTGGAAGCACTGGAAGAATATCCATGTGGAGACAACCACTTGAAAGTTGAACATTGGTCTTGAACTCTAGAGAAATGGCAGAGTTAGGGACAGTTTTAAGGGTCACCTACATTGACCTAATGGTTAAATCAGTAGTAAGACAAAAATGACAAATGAAAAGGTGCAGATGAAAGAAAAAAAGCAAATTAAAACACACACACACACACACACACACACACACACACACACAAACAGGTGAAGCCTGCCTGAAGGCACTGAAGACCAGGTAGAAGGAAAGAGGAAGAAGAAGAGTCAGTAAATGAAGGAGACTGGGGTGTGTTTGCATGTAGGCAAGGGATTTAGAGATGACAGTGTAATGGGAACCAAGGTCTCTAAGGAGACCACCCGTCATAGTGAAATGCAGAGGTCAGATAGAAGAGGTCTGGGGGGCAGTGAGTTGGCCATTAGGAAGTAATTTAAGATGCAGGGCAATTCTGGGGAATGCATTCTCTATGCAAATGTGGAAGCTATCTTACATGCAAGTAAAAATTAAGACATACAGGAAGGAGAGAACTGACGGACTGGAGCAAAGAACCTTGGGAAGTAATCTCAAAGCACACAAGAAGGTGGAAAAGCCTGAAAACTGTGGAAAAGCCTGAAAACTGTGTAAGAGCCACTAGGTTAGGTGAACTGGAAGTCCCTGGTACCCTCTGAGAGCCACAGAATGGAATAGCTCATCTTCTGAGTTGTACATGTGTGAATTACAAACCCATGAGTACATATGTAAATTTGGCAAAAGGGCCCGTTCCATGTGGTGAGCTCAGCCCCTTGGGAACTTAATTATCAAAGCTACTATCTAATGTGATGAAACAAAAGCCAGGCGATTCATTGAGATCTGGGTGATTTGCACCCACAGGTAAAGAGTCAGGGGATGCTCAGTCCCAGCAGAGAACCACAAGTCTCATTGGATAGACTAGCTTCAAAAATGCTCAGCTCGGGAAGGAACGAAAACGCTAAACTGAAAAGATACATGCACCCCATTGTTCACAGCAGCACTATTTACAATAGCCAAGACATCGAAACAACCCAAGTGCCCATTAACTGATGACTGGCTTAAGAAGATGAGGGGTGTGTGTGTATATACATACACACACAATGAAATATTACTCTTCCATAAAAAGAATGAAATATTGTCATTTGCACCAACATAGATTGACCTAGAGAATATTATACTTAGTGAAGTCAGACAGACAAATACTATATGATATCACTTATATGTGGAACCTAAAAATATTACAAATGAATCTATATACAAAACAGAAACAGACTCACAGACAAAGAAAACAAACACATGTTTACCGAACGGGAGAGGGAGGGAAGAAGGGAGGGACAAATTAGGAGTATGGGATTAATAGACACAAACTATTATACATAAGATAGATAAGCAATAAGGATTTACTGGATAGCACAGGGAACTATATTCAATATCTTGTAATAGCCTAAAATAGAATATAATCTGAAAAAAATAACTGAATCCCTTTGCTGTACACCTGAAACTAACACAATATTGTATATCAACTATACTTCAATTAAAGAAATAAATCAATTTAAAAAATGCTCAGCTAGATGCTCAATGAAAACTCGACACGTGTTTTCCCCGCCAAACATCTATTCCACGCACACCCTAAGGCCCAAAACCTCGGCGTTAATACTGTAGCTTTCCATGCTTCACGACTAACACCACTACCATCACTGCTCTGGATAACTGACCGTTTTGGATCCGGAGTCTCACATTTTCTCCTCTCTCACAGGCAAGATATTAAATTCATTGTCTAAGGAAAGTCCCCGAGGCCACCACAAAGTGCTGGCATTGCCGCTGTCGTACCTCTGCCTGGTCCCACCCATGTTTTCCGAGACACGCATGTGTATTGGTAACGAGTGGGCAGCTGGGAGGTCTGGCCCAGGCTGCCTCTGGAGGCTGGTGGATGAAGACCAGCGACATGAGGCGCAGGGCTGCACCACTGCTTCAGGTGAGCAGTTATCATCAAATTCCTTCCCGGCCACGTGAGCATTGCGAACACACGAGAAGACGGAGCTCTCCACCCACCATGCAGCTTGGTTTAGTCTATAGCAGTTGATCCTTGTTCTCTATTTCTGTTACCATGAGCAGTGGGCTTATGCAGCTGCGTTCCTGGCAGGACTCAACAAAGCTTCCTTTCCTTTAATAGCAAGGCAGCCACCTTCATCAAGAAGGAGACAGAATTCCAACCCCCAGAGCCAAAAGGTGAGGCAGAAGGAATTCCAGGTCTTTTAGCTTCTGGAATCCATCAACAGGGGCCAAGTGGCAAACTGCAGGCACGATCACACTGAGTTGGTTTTAAAACTGCGTTCTATTTCTCATTTCTAAGTCGTCTTCACTGAAACCTGAAAGTTTTTCTGCGGGTTGGATGGTGAACATTCGTTTCCCCTCCTCTAGGGCGAACAGTCTGACTTTCCCCCAGAGAACACTGCTGTCTAAAGCAGGCTGTGGGCCACTCGGAAAGTGACCCACAAGGGTCTCATTTAAAAGTAAAAACTGAACAACTCTACTGAAACCCAGAGCCAAAGTACTGAATCCTCATAGACTCTGTCCAGATGGTTAATACTTGATTTTCTCCGTGCTCACTGCTGCTCCTTATGGAGGTACCACATCTGCTCAAGAGTTAAAAACAGGTGTCCTCTCCAGCCATAAACAAGATTTTCAGAGGCGATTCTGAGGCCCCTGTGCGGACTGCATGTAGCAAAAACAGAACTCTGAAACTCATGAAACTTTGAAGGCTAGATGTCTCAAAAAGTAAGGATCTCCAAGGGAGCAAGGACTCTTAAGAATGTCACTGAGAAAGAGAAGAATGGGGTCATGAAAAGCAAAGTGTACCATAAAATCCGGCGCAGGCTTTGTGAGTAGCGTGATTCCATCAGCCTTCACGTGGAGCTGGTTTATACTGAAACTGTAAAGCCTAAAAGCAAACTTCCAACTCCTAGCTTTCCTCAAGTAGCAGCACAGCCTCCACTTCAAATCACAGATTATTTCTGACATAAAAAAGCAGCCGTGGAGAATGTAAGAGGCCTCTTCCTCCAAAAATGTGTAGGCTCTGATCCCACAATGTCATCACTCATCTTCCAGTCCAGAATGACATGGAAATTCTCCCAGCACTTTCTATCTTACCTCCTGGCCTCTTGGTCCTAAACTCACAGACCCTGTGTGGTAGGCAGAACAACGATGTCTTCGTCCTAGTCCCCAGAACCTGTGACTACACGGAAAAGGGGATGAAGGTGGCCAATCAGCTGACCCTAATACAGGGAGATCATTCTGGAGTCTTGGGCCCAATGTTATGACAAGTGTCCTTAACAGAGGAAGAGGGAGGGCTGGAGGTGTGATGAGGGAAGCAGGGTCAGAAAGATGCTATTTGGCTGGGTTTAGAGATGGAGGAAAAGGGCTACAAGATGAAGAATGGGGGTGGCTTCTAGAAGCTGGAGAAAAAAAAGGAAACATATTGTCTCCAAGCTTCTGGAAAGGAATGCCAGTGACCTCTTGATTTGAGTCCACTGGAGTTATGTTGGACTTCTGACCTCTAGAACTGTAAGGTAGTAAATCTGTGTCATTGTAAGCCACTAAATACGTGATCATTTGTTACAGCAGCAGTACAAAAACTAATACCCACTGTCAGGAAGCGCAGACCTTGAAGAACACTACTGCAACTCTAGGACAGACAGTGCCTGGGTTTCTTTGGCAACAGGACCTCCTCATTTACTTTTCTTCTAGTAAAACTCTTTTCAGCATCCAGTGCTAATCCTCAGAAAGGATGATATAAAATGGCGAGGCACCTTCTAAATTTGTGTGGGGCAATGGGTTGGGGTAGGGGGAAGGTACATCTGGAGAAGTTAATCTTTTTTTCTTCTCATTTTTACTGCAGAGGAATGTAGCGCTACTGTTAGAAACTCAATCCCTGTCTAATGGACTTGCATTAGTGTGATTTTGCAATCTGTCTTTTCAGTTTCCCTGTTCTTTATTCTTCAAAATATCCCTGTGTGCTTTGAATGTCTGGATAATCTTCTACGATGATCTAAATCTAGAGAATTTTAGCTCACAAAGCATGCGGATTTTTGTACTTTGCCCTCAACACAATTCAGGTGACATCGGATAATATTTAACACTATTTGCTGTTATAACAGCAAACAGTCCTGAATTAGGAGGGGAATAACTTAATTAGGCTGCTAGGACTTGGAACAGCAGATATAAGGATATTAATAGATTCTACAATGCATGGGCTTTGTTGTTGTTGGTATGTTAGCCTTGTTTTTAACTGGAGAAAAAACAGCAAGAGATCCTCTGAGTAAGTTAATATATTATAGACCAAGAACTCTTTCATGTACAGATTTTCAGGACCCCCCTGGAGTAAGGATATAACTAAATTCCATGCTTAGAGGTGAATTAGGATGTGTGAAGCCCTGTTTCAATCCCTTTACTCCAAATGATCAGGCAATCTGATTTCTCTACCAATGAACAAATAATGAGTTATCAGACAAGGACAGCAGTAAGAACCCCCCAGATCTGGTGTTTGGGTGTGATTACACAGGGAACCAATGCCAGAAGGAGGGATGGTTCAACCCACAGAATTCAAGTAAAAATAGAACAGGGACACTTACCCTCACGTCTCCGTTCACAGTTTTCGGCGTGTGGTTGAATGCGTGGGCAGGATCCTTGTTGTACACTTTGAGAAGGGATCTGTCCTGAATGTTCCTGGAATCGGAAACATCAATAACTATGGCAGATGAAAGGAGCCTTATTTTGGCCATTTCCTCCGTCTGCCCGTAAGAATCAGGTAAAAGACATCCACAGACAATCTAGCCGTTGTGTGCGATCAACCAGGCAAAACGTTCTTTTACCATAAAAATAGGCAAAAATAAATAAGGCAAAGGAGAAAAATGACTTCAGCTTTTCTTTCCGTTCCTTTTTATTTTGGTTCCTCAGCAAAGTATTATTCTTTCCCTGTAGTTCTCCACCCATAAACATCGGGTAGCATAAACCTTCTTTCAAGATTCTGGGTAATGAAAGCTAACACTTTAAGAAACAATAAAGCTCCCATATTTACAATACATTCAAAGGGATTTGGTTAATATTTAAATATTTAATTGTTTACTTTGCCCAGACACCTGGTTTTCTGCTTATCTCACGAATACATGCAAAGGAAAAATGCTTTTTTTCCCTTCAAACACCTTAAGCAAGGGAAAGAAAATGTATTTGCAGTCCAGAAAAAAAAAAGTACCACAAAGATCAAAACTAGTATCTTTACGATGCCTTTTTTTTCTTCCATGGTGGATTTTTTTTTTCGAAGGCATTTAAAAATTTTACTAGATTCTTCTCTCCATAGTGGATTTTTAAAAATACTGTTCTACATACAAGCTGAATTACAGGAAAAGCAGCGGATAAATTCTTCCGTTGGTCTGTCTCTCCCTCTGAAAACACTTAGAACCCTGGAGTCACTCGTACTGCTGCAAAGGACAGAACCACAATTCGCTAAGAGCCTACCTCAAAATTATTTAAGAGCTTAGGAATGTCTACAAAGTCCTTCGCCCTCCACCTGCGGCTTTCATCAGCAGAAGGGACACCCCCAGGAACGTTTAGCCCCGTCTACACTGCGATTCCTGCCAGTGCCAGCGTGGTGAGCTCAGGGAACCCTGTGCAGGAAGACACGTTCCTTTCCTCCAGCTGCAGCCACATGTTTTGTGGGCTGATCGCAATCATTGGGATTATTGGGTTGTGCTTCTGTTTTCAACGAAGCGGAGCATCCTTGGACGAGGCTTGCTTCCCTCCAACAAATACCCATCAGTGGTTGCTTTAAAGCAGTGACTAGCCCCAGCTTGCACGGTTGCGCCAAATTTCAAGCAGCTCATTAGAAGTCTGCTCAAGGGGAGGCGTGCGGTCCTCGTTATTAGAAGGGACTAAGTTACTAGGAGGTAAAGAGGTTGCGGAAGAAAAGGATGTGGGGATTCACTGCAGGAACTCACCCTGTGGCTGGGAGGAGGAGGAGGGGGCAAAGTCCCAAGGGACGATGTAAAGAAACTGAAAACCTTACTTGAGCCATGAAAAAAACTAGTGTGGGTCTGAAGGTATTTAAAACACAGGAGGTTGATTTATTAATTTAGAAACATGTTCATCCAAGATGAACCAACAGTAAAGGCCCAGCTTGCGTTTACCATGGCGACATTTACAACACAGAATTTCAGCCTAAACTCTCTGTAGCATTTCCCTAAGGAAAAGATGGAGAACCCAACACCATGATGAAAGAACCAAATGTTTAACAAATATACCGTCACTTCAAAAATATTGGATGTGAAATGAAATTTGTCTCTGGGTTTAGAAGACTAAAGCCAGTGTCTTCAGGTAAAATCTACACGTTACATTTTTTTTTTTCTTGCAAGGAGCGAGGTTCTATTTAATGCTGATGGTGAAATAAAATAAAATAAAATATACTTGGGGCATTTTATGCATAAAAGCAAAGAATAATAATTCTTTGGAAAGGACATAGATGTGATCATCTCACATAAATATTATACTCATCACCACATAAACACATTTTATCCACTTAAATATTTTGAGATCTACTTTTTATATGTAAATCAAAACACTGAAAAGTAAAATTATAGACAAATTTATAAACCAAGGACTTTCCACTTAAACATTTTAAATGAGATTTAAAAAAAATCAGGCTATCAGTACCGCAGCCTAAGAATCAAGGAGACCATCACTTCCGCAAATAGAAACAAACTAACTGAAAATTATTATTGTTTAAAGTGATCACTTCTCTCAAGCTCTGCTTTCATTTATTGGGTTGGCCAAAAAGTTCATTCAGGTTTTCCATAACATCTTATGGAAAAACCAGAATGAACTTTTTGGCCAATCCAATATTTTATCAACTGAATTTGCATCAAGAAAGATCATCTCAGTTTGGAAGTTTTGGGTACCTTTTCCTCTTTGTCGGCCCTCCCATTTCTCCTTTTGTGACTACGTCACACATTCCCAAAGAATGTGTGCAGAAAGTCTTAGTAGTCATACTCTGAGGCTTGGGAAAGCCTCTAGAAAATCATGACTCATTGTAATACAAAAATTCTTGTACGGGCTGCAAGACAGTGGGGTCCAACTGCTTACAATAATCTCATCAGCCTTGAGCTCCACAATCAAAAGTGGCTTTGTGTAGTTTCATGTGTATTTATTATTACCATATCCCTCAAGTTCTCTAACTGCAAAACGCAGAAATTCAAGAAGATGGTTGTCCATGTTAAACCACTACATGGGATTATATTACTGTGAACATACTCTCTAAATATCACATGATTACTTCATGTTTAAGTTTATGCTTTGTAAATTCAGGATTTTTTTGGTGACAGCTGGATCAATAATTTATTTCAAAAAACAAATGTGAATTTTCTGAAACCCATGAATATTGAAACATGTTTTTAAAAAGCAGGAAGGTTGGGTAACAGATATAGCACCTATACCTGAGGGCATGTGTCAAACCTTGAAAGCTCTAAATTACTCATATGCCTTGGTACATGCCTAAATATGTCATTTCAGATCACTGTTAGATATTTATCAGTTTACATTTATTATGCACTAAAGGCATATTTTAAAAAAGTAGTTCCTATTAATTCCATGATGAAGAAACAGGAAAGTCTGCTATCCCCACAGGGAAGGAATCCACAAGTCCAAGTTGGGGCCCAGATGAGTTGAGGGGAGAACATTCTGAGGGAATAAAAAATTCTTGGCCCAGAATATGGACAGTCAGGTTTGGGTCTGGGTTTAGAAATTAATCGGCTACATGATCTTGAGTAAGTCTTAACATTTATGCATCTGAGGTTCTGGTCCCATCAAATGAAAGGGCTGGATGAGTCGCTCAATCATTTTTTTCCGCTCTAGAATGTTCAGCGGCTATACTAGCGACTGCTTACTTGCGTTGATTTAAGTCCTGTTTCTCAGGCTTGTTTGGCTGGAAGAGCTCAGATGGTCCCTTCTGTTCTATGCACAACACCCCTGCGGTTGATAAAGACGTTTCTCTTTCCATGCCACCTGCCACAGCATGACTCCATTTAGCCTCGTTTTAGAGTACATTTTACTAGAAGCCCAGGAGAAAGCTCACTGAGAAAGTGGGATCCTTTAGTAAAGGCCAACTATTTAAGAAACAAATGGAAAAGGAGAACGCTTCTTAGCCTCCTTTCTTGTGGACAATAGCATAGAGTCCACTGCTTTTATTCTAACTTGTTCGTATAAAGAATAGGCCAGTGAGATCATTACCTAAAATGTCTACAGGCTCTGTCTGTGATGACAAGAACCCTTGAGAAGGAGTTGGTTAAATTCCACCTGTAAGTATAACCTTCAACTCATATGATCTTTCTGGGCCTTAGTTCTCCTAACTCTTAGATGAACAGCAGACTGGCTCATTTCTTCCATTCCTTTCAGAAGTAACATGCAAAGATCTGTGTGGGAGAAGTCTGTCCTCACCTTTGTAAACCAAACCTTGTCAATAAGTTCTAGAAAACCAGATAGTGGTTTCACACCTGGGTAAAATAAACCTGCCCACCAGGACAACAGGTGTGCTTTCTTCACTGGAACACAAAGAGATAAGGAGTCGGAACCAACCGTCAACGCAAGATGGTGGACACACGCACACGATCAAATGACGTAACTGCTTACCTGACATCATTTAACTCATAATAGACATTTCTGCTTTCATCTTTGATGTAAATGGCGACACTGGGCGACTCCAGCATTTTCATGGTGAGCTGCTGTGGAAAGGCACTTACGAAGAGAGCACGGATTGTGTCTGCACTTGTAATTTCATTCGGCATCCTGAGCTGCTTGGTTTCATCTCCATACTGGAGATAAAGAACCCCTGCGCACAAGATGGACACAGTTATCAGTCACAGACCAAGACTCAACGACACACAGCACAAGCTAAGCCACTTCTGCCCTACCACAGGCAGGAATGTTCCGGACACGCTTGCAAAGCACGTCACAAGAGACATGTGTTTGGAATTTCCAAGAAATGCACTCTCTGGTTATGATGTAAATACCCACTTTTATTCTTTGGAGTCTGGGCAGGTGTTAAAGAGGCTCATTTTCAACTATTTTAAAACCAAAAGGACAAGAAGCTAACCTTTGGTAACCTAAGGCAAAAGACAACAATACTCAATTCCCTTGAAAGGTATATTTAGGAATTTGACCCCATAGGGTGAATTTTTTCCCACATCTTTCACTGACCAGGAACACAATCATTATAGCCATAGGTGAACGACATAGGTTATGTCTTTATGTCCATTCAGAAATGTTTTAAGTGGAAATGCATTTCTGTGGCTCTAAGACATATTGAATGTTTATATCAAATGAAAATATCTACAAGAGCCTGGTGCCCCAATGTGTCAGAAAGAAAATGGAACAAATCAGTTACACAAAGAACAACACAAGCACAGGATCATAGCATTTTAAACTTCCAGGGGGCATGTGGTTCCCCATGAACCATGCCTCCCAGCCGTCACGGCCCTGTGGAGTGTCCCTTCCCACGTGGGGTCTGGGCTTGGCCACGTGACCTGCTTTGGCCAATGGGACACTAGCAAGTGTGACGCAAAACGGAAGCTCAATACGAGTTTGCACAAGAGAGCTTGCCTTCTTGGTGAGTGTGGTCTTGGACGCTCCCTCACGGAACCAAGCGTCCATGGAGCCCAACCGAGGCCACATGAAGAAGAACGGAAGCCCTGACTGACGGCCCCCGCTGAGCACCCATTCTCCAGCCAGGACCACTGGCCAGTCATGTGGGTGCACCATCTTGAGAGGGGAACCCTCAGTCCCAGGAGAGCTGTCCCAGCCGATGTCCCGTGGAACAGAAATGAGATGCCCCCTCCACACACTGCCCAAATGGCAGAATCATGAGCAAATAAACAATTGTGGTTGCTTTAGGTCACTATGTTTAGGGTCACTTGTTGTTCAGAGATAGATAACTGCGTCGGGACGGAAGATCCTGACATTTCGTTTTGACTCCTACTTCTTGTGAGAATCTCCTGAGGCACTCTACCAGGACCAACAGAGTAATTGTTGGCAGGAGAGACTCGAAATAGAACAGAATGTGACTTGTGCTTAAATATGGCAGTTGATGTAACCAATTTATGTCCATCTCCTTCTGAAATTCCATTCAGATGACAATGAAGAATTAAAAAAGTGTACATCAAAGAATTAAGGGGAGGAGAGAGGAGACAACAGCAGACGAGAGAAAGCTGACACCTAGGTCTTCAAGCACAGGACTCTGCATAACTGCAGGGCCAGGGAAGTTCAGGAAAAGAGGCACCAGATCCTTCTGAAGCTAAGAACGCAGAGTGAGTGGAACGCATGAGGGCTGGCTGAATCTTTGTAATGGTGCAACACGCTTCCTCCATCCCCCTGTCTACGCCATTCAGCCAGGCGATTCCCCAAAGCCACAGCAGAACCACTGAAGAGGTTGAACCCACGGACTGGATTCTGGGTCACGAAGCACAGGGGAAGGTGCATGAGGTGCCCTCTGACAAAATTCTGGCAAAGGGCTGACGTCTTGGTCAGGAAACTGGAGGGAAGCTGACTGTCCTCCAAGAACAGACCAACAGATTTTTGAGGGTAAGGTTTCGATTCTGTCCGGTCACTCCATCGTGAAGCACCCTGGGCCATATATAAAAGCTTCCAGTGAGTACAACCGTGCCTCGCTTATGCATGAACAGACTAGCAAGGGTTAAGAGACATTTCATAAAGCCTCTTTCATGTGAGAAATAAACAGAAAACAGAAACTCAGAAGAGATGAGACAGTCCAAGAAAAGGGGAAATTTGGAGGGCAAGAGCGAGCTCTGGGGACCATGAGAACAGAAATGACAAATTCAGTGGAGAAGAAAAAGTTGACGAAATCTCAAAAAGGGCAGCAAAACGACTACGAGAGGGGAAAAGGTGAGAACCAGTAAGAACAATAGAGAATGACTTCAGAGCCTCTCAATTCCTAATAATGGGGATTTGGGTAAGGAGGTCAGGAAAAGCAGAGCAGTTTTCCAAAAGTATTACAAGATTTTTTTTTTTCTCCCCAAACTGAAGGACATGAGCTTGGAGACTGAAAGTGTTCATGAAATGCTCAACACACTCAGGCTTGTCCCTGAGACGTTCCAGATGGCAGGGGAAACACAGAGGTTCCTACAAGTTCCCAGCGGGTGTGGAGAAAAGTCACAGAGGAAGGAGAAGTCAGAAGGGCATTCGCTTTCTTAACAGCAGCCCAGAAACCAAAGACAATGGAGACACAGCCTCGAAAACCCGGGAGGAAATATTTTTGATCTAAGTCTATATTTATCCAAACCATTCATCAAGTCTTTCATTAAAGTCAGCTTCCCAGCGAGGCCTCCCCTCACCACCTTCTCCAAAATTTCAGCACCCACTCTGTCTCATATTTCATACCCCAGCCCTGCTTCATTTTCTTCCTGAGTGTTTTCCACTAGACACTGTAACTCATATTTTCATTATTACTACTGTTTATTGTCAGTCTCTCCTGCCGAAATGGAAGCTTCATGAGGCCAGGGATTTTAAAAAATGCATCCAATTCCTCTTGTCTCCTTTTAATTTTTTATGATGTATGTATGTATTTATTTATTGGCTGCACCTCACGGCTGGCGGAATCTTAGTTCCCCGCCAGGGACTGAATCCGCATCCTCGGCAGCGGAAGAGCAGAGTCCCAACCACTGGACCGCCAGGGAATTCGGCCAGGGATTTCTTTAAAAATGTTTCTTGTTGTTGATGTTCACCAGGGCATCCTTAGTACCTGTGATACTACCAATGATATAGTAGGTTCTTAATAAATATTTGTTGAATGAATGAATGAATGATTTATTAGTCATCCAAAAGGAATGTTCATTTGGGGATCCATCTGAGCTGTAAGAGCTTTTGCTGCATGATGTGAACAGCCTAGGAATCTTGTTCCTGGTTTGGATACACATGAGAAGCACGTTCTGAAGTGGCCATTTCCTTGATTGGAGTAGACCTTCAGAGAGTTAGTTTTCTAGAATTTCCATGCTGTTACACGTTTTTCAGTATACAGAAAAAGCCTTTCAAGCCTGTCTGATCATAGATTGTGCAACGTCTTTGCCCCGAACGGGAGATGTGGTGACTGTCCATGTGATTGCTAATGTCATATCCAAAGGCCAAAACCACTCTTGAGGTCTGAGCCCCAACTATGCCTGGGTGGGGCCCCTGTACATGGGCCACTAGTGGCCTCACTACAGTCAAATATCACGGCCTCATTCCCCAAAAGGGCCTGGTTTTCATTCCCACATCTGCATTCTGTACGTGTGTGTGCTTGAAATAGAATTTGTAGGCTGCTCTGAGTGAAAAAAACAATTGGGGCTAAACTACAGTTACCTCGGGGTCTGGGTGGCGCAGCTGCCAGCTGGGTACACAAGTCCAGTTACAGATCGTGAAAATCCACAGAAGACGGAAAAGATGCCTTTACAAACAGAGGAGAAGAGTCTTTTTACACTTGGTTCGCTCTGCCTTCTCAGTTCAGGAAAGGTATTTAGAAATGCTTAAACTCAGAAGGAATTTTCTGAATCTACGATGGCGTGTTGTTGGCACGGCGATGAGATTCAGCATGCTCTGGCATTCTTCCCTCGCGCTGAGTTAGTGC
Source organism: Tursiops truncatus (assembly GCF_011762595.2). Taxonomy (NCBI): domain Eukaryota; kingdom Metazoa; phylum Chordata; class Mammalia; order Artiodactyla; family Delphinidae; genus Tursiops; species Tursiops truncatus. The sequence continues at coordinate 165,119,736 of NC_047035.1, read as the reverse complement.
TGGCTGTTCCAGATTCAGAGGAAGGCTGAAGGACTTTAGATGATAAACTCCCTTTTTGTGAAGAAGGGAAGAGGACATGCGAAATGCATTTATAGGATGTCTGCTGTGTGTCAGGAACGGTACGCGTGTAATTTCACTGAATCAGCATCTCTGATGAGGTCGGTGTTATGGCCCCATTTCACAGATAGGGAGAAGGCAGCTCAGAAGGTCCAAGTAACTTGCCACAAGTTACAGGTGGTAAAATGGCTTAACTAACTTATATATCCCACTTTGTCAATCCGCAGAAGCCACAATCTCTCCCTGGAAGCACACAGCCTCCAAAATTTTGCATTTAGCCACATCCATTTCCTCTAGCTGGCCTCTCTGGACCATCTTAGCTGTCCTTGCACTTTTAGCCTGACCATCTGCTTGAAGATGTGGAAGCATGATGGGGGCAGCTTGGAAAAAATATTCCTGTCTTGAAGTCAACTGAAGTAAATGATGACACGTGGTTAGAAATAATGCACGTGCTGGGGGAGTAGGGGAAGGCGCAGAGCCCTGAAAGCAAGAGTGTTGAAAGGAACCTCACAGCACTTGCAGACCTTCTGAGAAGCCTGAACACTTGGGTTCTTCCATCTCAATGGCTCTGCAAATGGAATGTGTGTTTGTCACCAAGAACTCTTGGTGACATTCTGCAAAAAATTAAGTGCACTTGGCAGGTCACATCGTGTTACACATCCTCATAATTTTCTGAATCTCAGAATCCATTCCAGAATGCGGGACAACTTCTAAAATGTTCTTTATCTTCATATGGCATGCAAGGATTTTCACTGTGTGACCTTGCTAAGAACTGAATATTCATGTTCCTCCAAAATTCATGTTAAACTCCTAATCCCCACTGTGATGGCATTTGGAGGTGGGGCCTCTGGGAGGTAATTAGGTCATGAGGGTGGAGCCCCTTCCCCAATGGGATTAGCACTCTCATAAGAACAGACATGGCAGAGTTTCTTTTCTATCTCTGCTCTCTGGCTTGTGGGGATACAATGAGATGTTGGCTAACTGCAAACCAGGAAGTGGGTCCTACCCAGCCACTTTGACCTTGGACTTCCTAGCCTCTGCAACTGTGGGAAATACACTGTTGTCTAAGACACCCTGTCTTCAGTAATTTGTCACAGCCGCCCAAACCAACTAAAACAGACCTCAGCCTCCCGTCGCTGCCTTATTACCCCAAATCACGCCACATTCCTAGGACATCATAGTTGTACCGGACATTGCGCTGCTCTGTGACCTTATGAAGCACGCTCACTCTCCACGCTGTGCCACCCACTTGGGGGACTTTCCCCCCACTTCTGCGTAGCACGTGCTCTATCTCTGAGCCATCTTCCGCCAACACTTTTGCATTAAGAATTGAGGAAATTTTCTCAAATATGTCTTATTGAAATTGCAAGCATGACTTTTGCATTTCTGCGAAATTCTGCATCCCAATTAGCTGTATTCATCAAAGGGTAATAGATAGTAAAGTGTTAGGCACATAATAGATGCTCAGATATCTTTTAGCTGAAATCAATTCTCCCGGTAACGTGGCCACGACTTAATCAGACGTAGGCTTGCCTTCTGGAATGCCTTCTACAATTTCCCCTAAACGGCATTTTCTGCAGGCAGATGATGGTGACAATTCCAAATGACCTAAATGCCTCCGTTTCTCCAAATCCAGTTTAAGACTAGGCGAATCAATACACATTGTAACTGGCAAATGGCTAATGCCCTAAAAATACAAAGAGCTCTCAGAGTACTTTCTGATGGAAAACTGACAACTTTCACCTTAATAAGAAAAACATAAATATAAAAATAATAAGATAGCTTTTTATACCCATGAAATTAGCAAAAGTTTTTACAATAAAATAAACAGTACTGACAGGAGCTGGGAAAATGAGTTCCCTCACAAACCACTGTTGGGAAAGAAAGTTGATCCCACTTCTCCAAAGAGCTACTTGTCAATATGCGTCAAAAGCCCCCAAAATACACACATGGTTTGAGCCAGTAATTCAACTTCTACACATTTATGCACAAAGATATACTTACCAGGATGCTCAATAAATCATCGTTTATAAGAATAAGTGGCGGGGGTGGGGGGGGGAAGAGTGGATTCCTCTCTAGAGGATTCATTTAATTAGAGGATTCATTTAATTAGAGGATTCATTTAATAAATCAGTTCACATAATAAATCCATTCACTGGAACACTACACTGTTATTAAAAGGGATTCTAAAAGAAAATGGCAATGAGAAAAAAATTTGTCAAGTGGCAAAGTATGTTATAAAACAGAAAGGAATTAGACATTAAAAAATCAATCAATCACCTTAATGGCAGTGATGGATCCAAGTTTTGTGGGTCCTGAAGCTTACTACAATTTTGAGGGACCTCCTTCAGAATAAGAATACCAAGTTAGAAACATAAAATTCATTATGAAAGTAAATCATTTATTTATAGGGGCCTGAACCTTGGTCTCATCAGGTTCATGGTTTAGTCTTCCTATTTGATGAATGTCCAGAGAGGTTGTCTCTGGGTGGTAAGCTCCTGGGCGATGCTCTTTTCTTCATGATTTTCTATATTTTTTATATTTTCTCAAATTAGCATGCTTTGATTCGATCGTCTTCAAAGATGACCCTCACAGATCTAAAGAGACTGGCCAATTAGGGCTTCTATTCAGTTAATTGGGTCATTTTTTAAGCCAGAAGTGATGGGCCAAGGGAGGGGAACATATTAAACTATGAGTGGAGCTGGTAGAATGTAAACTGGCATCTGAAATGGGGAAGACATTGGTATTTAATACAAGCGAAAGATTCTAGTATAGTTAATGTCGTGGTGTTATCCTTAAGAGACTGAATTTAAGAGTCTTATGATTTAAAAAAGAAGTGTAATGCACTGAAATGTACCTTGGACGGACTTGTAGAGATGGCTTTATTCATTCAAGAGACCAGCCTCTATACTGTGCCAGGAATGGGAGGTACAGTGGTAAACCAAGGGTCACACCCTGTGTTCTAACCTACACAGTGGTTCCATAAACGACACTGTTATGTAGAAGTTAACAATTCAGGTCCAACACCAGCTGACATTTTGTTTCAGACACAGCAGCAATTTGAAGACCTGGCCACGTGTGTTCCTTGAAAAGTGCTACCATGCCCTCTGATGTCGGAAGCATTTCACATCCCGGAGGGGACTCACGTTGCCACGCCCCTTCCTACGGAATAGCTTTTCAAGTAGGTGACAAAGCAAGATGTTGAGCGTTGCCTTGCACGGAAGAAAAAGATAATAGAAAATGTGTTCTCCACAGGAAGTCTGGATGCTCTTTTATTCTGGGGGGGGAGGGGTGGGGAATAACTTTACTCTCAGCTTTTAGTGTCTTTGATTTAGGTAAATACTAAATCTTTGCTGCAGTAACTGAAATGGATTATATCAATCAGATATTTTCTTATTTCTTTCAGACATGTGATATTTAAAGACAAGGCAAGACTTTGTTAAGTCTTTTAACTAATTTATCTTCTATGACTTATAACCGGAGAACGATGAAGACCCTATGGAAAGTCTTCATGAGGGACTGAAAAATTGCAGCAGCAATTTTAAGCGAAATGCTAATTTAGAACGTGCTTTAAAGAGTCATGATTGTGGAGCAACACGTGTTAGAATCATGACAGGGTGTGTTAAAAAATAAGTTTGTATAAAAGTTAAATATGATAGAGTCTTGCCCACCCAACAACCTGACTGACAGCAGTCAGTGGACAGAGATCTTTCTGGGAGGTACTCATTCTTGACATAGAGTCTTAGTAATGGCACCGTTAGTGCTTAATCACTTAACTTGGTTTTGTTCCAGACAAATTAGTACAGTTGGGACTCAAGTGAAATGATAATACTGTTGAAGTGAGCATCCCAAAGCATTTCTCTAAAAAACACTGATATCTGTTGGTAACTTTTGGAATTCAGGCTGTGTTAAAGATGTGCATATCTAAGATGCTGATTTCTGGTGCCATGAGCCAGTCCTTCCCAGTGGGTCTTACTGCCCTCTTACACGGAGAGTTAGACACTTGACTATGAAGAGGTTACAGTGCAAAGTCACTCAGAGAAACAGCAGCCGGGTCAATAATTTAATCTTAAAGCTTACTCAACAATTAAGGCAAAACATATTATAAGGACTTCCCTGGTGGCGCAGTGGTTGAGAATCCACCTGCCAATGCAGGGGACACGGGTTCAAGCCCTGGTCCGGGAAGATCCCACATGCTGCGGAGCAACTAAGCCCGTGCGCCACAACTACTGAGCCTGCGCTCTAGAGCCCGCGGGCCACAACTACTGAGCCTGTGTGCCACAACTACTGAAGCTCATGTGCCTAGAGCCTATGCTCTGCAACAAGAGAAGCCACTGCAATGACAAGCCTGTGCTCCGCAACAAGAGAAGAGCCCACTCGGCACAACTAGAAAAAGCCTGCATGCAGCAATGAAGACCCAATGCAGCCAAAAAAAATAATAAAGTTAGAAGAAAAAGAGCAACAGAAATTATAAAAAATATATATATTATAAGAAAATGCTGTGAGAAACATAACTGATTGTGCGTATACTACAACTGTAATTGGATTCTTTCTTACACTTAGGGTGAACTGCTGGTTAAATTAAACATTGCCATATCAACTCATTTTATAAGGCTAGTATTCACCTGGATATTAGGAAAGTAATAAAAGGAAAGACTTCAAATTTAAATGCAATCCCCTAGATTAAATAATAGCAAAGCAACTCTAGCAATGTATGAAAAAAGTACATCATGACCAAGAAGAGTTTATCTCAGGAGTGTAAAGATGGTTTAACACTAGAAAATCTAGTACTAATATGTTCTGCAATAATAAATAAGTAAAGAGAAACTCTATAGTAATCTTGATAGTGTCAGAAAAATGTTAAGAAAAATCCAAAACACATCTATAATTAAAAAAAAAATACAATAACTTAAGAATTAAAGGGCTTCCCTGGTGGCGCAGTGGTTAAGAATCCACCTGCCAATGCAGGGGACAGGGCTTCGAGCCCTGGTCCGGCAAGATCCCACATGCTGCGGAACAACTAAGCCCATGCGCCACAACTACTGAGCCTGTGCTCTAGAGCCCATGAGACACAACTACTGAGCCCGCGTGCCACAACTATTGAAGCCCGTGCACCTAGAGCCCGTGCTCCACAACAAGAGAAGCCACTGCAATGAGAAGCCCTCGCACTGCAACGAAGAGTAACCCCAGCTCACTGCAGCTAGAGAAAGCCCACGTGCAGCAACAAAGACCCAACGCAGCCAAAAATAAATTAAAATAAATAAATTAAAAAATAATAAAATAAAAAAAAGAATTAAAGAGAACTTTCTTAATGTGGTGAAAGGCATCCACCAAAAACCTCCGACAAGCATAGCACTCGATGATGAAATCTTAGAGGCATTCTCTTCAAATTCAGAATTTTTGCTATCTTTGCAGCTAAAGTTCCAGTCAATACAAGAAAAAGAAATACAAGGCATATGGATTGGAAGGGATCACCAAAATTGTGATTATTCTTAGATGATATAACAGAGGATCCAAGGAAACCTGCAGACACAGTGTTAGAATATGACTGAATAATATAAGATCAATATAGAGACTCGAAAGCCACCCCAAATACTAGAAAAAAATCAGAGAATATAGTTTGATAAAAACATACCACTTATAACAATGTCAATTTTGAGGAACAATAGTAAGAGGTAGTATTTTCCCACCAGATATCAACACTATTAGGACAGTGTGGTTTTGGCACAGGGATAGAACAAACAGGACTACGGAACAAAATAGATTGCCTAGAAGAAGACACAGGTTTTATGAAAGCTTGGTATGACTGAGGTTGTGGTACAAGTCCATGGAGAAACAACTATCCAATACACAGTGTCAGGAAACTTGGTGCACCATATGGAAAAAGTAAAAAATATATCCTTTCCTTACAACATAAGTAAAATAAATTCCTAATGGACTAAAGACCTATGTGTGAGAAGCTAAACTATGAAACAAAACGAAACATGGTGTTGTATCCTTGCATACTGGTAGAGGAAAAGACTTTTAAAAGAAATAAAAACTATAAACCACAGAGAAAAGTATTGCCTTTTTTTTTTTTTTTTTTTTTCGGTTGCACCACATGGCTTTCTGGGTCTTAGTTTCCCGACCAGGGACTGAACCTGGGCCTTCGGCAGTGAAAGTGCAGAGTCCTAACCACTGGACAGTCAGGTAACTCCCAGAAAGTATTGCTTAATTAAAATGAATATTCTGGACTACAAAAGACACTGAAAACAAAGTAAAGAAGACAAACCAGAGTCTGAAAGAAGATATTTATAACTCACATGCTCTACCAGGGATTAGTAGTCCGAATAATTAAAGAACCCTCATAAATCAATAAGAATATAGAAAATGGGCAATAGCGGATATGCAAAAATGGATATAAATATGCAACGCATGGCAGAAGAAACCCCAGCAGCCAATAAATATAAAAATGCTCAATCTCACTAGTAATTATGGAAATAAAAATGGAAACAATGATGTACTATTTTATACCCACCAGATAGGCAAAAGTCAGTAAATCCAATAACCTCAATTACTGGCGAAGTCATGGGAAAATGGGGTCTGTTGTTCACTGCTGGTGAAAGTGAAAACTTGCACAATCATTTTAGGACACCTGGTGAAATGTCAGATGTGCATCCTGTAAGCTCGCTATTTCCTGTAAATTATCCATCACAGATAAAAATCTCATGTGTGGTCACCGGCCCCATGGTGCTCACTGTGGCACTATTTCTCATTGATCTGTTCTCAGTGGTTCATTCATATAATGGAATTGCCAACAACAGTTATAATGAATGAAGTAGAACCACATCTACCAACATGGATGAATCTCCAAAAGGTAAAGTTGAGTGAACACAGAAAGTTACAAAAGGATACATGCAGTACGATCCCATGTATGTAAAGTTTTATAACACAAAATAGTAATATATATTGTTTATGCGTGTACCAAATACAGCACAAGCACCAGAACTTGCATGGCAGCTATACTCTCCAACTGCAGGGGTCGGTTAGCTCTGGGAAAGAAGAAGGAGGGAGGAGAGAAGATGGGGTTTTACATTTTACTTCTTTAAAAACATATGAAGCCTGAAGCTATTATAGAAATATTACCTTTCTTTTTAAAATTTGAGGGCTACCAGAGGTCAGCCTAACTATATTTTGATAAGCTTTGCGGGGGGGGAATAAAAAAAATAAAATTTGACAACTTACATAGCACTTGCTGTGTGCCAGGCACTGATCTAAACCTTCTCCAAACAGAGTAACTCATTTAATCTTCTTTATGAGGTTGCTATTGTAATTATCCCCATTTTACAGATGAGGAACACTGAGGCAAAGAGAAGTAACCTGTATGACTCACCCAGCTAATGATCTTAACCACTGTGCCACTCTGCCTCTTAGGTGTTAAACGGATGCGAGTATCTGTTTAATTTCGGTAATGTCTACTATGTTATTATATTGTTAGGTTTTCTGTACTTTTTCCAACCAAAAAAATTAAAGAATAAATCATTTTTTTTAAATGTTAAAATAATACTATCTAAATAGTATTGCTTCCACAGAGCACCCAGATCTGACCTAGGAGTTTAAACCTGGATGTAGTTATAGAAATTTGCAAGTTTTCCTCGGCTTTTGATAAAAAAGTGGGTGTTGAAATTCTATAATACAGACCCAAAGAGTAAAGGCCACAGAAGGAAGCAGATTTTCTTGAAGAACACAAGTATAAAAGTACAATTATCATGGTCCCAGAAAAAAATTAATTGGCCTTTTATGGATATGAAAAGTGCAACTTTCACAGAATTTCCAATGAATGTTTTCCAAGTATCAGAAAGACTTTGACTATAAATCAAAATGTATATATACCCATCCCACTAGGAGATTTATACATCGTGCATGGTCTTCAATCATACTGATTAGCAGACTTAGGCCCAGAGATTATGGACATTAGTGAGAAACCATCTGAGTTAATCGGAAATTTATTTTCTTCTATACTAAATTATTAGTGTCTTACATAATAATAACCAGTAATTATTATGGATGAATGAATATATCTTTAGAAAACTTTTCAGTATGAAATGCTGGTTTTTATATAAATTACATGTAGATTTAAAAATACCCACCCATATATAGTGTTATGAATTTTATTGTTCATAATTTCTTTTATTTTCTATTATTATATGAAAATTATTCTACTTGAAAAGAGACAACCTGTCCGGTCCCTGAACTGGGGGAGAAAGACATTGGGAGGTGTTGATAGGACAAACTTCTTTTCTCCTCTGGTAAGCAAACCTCAGGATCGTCAACAATTTCCAGAGGAAACTTTCAGGGTAACTGGGAGCCGTGCTGCTTCCTTATACTTTTATGCCCTAAGTCACGCAAATGACAAAAAATAAAAATCATCCTTTGATGACAAATGTTGTAAACAAATTCCAGTAGATCGATATCTGTGGATTCCATTTCATTAGACAGACTCCCCACTTTTTCAAATTCATGTTTTAGAAGCAGTAACTGTGGGATGCTTGGACCCCAAAGAGCCTTTGGTGCTACCTCTTCCTGCATCCTTCCCATCCTCACTCTCATTCCCGGACTCCACATCCTGGTCTCCTCTGGAGGCCCAGCCTTCCGCCGGGGCTCTTGGCTCCAGTAATTCTACTCTCTGTCCATCTGTGACTCTCATGGGACTCATCCGTTCCCCAGCGCCTCAGTGAAATATTTGGGGGATAAAACCCATCTGTCTGCAAGCAGCTGGCCTTTGCCACCCTCAGGCCTGGGTGGGGGGCAGCACCCACGCAGGTAATGGAGCCGGAAAGCCGAGAGGGCCTTGGTCGAAGGGTGATACTCTGAGCATAGGTAGCCACTGACGAATATTCCAGAACACTCACATCTCACTCTTTGCTCTTCTGCTCCCAGGTCTGTGGAGGAGAGTGGTGAGAAAGAGGGCGTGGGCCATTAGGGGAATTCACATCTCACCCGCCTTCATTTCAAAGCTCTTAAACAAGAGACTTGCTCCGTCACATGAGAAACATAAAGGAACTAACCCATCCGGTGCCAGCTCTCATAGGAATGATCAGCTTCCCTCAGTGCCTGCGATCTGACTGCTTTTAGTTGAAGCATAGTTGATTTGCAGTGCTGCGTTAATTTCTGCTGTACAGCAAAGGGATTCGGTTACACACTTCTATATCTGATGGAAGGGCAGGGCTTATGTGTTTAAGTCCTGATGGAACGAGGATTGAATTACGTGCTGGATGAGTAGGTGGCAGAGGGGCCCTGTCTCGGGGGCTACACTTTGGAGCACCCCCTCACCCCAACATCAGCATGTGCACCCCAAGTGCTGAGGGGGTGGGAATCAAGGCTCGGGTACCTGCGGGGCGCGTTGAGGGAGCTTGTGTTTGCAGTCGGGCATCACTCACGAGTGAAATGAGAAAAGAGCCGGCGGGAGAGTCAGGAGGAAGGGGCACTGCTGCAGGTAGGGGGTGAGGGGGATCCCCCTTTGCTTCATGATCCAGTAGAGGACTCTGAGAATTTCAAAAACGCTAAAAGCAGAAGTGCCTTTCTACGTTGTTACGAAGGTGTACTGGTCAAAGCACGAGAGGCTAGAACATATTCTATCTAATAGCTTGTCGGCTTGATCTACAGCTTTAAAGATATTCAGACACACAGTATGGGAGCCTCTGTGATCGTGCCCCAGGCAGGCTCTGTGACACAGAAGGATGAGGAAAGTTTCCTGAACATCAGCCTCAGCGCTAGGAATAGCATCTTCCAGCGACAGGTGATTTACGTTTATGTTTTGAGCAGTCCTCACGCACCCGGGTACTTGCGTGTCCTCTACCTCTGCAGAGATTCGCTCACTTTATCTTTGGTTGGATGTTGGCAGCAAAGCCGAGTCACGCTGAGCTGCTTTTAGTGTCTCCACGGTGTTTACACGGATGAACTGCTTCGGTGACTATCTAAGCTTCACATTTCTACCATGATGATTATGTGCTAATTATTCTGTTGTTTGTTCACCACTGGGTTCTTCTGAGCCTTTCAACAGGCTTTCCCAGGCTGTAATACATGTTCCCCTCCGCCACAACGGGCCACAGCTGCCCTGTGGACCCTCCCAGACAAATCTAGCCGGACTCCAGCCTGGAGCGGGCAGTGATGGAGCGAGAGGTGGGTGAGGCCCTTCCAAGGCCTGTCCCTGGCCGCCTGCCTGCTCCCCTCTCCCTGTGTCTTTCCTGCCGCTCCTCCTGTGTCCTTGGGCCCAGGCCAGAGGGTGTGGCTCTTCTGGAAGCCTCTTCTGTGTCTCCTGTCTTCAGCCCTCTCCACACCCTGCCCCTCTGGGGAGACCTGGAATGTCCTTCTCTCAGCCCTGGCCAGAGGATTAAAGGGGGTCCCAAGAGACATGGCATTCTCTAAGGCCCGGATGGGCGCTCAGGATCACAGTCGTGTGTTCAAGGGTGTGAGCCACAGAGAAGAGAGAATGGGGTTGAGATGGACCTGCCGGTCAAGTGTGCCAACCTAGGTCACTTGGTGGCCCTTGTCCTGGTTGGAAGGGGGCTTTACAAAGCTTTTGTAAGGTTTATCTAATCTCTGACAGAGGTATCCTTGTACGCCTGTTCTTGCTTTATAAGCAAGTGGAAAGAGAGAGTTGCTGCCAGTGGAATTCTAGGTGCAAGAGGGTAGCAAGATGAAGCCACAGTCCCTCCCCCCAAAGGCCCCACCTCCAGCCCGCAGTGGCTGGCTCTGGGCACTGGTTCCCGTGACATGAATTTCCAGGGCTGGGCTTGACAATCTGAGCTTTCCAGTCTGCCCTCACAAGACCCCAAGAGACTTTATCGTACCTTTACCTTCTGTTTCCTCTGGTACTTGCTGAAGAGGCATTTAAGAGACATGACACATGGCTGCTTCCTCTTCCTCCCCATTTCCCTTTGAAGTTTCAGTGCTGCCTTTTCAAAGTAGCTTCTGTTCTCCGCCACACGATCACAATAAAGAACAGATGGCCTGAGGGTGGCAAAAGCAGCTCTGGGAGTGGTGGGCGGGAAGGGACCGTGATGACAAAGCTCATCAAAGCGGTCCTGCCCAGATCCATGTCCCCAGGTCTTCCCATCACTGCCAGCAAAGTACAAGCCCTGCTTCCAGACTTACCATCAATAACCTTTCTCCCTGCTTTCAGAGGTGAGTCCCCCCCACCCCACCCCTAAATGCCTCAAGATCAAAATTGTTGGTATTCCTACTGAAAGCCCTGGGAAAGAAGTGATAAGCCCATAATATCTCTACTTGCTTTAAAGGCTAAAGAATTTATCAAGCAATCCTCTTGGGCTGCCCCATCACAACAGGCACTGGACAAGTGGAGTCCCTCCCTCCCCTAGGCTGGAAGTAACCTGGAGACACAAGACCCAACCCAAATTACTATCACATCCGGGCATCTATGCATTCTCCCGGCTTTATCTTCTATAATAGCAGTTCAACTGATACATAAACATTATGCTTTAAAACAAGCATAACAGAAGGCAGAATCATAGACTCTGTACCCTTTCCATGGGACAAGTACTTCAACCTACACAGTGTGTTTGTGCCGTTTAAAACAACTGAGAGCAAAAGGAGACTGAATCGTTATTTTGATCCCACAATGAAAACTTTAGGAAGGGAGAAACGTTGGTGAAACTTGGGGCTGTTTCAGATTTAGAGCAGCGGCACTGCATTCACTTAAGCAGAATTAGCATGAAAGACAGATTTCGGTCCTTCTAGAAATACTTATTGAGTACCTGGGTGTAATACAGGTGAGCTGTAGAACGGTAAGCTCAGAGATCTGAGTTTCTACTGATGTACAAAAGTTTCCTAACAGTCTTTTTTTTGGCTGTGTTGGGCCTTCGTTGCTGCGCGCGGGCTTTCTCTACTTGCGGTGAGTGGGGGTTACTCTTCGTTGCGGTGCACCGGCTTCTCATTGTGGTGCTTCTCTTTGTTGCGGAACATGGGCTCTGGGTGTGCGGGCTTCAGTAGTTGTGGCACGTGGGCTCAGCAGTTGTGGCTCACAGGCTCTAGAGCGTAGGCTCAGTAGTTATGGCGCACGGGCTTAGTTGCTCTACGGCATGTGGGATCTTCCCGGACCAGGGCTTGAACCCAGGTCCCCTGTATTGGCAGGCAGATTTTTAAACACTGTGCCACTAGGGAAGCCCTGTACTGATGTACAGTAGACAATAAGCTCATAGATGAGACAGTGGAGAATGTGTCAAATAACAGGGAGTAAAATAAAACAGAGTGTGGGGGGCAGAGAGAAGTGGGGCGGGAGTGGGGCATTGCTATTTTATTCCCAGTAGTTGGATGTCCTGCTGATAAGATATTTGAAAGAAGGGTGGGAGCAAGGCTTGCAGATATCTGGGCGAAGAACAATCCAGACAGAGAGAGGAGCAAGTTTTCTTAGGGCAGGAGTGTGCCTGGTGCGTCCCAGGAACAGTAAAGGACTAGTGTGTTTGGAGGACAGTGTGAGAGGTAGTGAATGGATGAGATGAGATTAGGAAGGAAGCAAGTGGTCAGATGGTGTAGACCCTTAACTCTCGATAGCTAGGAAAACAACAGAGGGTTATGAGCGGAGGTGAGACAAGGTAAAGGTGTGATTTATTTACCAGGGCTGCTTTGTTAAGAACTGACTAAATAGGACAAGGGTTAACATCAGGAGACCACAGGAATTATGGTGGTTTGGACCTGGGCAGAGTATTAGAGGTGGTAAAAAGTGGTCAGATTTCTGGATATAGTACGAAAGGAGAGTGACAGATTGGATGTGAAATGAGATTAAAAAAAAAAAAAAGAGTCAAGGAAAATGACAGGGTTTTGGTGTGAGCAGCTGGCAGGGGAGGGCTGCAATGGACTGCTGTTGGCGAAGTAGGTTTTGTTGGGGGAATTAGAAGTTCATTTTTAGACCTGTTAAGGGTGAGATGTCAAGCAGGTGATGTGAAATATGTATCTGGGGACTTCAGGGGAGAGGTCTGGGCCAGAGGGGGGTCATTATCATTGTTATGCACTGAATGTTTGTGTCCCCCCCAAATTCATATGTTGAAGCCCCAAACCTTAATGTGACAGTTTTTGGAGGTGGGGCCTTTGGGAGGTGATTAGGTCTGGATAAGGGCATGAGGGTGGGGCTCTCATGAAGGGATTAGTGCCCTTATAAAATAATACACCAGAGAGCTTACCTTCTTTCTCTCTCCATGCATAGGCACCAAGGAAAGGCCATGGATGGGCACACTGAGAAGGTGGCCATCTGCAAGCCGGGAAGAGAGGCCTCACCAGAACCTGACCATGCTGGCCCCTGATCTTGGACTTCCAAGCCTCCAAACTGTGAGGAAATACATTTCCATTGTTTAAGCCACTAAGTTTATGGTATTTTGTCATGACAGCCTGAGCTGACCAAGACAATCATATAGGTGACATTTGGCAGCAGGAGGCTTGATCAGACCACTGAGGGCACTAGCATAGCTGAGAACAGAAGTGGTCTGGGGGCTGAGGCCAGTGTTTAAGGGTGAGAAATTGAAAAGGAGTCAACAAAGAAGATCTAAGAGGAGCGGGTGGTGAGGTCAGAAGATGGCTGAGAGTGAGAGGCGTCCAGGAAGCCAGGAGAAGTTCATGCCTTAAGGACAGGAAGTCCTAGCATGTCGAGTGCTCAGAAGTCAGATGAAAAGAGGGCTGATTTACATGGGGCGGTCACTGGTGACCTTGACTACAGCTGTTTGTATGGAGTGGTGGGACTAAAGTTCTGAATGGACGGGTTCAAGAGAAACCACAGGAGGGGAATTGGAGACAGTGCTTATAGAGAACTTTCTAGTCATTCTGTCACATAGCTGGAAGGGGATTTTGTAAAATATGGAGAACTTAAGCTAAAGCATTGGGTAATCCAGTCTCAAAATAGTCCCAAAGGATTGCAGACGACTGGCAAAGCAAGTCATATGAGACACTGCTCAAATGCCATCAGTAATACGAGAAATATTTTTAGAAGATTCGGATTTCTTTTTTTTTTTTTTGACCAAACATTTTTGTGGTATTGTTACAACCTTAATGGAAAATTATAACAAATGTAAAAAATTGCAAGGGACCTTTCTTTTAGAATTCTGCAGACACAAACAACTTTTAGTCACAGTGGTATCTGGCAATCCAGCTAGAGCTTGTTTCTACACAGATATACTAATCTATCCTGGGCGATGACTTCTCTTGTTTATAAGGCATGTTCTGTGCATGAGTTGGATGTTACCTCCATGATCTCTGTGGTATGCTTGGCCAGAAGCAAAAGCATCAATTTCCATTAGAAACTTCCTACTGGTATGTCTAGTCTCCAATTCTAAAGAGAAACTAAAAATATTCAATGTTCACAGCTAGACACACGGAAACATCCTAGTGTCTGTTTAGATGTGAGATGTGATGCAAATGGAAAAATAATCACATTGGAGTTTTAATTTTCCATTGTTTTCTTTCTCTCTGCCCAAATAGGGTTGCCTAAGATTACTGAGTGATGCTTGCAAATATAATGGAAAAGGTTGTCCCAATTTAAGAAAATCACATATGTGCATATGCACATATACATGCATACACACAATTTCTCATAATAAGTAATCAAGGAGTAATTATTAATATTATGAAAGAATTCACCAAGCATAACTTTTAAGTAGTTATTAGTACTCAAATGTGCTTAAAATCACAATTATAAATTATTTGACCAAGGGTCTTGGGAATGTTAGTGAAATAAAGGGGATAAACCAATCAATTTAAAGCTAAAAGGTAAAGATTCAGTAACAATTCAAAACAAAACAAAACAAAATGGTCTTAAGAATCTCAAAAACATATGCTCCTTGCATTCCAAAATACCTGTCATTTGTTCTATTCCATCTCCTTGAGAGTTAGGCTGACCTCTTTGTATCCCTCTGTGTATTCCGCATTCAGTAAGTACTCAGTAGCATACAGCAGAAAATTTAAAAAATGGGTCCATTTAAATAGAAAAATATTGATCAATTTGAGAAGAGTTGCTTTCTCAGGAACAGATTTATTAATTAAAGGGTGGCTCTTTGACTACATTAGATGGGATTTCAGCCTTAACTTGACCTGACACATATATCTTGCTGATATCTTCACTGACCCCAGTTCTACTGGTATTTTTTTTTCAATAGAGGGTCCCTCTCTTAAATAGTAAATTAAAAAAAAAAGAGCTTCGCAGTGAGTCTTGTACATGCCAGAAGGCATTTAGAACGCCTCATTCACAAAGAGGAAAAGAAAACACACTCAAAGGACTTTGAGAAACAGATATTTTCAGTACTTTGGGGGAAAAAAATTACAATTTGTCAATAAAGAATGGAAGGAAGAGAAATGTGGCTTTTATGCTGAGAAACAAAATTCGGGGTTATCCAGTTTCTAATTCCTGTGCCAACCTGCTGTTCTAGGTGACCTCGGTCCAATCATTTAATTCTCTAACTTGCTCATCTGAAAATTCTATAAACTTGCAATTCTTCAAATACTATCCAATTACTTTTGGCTCTTTGATTTTCACTTAATTTAAGGGATGAAGCGTAAGTGATGGAGAACATCTCCAAACTTTAAAATCAAAGTCCCCTTTTCAACGTGGAGGAATATGTAAAGAAAATTGTAAACTGTTACTGTTAATAAAGACCCAAGGACACTGCCGATGTGGCTCCAAACTTTGCCATTAAAATGTTGCATGATCTTGAAAGTTATCTAATGTGTTTTTTTGCAAAACAGCTTTATTGAGGGAAAATAACATACAATAAATTGTACGTATTTAAGATGTACAAACTTGGAAAGTTCTGATATACGCATATACCAATGAAACTATCACCACAACGAGGATAATGAATACCTGATGGCTCCCAAATATTCCCTCGTCCCCTTTGTGATCCTCGTCATCCCCTGAGCAACCACTGATCTGCTTTCTGTCACTATGGAAATCATTCTGGGATCGGACCCACTGTATATAGGTGTAACGTGCAAGAAAAGAAATTTGCCCCCCTGTTGACTCCAACTTTGGGGAATCAAATAAAATAGTGTACGTAAAAGTGTTTTCAAATATAAACAACTACATTATCTACGCCAGTTCGTTAATTCATTCAACACGTACTTACTGAGCATCTAACTATACGTAGGCGCCATATTAGGAGCTTGTAAAAGAGCAGCAAACGAAACAAGACATTTGCTCTCTTGGATCCTTTATGCGAGTTGGGGAGAGTCAGGGATGTGCTACTACACACACGAGCATATACCATGTCAGGCGGTAATTACAAACGGTCCCCAAATTAAAATGGTTTGACTTACGATGTTCTGACTTTATGGTGGTGTGAAAGTAATATGCATTCAGTAGAAACCATACGTCAGATTTTGAATTCTGACCTTTTCCTGGGCTACTGATATGCGGTAGATAGTCCCTCGTGATGCTGTACAGATGCAGAGCTGCAGCTGCCTGTCTGCCATGTGATCACCAGGGTGAACGACCAAGACACTTACAACCGTTCAGTACCAGACACCCATTCTGTTTTTCACTTTCAGTACAGTATCCAATAAATTACATGAGTTATTCAACACTGTATTATAAAACAGGCTTGGTGTTAGATGATTTTGCCCACCTGTAGGCTAATGTAAGTGTTTTGAGTACGTGTAACGTAAGCTAGGCTAAGCTACAGTGTTTGGTAGGCTAGGTGTATTAAACCCATTCTCAACTTATGGTATTCTGCAGTTATTATGGGTTTCTCAGGACATAAGCCCATCATAAACCAGGGAAGATCTGTAGTTCACTAAAGGAAAATAAAGCAGGTAAGGGTAAACCTAAGAGCAAAGGAAATGGTATTTCAGAAACTGTGGCCAAGAACACACTTCAGATAGGATGACATGTAAATAAAGATTGAATGAAGAAGCCACCCTTGTCACAGATGTCTAGTCGAAGAACATCTCAGAAAATATAAAGCCTTGGGTAGCAATAAGCTAGGCTGTTAAAGGAACTACCAAAACCTTAGTCACTGGGGGCAGACACCAAAAACAACAGGAACTATGAACCTGCAGCCTGTGAAAAGGAGACCCCAAACAGAGTAAGTTAAGCAAAGTAAGACAGAGAAACACACAGTAGATGAAGGAGCAAGGTAAAAACCCACTGGACCAAACAAATGAAGAGGAAATAGGCAGTCTACCTGAAAAAGAATTCAGAGTAATGATAGTAAAGATGATCCAAAATCCTAGAAGTAGAAATGGAGAAAATATAAGAACCGTTAAACAAGGATGAAGAAAAACTAAAGAACAAACAAACAATGATGAACAACACAATAAATGAAAAGAAAAATTCTCTAGAAGTAATCAATAGCAGAATAACTGAGGCAGAAGAACGGAGAAGTGACCTGAAAGATAAAATAGTGGAAATAACCACTGCAGAACAGAATAAAGAAAAAAGAATGAAAAGAATTGAGCACAGTCTCAGAGACCTCTGGGACAACATTAAACTCACCAACATTCGATTTATATGGGTCCCAGAAGAAGAAGAGAAATAAAAAGGGACTGAGAAAATATTTGAAGAGATTATAGTTGAAAACTTCCCTAATACGGGAAAGGAAATACATAATCAAATCCAGGAAGCGCAGAGAGTCCCATACAGGATAAATCTAAGGAGAAACATACCAAGACACGTATTAATCAAACTATCAAAAATTAAACACAAAGAAAAAATATTAAAAGCAGCAAGGGAAAAACAACAAATAACATACAAGGGGATCCCCATAAGGTTAACAGCTGATCTTTCAGCAGAAACTCTGCAAGCCAGAAGGGAGTGGCATGACATATTTAAAGTGATGAAAGGGGAAAATCTACAACCAACATTACTCTACCCAGCAAGGATCTCATTCAGATTCGACAGAGATATTAAAAAACTTACAGACAAGCAAAAGCTAAGAGAATTCAGCACCACAAAACCAGATTTACAACAAACGCTACATGAAATTCTCTAGGCAGGAAACACAAGAGAGGGGAAAGATCTACAATAACAAACCCAAAACAATTAAGAAAATGGTAATAGGAACATACATCGATAATTACCTTAAATGTAAATGGATTAAATGCTCCCACCAAAAGACACAGACTGGCTGAATGGATATAAAAACAAGACCCGTATATATGCTATCTACAAGAGACCCACTTCAGACCTAGGGACACATACAGACTGAAAGTGAGGAGATGGAAAAAGATATTCCATGCAAATGGAAATCAAAAGAAAGCTGGAGTAGCAATTCTCATATCAGACAAAATAGCCTTTAAAATAAAGAGCATTACAAGAGACAAAGAAGGACACTACATAATGATCAAGGGATCAATCCAAGAAGAAGATATAACAACTGTAAATATTTATGGACCCAACATAGGAGCACCTCAATACATAAGGCAAATGCTAACAGCCATAAAAGGGGAAATCGACAGTAACACAATCATAGTAGGGGACTTTAACAACCCACTTTCACCAATGGACAGATCATCCAAAATGAAAATAAATAAGGAAACACAAGCTTTAAATGATACATTAAACGAGATGGAGTTAATTGATATTTATAGGACATTCCATCCAAAAACAACAGAATACACTTTCTTCTCAAGTGCTCATGGAACATTCTCCAGGATAGATCACATGTTGGGTCACAAATCAAGCCTTGGTAAATCTAAGAAAACTGAGATCATATCGAGTATCCTTTTTGACCACAACACTATGAGACTAGATATCAATTACAGGAAAAAATCTGTAAAAAATACAAACACATGGAAGCTAAACAATACACTACTTAATAACCAAGAGATCACTGAAGAAATCAAAGAGGAAATAAAAAACACCTAGAAAAAAATGACAATGAAAACATGATGACCCAAAAACCTATGGGATGCAGCAAAAGCAGTTTTAAGAGGGAAGATTATAGCAATACAATCCTACCTCAAGAAACAAGAAACATCTCAAATAAACAATGTAACCTTACACCTAAAGCAATTAGAGAAAGAAAAACCAAAAAACCCCCAAAGTTAGCGGAAGGAAAGAAATCATAAAGATCAGATCAGAAATAAATGAAAAAGAAATGAAGGAAACTATAACAAAGATTAATAAAAGCAAAAGCTGGTCCTTTGAGAAGATAAACAAAATTGATAAACCATTAGCCAGACTCACCAAGAAAAAAAGGGAGAAGACTCAAATCAATAGAATTAGAAATGAAAAAGGAGAAGTAACAACTGACACTGCAGAAATACAAAGGATCATGAGAGATTACTACAAGCAACTATGTGCCAATAAAATGGACAACCTGGAAGAAATGGACAAATTCATAGAAAAGCACAACCTTGTGAGACTGAACCAGGAAGAAATAGAAAATACAAACAGACACATCACAAGCACTGAAATTGAGACTGTGATAAAAAATCTTCCAACAAACAAAAGCTTAGGACCAGATGGCTTTGCAGGCCAATTCTATCAAACATTTAGAGAAGAGCTAACACCTATCCTTCTCAAACTCTTCCAAGATATAGCAGAGGGAGGAACACTCTCAAACTAATTCTATGAGACCAGCATCACCCTGATACCAAAACCAGACAAAGATGTCACAAAGAAAGAAAACTACAGGCCAATATCACTGATGAATATAGATACAAAAATCCTCAACAAAATACTAGCAAACAGAATGCAACAGCACATTAAAAGGATCATACACCATGATCAAGTGGGGTTTATCCCAGGAATGCAAGGATTCTTCAATATACGCAAATCAATGAATGTGATACACCATATTAACAAATTGAAGGAGAAAAACCATATGATCAACTCAATAGATGCAGAAAAAGCTTTTGACAAAATTCAACACCGATTTATGATAAAAACCCTCCTGAAAGTAGGCATAGAGGGAACTTACCTCAACATAATAAAGGCCATATATGACAAACCCACAGCCAACATCGTTCTCAATGGTGAAAAACTGAAAGCATTTCCACTAAGATCAGGAACAAGACAAGGTTGCCTACTCTCACCACTATTACTCACCATAGTTTTGGAAGTTGCAGCCACAGCAATCAGAGAAGAAAAAGAAATAAAAGGAATCCAAATCGGAAAAGAAGAAGTAAAGCTGTCACTGTTTGCAGATGACATGGTACTACACATAAAGAATCCTAAATACTCTACCAGAAAACTACTGGAGCTAATCAATGAATTTGGTAAAGTAGCAGCATACAAAATTAATGCACAGAAATCTCTTGCATTCCTATATACTAATGATGGAAAATCTGAAAGAGAAATTAAGGATACACTTCCATTTACCACTGCAACAAAAAGAAAAAGATATCTAGGAATAAACCTACCTAACGAGACAAAAGATGTGTAGGCAGAAAAGTATAAGACACTGATGAAAGAAATTAAAGATGATAGAAACAGATGGAGAGATATATCATGTTCTTGGATTGGAAGAATCAACATTGTGAAAATGACTATACTACCCAAAGCAATGTACAGATTCAACGCAATCCCTATCAAACTGCCAGTGGCATTTTTCACAGAATTAGAACAAAAAAATTCACAATTTGTATGGAAACACAAATGACTCCGAATAGCCAAAGCAATCTTGACAAAGAAAAACAGAGCTGGAGGAATCAGACTCCCTGACTTCAGACTATACTACAAAGCTACAGTAATCAAGACAGTATGGTACTGGCACAAAAACAGAAATACAGATCACTGGAACAGGATAGAAAGCCCAGAGATAAGCCCACGCTCATATGGCCACCTTATTTTTGATAAAGGAGGCAAGAATATACAATGGAGAAAAGACAGCCTCTTCAATAAGTGGTGCTGGGAAAACTGGACAGCTACATGTAAAAGAATTAAATTAGAACACTCCCTAACACCATACACACAAATAAACTCAAAGTGGATTAAAGACATAAATGTAAGGTCAGACACCATAAAACTCTCAGAGGAAAACATAGGCAGAACACTCTATGACATAAATCACAGCGAGATCCTTTTTGACCCACCTCCTAGAGAAATGGAAATAAAAACCAAAATAAACAAATGGGACTTAATGAAACTTAAAAGCTTTTGCACAGCAAAGGAGACCATAAACAAGATGAAAAGACAACCCTCAGAATGGGAGAAAATACTTGCAAATGAAGCAACTGACAAAGGAGTAATCTCCAAAATTTACAAGCAGCTCATGCAGCTCAATATCATAAAAACAAACAATCCAATCCAAAAATGGGCAGAAGACCTAAATCGACATTTCTCCAAAGAAGACATACAGATTGCCACAAACACATGAAAGGTTGCTCAACATCACTAGTCATTAGAGAAATGCAAATCAAAACTACAATGAGGTATCACCTCACACTGGTCAGTATGGCCATCATCAAAAAATCTACAAACAATAAATGCTGGAGAGGGTGTGGAGAAAAGGGAACCCTCCTGCACTGTTGGTGGGAATGTAAATTGATACAGCCACTATGGAGAACAGTAAGGAGGTTCCTTAAAAAACTAAAAATAGAACTACCACATGACCCAGCTATCCCACTACTGGGCATATACCCTGAGAAAACCATAATTCAAAAAGTCATGTACCACAATTTTCATTGCAGCTCTATTTACAATAGCCAGGACATGGAAGCAATCCAAGTGCCCATCGACAGACGAACGAATAAAGAAGATGTGGCACATATATACAATGGAATATTAGCCATAAAGAGAAACAAAACTGAGTTATTTGTAGTGAGGTGGATGGACCTAGAGTCTGTCAGACAGAGTGAAGTAAGTCAGAAAAAGAAAAACAAATACCATATGCTAACACATATATAAGGAATCTAAAAAAAAAAAAACAAAAAAAGGGGTTATGAAGAACCTAGGGGCAGGACAGGAATAACGACACAGACGTAGAGACTGGACTTGAGGACATGGGGAGGGGGAAGGGTAAGCTGGGACGAAGTGAGAGAGTGGTATGGACTTATATATACTACGAAACATAAAATAGCTAGTTGGAAGCAGCCGCATAGCACAGCGAGATCAGCTTAGTGCTTTGTGACCACCTAGAGGGGTGGGATAGGGAGGGTGGGAGGCAGACGCAAGAGGGAGGAGATATGGGGATATATGTATACATAGAGCTGATTCACTTTGTTATGAAGCAGAAACTAACACACCATTGTAAAGCAATTATACTCCAATAAAGATGTTTAAAAAAAAAACAAAGAAAGGAACTACCAAGATGTCAGTAGTTGGAGCAGAGGGATGAGAACAGGGTAGCGTAAGATGATGCCAGATGGTGGAGAAACCTGAACTCATCCAGATGGTGGATGGCCAGTACTTTGAACAGATGATGGGTCATGAAGCACATGGAGCAGAGGAGTGATGTGATGTGACTCAGGGGTTGGGATGACTACTCAGGTTGCTCTATGGAGATTGTTGGTGGCAAGAATGAAAGCAGGAGAACCAGTTAGGAGGCTACTGCAACAGGCCCAGCAAGAAGTGATGGTGGACTAGGGGCAGAGGGGGTACAAAGTGGTCAGGTTCCAGGTACATTTTGAAGGTGAGCTGATAGCTCACGATTTATCTGCCCACAGTGTTTTTTTTTTTTTTTTTTTTTTTTTTTGCGGTACACGGGCCTCTCACTGCTGTGGCCTCTCCCGCTGAGGAGCACAGGCTCTGGACACGCAGGCTCAGCGGCCATGGCTCACGGGCCCAGCCGCTCCGCAGCATGTGGGATCTTCCCGGACCGGGGCATGAACCTGCGTCCCCTGCATCGGCAGGCGGACTCTCAACCACTGCGCCACCAGGGAAGCCCTGCCCACAGTGGTTTTAAGAAATATTGATACTTAATAATGTTCCCAACTATGTAGTACTTACTATGGTTCAGGCATCACACTGAGCAATTGACATAAACTCATTTGCTCCTTACAGCAACACTGTGAAGTAGGTTTTACTTCTATTCCCATTTATAGATGAGGAAGTTGAGGCAAAGTGTAGTGATGTAATTTGACCAGCATCACATAGTGGTAGATGATGGAGCTGGGTTGTGAACCCGAGCAATCTGGCTTCAGAGTCTGTGCTTTTAGTATATGCTATCTGACTTCTCAAGGTTAATGTATAAGAGAATTAATAACTATGTTGACCAGGTGAACCTTATTGAATAAAAAAATTGAGAAAAAATATTTTAATGGCCAGTTATTAAAAAATTAAGAGTCTCAAACAAAAATTTCAGAAATATCTTTTTATCTTTTGTTAAGAAAAAGATAAACAGGGACTTCCCTGGTGGTGTAGTGGTTAAGAATCTACCTGCCAATGCAGGGGACACGGGTTCGAGCCCTGGTCCGGGAAGATCTCACATGCTGCCGAGCAACTAAGCCCGCATGACACAACTACTGAAGTCCTAGAGCCCGTGCTCCGCAACAAGAGAAGCCACCACAATGAGAAGCCCGTGCACCGCAATGAAGAGTAGGCCCTGCTCACGATGACTAGAGAAAGCCCGCACTCAGCAACAAAGACCCAACGCAGCCAAAAATAAATAATAAAGATCTAAAGAAAAACAATTAAAAGAAAAAAAAGATAAACCAATTGTCAGTGGAGCCACTTTTCATAGGTCCACTTGGGTAAGGCAGAGCTCCCTGGTCACTCTTCATGACCATGGCCATGTGAATGGTGAGTGCTGTTAAGACTGCACTGAAGGTGACCCTTTGGAAAAGCACTGACTCTAAAACGGGGCTGGACATGAAGAATCAGAGCACTAGGGCCATGGCTGCCTGTCTTTTGGGGAATTCTTTCTGGTACTTTCCTTTTGTTTTTGCCTTGTTGAAAGAGTGCCCTGTATCAAGGGCAGAACATAAACCAATGGTCCCTTTTTTAAATTATCAATAAGAATTTCTGGAAATTTTTATGCTTTTCATAACCATCTCTCTAGTGCCAATCTTTTTCTGAGATCTCCTGGGAAGTGGGTCAAGATTTTGCAGATGAGGAAATTGAAGCCTAACAAGGAGGCAAGATTTGGCCAAGGTCTCTGAGTTGTTCCATAACAGAGCCGGGATCAGAATGTTCCTGATGTTTTCATAGATGGCGGTGAGCTCAGCCCTTGACAGGTGTTTCTGTTATTTCATCAGATAAAACTGTTGTGGAAGAGCTGGGCACACACGTTCTGAAGTCTGTGCACAAAGAGGTGGGTGATCACCATGTTTTCAGAGTCTAAGGCTACATTTTGCTTAATGTTCTCTTTGAGTTTAACTTCAAGACTTCCTGCCAGCGCAGAAAGCTGTACACATTAAGGAAAGCTGGATGGTTCAATAATACACCTGATTATAATTCTAACTTCAGGAAGCAACACATTTCAAATCTTCTCCCAGTACATTTGCTAGAGTCATCCGAAGTACGACAGATGAGGCATAAAATCTTTTATGAGCCAGTAAATAGAAGCTTCTGCTGAACAATGTTTCAAGTAAGATCAAAGTACTCCTTCTCTTCAGTCCTATAAAATGGAGAGCTTTATTTAGCCATTTACTCCAGACTAAAAGAAGGAGAAAAAGTTTGCCAGATCAAAGATGAATCTTCAGGTTTCTTTTATTCACACCTGTCAACAGACAGGAGAAACTAAGCCCTAACACCTCTTTCCTAAGGATCCATTATCAACCTGTGTGTGTGTCTGTATGCGTGCTCGTGCATGTGTGTGTGTTCTCACCACATGCTCTGTGAATATGTGTGTGTGTGAAAATGTATCTTAGAATACTTGGGCTTCAAGATCATGTTAGCATCCGGAGAAACAGAAATAAGATTTACAATTGGGAAATTAACCAAGAGTTCGATAGACGTGTGGTTTTCTTTGATCTTCAAAATACCACCTCCTAGAAAAGGGAACACTCCTACACTGTTGGTAGGAATGTAAGTTAGTACAGCCACTATGGAAAACAGTATTGAGGTTCCTCAGGAAACTAAAATTAGAATTGCCATATGATCCAGCAATCCCACTCCTGGGCATATATCCAGACAAAACCATAATTCAAAAAGATACGTACACTGCTATGTTCATAGCAGCACTATTCACAATAGCCAAGACGTGGAAACAACCTAAATGCCCAGCAACAGATGAATGGATAAAGAAGATGTGGTACATATATACAATGGAATATTACTCAGCCATAAAAAAGAATGAAATAATGCCATGTGCAGCAACATGGATGGACCTACAAACTATCATACTAAGTGAAGTTAAGTCAGAAAGAGAAAGACAAATACCATATGATATCACTTATGGAACCTAAAATATGACACAAATGAACCTATCTATGAAACAGAAACAGAATGGACATAGAGAAGAGACTGGGGCTTGTCAAGAGGGAGTGGGGAGGGAGAGGGATGGAGTGGGAGTTTGGGATTAACAGATGAAAATTGGTATATATAGAATGAATAAGCAGCAAGGTCCTACTGTACAGCACAGGGAACTATATTCAATATCCTCTGATAAACCATAATGGAAAAGAATATGAAAAATAAGGTATATATATGTAGAACTGAGTCACTTTGCTGTACAGCATTAACACAACATTGTAAATCAACTATATTTCAATTAAAAATTAAATTAAATTTTAAAAATCACCTTTATCTCATCCACACAGGATAAGATTTAAAAATTATATTTCTATGCTCATAGCTTTACTGAGAAAACATTAAATTCGAATGTTAATTGATGCTCTTTATTCTTCCAGGTAACACAACTAGTTGAAGTATGGGCTCCTGAGATACCCAGCTTCACAAGGACTGTTTAGCACTGACAAAGGAGAAGGGAAGACATGAGAGTTTTCTATATTTTTTGGGAGGGAGAAATATTTTTTTAATACATTTCTTTCTTTCTTTCCTTCCTTCCTTCCTTCCTTCCTTCCTTCCTTCCTTCCTTCCTCCCTCCCTCCCTCCCTCCCTTCCTTCCTTCCGGCTGTGTTGGGTCTTCGTTGCTACACGCGGGCTTTCTCTAGTTGTGGCGAGCGGGGGCTACTCTTTGTTGCGGTGAGTGGGCTTCCCATTGCGGTGGTTTCTCTTGTTGCGGAGCACGGGCTTTAGGCACACGGGCTTCAGTAGCTGTGGCACGTGGGCTCAGTAGTTGTGGCACACGGGCTTAGTTGCTCCGTGGCATGTGGGATCTTCCCGGACCAGGGGTTGAACCCATGTCCCCTGCATTGGCAGGCGGATTCTTAACCACTGTGCCACCAGGGAAGTCCTGAAAGCTTTCCATTTTGCAGTAAGTTTTTGCCCATAGTTTGAAAGCTTTCTGTTTTTCCCATAATTTAGAGATGATTCATATTTCATTCCATAAGAAGTCAAAATATTTCACCTTCAAAACGCTGCAAGCATTCTCTTTAGAAAATTAACTTATTTCAATATTCATCATGCCCAGGAGGGCATAGTGGAGTTATAAGAACAAAGGCTTACGCATCAGAGAGCCCAGGGTTCAAATCCTGGCTTTGCCACTTCCTGCTATGACCTTCCGTATATGTCATTCACCCCCATTTAGGCTCTGCTTCATCAATGAAAAGGGGATAAAACGACCTTCTCTCAAAATTATGATAAGAATTAGTGACGTTAGTAGGTTTCCAGACATACAGCAGATACTCGGTAAGTGATTTTAGTATGAATTAAAATAGCATTGTTGGTTTAGATGCTGTCCTACCTTTTCATCATAAAGACACTTCAAATATTTGGTTTTCTGTCCTCTTAGGTAATAAGAAGCTTTCAGAATGCGTTTACTCTGATCACGCTCTCTGGTCTGACCTTGTTTCTCTCTGGTATTTTTCTTTTATTCTGCTTTTAACTCCCTTAAAGAATTCATTGGGATTGACACTTATTTTCAGTTTTCTGGAAAACACGACTACCAATTTATTTTTCTCACCATCACTTCACATACTCTGCTTCTTCCTCCTAGGTTTATTATACTTCTTAGTGAACTTTTTTTCATTTTTTTATTTTGAAATAATTACAGATTCACAGAAAGTTGGAAAGAAATATACAGGGAGGTCCCACGCACCCTTCCCCTGCTTCCACCAATGACGACCTCTTGTATAATAACAAAACCAGGCCGTTGGCATTGGAACCACCCACAGAGCTTACTCAGATTTAAATGTGTGTGTAATTCTATGAAATTTACCTGTGTGACTACTACCCCAATCACAATACATAATTGTATCATCGTAACAAGTCCCCCTCATGCTACCCCTGTGTAGAAACCCCTTAACCCCTGGCAACTACTAATTTGTTCCCTATTTGTATAATTTTATTTAAATAGTGTTTTAAGTAAATGGAATAGTACCTTTAGAAATTGGTGCTTTCCCCCACCCCCCCACAGACACTGAATAATCCCCTTCAGGTACATCCAAGGTATTGCAAGAATCAACAGTTTGTCCCTTTTTATGGCAGCAGTATTCCAAGGTATGGAGGTACTGCACTTTACTTACTATTCGCCCACTGAAGGACATGTGCATAGTTTCCAGCTGTTGGTATTACAAACAAAGCTGCTGTTAACATCCATGTACGAGTTTCTTGGTGAATATAAGTGTTCATTTTCCTGAGATAAAAGCCAAATACTGTAAATGCTGGGTCATACTATAAGCCATTTTTAGTTTTTTTTTTTTTTTTTTTTTTTTGGGTACGCGAGCCTCTCACTGTTGTGGCCTCTCCCGTTGCGGAGCACAGGCTCCAGACGCGCAGGCTCAGCGGCCATGGCTCACGGGCCCAGCCGCTCTGCGGCATGTGGGATCTTCCCGGACCGGGGCACGAACCCACGTCCCCTACATCGGCAGGCAGACTCTCAACCACTGCGCCACCAGGGAAGCCCCCATTTTTAGTTTTAAAAGAAACTGTAAAACTGTTTTCCAGAGTGACTGTACCATTTTACATTCCCACCAGCAATGTATGAGTGACCCAGTTTATCTGCATCCTTGTTAACACTTGCTGTTATCATTATTTTAAATTTCAACCACTCTGACATATGTGTAGTGATGTCTCTGCACTATATTTAAATCTGCACTTCCCAAAAAGCTAATGATGAACATATTTCCATGTCCTTATTTACTATCCGTACATCCTTTCCAGCTGAAATGTCTCTTACGTCTCTTACCGTATTTTTCTAATTGGATTGTTTGATTTTTTACTGTTGAGTTTGAGTTCTTTGTATATTTTAAATATTAGTCCTTTGTCAGTTACATGACTACAAATATTTTTCTCCCAGATTGTAGCTTATATTTTCATCTTAACAAGGTCCATGTTTTTGGACACTTTTTGGAGAAGGTCTAGTTTTTCTTTTTTATGGATTGTGCTTTCAGTGTCCTGTCTAAGAACTCTTCACAAAGCTCCAAGTCCAGAATAACATCTCTTATCTTTTTCTAAAGGTTTTTATAGTTTTACATTTTACATTAAAGTCCATGATCTAGGGATTCCCT
Organism: Tursiops truncatus; assembly: GCF_011762595.2. Taxonomy (NCBI): domain Eukaryota; kingdom Metazoa; phylum Chordata; class Mammalia; order Artiodactyla; family Delphinidae; genus Tursiops; species Tursiops truncatus. Next base: position 165,091,245 of record NC_047035.1, on the reverse strand, counting down.
GGTGGCACAGTGGTTGAGAGTCCGCCTGCAGGGGACATGGGTTCGTGCCCCGGTCCTGGAAGATCCCACGTGCCGCGGAGCGGCTGGGCCCGTGAGCCATGGCCGCTGAGCCTGCGGGTCTGGAGCCTGTGCTCCGCAACGGGAGAGGCCACAACAGTGAGAGGCCCGCGTAGCGCAAAAATAAATAAATAAATAAAGTCCATGATCTATTTTGAGTTAATTTTTGTACTAGTGTGAGAATTAGGTTAAAGTTCTCTTTTCTGCCTGTGGATGTCCAATCGATCCAGTATGACTTGTTGAAAAAGCCGTCTCTCTTTCATTGAATTGCTTTTGCAATTTTGTCAAAAATCAGATCAGCATAATTTTATGGGTGTATTTCTGGGTTCTCTATTCTGTTTCCTTGATCTATGTGTCTACCCCCCTGCTAATATGGTACAGTCTTGATTTCTATAGCTCTGTGGTAAGGCTTGAAATCAGGTAGACTGAGTTCTCACGTTCTATTCTTTCTCAAAATTGTCTTAGCTATTTTAAATATTCTATAAAAGGCTCCTTTGCCTTTTTATATAAATTTCAGAATAAGCTTGTGTATGTTTCAAAAAAAAATCTTGCTGTGATTTTAATAGGAATTGTTTTAATCCTATAGATCAATTTGGGGAAAACAGACATCTTTACTTTGCTGAGGCTTCCAATTGATGAAAACCGTGTTTCTTCACTTATTAGGTCTTTGATTACTTTCCTCAGCATATTGTAATTTTCAGCATACAGATCCTATCCATGTTTTGTTAGATTTATACTTAATATTTAATTTTCTTCAGAGCAACTGTGAATGCTATTATGCCTTTTGTTTTAGCTTCCAGGTGTTTGCTGTTAGCATACAGAAATGCAGTTGAGTTTGTATGTTAACCCAGGATCCTGTGACCTTGCTGAACTCACTTATTCTCCAAGAGGGTTGTTGTCATTATTGTTGTTTTGGTACATTCTTTGGGATTTTCTACGTAGATAACATCACTTGGAAACAGTGAGTTTTATATTTTCTTTTCCAAATGGCATGCTTTTTATTCCTTTTTCTTGTCTGCTGAACTGGCTAGAACTTCTCGAATTATGTTGAATAAGAGTGGTGAGGTTGGACATTCCTGCCATGTTCCCAAACTTCGAGAGAAAGCTTTCAGTCTCTCGTTATTAAGTATGATGTGAGCAGTAGGTTTTTTTTTGTCGATGCCCTTTATGATGTGAGAAAGTTCCCCTCCATTCCTAGTTTGCTAGGAGTTTTTAAAAAATCATGTATGGGTATCGGTTTCTTTCAAATGCTTTTTATGTGCCAATTGATATAATCATATGATTTTTTCTTCTTTAGCCTGTTGATATGGTAGATTACACTGATTGTATTTCAAACACTGAACCAGCCTTGCATACCTGGAATAAATCCCACTCAGTGGTGACGTATTTTTTTAATACATTTTTGGATCTGATTTGCTAATATTTTGTTGAGGATTTTTGTGTGAAATACATATGCTACTAGTTCTTTCAGCCAGAGCCTGTGAATGCTAAATACTCTTCATCCATTTACCTGAAAATGTCTTCTTTTTGCCCTCACCCTTAAGTAATAATTTTGCCAGTTAAAGAAATATTCATTCAAAGTGATACTTTCCCCAGGCTTTTGAAGATATTATTCCACTGTTTTCTGCCTTCTTCTTGCTTTCTCTTTTCAGTATAGTGGTTTAGCATGTGGGCTCTGCAGACAGACTGCCAGGGTTCAGATCCTGGCTTTGCTGCACCGTGTGTTAGATTCGCATATCTGGCATAGAGTCAGCGCTCAGTAAGTATTAGCTGCTGTGGTGATTTCTTATATGTAAGCCTCCTTCATTAGACCCCCTGTATGGCAGGGATCCTTCTTACTCTAATTTCAAAACACCTACAGAATCCAAATTCTTCTCACCGCTTCCACTGCTAACCTTCTCATCTCCCCACATTATGCCAAGACTCCTAACTGGTCTTCGCAACATGTGCCCAGGCCCCCTTTAGTCTATTCCACACCCAGCAGCCACAATACAATCTTTAAAATGGGAGCGATGCCACTGCTCATAATTCTGCAATATAGCCATTCCCATCACGATGAGGACAGTGCAGCCCAAGCCTTTGCCGTTGTCAAAGCCCTATACTGTTCGGCTCCCGGGGCTTCTCCAACCTCATTCCCTACTCCTCTGTTACAGAGTGACTCCAATCACAGTGGTCTCCTTGCTGTTCCTTGAATGCTCTTGGTGTGCCCTTGCGCAAAGTCTTTGCACTGGCTGATCCCTCTGCCTGGAATTCTCCTCCCCCAGACATCTGTGCGGCTCACATCTTCACGCGCTCTGGATCATGGCTCACGTGCCACTTTCTCAGTGATGTTCTCCCTGTCCATCCTTTTCAGAATGACAACTCTAACACCTTCATCTCTTCAGCACTCCCTATACCCCTGCCCCTATTTTATTTTTCTCCTTAGTATCTATACCATCTATTCCCTATTTTATTTGTTTATCCTCCGCCTCTCCCAACAGAATAGAAGCTCTAGAGGGTTGTGACTCTTGTTGACTGCACCCAGGGCTGTCTTAGTAGGAACTCAGTCAGTGTTTGTCAAAAGAATGATTTCCTTTCTTCCTACCTAATACAGCACCATGTGTATTGCAGGTATTTAAAATGTACTCAATTAATATGTTAAATTGAACTCTTTTCCTCTTAAAAAGGTTCCTATATTACTTGACTCTTTTTATGAAGGCAAATGAAAGCATATGAAAGAACGCTACTCTAGAATCATGCAAATCCAAGGGAACTCTCTCCTCCAGGAAAGTCTTCAGCCCTGGCCTCGTCCATCTGCCTCTGCCTTGTCAGTACAACAAGCAGTACCAATAGCTGGGTGTTAACTGACCATGACTGGGGCCAGGGTTCCCCTGGGGCAGACAAGGGCAGGACGCTGGTGGGGGGAACACCTGAATTGAGGAAACTGGGACATGGTAGAGAGAGGCATGAAGTCCTGTGAAGAGTCCAGCTACCTTTCCACTGTTGGCTCTACCGACATTTCCAAGTGTGTCAAGCTGGGTGATGAGGTGCAAGATAAAGGTAGTTCAGCGACCAAGTAGGGATCAGAAACAGGAACTGCACAGAGCAGAAGACAAGACAGTCCTAGCTTAGCAGGTTGGCTCCACGGCTTGCTGCAGGAGGCTGTGTACCCCCATACTTCTTGTGACAGTCCTGCCAGTCACGTGGGCTGGAATTAAATACTCTAGTTCAAGGACGTGGACCAGGCCAGACATTTAAGGCCTCCACGTTTTCCTGCCAAAGTAGGAGGACTACTTTCCATCCCCTACTGTGAACCGATGAAAGCGCCCTCATGTGGTGCTACATTGTAATGACACGTTAACATCTTTCCTAGGGCACAATATTACCCTGAATCAGCGATCCCCTGACCAGAAGCGCCAGCATCACCTAGGAACTAGCTAGAGCTGCAAATTCTTGGGTCTCATCCCAGGTCCACTGAACCATAAATGCGATAAGCAGAGCCAGACGTCTGTGTTTTAATAATATCTCGGCTAAAATTTGAGAACCACTGTCCCAAATGATGTGTCATGAGAAAGGATGCAAAAAGGATTGGCAGGGTGGGTCCCATCTTACTCAGGGGAGGGCTCTCTGATGAGGCCATTTGAGCTTAGCTCTGAATGAAGTGAGCAGGGGCCATGCAGACATGGGGGCCTGTGAATGGGGGCTGAATCCAGACAGAGAGAGCAGCACGGGTCTATTCCTGATGCGGCACAGCCAAGAGGCCAGTATGGCTGGGTGTACGCACAGCTTCATCTGTGTACTCTTTGATTTATGTACATTTTAAAGACCTTACATGGTTACCATGTGTCTTTAGTTTACTGAAAATTCCTTGAATACAAGAACCAGATTTCATATATTTTTTAAATAACTCACCATGACACCTTTAACAGTGCCAGGAACTGAACAGATTCTTAATAAATGCATAAATACATGAATGGAGAAAAAAAATTGAGAAATGGGCAAAACTTGTGGAGCAAAAAAAAAATGAAGGATTTATTTTTATCATGTTTAGTTTTAATATTACTGGGAGACATTTAGCCAGAGACGTCTGAAAGCCAATTAACACCCTAGAAAAATTCTGAAAGTGGAAAGTTGGTGGGAGTATCATTTTTAATGACATCACCAAACTCCTGAGACCTCAAACTCAGCATGATGACATTCGGAGCTTTTCTTGATGGAATCCGGTGAAGTCACTTAGATGTGAAGCAACTTTCATTTGCTAAATCTGAAGATGGGGCTGGGGAGACGTCAGACAGAAAAGCAGTCATGGAAGATGAATCTGTCCCGGGAGTTTAAGATTTCCCCTTGCAATGCGAAGAAACCAAGTTGATGCACTGAGCAAAGGTGGAAGAGGATAGAATAAAACTCAACTTAAAATAAACAGAAACCTTGACGAATCGAATTTTACTGTCTTGAAGAAAGAAATACCTTAAGTTTGTGACAACTGCCATAAACCTGGCTGTCCCCTCATATGACAAAGGAAGTAGGAGGAAAAGAGTGTCCTGAGTCTCTGTGTTAGTGTGCTGGGGCCGCCATAACAAGGCTCCACAGACTGGGGGGCTTCACAACAGAAATCTGTTCTCTCACTGTTCTGAAGGCTAGAAGTCTGAGACCAAGGTGTCGGCCGGATTGGTTTCTTCGGAGGCTTCTCTCCTTGGTTCATAGATGGCAGTCTTCCCCCTGTGTCCTCACATGGCCTTCCCTCTGCACATGCCTGTGTCCTAACCTTCTCTTCTTATAAGGACACCAGTCCTATCGGATGAGGGCCCACCCTTGTGACCTCATTCTAACTTAATTACCTTTTTAAAGGTCTTTCTCCTAAGACAGTCACATTTTGAGGTACTAGGGGTTAGGACTTCAACATACAAACTTGGAGGTGGGGGAAATAGGGGAAGATACAGTTTGGCCAATAACAGCCCCTCAGAGAGCGGCCCAAACTGATAAGAAACTAAAGAGCATTGTGGTGGCGCCTTGGCACTCACCTACTGTCGTGCTCAAAAGCAGCTTCTGGAATGGAGACTGGGCCTCACGTAGATAGGTGAGGTGGACAGGACCTCATCTCCAGACCCGAAGCCACTTAGCTGCAATCCCCTGTCACAGAGCTTACTTGAGAAATTCGATGGAAAATCACCAATTTCTTTGCCTAAGAAGATATACATCTACCCTCTAACAACACAGATGTGAAGTTCCCTCTGTTCTTACACTCTGCCTGAAATAGAAGAAGCTGCCACAAATCTCAGTTTCCAGATGTCAGCAGGCAGCTCTCTGGAGGCCACGTTTAGCATGAGGGCACCATGGATGGAATTTTACTTGGGTATATGACACAAAGCTGGCTTGCATCTTAATATTATTTTTAGCAGTCCATAGAATCATCTTTAAAAAGCAGGTGCAAAAAATGTGTGCGAACTCTTATAGAATTAGATGCATGTAAAGGATTATGTTTTAAAGTCAGCTTTTAAAAAACAAACTAACTTGGCAAGAAACCCTTAAGGGTGCAATGAATTTTGCACTTACCAGAAAAAATAGCAAGGCACAGTCAACAGATTTTAGGTAGAGTTTTTGAGGCAAAGGAAAACAACAGCAACTGGTAAATGAAATTTTTTCCCCCAAAAGTAGTTCAATGTCTGATCTCTTGTTCCAACCAAACTGTAGCGGAGTATATCAGACTACATCATCTCAATCCAGATACTTTCAACCTCATCCCTGGAGAGAGTACAGAGTAACAGTTGGTATTATTAGGAATTTGGAATTCCGGGAGAGATTTCTTCTTCAACTCTCTTTTTCCTTTCAAGCCTTCAGCCATGACATGCTTCTCAAATATTCCTCTCTATCTGAAGTTACCCACCCTGATGAGATGATTAATTGCCAAGGGCCAACCACCTGGGGGCCAGGTGAATTATCAAGACGGTATGAACTCTTTCCATGTATCAGATTAGATCGCTAGAAACCTACAGAGTCCAAAAGACATAACCTTTAAAAAGATGGTTTCATACTATGTCCTTGGATTTTGAAGTTTTAGACAAAGAAGCTTTCCATAAAACAACTGTTAAATATAACTGTCTATTGCATAATATGATGTCAACAGCATTAAGATACAGGGGTTCTTGGACTATAATGTTCTAAATGGGCTGCTATAAACCTCTTCTTTTTTTTTTTTTTTTTTTTTTTTTTTTTTTTTTTGCGGTACGCGGGCCTCTCTCTGTTGGGGCCTCTCCCGTTGCGGAGCACGGGCTCCGGACGCGCAGGCTCAGCGGCCATGGCTCACGGGCCCAGCCGCCCCGTGGCACGTGGGATCCTCCCGGACCGGGGCACGAACCCGTGTCCCCTGCATTAAACCTCTTCTTAAATCATGAAATTCATGGAGCTCATTACACGTTAATCCTTTCGTCTTCTGTTTTTGTCTCGATTGCAATTACAGCAATTATTCTTATCCTAATTTTCCTGGCACACATATGATGCCCAACTGCTACTTGTATTAATTCTTGTTTTAATGGTTCTTATATACCATTACTGTTTTATGCCAAATCAAATCTATTTTGGATGTAGAGAAGTATATTTATACCTTACACAGATAAAACTTGCCTTGCTTTCTTCTGTTGTCTTATGAAACTCGATGAAGAGTTCTTTTTTGAATAAGGGTATTTTAACATCAGAAAAAAAAGCATAAACATTATCTAGGTCTCTGGGTTTGAATGGGGTTTCATGGCTGTGACAGAGAGAGAGAAATATTTCACACTGGCTTATAGGCAGACTGATTTTCTGAAATAGCTTAGGAAACCGAAGTCACCTTTCCAGCTATTTAGCCCTATAGCTCCACCTGCAGTTTAGACATGTTTGCTGTTAAGTTTACAAAAAGGTGACCTGTGGTCCAGGTTTAGCAACACCCCGGTTGTAAAGGAAGGAACAGACACAGTACACCCCAAGTCTTCTGCAAGTCTTTTCACTGGTACTCAGCCAACAGACGGCAGACCCTGTAAATTAATGGTGCCTTGGGGAGGGCTCCGACCCTTAGATTCCACCAAACCTTCTATTCACCTTCATTGATGCTTTCCCTACCTGCATCCTGCCTGCAAAGCAATCCTTGAGATGTCGGTAAAGGGCACGGAACTCTGTAGGTTCCGCATTAACTACATCATTTCCTCAAAGTCTGAGTAATCTGTTCTAAAGTTTCAACCCAGGAATGTTAATAGCAAGGGATTTCGAAAGACATCTGACTAACTTTATTTTTTAAAGTAAGTACAAACAAATCATGACTCTACACAATCTTTTGCAAGAACATTCTTTCATATGGGTGAATTTAAGAGCCAAGTGGGTAAACTTGGATGAGTTCTCCCTTCTTTCAGAAAACCTCATATATGAAAATCCAAGCTTGTAAAGGAAAATTGGGGGGTGATTACTTCTATCACAAAAACATGTTTTGCTATACCAGAGGAATTCTTGAAATATTCCTTTCAGTGGTTAATTCCCTGTCCCAAATCCATTTTTTCTCCCTTAGCTTAAAGATTGATTCACTTTTTTAAAAAATTACCTTTCAGCACATTCATGATATCAATCTTTTTGACTCACCCGATATAGCCAAATAGAAGTACTCGAGGACTGCTGTTATCGAAAGGAAATTTCTTCATAACTTCTCTCTTTCCTTATTCTCCAACGCCCCTTGGTCTACTTAATGTTTTTTACTGTGTGGGTGTTAGCAGTTCAGCATAGCTCATTTGCCAAATGAAATCTTTTATGAAAGTACAACATTTAGAGTAGAGAAAACTCCACAAAACTCCAGAGCTCTGAGGAACACAGTTGGGAAACCACACCTCCAGTCCATTCTCCAGTTCACTGCCAAGTCTCTGAAAGTCATCAGTCTGGATCTACCAGTACTTGCCATATTTTCTAGAACGTGAAGAAGGGGCAGGCACTACAACTTCCACAAAAACAGCAAATCAGACCCCACGTATCTGTCAGAGTTCAGTTGCAGAGAACTGAACCAACTCCAGCTTTAAGCAAACAAACAAACAAACAAAAAAAACCCAGACAGATTCATTAAATGGCTTGTGGAATCACTGAGCTGAATGTTCACTGGAGAACTGGGACGTTGCAGAACCCGTTTGATGGGGAGGAAGCTTCCGGTCCACGGTCACAGCCCTGGACCACTGTGACTCCACTTTGGAAGTCAGGAAGCAGCTGGTCCTGCTGAAAACCAGACCACACCCGTGCCCTCAGAAGGAGAAAAATGGATGCCTGGTACCCTGACTTTCAACCCTATCCAGCGAGTGACTGCCTAGAGACCTCTCAGCAAACGATGCTAAAGAAAACCCAAAGCCTCCACAGATGCCTTGGTCCCTACTTCCAGAACCCAGCGCATCTTCTATTCCAGAATGGGTCTGCCTTCCAGGCTCCAAAGTAAAGGGAGGCACGCCAGAAGGAGACTGGAGTGGACCACGCCGGCCGGTCACCAAATCCTCCCACCCTGTCCACTGAGTTCCCAAGCTAGAGACGATCCTCTGACCTTTTCTTTGATTGCACTTTAAAAAGGTCAGGAATGTGCCCCAAAGCTACTGACCTGCAATCATACTCTCTTCTGTAAATTTTAGTTTTTATACTATTACATGTCAATCACTACTGGCACTTAGGAAAACAAATTCCAGAAGTGCTTCACTTACTCTATAGAGCAATACATATCTTTCCATTTGTCTGAAACTCATTTCTTTTTTAAACTATCCTACGGATACCTCTTCACTCTCAATCTAATACGAGGCTCACAGTCTTTGCCTATAAACCTTCTTGGTTTTCCGCTTTACAGACAGACGTTTCCTCCATCTTTTTCTCTAACCTCCTACCCACTCTTCTGCACAGGAGGGGCGATTGTGACAACAGAGAACCTTCTGTTCCTTAAATACCCCCACCAGCAAATGGTCACCATCACTGTAACCACCTTGAAATAAAAGAACAGCCACGGAGAAGGGACACACGTTGGGCAAGTTCTCCCTCAACTAGTCTAAAATCCTCCCGAGCCTTTTCAAATCATTCTTGCGTGTTGGGTCTGAGTGTTTAACAGGTAATTCGTTACAGACATGGCAGCACCTCTGGCTGCTGGGCTGGTAAGGGAGGTGCCTTTTCCAAAGCTAACCCTTCAGGATACGGTCAACCAAGGCATGTGGCTGCAGGGAGAAGGAAGTTGCTGTTCTTGTTTTCACATGAGTTTTATTTTCAAATTCCTGAGGGTACACAGAAGGGTGGGAACATCTTGTGGCTACCCTTTCCCCCGAGGCCGACCACGAAGAAGCCAGACAGCAGCCCCTGCCCGTGGTTGCATTCCAGACAGACATTTATAAGACAGCAATGATTAAAAGGAAACGACTCCATCATTAAGACCCAGACCTAATATCAGCGGGACAATTCTTCACGGAAATTATTTCTAAAACTCAAATCTACTGCAAAACTGATTTTACTTTCTTTTGTAGACTTCCTTTCTCCTAATGGTCTCTCTTTTCACTGAAGAGAGAGAGGTAAGCAGAAATGGCATAAATTCCACTGAGAAGAATTTCATTTGGTCTCTGGATGGGTGGAGGGCATGGGGACCCCACCACTCTGTACAAGTGAAGATTTAGAGGTGATAGGTTTTTGGAACCCGGTCACGTTATAAATCAGAGCTGCTGATCAAATTCTTTCTTTACCTTTCTGCTTTGTCAGTCTCCAAGAGTGACTAGTTGGTCCTCAGCATCAGAAAAGATTTTTGGGTTTTGCTGTCATTTGGTCCTGCCTGAAGTGCCAGAATGAGAAGCTCACATCTTGCATCCAGGACAGCAACGGAGAAAGAATATTGTATAGACACCAGCAATGTCTAACTTCTCTGTCCTAAACAGCAGCTTAGGGCTAAACCTTCTCTCTCTTGCATGGCTTCTAAAAGCCTCTGTGCAATGCACCAAGCCCAGCCTCCCCCGGCTCCTCGCTTTCTACTATGCCAAAGTAGTAGAAAGGAGGGATTATCCAAGTGGAAAAATGATTAAGCTGGCAGGTTTATCTCCAGGCACAGGCTGCCTAGAGTGAGAGCAAGGTTGCATCCCCTCCAGGGAGCAGGAGTGGTTGGAGGATTGGTCCAGACGTGACTCCCAGAGCTGGGGAACGGCTCCAGTGACACACTGCGTATGTGCAGAAGTGAAGCCTGGGAGCTGGGCTTTCCCAACTCTGCCTCTTCTGGGCTCTGTGGCTGGAGGTCACCCCATGAGATGTGAAGTCCCTGGGGTGACACACAGGCAGCTACTGGGGTGAGGAGAGTGAGGTACTCTCCTCGGGTGCAAAATTGAAGGCTCCTCCCCACCGAACTCAATAATCAAGATAAAATAATATTTTAATGAGACAATTTTAAAAATCAGAATTAATGCAATAACCCATGATGAACCAACTATGACCATTTTAACTAAACACAAGATCAACAGGACTTGGGAGGGAGATCCTAAAATTCTGTGGATTAAGACGAAAGAAAAGAGGGCAGACAGCAGAAGCAAGAAGAATTACAATTCTGCAGCCTATGGAATGAAAACCACATTCACAGAAAGATACACAAAATGAAAAGGCAGAGGACTAGGTACCAGATGTAGGAACAAGACAAAACCCCAGAAAAACAACTAAATGAAGTGGAGATAGGCAACCTTCCAGAAAAAGAATTCAGAATAATGATAGTGAACATGATCAGGACCTTGGCAAAAGGATGGAGGCAAAGATCAAGAAGACACAAGAAATGTTTAACAAACACCTAGAAGAATTGAAGAACAAACAAACAGAGAAGAACAATACAATAACTGAAGGGAAGAATGCACTAGAAGGAATCAGTAGCAGAATAACTGAGGGAGAAGAATGGATAAGTGATCTGGAAGACAGAATGGTGGAATTCACTGCCGCAGAACAGAATAAAGAAAGAAGAGTGAAAAGAAATGAAGACAGCCTAGGAGACCCCTGGGACAACATTAAACACACCAAGATTTGCATTATAGGGGTCCCAGAAGGAGAAGAGGGCTAGAAGGGACCTGAGAAAATGTTTGAAGAGATTATAGTCGAAAACTTCCCTAACATGGGAAAGGAAATAGCCACCCAAGTCCAGGAAGCGCAGAGTCCCAGGCAGGATAAACCCAAGGAGAAACATGCTGAGACACATAGTAATCAAACTGACAAAAATTAAAGACAAAGAAAAATTATTAACAGCAACAAGGGAAAAATGACAAATCACATACAAGGGAACTCCCATACGGTTAACAGCTGATTTCTCAGCAGAAACTCTACAAGCCAGAAGGGAGTGGCATGATATATTTAAAGTGATGAAAGGGAAGAACCTACAACCAAGATTACTCTACCTGGCAAGGATCTCATTCAGATTCAATGGAGAAATCAAAAGCTTCACAGATGAGCAAAAGCTAAGAGAATTTAGCACCACCAAACCAGTTCTACAACAAATACTAAAGGAACTTTTCTATGCAGGAAACACAAGAGAAGCAAAGGACTTACAATAACAAACCCAAAACAATTAAGAAAATGGTAATAGAAATATACATATTGATAACTACCTTAAATGTAAATAGATTAAATGCTCCAACCAAAAGACACAGGCTCACTGAATGGATACAAAAATAAGACCCATATATATGCTGTCTACAAGAGACTCACTTCAGACCTAGGGACACATACAGACTGAAAGTGAGGGGATGGAAAAAGATATTCCATGCAAATGAAAATCAAAAGAAAGCTCGAGTAGCTATACTCATACCAGATAAAAAGACTTTAAAATAAAGAATGTTACAGCAGACAAGGAAGGACACTACATAATGATCAAGGGATCAATCCAAGAAGAAGATAAAACAATTATAGGGCTTCCCTGGTGGAGCAGTGGTTGGGAGTCCGCCTGCCAATGCAGGGGATGCTGGTTCGAGCCCTGGTCCGGGAGGATCCCACATGCCGCGGAGCAACTGGGCCCGTGTCCACAACTGCTGAGCCTGCCCTCTACAGCCCGCGAGCCACAACTACTGAAGCCCACGAGCCGCGGCTGCTGAAGCCCGCACGCCTAGAGCCCATGCTCCGCGGCGGGAGAGGCCACTGCAGTGAGGGGCCCGCGCACTGCAGCGGGGAGTGGCCCCTGCTCGCCGCAGCTAGGGAGGGCCCGCGTGCGGCGGCGAAGACCCAACGCAGCCAGAAATAATAAATAAAATAAATTTATAAAAAAAAAAAAAAAAAAAAAAACAATTATAAATATATATGCACCCAACATAGGAGCACCTCAATACATAAGACAAATGCTAACAGCTATAAAAGAGGAAATCGACAGTAACACAATAATAGTGGGGGACTTTATATCAGTACAATCGTACCTCAAGAAACAAGAAAAATCTCAAATAAACGATCTAACCTTACACCTAAAGGAACTAGAGAATGAATAACAAACAAACAAAAAACCCAGTTAGTAGAAGAAACGAAATCATAAAGATCAGAGCAGAAATAAGCAAAATAGAAACAAAGAAAATAATAGCAAAGATCAATAAAACTAAAAGCTGGTTCTTTGAGAAGATAAACAAAATTGATAAACCTTTAGCCAGACTCCTCAAGAAAAAGAGAGGACTCAAATCAGTAAAATTAGAAATGAAAAAGGAGAAGTTACAATGGACACTGCAGAAATACAAAGCATCATAAGAGACTACTACAATTAACTCTGTGCCAATAAAATGGACAACTTGGAAGAAATGGAAAAATTCTTAGAAAGGAATAACCTTCCAAGACTGAACCAGGAGGAATAGAAAATATGAACAGACCAGTCACAAATAATGAAATTGATACTGTGATTAAAAATCTTCCAACAAACAAAAGTCCAGGATCAGATGGCTTCACAGGTGAATTCTATCAAACATTTAGAGAAGAGCTAACACCCATCCTTCTCAAACTCTTCCAAAAAATTGCAAAGGAATGGGGCTTCTCTGGTGGCGCAGTGGTTGAGAGTCCGCCTGCTGATGCAGGGGACACGGGTTCGTGCCCCGGTCCGGGAAGATCCCACATGTCGTGGAGCGGCTGGGCCTGTGAGCCATAGACACTGAGCCTGCGCGTCCGGAGCCTGTGCTCCGCAACGGGAGAGGCCACAACAGTGAGAGGCCCGCGTACCGCAAAAAAAAAAAAAAAAAAAAAAGGGAAAAATATTGCAGAGGAATGAACACTCCCAAACTCATTCTATGAGGCCACCATCACCCTGATACCAAAACCAGGCGAAGCTACTACAAAAAGAGAAAATTCAATATCACCGATGAATATAGATGCAAAAATCCTCAAAAAATACTAGCAAACAGAATCCAACAACACATGAAAAGGATCATACACCATGATTAAGTGGGATTTATCCCAGGGATGCAAGGATTCTTCAATATACGCAAATCAATGAATGTGATACACCATACTAACAAACTGAAGAATAAAAACCATATGATCATCTCAATAGAAGCAGAAAAAGCTTCTGAATTTTGTCAAATTATGATAAAAACTCTTGATAACTCTTGATAAAAATTTTCCAGGAAGTGGGCATAGAGGGAACCTACCTCAATATAATAAAGGCCATATATGACAAACCCATAGCCAACATCATTCTCAATGGTTAAAAACCGAAAGCATTTCCTCTAAGATCATGAAGAACACAAGGATGTCCACTCTCGCCACTATTATTCAACATAGTTTTGGAAGTCCTAGCCATGGCAATCAGAGAAGAAAGAGAAATAAAAGGAATCCAAATCGGAAAAGAAGAAGTAAAGCTGTCACTGTTTGCAGATGACATGATATTATATATAGAGAATCCTAAAGATGCCAGCAGAAAACTACTAGAGCTAATCAATGAATTTGGTAAAGTTGCAGGATACAAAATTAATGCACAGAAATCTCCTGCATTCCTATACACTAACAATGAAAGATCAGAAAGAGAAATTAAGGAACAATCCCATTCACCATTGAAACAAAAAGAATAAAATGCTTAGTAATAAACCTACCTAAGGAGGTAAAAGACCTGTACTCAGAAAATTATAAGACACTGAGGAAAGAAATCAAAGATGACACAAATAGATGGAGAGATATACCATGTTCTTGGATTGGAAGAATCAATATTATGAAAATGACTCTACTACCCAAAGCAATCTACAGATTCAGTGCAATCCCTATCAAATTACCAATGGCATTTTTTACAGAACTAGAGCAAAAAATCTTAAAATCTGTATGGAAACACAAAAGATCCTGAACAGCCAAAGCAATCTTGAGAGAAAAAAAGAGAGCTGGGGCTTCCCTGGTGGCGCAGTGGTTGGGAGTCCACCTGCCGATGCAGGGGACACGGGTTCGTGCCCCGGTCTGGGAAGATCCCACATGCCGCGGAGCGGCTGGGCTCATGAGCCATGGCCGCTGAGCCTGCACGTCCAGAGCCTGTGCTCCGCAACGGGAGAGACCACAAGAGTGAGAGGCCCGCGTACCGCAAAAAAAAAAAACAACGGAGCTGGAGGAATCAGACTCCCTGACTTCAGACTATACTACAAAGCTACAGTAATTAAGACAATATGGTACTGGCACAAAAACAGAAATACAGATCAATGGAACAGGATAGAAAGCCCAGATAAACCCATGCACCTATGGTCAACTAATCTGTGACAAAGGAGGCAAGGATATACAATGGAGAAAAGACAGTCTCTTCAATAAGTGGTTCTGGGAAAACTACACGGACAGCTACATGTAAAAGAATGAAATTAGAACACTCCCTAATACCATATACAAAAATAAACTCAAAATGGATTAAAGACCTAAATGTAAGACCAGACACTATAAAACTCTTAGAGGAAAACAGAGGAAGAACACTCTTTGACATATATCACAGCAAGATCTTTTTTGACCCACCTCCTAGAGTAATGAAAGTAAAAATAAACAAATGGGTCCTAATGAAACTTAAAAGCTTTTGCACAGCAAACAAACTATAAACAAGATGAAAAGACAACCCTCAGAATGGGAGAAAATATTTGCAAATGAATCAACAGACAAAGGATTAATCTCCAAAATATTTAAACAGCTCATGCAGCTCGATATTAAAAAAACAAACCCAGTCAAAAATTGGGCAGAAGACCTAAATAAACATTTCTCCAAAGAAGACATACAGATGGCCAAGAGGCACATGAAAAGCTGTTCAACATCACTAATCATTAGAGAAATGCAAATCAAAACTACAATGAGGTATCACCTCACACCAGTTAGAATGGGCATCATCAGAAATTCTACAAACAAATGCTGGAGAGGGTGTGGAGAAAAGGGAACCTTCTTGCACTGTTGGTGGGAATGTAAAGTGATATAGCCATTATGGAGAACAGTATGGAGGTCCCTTAAAAAACTAAAAAAAGAACTACCATGTGATCCAGCAATCCCACTACTGGGCATATACCCTGAGAAAACCATAATTCAAAAGGACACATGTACCCCAATGTTCACTGCAGCTCTATTTACAATAGCCAGGTCATGGAAGCAACCTAAATGCCCATTGACAGGCGAATGGATAAAGAAGATGTGGTACATATATACAATGGAATATTACTCAGCCATAAAAAGGAACGAAATCGGGTCATTTGTAGAGACGTGGATGGACCTAGAGACTGTCATACAGAGTGAACTGAGTCAGAAATAGAAAAACAAATATCGTACATTAACGCATGTATGTGGAATCTAGAAAAATGGTACAGATGAAATGGTTTTCAAGGCAGAAATAGAGACACAGATGTAGAGAACAAACATATGGACACTAAGGGGGGAAAGTGGTGGGGCGGGGGGGTGGGGAGTGATGGTGGTGGGATGAATTGGGAGATTGGGATTGACATATATACACTAATATGTATAAAATAGATAACTAATAAGAAACAGCTGTATAAAAAAATTAAAATTTAAATAAAAGATAAAATGACATTGTACAGATCCCAAAGGAAACGCTGGCCTTCCAGGTGGCACGAAGAGTGGATCTGCAGGAGGTCCCAGCTCAGCCTCCATCTGCAGCCTCTGAGGCCTGGGGTCCTGGCTGCGCCTCGCCACCAAGATGCTGGGGGATCCCGCTGCTCCCGGTCCGGGGCTCTCTGGGGAGCCTGCTCTTTCCAGGAGCCCACGTCTGTGCATTAAATACAGCCAGGCACATGGGAATTTTCCCGAACACAAGGCTAGCAAGGCCCCTGGCAGGAGATTGTGTTTAGACTCCCCCTGACTCACACTTTCCTGTTTATTTCCCATCCCCGCTCAACTGAATTATGCTGTGAAAGCCAGGTGCGGCCGCAAGGACATTCGCAAATTGGCCACAGAGCGGCGGTGAAGGGCAGCACCAAGCCGCCGGCCCAGGGGCAGCCTCATTTTCTGACCCCAGGGCTCCCCTCGCTGGGGCACACTTCTCATTCCTCTCCTCTCCCTGTGTTCCTTTGTTTCTATCCACGAGTCGTGGAAATCACTGGCCAAAAACATTCTCCTGGAGCTGGAAGAATAAGTACCTCCTGTGCGTTTTGAATCTGCTGTGACTCGCCAGAACTTCACAGCAAGGCGTGCTCAGCGTAAAGCAGCGTTTCGCCAAAGTGCAGCCACCCCATGAGAAAACAGCAGCCACGCTCAGCAGTTCCTAGGGCAAGGCTGCCATCAGCTCCTGCAACCCCTGCACCCAGAGACCTGCTTCCTGAAGGCAGCCGGTATCTACCTGCATTGCCAACTACCCTTGGCTGTGGGGCAAATTCCTGCCTGCAAGACAGAGGGTCCATTATTCCACAGGCTCGCTGTCCCCCAGGTATGGGGAAGCGCACAGGCGTTTGTTTTTATCTTTCATTCTACTTTGCAAAGCACAGGCTATCTTTACAGAGACCTGAACCTCATTCATTTCCTGCAAGGCACAGAGGAGAAATTCCACTCCTGGCAGGCTCCTGTGCCCCTGCCTCAAGCATGAGTGGGGTTAAGAGAACACTAAGCTCTGTAGTCCTGATGGAAAGCCCCAGCCTGTGTCATCTTGACACTGCTCCAGCCCTGTGTGCTCCCTGAGTGCACCACACCCCTGCAAGTCCCATGCCTTCACTGGTAAGTGGAGTTAATAGGAACTGCAGGGGCTTCCCACTTCTGCCATTTAATTAACTATGCAACCTCAAAGAACAAAAACCAGATTTTCTGGGCCTTTCATCTTTCATTTGTAAAATGACGACCCTGGATTATTAAACTAAGATGAAGTATACAAAGTCTAACGTTAAAAATTGATATGAGTAATACAAGTAAATAACAGGGTTTTTTGTTTGTTTGTTTGTTTTTGTTTTTGTTCAGAAGAGCTAGGACCATGTCTGAACCCAATCTGCTCTGGTTATCATCTGCAACGGAGGAAATAAAATCAGTATACCTCCCCACATCCCTCTCTTTTCTTCTTCAAGCAAGGCATCTGCTCAGTTATAGGAGGCAGAATTCAGCTGTCTTCTGCAGAGGCCAGACCCTGAAGCCTTCTGTGGGTTGACCCTGTTTCTGTCCCCTGTTTTTCCTGACCACAAACGTCTGAAAAACACAGGTACTGACTCAGAACCTTGAGATGGCAGGTTAAGCATATGAAACACCAGCACAATTTGCAAAAAGGTCTGAATCTTTATGGCCTGTACCTTTTGTTAAGGGGCTAGGAGGAAGAAAAAAGGCACAGCAAGATAGAAAGTGAATATCCAATATGAAACAGCGAATGATAAGTGAAGGCGGAAGGAGAGAATCCTGCTTTTCCTAAAAGCTTATTGAAAGACAAGGCTATGCCACACTCTTGCCAAACCCCTCCACCCTTTCATGTGGTGGTAGAGGAAACAGCCCTGTGTTTCTGGCTTTCCTTACCAGTCACGGTGGTGTTGGCCACCTTGTACCTCTTCTTCCTGCAGCCATTCATATCTTCCCCTGGACTGCCAGACAGTGGAGTGGGGCTCACACCCCATCCGCCTACAATTCTGAAACCGTGGAGGAGGTTCCCTAAGAAATGAGGCTCATTCTGTAATCCGGCCCTTGCTATTCCTTATACCAGGAATACCCACAGGCACTGCTAGTCTCTTGCTTGAGTGACTAACCCCAGCCCGTTCTGAATGTGCCCAGCCCCAAAGACCGGTCGGACTTGCTGCTTCTTCAGCAGGTAACTCCTCAAGGCTTGATGCTACATCAACAGAGTTTCTGAGTAGTTTGTGTGTTTACAAATCAAGATCAAATTAACATCCAGATGCAGGGGTATGTGTCCAGAAGTATAAACATACACACATGCAGTAATAAACGTTAGAAACCGCCTTTCGAAGCTTACCCAGAGATCTTTCCTTCGTCTGGTTGGCCGACCTCACCACCGGAAGGCTCGCTCGAGTCCGGCTGCCTCTGGAGAAAGGACTTGGAGCTTCTCCCTCAGACATGGCTTCCAAAGACTCTCCAGACGCCTCTGATAAACGCTCTGCCGGGTCACCCACGTTGGGAGGCTGAGGACTGTGAGACAGTTTGGGGCTTCTTGTCTGCAAAAGGCATTTGAAAGAAAGTGGAAAAGAGCCTATTATTAATTATGCTGAAAATATTTTTAATGCCATCAAGGTCTACTAATCTGGAAAAACAACATGGCAATGAGAAAAAGTCCATCGGAAGGACTAGATACAAAAATAAAGACAGAGTGGTTCAAAGTAGCAGTTGTGAAAGTTAGTGAGAGAAAAGAGTCCCTGAGTATTCCATTAAGATTTTTATCACTGGACATCTACTGTGCATATGCCGTTTCAAGCAAGGCATGGAGGACAAGCCGCATCACAGGAAAGAACGATGGCAAGTCAATTCCTTTGGCCAGACAAATTCTAGTGGTTGTTACGATCACAGCAGAGGGGACTGTGCACGTTTTTATCACCTAACACGGATGATGCACCCGCACCAGAGTAAATTGAACACACCCAGTTCTTTAAACTCTTCTATTAAGACTGTTTCCAAAATCAGTAAAATATGATTGTGAGGGAGATATTTCTATCACAGTTGATTTTTTTCTTTTGAGGCAGAAATCCCATAATTTGGATTATGTCTAGTTTTGGTTATTACTTACCTCGCCAATCAACAGACGGTATCTATAATAACTTAAACACACATAATACAAAATTTAATTTCTCTCTTGGTTATCTATACTGTAATGGCAAGGGACTGAATGTGTAAAACACTCATAATCTATGTTGGTCAATAACATTCCTTGAACATATACTGAGCTCTGTGGGCAATTCAGAGACAGACAGATGTCATGTTGCCTGATGTGAATGAGTTTCAAAACTAATTGGTGAAATGAATGAAGGACAACAAATAACACAAGATAATGTATAATTAAGTTTAAACCACGAACTGTGTGGTACGTCCATTCATCCTTTCAACAGACACCTGTTGAGTGCCTACTGTGTTCCAGGCACCTGCTAGGTACACGCTAGCACACGTTAGGTACTGGGAACAGAACGACAGACAAAAGAGACATGATCCTGCCCTCATGGTGCTTACAGTCGAGTCAGGGGACAGACACTGAAGACATTGACAGTGTGTAACCCAGGCTGGGGAGGGGGTGTATGTGGGTGGAAAGTTGGAAAAGCAAGTAAACTGTGACCTCAAGGACGTGCGAAGTTGGGAGGAGGGGGCAAGCCAGCGGGTGGGGTGAAAAGAAAAAGGCATTCCAGGTGGAAGGGACAGCATGTGCAAAGTCCCCGAGGCAGAAAGAAGTGGCAAGGACTGGAGACATGGTGGGACTGGAGACCAGAAGAGCCCAGATCTCATGGAGCCTTAGTGTCAAGGGGAGAATTTTCAATGTGACTCTAAGATACCAGAATGCCACTGAGGTATTTGAGGCAGGGAGAAGGGGGAGGTGGCCAGGATCAGACACATTTTTCGTAAGATCATTTGGGCTATTGTGTGGAGGCTGGAGATTATACGTGTAGAAGGTCAAAGAAAGGGAGTCAGTGAAACTGGGGGGCTTAGGATGAATGAATGCACGATCTCAGCTTTCCCCCTCCCAAAGCCTGCCCCTGCTTTCATTACAATTCCAGGCAAACTGATCTGAATTAATCAGCAGGTGAGTTTTCTCTTACTAAGATGCCGAAGGTGCTGACGGGCTGGTCGTGGGACACAGGCAGTCCCCAGGAGCCAGGTTTTTTTTGCGGGGGGGGGTGGGGGGGTGGGGGGCGTGGTTTGCATTCCTTAACGTCCTCTTAAGTCTTCCTAAGGATGCATTTTGAAGTTAAAAACACCAAAGCACTTAACTGTCAAGGTAGGACCAGCTTTGTGGGTGTACAAGCAACCCAGCATTTAAAAGTGCTCTGGGCTTGGTTTCATGCTCTGCTGTGGCCGTCTTGAAATGCTTAATAATTTTTTGGAACAAGATACACTAAGAATTATATACAGCCGGTCCTGCCTCAAGGCTTCAGCTGCAGAACTCTTTCAGGGATGTCCCAGGTGTGCCTGATGTTCTAGGGGAGCCCTTTGAGGATGCGATGGTCAGTTCCTTTCCCTTTTCTTGCTAAAAGTACCAGGAGACCCCTCTTGGCAGGCGCACTACTGTATTATCTAGACACCCACCCCTGCTACACCTCTTAGGACATTTCCACAGAAGAAAACAGAAGTAAGGTCAGAACATAGCCCCCTGTACCCCCTTCATCGAGGTGGCCAGCCTCGGTGTTCCACAGGAAACTCTCCGCTCAGATGACATGCCCACATCATAGCCAGAAAGGACACCCATGAACAGTTAACTTGTCTCTTTGCTTTGGGTTAATGTTTCTGTGCAAGGCCCCGAAGTGGTTTATTTTTCATAAAGTCTGCTTGTATTACAAAGATTGGGATCTGGCTTTGGCACTCTTTAAGAGTATTGCTAGACTTAAAAAAAAAAAAAAACCAACCCTAAATCACTGCCCAGCTCACCAAGAGTTATGTAAATTCATATGGTCTTCAGTGAGGTAGATAGCTGGTTACTATTCTCAGCAGAATATCAAACTCAAATGTCCTCATCCCTGACTTAAAAAAAAAAAGAAAGAAAATACATTCAGCTTAGCAAAGTAGCCAAGAAATAATATTACTTGAAGCAACATGGCTACAATGACAACCTCTGGTGTTTGGTCATCTTTGCAGCCCATGGAAGACACAATGCATTTGATGAGTTGTCATTTTCCATTGCAAAAGGCAATAATCCTTGAAGAAAATCAAAATCAAATTTCTATTTCTTGTTCAGGGTCATCGTGGTTGGAGTAAGTATGTATAAAAATAAAGATATAAGGGCTCAATCCTTTTTTATTTTTTTTAAGCTTCCTAAACACAGCTATTCAGTTCCAAATATAAACGCCTGCTCTCGTTATTATGTCATCCACTTTCTCATTGCAAACTATCACTGCATATTAGCAATCTTCTCACACCGTACTCTCCCCTCAGATGCCAGCTCGATGCTGAGACATCATTTAGGGAAGAGAAAAGACAATGAAAATTGCTGACACTGGTGTCAGATACGCTATGATTTGACATATTAAAAAAAAAAAAAGGCAAGAAGCATTTGAAACAGGGACTTGGTACTCAGCCCGGTGCGAGTCTCGGGAGGTTAAAAGTGCTGTGGGGTTCTTAAGCTCATAACGCATTTAAGGTATATTTTGGGGCCAAGGATAATATACGTGTAACAGTTGGACAAGAGGCACTAAGAGATGTGTCACTGTGACAGCACAGGGCAGAACGGGGTTTGAGGGATAAGTGCTGACATTAAAGGATGGGTTGGGAGAGGACGGAGAGCAGAGGTGAGAGGTGCTAGGGATGGTCTGAGCGAAGTCACCCACTGAGGTTCTCAGGTCTGTGTGCACTCGGGGGCACATGGGAGGAGGGAGTGGGACAGCTGGCGGCCTCTAAAGGAGTTGTCCCCCCTGTGCACACTCTGAGGTCCTTCTCTGCTCTCTCAAAGGAGCTAACAGATGCACCGTCCAGGAGCAGCTGAGTACCAAGTCGTCTTTTCGTACAGGCAACCCCCTCTCCAGTAACAGTGAATACATGACAAAGTTCCCCTTTTGTTATTTGACTTGACACTTAGCCATCTTTGAAAGGGTTCTGGCCCTCAAACAATGCCCCCCTCTCTGCGGAATTCCTCCCTGCCCACATGGATAAGTTCCTGATGTCCAATGTCCCACATCCAGGGTAAATACAGATTGTAGCATCCTTGGACCGTTCTGCTTTGCACCTGTTGTCCCAGTGTAAATATTAGTAGTAACTCCCTTCCACTCTCAAAGGTATCCTGGTTTGAGTGATGCAGTGTATGGTCACCCACTCCCAGCCCAGTCGCAGCTGACTGGACCGAGCAGTAGCCACCTGATCCTGGCTGGACCAATCACATGCTCTTCCTGGAAATGGAGCCCTGGGACAATGAAGCTCTTTAGTCTGTATCCACTGAGAACTTAAAATGTGAGGTCATTTGAAGCTGTGGCTGACACGCACAAGGGAATGTGAAACAGAGAGAGAAGAGTACAGAGAAAGGATGAAGCAGATCTGTATAGAAAAAGGGAGACAAGAGACCCCCATGACTCCAATGGGAGACCCTAAAAGACAGAACAGCTCTCTGGGCCCCTAGGCATGCCAGCTCCTGAGTCCAGTACACTGTGAGGTCTTTCCAAATTATTCCTTCCAACTAATTCCATTCTTATACTTAAACCAGTTTGAGGTGACTCTGTGTCTTCCAAGCAAACCATCACAAAGACCAATTCTAACAGCTCCCCTACCCAGGCAGCTATGAGGCTGACAGGTTTATAACATTGGTAATAACTGTGGAGAAAGTTAAACTCCCTGGAGCATTTGTTCTCATTTTGTATTTCACAAATTAAACATTCTTTTAAAAATTATGGGGGAGGGCACAACGCAGGGTTACTAGGATTTTATTTTGCAAAGTAAGGGGCATCCAAACATGCCCTCTCGCTTGAAATTTTCCCTCTGTACGGCACCATGTTGCCACGAGAAAGGAAAGATATTTTAATACCAAAAAAATGGGAGGCAGGATACTCACACAATTCAGATTTGGCTCAAGAAAAAAGTCTTTCTGTTGGGAGTTACTGTTCTCATTCTGGCTCAGGAGAAGCCTTTTCTTGGTCATGCATCATCTCTAGCATGGTGTTTGGAGCCCCTGCCCCAAGCTTCTGGGAGGAGAGCTGCCCCTAACTGGGAAGACTCAGGAAGCAGAGAATGGTGGAAACGCTCCCTGAGCCACCTGGGCAGGACTCCAGGGCCTGGAAAGCTGGATTTCAGCGCTTCACGGACACCCATGACCACCTCCCTCTGTTTCCATCACAACCTTCTAGATGTTTCCCTAAATCATCAGGTGATCCCAAACCTACCACTCAAACAGGAAGTCCTCTGGGGTCATGCAGGAAGGGGCAGTCTGTGTAACCAGGCCACCTGAACCCCACTGATCCTTTCTTGTCTTTACTTCTTCAAAAAGGGCTTTCAATCACCAAGGGATGCTGGGGTAGGAGGCTTCAGGCAGATCCCTCCTCTGCATCACCCGTAACAAGAGCAGACCGGTTCTCTAGGAAGACTGTCTTCCTAGTGAAGGGGCGTGGGGAGAGAGAAAGGAACTCACAAATTCAGTGCCTGCTGCACTGTGATTGACTGTGTGGTCATCTCATTGAACCCTCACTGCCACTTCATAATACTGGCTACACTGAGGAGACAAATCGTGGAAGCAACTTACCCAAAAATTCTAGCTAGTGGAGGAACTGGGACCAAGTCTGCAGGATTCCAGAGCTGACAGGGGTAAAGTCATTTAACCAGGAGTCTGTCGGCCAGCTTGCACCAAAATTGGGCAACGTACAATCTCACTAAGTCATAGTTTCCTCTTCTGTAAGACCAGAGGTTGACTGGTTGGTAGCTAGTCCTTTCAGGACTAAAATTTCATCACTCTAAGATACACACCACAAAGAAGAAGAAAAATCATGTCACCCAGAAAACTTCAGCTTACTGAGATTCCTTCAAATGGTTTTCCCCAAATGATTTCCCCTATTGCATCTGCTCTACAGAAATATGTAGCTAGCTAGCACCAAGATCCAGGTTCCTGCATTTATGTCCTCAAGCGCACGCAACACAGTTGCAGAGCATTAATTTTTAAAAGGCTGCCATACATGCATTTTAAGGTCATGAACAAATATTGGCTGAAGTGTTCACCATGAGGAGTATGCTCTGCTAGGAGATCAAATTGTTCTTATTATATGCAGTGTTGTATTTGGGGACTAAAAGCAAAGAGAAAAGAAAATTAGGGCTGGAGGCATTGATGATGTTTCGTCATTCCCATTTTTCAGACCCTGTAAACTCTAATTTGAAATGCCAAGGTCCAGAAAATAAAGCCTGCACATGTACCTTTAGGTAAGATGCTAACTGTTGGCAACAGTGGGGTGTCTGATTAGCCAGGGCGCACACTTCGCGTCAGATTATGTGCTATTTTAAAAAGAAAACCCAAAGTTTTTCCAAAAGTTGCCTTACTGGAATTTTACTTCATTTTAATGAATGCCCAATATCCACAGAGAGTTCAGAAATAGAGTAAAGCTTCCCACATGCAAATGCAAATGTATTCAGAATGACTCATTATCCTAATACTCACTAATTGACATGGTTAATTTAATCATGACATTCAGACACTTTCACCCCATTTCTTGCGCTTGGGAAGCTTTCAACTCAAAATCCAGTCAAAATTGTGACGTCAACTGAAGAGATTTTTCTAGGTGTTATGTACTCTTATGAAAGATAAAAGGAGCAAAATATTTGAAGTTCACGAACACTGGAAGATCCCCAGACGTTAGTTTTCTTTCCCATCCCTGCTTTGCGCTCCTCTAACCTCAGGAGAACGGACAAATCGCCGCTATGGAAGGTTTAAGCTTTGAAATGTGCTCAGAGTCCTTTTTAGAACCACAGCGCAGTGCTTCCGCTCCCTTCTCCAGCCCTCCTTGTTTCCAAAGTCTACGGCCTCTGCTGGGTTTGGGTCTGGGGATGTGAAGACCAAGAGCTCCCATAGGGGCTTCCCCTTACATAAACCCGTCCAGGTGGCCGCAGCAGCTGAGGACCTGCCATTCTCAGGTGCATGCAGGGACCCACACCCTGGGGTGCTTCTAAAGCAGCGGGACCGGGTCTCCCCACAGCTCTTTGGCTACTTCTCACAACTTCCGTGGCCGATGGCCACAGTGATGAAACCTGAGCCAACATCTCCTCGGGGCCGGTCTTAGCCTGATGGCCGATCTGGGGAACAGACCGAGGACATCCCGGTTCTAGAGCATGACAGATCGATGTGAGAACTGGAACACAAGTGTAGGCGAGAACTGTACTTAGTTTTGTAACAAATGTGTAATTTTGGGGGGGGGCCTGGTGCTAATGACTCAGAGGACAAGAAATCAGCTTTTGTTTTCAATAGAAAACTTGGGTGCAAGCACAAAAGGGTCCTGCTGGTAATGCGCGCACACACACACACACACACACACACACACACACACACGATACAGTGTTGAATGTGTACCTGGGTGCTTCTTGGGAGTAGTTTGTGGACACGTGCCAGGTTCACCGGTAACCAGGTATTTCTGGGTCTTAACACAAGAAGGACGTACATGCACACACACCTCTCATTCTAATACCAACTTCCAACTGTGCATATCTGAGATTCTCATAAAGACGGACTTAGGTTTAGCCCTGCAAATCAGTATTTCCCTTCCCCAGCTTGGACAAAGGGGATACATTTTTCTCTAGGATTTATTTCGATGAATTATCCTTGATAAACTCAGTTTATACCCTGTTTCTTCAAGGGTAATATTTCAACCCCTTCCTCCCTCTTTCCCCCAAAAGGGTACCCAGACATTTTTCATGATTTTCACCTGTGAAAACAGAAAAGATGTTTGGTCTGGACTCAAATCAGACAATTCAGCAGTTGAGCAAAGTACAGCTGTGTCTTTTGCTTCCCCATTTTTCCTTCACTGTGCCTATTAGTTCATTAACAGATCAGAAAGATGAAAAGGCCATGAGGCTGGGGAGTCAGCTCCCCTCGCCTCCCCGGCCAGAGCCGGCCACAGGCATCCCTGCGGCGAGGCAGGCGCTGCACAGAGCCGAGCGAGACGAGCAGGATCCCTCTGCCGACGCGCTCTCACCATGCGAAGCCCCCTCCCGCAGATGCCAAGAGACGCATGACAAGGACACCTCTGTTCAGACAAGGATGCTTCCTCGTTATTTCAAGAAGCATCGCATGACACAGACACTCTCTCGAGGTATCTGTGCGTCAGATGACTCTTCTGAGGTATCATCAACTTACCTTGTCCTCACGGCTGTCAGCAACAAACGTGATGGGACATCTACCCCCATCCCCAAGTTCCTGGGGAAACGGCCAAGCCTCTGTGTTCCAAGGTCTTCCCGGGTGCAAGGGCTGTGATCAGTGTCTCAGTGCTACAGAGGTCACCCCAAAGACTCCCTCCCTAGATTGGGCTCAGGGGGTAAAGGTGTTTGGAAGATGAGTCTGGGGTTGCCCACCCCCGGCCCCCCCAGTGTGAGAGGAGAAAGGTTGCTAATTGGGCAGGAAGAGGGGTGCTGAGTGACTTTGCAGGGCCGGGAAGAGGATGCTGGCTTTGTTGTTGGTGGTGGTGATGGTGAGGATGTTCTTCAGACTCTGGAGGCCTGGATTCCATTCACAAGGAGTGGCCCCGGGTGGAGGAGGTGTGTGTGGTGTGCTCAGAGCGGCTGAAGGGCTTAGCCTGGCAGACAGCCCCGTGAGCCCACCTGCAAACAGACCACTGGGAGGCCATCTGCTGAGTCCCAGGAGACCCAGGAACCTTACCCGGTTCTATCAGACTAGATGCCATCCCTGGGATTTCTTTATGACCCCGAGTGACGAGAATACATTTCTCAATAACTGCTGAAGCCAAGCCAGATTAATTTGATATACAAACATGGAGAAGAGTGTTACTTACTA
The DNA here is from genome assembly GCF_011762595.2 of Tursiops truncatus. Lineage (NCBI taxonomy): Eukaryota > Metazoa > Chordata > Mammalia > Artiodactyla > Delphinidae > Tursiops > Tursiops truncatus. The sequence continues at coordinate 165,064,220 of NC_047035.1, read as the reverse complement.
TAGTTGAGGGTCAGGGAACAAATCTGTACATGTTACATCTTTAATAGAATACATAAAGCTAGAAACTTAGAAGGCTGGTTAACAAGTCACAATGGAGCCACACTATGGAACACTATGCAGTCATAATCAAGGTGCTTTTAAGAACTTTTTTTTCATAATCTAAGAAATAGAAGGAATATACCCAAATACTAGCCTTGGTTTCTTTTACACAGTAGTATTATGAGTAATATACCTTCGTCTTTATTTCTCCAAAACGAGGATAATATTGCTTTTGCAAATCAGAGATTTACTGCGTAAGCATGATCTTTTTAAAGAGTGAATCAGGGGAAGGGAAGACCTTCTCGCAAAACATTTAGAATCCAGAAGGATTCTTGTCTATGGTGACCTGAAGATACCCATGCCCACCTGGGCCTCTCATGTGTTACTTCCCACAATTAGATTCCAGGTAGAAGGTTTGTCCTCACAGATGGCCCCTGAATTGAGGACACTAATTCATGGGGAAACACGGGAACAAAGACACATTTCCATGTTCATGCCATGCAAAAATTTGCAGGAATCCGAAACTGCGTAGACTTCCACTTTCAAGAAAGAAATGATTAAGAAAGAAGAGCCCAAAGCCATCAATGCAATTTTTTGGACATGCAGATCACGCACTTCACCTTTTAAGGAGACAGACTCTCCCATCCAGAGCTCTGACACCCTGACACCCTGACAGTAACTGCATTTTAAGGCTTTTACAATTTGACTCCAGGTAAATTTGGAACTTCAGCGATTTTCTACCATCTCCTGGATATTTTCTACTTTTCAACCCCTTCATAATGTGTAGATGATGCGATTCTTCTTCTTTTTTCCTTTAAGAGGTTTAGCTGTGCCTGGAGAAGAGGCCAAAGTGGGTTGACCCACAGGTAAGGTGTGGCCTCTCCCACCTCCAGGATGTCTGGATGTCAACCTGCCACCCGCCTGCCTGGTGGTCTACCTGGGATGTGACACAGACTCGCTTCTGATATAACACCTTGAATCGGCTGCTCTCTGACTTCCCTTCAAAGACAGAAAGAGACAAATCCTATTTAAAGATGATGAGGTCCTGGCTCGCCATCATCTCTCTTCAGCATCCTTCCATCAAGTTAGAAACTTACACCATCAGCAAGTTCCAAAACTGGATCTCATTAACTCAGCCCCCCCACCCCCTTCAGACGCACGTTCCTACAATTATTATTTAGTGTTGTGCTTCATCTTGAAGGATTTGATGTAAAATGAAAGGCCAGATGAAGAATACTGCTGTTTTCCTGTTGATCCTGTCTGTTACGTTGACGGATGTCCCTTTTCTGAAGGCATGAGCAAACAATGTTTCTTTTAGAATTTAAAACAAAGAAAATAATTCTGCCTTGTGAAGGAGTCATAAGTATTGCTTTGTCCTATAATGAGAAGTATATCAAATATATATAAAATACCGCATGTATCAGAAAAGTCGAAGCTAAATTTAATGTTCAAGCTAATCAGAGTTGGCCATATTCATAACTTGGTCTCCTCCTCTTATGCGGTTTTCCCTTTCGATTTTTAGTTTAGCCACCTGAAGGCAGATGCCTCTTTATTGTGAGCTGCCTTAAGTCAATCAATCCGTTTCTTTCTCTTTCCTTTTACTCGTGAACTAAGACGGTGTGCATTATAAACAAACAAACAGTTTCCGAGGCTTTGGCTCCTACCGTCCGCATTGGGAGGGGCTTGAGCAAGGTAGCAGGTGCCTTTGCAACTCAGAGTGCCTGGAATGCACTTAAAAGGCTTCGGGATAATAGGTGTCCACGTGAGGATGTGTTATTACAGAGATGAAAGGAAAGGGGCCTGCTTGCAGGCTTTGAAATTTCAAGTGAAATACAACCAGCATCACACTTAGTGCTAAGTATGCCCCTTAGAAGGCCTCCTCAAAAGCCATCATTCAGCTCATCTCTGCAGCCCAGACTTCAGTTTGGAGAGGATGTGGGACGCCAGGCCCAGGGGTGATGCCCCTAGAGCTTAACTACACTGTTGTGAAACCAGAGAGGTTTCCCCGATAGCAGAGGCCCCCCTTCCTCAGCCTGTCCTGGGAGATTTGAGGATGTGCATCCTCACAGTGAAGAAGGAGCTGGCCTTCAGTGTCAGCGGGGATACTGTGGTGCCCGAGGTCACCAAGCTTCAGTGCTTGAGGCCAGACCCTATCCGGACATCTTGGGAGTAGAAGCTGCTGCTGGTTTTCAAACTCTCGTTTCTAAACACACACAGCCCATTACCACCACCAACTGCCCTCCCAATTTCCCTGCATTGATTTTCAAATGAGAAAAACCTTGTGAAAATTCCGACGAGCTTTTCAGGTCAAAGGTTCTTTTTCCCTCTAGTTCTGCTATAAGAAAGAATACCAGAGTCTGGAGAGATGGAAAGAGAACAAGATTTAGAATGAGAGGACTTTAATCTTTTTATCACGCTGTTCTTGCAGAACACAGGCTCCAATCCTCCCATGCACTGGCAGTGCGACCCCACAGGGAAGCTCTTTGAACCTTAGTTCTCACTTTTATTAAAAAAAAGATCTGGGCTTCCCTGGTGGCGCAGTGGTTGAGAGTCCGCCTGCCGATGCAGGGGACACGGGTTCGTGCCCCGGTCTGGGAGGATCCCACATGCCGTGGAGCGGCTGGACCCATGGGCTGTGGCCGCTGAGCCTGCGCATCCGGAGCCTGTGCTCCGCAACGGGAGAGGCCGCAACAGTGAGAGGCCCGCGTACCGCAAAAAAAAAAAAAAAAAAAAAAAAAAAATCTGAGTATCTGCTTGATATGATTGTGGTGAGGAGTCACTAAGGAAAAAATGCACAGGAATTTGTCAACAATAAATGATGGGAAGCATTCAGCTGCTCTAGGTAGTACATTCTCGTAGGGATGGTTCTACATGGCTTGGCTCCCTGCTGTGCTCGGAAGGTCCCATGGTTTGTGGGGTCCTGTGTGAGAGGAGAGGATACACCCAACCTCTTACTGCCACCACCTTGCCTGAAGTCGGTAAATGATTACTTCCAACTTCAAAATAGAGATTGTGACCTCCTTAGAGGCTCTGGGAGCCACTCTTTATCAAAGAGAAGAAAGAAAATCTTCAATTTCCCACCTTAACTTTCATCCCACTCCTTCTCCAAAAAACACCATTGTCACTGTAACTTGTGTTTAAAACCTTAAAAAAAAAAAGCTCTTGAAAAATTCTCACATATTCCATTATTTGCTGATATGTCAAAAAATAGAAGTTAGCAATGAGAATTTGTTTCAGGCTTTAAGAAAAAAAGAACAGTGAGAGGGACCCCAAATTCTGTAGAAAACCCTACATCACAATGTCAAGTCTCTGTTCTGAAAGTAGAAAGGAGTAGCTAATGGCAGCATGTAAAGTTGTGGGGAAGAGCTCTCCATGCTTCCTTTTCTGCATTTCTATTTGGTGCACAATATGTGCGCAAGGAAATCATAAAGACAGCTCTATTTTGCATGAATTACAGAGCTGTGAAAACAATGAAGAACTCGTGGAAAAAATGAACGGTAAACACCTCATCAGAACTGAGCTGGTGTAGAGTAGGACCATGGGTCTCTGTCGTATGTGTCCCCCAACTTTTCCTTCTATGTCTATTCGTTTGGGCAGGAACTTTCTAATTTGAGCTTGTGACTTTAGACAAGATCAAAGAGAATGATTATAAGAAAAGGAAGGTGAAGAGGTCATTGAAGACTGACCGAATGGCCAGGAAGTCACAGATGCACTAAAGCCAGACCGCCGGATGCTTCCTGAGCACAGTGTGTTTTGGGCCTCACAGTAAAGACCAAATGGTTCTCATCTGGGCAAGCTCCGGACACAATAAAGAAACAGGCCACGTCTGGGGGACAAAAAGGATATGGGTGGCCATGTGCCAATGGGTCAGTTGGTACACGTATCCAATGCCAAGCCAGGTGTCCAAGTACTGGACACTCTCCACCCCCTTCCAGGTGTAACATTCTAAACTGACCTATTATGAAATAGGGGACATTGAGGGTTATGGGGAAATAAATAATATATTGAAACTAACTCTGGGGCCTGACTGCCTGGAGTCCCAACTCTAACTTACCTGTTATGTGGCCCTGGGCAAGGTATTGAACTTCCCTGTGCCTCAGTTTCTTCATTTATAAAATGGGGACCATAGGATGCCTACCCCATGGGGCTGGCGTGAGAGGTTAACGCTTGTAAAGCACTTGGAACAGTGCTTGGTGCCTAGTAAACTTTATATAAATATGTCTGTTCCTATCATGTTTATTATTAAGATGTATGCCAGTGAAATGGTCTGGACCCCATACTGGGTGTTTGGGAGCCAAGCGAAAGAAGAGTCCCAGAGCTCTGAGGCTGTTAGAAGGATAGGTTTCTGTTTCAGCTCCAGAACCTTTCTGCCTTGAGAAAGCTGCTGGGGCCAGAGCCCCACTTTTCAGAGGACTGTGCAGAGATCTCTGAATTGCCGTCGCGTTACTGCCGATCCCACAACTCCAACTGTGGAAAAGTTGATGACAGATTTCGAAGCAAGCATGCGATTAGTGTTCATTTTTAATATTCACTCTCAAGATTTTTAAAAAAAGGCACAAGTTTGGGAATGCTGCAAGCATTTGGCTCTGAGAGGTTTAAACCCAGGCTCAGGGTAGACGGGGACAGGAACAGGCTGACACTGATTAGAATGCCACACGCAGCTGAGTGAAAAGGCATGCGGCGAGGTAAGACTCAATGCAGAGAAGAAAAGGTAAAGTACTAACTCGCTGAGATGATTCAATTTTCATCAAGTACCTTTGAATGTCAAGTTCTGCCTGAAGAGAGATCAGCATGTGCTGCAAAGCCTGTGTATCAGGAGAAAAAGAGAGAAAAAAAAATAGAAAAGAAAAAGGGTGAAAACACGAACAGAAAAAGAACAGTTGACCCAAAGGAATCATCTATTTGTTCATGATGACAGTGCAGCACCGTGAAGCCCTCTCCCCTGACAAAGAAAGACAGAAAGGTGGTAGTCCCATCCTTAGGATTTAGAGAGATATGGTGAAAGCCAGCCCTGACCAGCAGTGAGTTTTCCCCGACATGTCTCACAGCGGGGCCCTTCTAAATTCACCTGGTCATTTGAGAATATGTCACACTGGCTTGTTGTCCTTGAGGGTGTCTCAAGGTTGCAGGCCGGTGACCAGAGCCAGAATGAAATACCTTCCTCAGTCAGAATGCAGTCTGGTGGTGAGCCCCAGCCTGCCATCTTGACTGGCACTGGCCACTGGGCCACTGGCCACTGGGCTGCTCTGTGAAGACAAGAGTGCAGGACTTTTTGTGCCTGGGCTGCGCCACACCAGATGACAAGACTTCTTCACGAGAAGATCCCAGGTGAATACTTACGGGAACAGCAGATCAGAATTATAGTTCAGGGAACAAATTCTGACATCTGAACCTGGCTGACCCTGGAGGATGTCTTCCACTTACTATGCTTACTGTACCAGTATTTAAACATTTCAATTCTTATTGATCCACTGACTTTTGGATAACTTAATTTTTAAAAAAAACCATGATGGAAAGATGGTTTTGTGTTTTAAAAAATGAAAACTTCATAATCCTCATGCAAGAAGAATGACTTACTCTTGCATCCAAAATCAGCCATGAGAAGGAAAGGCAGGGTCTCAAAGAGATATCTCTACCACCACGTTCATGGTGGCATTATTTACAATAGCCAAAAGGTGGAAGCGGCCCAAATGCCCATCAACAGATGAACGGATAAACAAAATGTGGTCTATACATACTGAAAGGCATTCAGCCTTAAAGAGGAATTCTGTTACATGCTACCACATTGATTAAACTTTAGAACATAATACAAAGTGGAAGAAGCCGGTCACAAAAAGACACATACTGCATGAGTTCACTTACGTGAGGTACGTACAGTAGTCAATTCGTAGAAATAGAAAGCAGGACGGTGGTCAGCAGGGGCTGGGGAAGGGGGATTGGGGAAGAGCTGTTCAATGCATGCAGAGTTTCAATTTAGCAAAACGAAAAGAGTTCTGGAGGTTGGCAGCACAACGACGTGAACGTACTTAACGCTACTGAACTGTACACTTAAAAATGGTTAAGGTGCTAAATTGTAAGTCATGTATACTTTTCCACAATTCAAAAGAAAAAGGTAAAAAAGAGGAAAAAATCAGCCAATGAGGTGTCACGGTTTGGCAGCTCACTTCATAAGTTACGGCGTGTGCATACAGATATATCCACCTGGATAACCAGCACACACAGAGCCCCTAAATACCATCATAACTGGATTATACAATAGCCATGATTCATACACCATGACAGACTTAGATATAGATATGTACTATGCGTGTATTTCCTTTACTTCTGAATAATTCTGTATTATTTAGAACCTAGTCTCACACATATCAGACGCAAATCTCCACAAGAAAAAGCACACTTGAGTTCAGAGAGCGATCTCCAAAAGCCAAAAGCCAGAAGCCAGGTCTCCAGACAAGAACAGTACTCAAATATTCTACCCAGAATGCACTCGGGGGTTAAAAAAAAAAGGAAAAGAGACTTTTAAGAGGATAGGGGAGTGACACCATTAGAAGAACTATTAGCTAGACTGACCTCATAAAAGCTCTTTTCGAGGTGAATATATTCTCCTTTGAAAGGTGAGGGTTGCTGTAGGGCCTCTGATTCTCCTGCTCCCAAGTTTATAGGTTTCCTCAACTATGAAAGAAATACCCCAATGAAGACCACAAATAATAACACCCTGTAGGTACATGATAAATAAAAGTGCAAGATGCAAACAGGATGATAGGTTTGAAGAGCTGTTGTGGACAGACAAGGGGGAAAGAGGTACAGAAAATCACAGTTTCCATCTCAAGGAGATGGGGAATAAAATGGGCTGAGGGCGGAGGACCTGGGGGGGACACAGCCCTGCACACAGGCGACAGAGAACGGAAGGGGCTGGAGGAGACCAGCGCCCCAACCGTGAGGCTGCCAGGAGGGGCGGAGACCCCCAACCTCTCTCTGCAAGGCGACTCTCAGCAGAGGAACCTGCACCAAGCTTAGAAAAGCTGGACACGAGGGGACAAAAAAAGTCACTACAGCAGCTGCCTTAGGTGAAGAGCACCTGAAATCCAAGGAAGAAAGGGCAAGAGAATCACATAAATGGTCAAACGCTCCACGCTCGGAGCAAACCCGACCGTGGCTGCATCTTTCTTGCCTTCGTTGACTAAGGTCGAGGAAATGCAGAAGCTGGAAGAGTGTCCCTGGGTCAGAGCAGGAAGGACCCAGGGGTGCTGGGGTGGGGGAGTCCATCTCAGAAGATGCAATGCCTCCTACAGAGAAAGGGACTTGAGGCCACAGGAACATTAATCTCTACACTGATAGAAATTTTCTCAGGATTACAAAATGAAACTCAAGGGAAACTTTCTCACTTCTTGCCAGGCTCCATCTGCGTGGAAAATATTTTGAGCCCTACAGGTTTTGAGCCCGACAGTAAGAAAGCAGAGAAAGAAAACTGGATTTTATTAGGCCACTCACATACCCCCATTAAATCAGGTGGGTAGAACTCAGAAGCCTGATTTATGGATTTGACTATAAACCAGAAAATTGTTCTTAAAGGAAAAAAAAAAAGGCTGGGTGGGAAAGGAGTTGAACGTCTGCAAGTCACTTCAGAGAATTACAGTGATAATCGAGTACTTTATCAATATAGTGAGGTTGCATCAAGATTGAGGGAAATGTAACTGGAAGAAAGCGACAGCTCACCGCCACAAGGAAACAGCTGAAGCGGCAAAAATAATAACGCTGTAAAAATGAAACAGAAGGACACTTTAATTACCTCAAAGACTTCCAATAAATCCAATGGCTCTCCGAAAAGGAAAATGGCAGAGAAACTACAGATGTTGCTCTTATACTGAATGGTACTTGGAATGTCTTTGAAAGGCTAAGTGTAGCTGGAAGGAAAACAGGTTCAACAGTTTTTTTTTTTTTTTCCTTAAGAATAAAAACAATGCTGATGAGCCCAAGAAGAGCTGATCAGGAAGAGCAAGTATTGGGTAAATGCCTAATACCCAGATGTGGCAGAGAGAACCAAAGATGAACAATAAACACAGTATTTATAACACTGATGGGGGATATTTATTTTCTTTGTTTTGCTGTGCCTGAGTTTTCTATAATAAAGAGTTATATAATAATAGAAAAATCAAAGAGTACGGACAAAGGTGACAAAAGTGAAATGTAGGTCTCTAGCGAGCAACAATGAGAGAAAAACTGCAAAAAAGTTGGAGACTGCCAAATTCTTTGTACTCACAAAAAAGTTCCGGTTTTATTCAGAAATTGGAGATTTTTCTGATCCCACTTTCCCTTTAGTCAACTTTTGACTACTTGGGAGTGGTTTAACCAGTCTGAAGATGAACTGTGGTTAAAGAAAATGCATTCAGGAACAAAATGAAAAGATCTAGTGAAAACATGTCTATATTAGGAGCTCCCTAGAGTTTGTAATTCCACGGTAATCACTGAGTTGTCCACCATATCTTCTAACATGAAGATCTAATTACCAGAGCATTAACTTAGATGCTTATTCATGTTTCTAAATTTATGGAAGCACATTTCCTCTTCCTCCTCTCTTACCGTCTTTATTTTACAAATAGAAAATTATCACTCTTAGTTTCCACTGAGTTCAATATTCGAGGGATGCAAAGTGCTATTTTTAATCACCTTTCTGAAAGCCTACTACTGTCTTCCTGCTTTTGAAGTCACGTGACAGCGATTTATTTTCCTTAAGCCTGACCTTCCTTATCTGTAAGTGGGGACATTAATAGTATTTAAGTCTCATGGTTGTTGTGAGGATCAACTGAGATTGAGGCATGTAAAACACAGTGCACAATTCTTGGCACAGACTAAGAAGGCAAATGCTAGGAATTTGAGACTTTAAAAAAAAATATTGCGTTGTCAAAAAGATGCCTTACTTAAACAAATAACCAGGCAATAAATGTCAAATGTCTTAAAATTTTGTACACCGTTTTGGTTCAGCCATTCCATTTCGAGCAATTAATCATAAGGAAATCTACAATAACGCACAAGAAAGCCCCACATGGTGTTGCGTTTGTGTATCGTAAGGTGTGCACACAATGGAACCGACCAAATCGAGCAACACTAAGAATGATGAAGTAGCCGACTCTAACAACACGGAATGAAGTCCACACATATAATCATGTTTGAAAAATGGCATGTTTGGTTTTCTTTTGAGTCTATATGCCTAAAAAAAAAAAAAAAAAGATACATAACAAAATGTTAATCCACGTGGGTTGTGAGAGGGTAAATGATTCTTTTACTCTTTATCTGTTCTTTCTAACATTTCTAGGATTTACAAGTATTACTTTTGTAATAAAAAATACGAAATTATTTTTAAAAGTCACCTGGGATTTGGCATCAAATTATTTGCGCTTGCTTTTCTGATTCGCTTCTACCTCCAAAACACTTAGCATTGAATATGAGTTGAAGAGCTACAGATGAATTTAAAACAAAAGGAGAAAAAATATTTTATTCCTTTGAGAGCCTTAAAAATGAGGAGAGCAATAAGATTATATCCAAAGGCATTGCCTCTATATCACTTGTAATCTCGCCATTTTGCTTTCTCATGTTGATTAGTATCAGTCTCACCACAAGGGGGCGCCTTGAACTTAGCAAGTACGATAATACAGTCGCCAGCATGATGGAAGGAAGCAGCTGACGTCCCAAGCTTAGGAGGAAACGAGACGCACTCCACACTGACTGCTTTTCGTCAGTCTTCACCCTGTTCAGTATACCTCACAGAGTTCCCTGTACAAACTCACTTTGGAGGTACGTAACCAATCTTTGAAAGAAACCACAGTGGGCTGACAGCTTGTGTCACTGCTACCAATGACAGAAGGGAAAGAGAGCTGATTTAACATTAGTAGCCACTGTGACACAAAACTAAAGAGCCCAACAAAAGCTAATGTTGGGGAAACAGTCTTAGAAATAATTCTATCCTAAAGACACAGAGTTCTATAAGTAACTTGGAGACCAAAGCAATTTCAGGTTATTTGGGGTAAAAAGAAAAAAGAAAGTTACTCAACTGAGAAACCCAAGTGTAATATAATTCTTCTTCTAAAAGTGTTTAAAATATTAGAGATGGAATCAAATTAGGTGGAAGTGGGAGGCTTTCTAAGTCATGCTAAGATTTATAATTGATATAAGAATGCAGTTGACCCTTGAACAACTTGGGGAGTTACAGACACTCCACCTCCCACCCGCTGCATAGTTGAAAATCCGTGTACAACTTTTGACTCCCCAGAACTTAACTACTAATAGCCTACTGTTGACAGGAAGCCTCACTGTTAACATAAACAGTTGATTAACACATACTGTGTGTGTCTTATATATTATCTACATATATTTTATGCCTTCATGACATACCTCTTTCTTAATTTGGGGGGATATTGCTAGGCTATGCGGTTCATTTGCAAGTTTTTTTCAAACTGTTGCAAATCTCAAAAAATTTTTCCAATTTATTTATTGAAAAAAATCCATGTATAAGTGGACCCACGCAGTTCAAACCCATGCTGTACCTGGGTCAACCATAAGCTTAAAATGTAGGATGAAGCCTGAGGATTCTGAAGGATAAACACACAAATAAAAAAGGCTGCAGCATGTCACAGAAAGAGTTCAGGGTAGAAATCTGAAGAATTTCTAATTAACTAAGAATCTTAAGAAATCTGAAGAATTTCTAATTAACTAAAAATCCTAAGTAATTCTGTAGTGAATTTTGGACAGTGATTGGGAATGCAACTTTTATTTTCTTTTGGAAAGAAAACTGGGCTGGAGCCTCTGTTTCGACACTTAATATCTGTGAGACTCTGGGCCATGTACCCTGGAAATGCTACCTTCCGCGGTCATGTGTAGCTTCCTCGTCCATGAGATAATAGAAATATTAATAATAAGACTTAAATTACAGTTTATTGTATGAAATAAGATAACTTATGAAAAATGCTAACCCCAGGGCCTAGCATACAATAAGGCAGCACCTGACTTAATAAGAGCCTGATAAATAATTGGATTGCCACGGCTCTTACCCAGTATGTGGCCCGGGGAAGTGTCTCAACCCCTCTGTGCCCGTGTTCTCATGAGTCAAATGGTGGGAAGGAGTCTGCTTTAAAGAAAAACAAAACCCCAATAAACTTAGTATTCTTATGCATACAGTGGAGTCTTCAAAGTAGTGGGTTTGCAGGGTCGCACAATTTTTTCTATGACCTTGCCATTGTCTGCAGAAACAGACTGTGAAGGAAGCAAGCAAACCTGCCACCTGCAGGGCAGACATTCAGCCAGTTCTCCCTGGAGCTGCACCACCATGTTTTTGTTTTTTAACATCTTTATTGGAGTCTAATTGCTTTACAATGGTGTGTTAGTTTCTGCTGCATAACAAAGTGAATCAGCTACCACCGTGGTTTATGGTCACTTCTCCCATAGGACAGCCTGTGCCACAGCGACTCTCAGTCATCCTAAGACTAACCCTGGTCGTACATCTTCCGTTTGGTGTCTCAATCTCCACCCTTCCCACCTCCTAGAACAGGAGCCTTAAGTGACGCAATAGATCTATGAGGGATTTGAAAGAGTCGAGTCCCGTGGAAATGAAAGGTGTCCGTAGGATAACAAACGCTGCAGGGAGCTATTTATAAAGCTGACTGGTGTCTCGTGAACAGATCTCCGGGTCCCTTCCTGACCCTCCACGTTCCCACATGACAAACAGGGAAACGGAAGTCAGCTGACTTGGAAATATGCCTGCCAGGTGCAGAGCGTTTGGGAAGAGTTAACCCGGGTCACCTCCACAAGGGTGACAGGTGTCCCCCCACTGGGGGCAGCCTACGGCCACCAGGATGACCGGCTCCTCGAGAACCCTGCTGACTTTTCCTCCGCAGCATGAATGCCACCGGATACACGAGATATTTTACTTACTTGGTGGTTTCTTGTCTGTCTCCCCGGTGCCCCCCTGCCCCACACATGAGTGTAACCACCACGAAGGCAGGGTGTCTCCAGGGCTCAGACTTCCCTTCTATAATGAATGGATGGAAGGCTGGAGGAGAGGAGGCGGTGGCCTCTGGGAGCCTGGGCTTCCTGCAGCCTCCTGACTTGAGGGCTTCCCCCTGGACCCAATGACCTCACTGGGTGTGAGTTCAGATATGTGCCCGAGGGGCCGTGCCTACAGCCGGCAGGTGAGCGAGCTCGGCCGTACTCACGCCAGCCTCTCCAGCCACCGCTGCTTCGTGCCCCCCCAGAGCATTCCAGCCCGTCACCCCGACCCCCCACCCCCCGTGCTCTTGTGCTCCTCGGCTGCTCTCACAACCTTCTCGAAAGGAGGAAAATCTCCATCTGATACGGAATTTCTGTTGGGCAGGGTTTCTCTTCCATTTTCACCAAAACCCTCTTCCCCTGGAACACGAAACTCAAGTTAATCAAAAAATACTCCAAACCCCTCAAGAAGAAAAAGGCCTTCCAAACCGGAAGTTTCCATTTCTCCCTCATTATACAAAGGCTTTGCAATCCATTCCACCCTTGCTTTAATGGGGGCCAGTCCGGGAAAGTGCTGCAGAAGCCGCAGCTTTGTGCTTTGTGCCCGAATGGCAGGTGGCAGTTAACACTTGCCTCACTTGATCTGACTGGACCGTGCCTTGGGAGTAGCCTTCTCGGGCTCGAGACCTGACAGAAGGTAAGAACTTTCGGGGCTGGGGGGAGGGATAATTCAGAAGCTTGGGATGAACATACACACACTACTCTATTTAAGGTAGATAACCACCGAGGACCTGCCGTCTAGCACAGGGAACTCTACTCAATACTCTGTGATAACCTATATGAGAAAAGAATCTAAAAAAGAATGAATATATGTGTATGTATAACTGAATCACTTTGCTGTACACCTGAAACTGACACAACATTGTAAATCAACTACACTCCAAGACAAATTTAAAAATTAAAAAAATTTTAAAACCTTATTGAAATTTAAAAAAAAAGAATTTTCACAGGGCGGAGAGGTAAGAGAATTTAATTTTAATGGGGGAGGTGGGTTAAGAAACGGGTCATTTACTGAGGCCAGTTGGGAATGCAATTCTAATTCCACTTTTTCTCCCACAGAAAACAGACACAGAGTCTGGAATCTCTCAGATCCCCAAACCTGCGTCAGAAGTGTGCTGATTCACACCTCCCCAGGCGCTGGCATCCACACCGCCCTGAGACTCTTGTCTTCCTTGACCTGTAGCGAGCAGAGGCTGGCCTTTCCACACACATCTACTCTGGAAGATTCCAGGATGGCTGGCAGAACTACCCAGGGGGGTCCTGCACACTGTGTGAGGCGGGGGCATGACTCAGTGGTCCGGAAAGCACTGGGCGGAGGGTAGGAGACGCCCACGCAACGTAAGGTAGCATCAGCCTGGTCCTCGACGGCCTTACGTGTAAAGCACAGAGCCAACCTCTACGGCAGATCTTAGCTCTAGACGCAACTGCCCCGCAACACCCTTGTCACACCAGAGAGCCCCTCACAAGTCATTCCCAAGGAAGGCTTATTGGCAAGTTGGGCCAGAGCTGCAAGTGCTCAACTCCAAGGCTCCACATGCAGGTGGGAAGAACCTGGAGTCAGAAGGTCCTGGGTTCAAGACCAAGGTTCTGCCCTCATTAACTCTTTTACTTTGAAGGAGTGATTTAACCCGACGTTAGGTTTTGTATGGTGCCCATTAAACCAACCGAGTCTCCCTTTCCACATCTGCAAAACGGCAACAGCCATGCTGCAGACCTCACAAGGTCACCAAGAAGCACGAGTGAGGTAGAGCAGACAAAAGCACTGCTAACTGTAAAGCTCTAAAAGTAATAAAGCGGCGGTGTTACGGTTAAAGAGAAGGGGCTTGAGGCAGGCACACAGAAAAGAGCTGCTAAAATGTTTTGCTGCTCAAGCACGAGGTCGGCTATGCCTATGCCCATCCCAGCTGGCTCTGCAGCAGGGACACGAGGCCTTCAACGCGCAGCTTCAATTCACGAGCAGATGAAACTCAAGGCGGCGGATGTCAGCACTCCCATCCCCAGCTGGGGGCCTGGGCCGCGACGTGAGGCTTGCTGTCCTGAGGTCCCGAGACCCATCTTCCCGTGGAGCTGCAACCCTTCCCGACCCCAACCTAACTCCTGGCTGGATCTCCTGTTCTCTGCTGCCGCGGGTGTGTGGAGCCCTGTGGATGGGGCTCCTAACCCAGCCCACATTACTGAGAGCTCAGTGCTGGCCTCCAGCCTCATTTCCCAGCTTCTGGCCTATTATTCTCCAGAAACAGCCCCAATACATTTTAGGGGCTGAAAATTATTTTTGTGAAAACAAATAAGCTTTACTGGGAGAAAAATCCCTTCTTCTACAAATACTCTTCTTGACAGTTCCATTTCACTGCTAAGAGCAAACGAATAAGAGAGTGATGCCATTTCTTAAATTCAAAAGTGGATTACTGTTACTTAAATAGACAAGGAACACAGGCTATGATCAATAGCTGGTTTGTGTGATCAAACGTCTTCATTATAGTAAATACGACATGATCGAGGCCATAATTACAAATTAGTTTTTTTTTTTTTTTTGGGTACGCGGGCCTCTCACTGTTGTGGCCTCTCCCGCTGCGGAGCACAGGCTCCGGACGCGCAGGCTCAGCGGCCATGGCTCACGGGCCCAGCCGCTCCGCGGCACGTGGGATCTTCCCAGACCGGGTCACGAACCCACGTCCCCTGCATCAGCAGGCGGACTCTCAACCACTGCACCAGGGAAGCCCACAAATTAGTATTTTTAACATTGCAATTAAGGTAAATAACCCATGGAGAAACAAAAACACCACCACCATCACCACCAACAAAACCCCCAGCTGTAGCTCTCTAGTACGATTTTGAGGTTACAGGCGTAGAGCTCACACATTCTTCTAGGTGGATGAATACTACTGGCTGTCATTTTAAATATCCAGTCAAATTTTTTCTCATAAAATAATTTTTTGAAACAGAAGGTTGGATCCTAGCAGTTCTTCTTGAGGAAGTTTAATACGCGCTCCTCTAATTACAATGAATTAAAATAGAATGTGTGCACATAACAATTCAACTCTAAACAGGCTTTCCTAACCGCTTGGAAATAGCAGAAGTAAAAAGTTGAAAACAGGCTCTAAGTGCACAAACAGCCTGTAGCCTTACACCGAAAAACTGACAGACTGTCCTCAGAAGAGAGGACAGAGCCCTTCAGCAAAACTAAGAGTCGTAGAACTCCTATTTATCATTGTAAATATGGAATTTTATGAGCCACAGTTCACAGCAGGACACTGGGTAGTGCCATTAAAAAGCTTTCAAAAAACTCATTTAAGAAGATTACCAGCTACCCTTCTAGAACTAGGGCACAAAAACCTTCATGCAGAACTCCTCTGACCCTCCTCCCATCCAAACTTCACAGAAACACGTTGAAAATATATGTTGGAACAAACCCGATGAGGAATGTGTTCTAAGAGAAAGAAAAACAGAAATTGCGACTTACAAACAAACTACAGAGCTACTGTAAAGGTGGTTTTCACCATCAATAAGCTCCAAATGGGTCACAGGCATTTCCATGCGGACCATCTGCTTGGGTTGCCCCACCTCCTGTCCTTGAGAACACTGGGCAGGTGCAACGCTAGAATGTTAACACCACAGGGTGAAGTGGCCTTCTCTTCCCTCCTCTGAAGGAGGTCCGGTTTGGCAGCTCTGAGGTGCAGTAAAGGGGATAGGGGAACTGCAGTCGGGGAGCAAAGAGGAAACCCCATCACTGAGATGAGTACTCCTCACTGGTCTGAATACCTCCTGTGTGCAAATGTCTCTCCTCTTCTGCCAGGAAGACCCACGAGGCTGCCGTGGGTCTGAGGCTGCCGTGGGTCTTAGGCTGCCGTGTAGGCATACACGGTCATTCTAGGGCTCACGGGGAGGCCGCAACATCATTTTCACCCTCCAGCACTCCCTGGAGAATCCCAAGAAATTGGCCAGCCACCATCCTCCCCTCCCCCAAGTCCCTGCCAAGTCACACTCCCTCCATGGGTTTGCACCCCCAGGCAGGATCCTGGCTTAGGATAAAGTTGAGAAGGTCACTCACAATTTTCAGACTATTTGCTCCATGGTATTTCAATTCTTAGCCCAAGATGTCTGGCATGGAATCCCCCTCTTTTTGACCCCCTGGCCTCTCTCATAATTTACCAAGTATCACGATGGCCTTCTACTTCCTTCACGAAGTTAATAAATCCCACTTGCATAGCATCAACTGAAGCACGGTAGCAGTTCCTTTGCCTCTGGGTACAGCTACTCACTCTTTGAAGGCAAGACCGCAGAGCAAGAATAACCTCGACTCTCCATTTACTTCGATTGACACTGACCTTCTCAACATAGAGCTGATTCTGAAATGCGACTGAAGAGCTTTAAACTCCAGAGCACAGGACAGAGTTTAAGCAGATAAAGCATTTGATTCGTTGGCAATTTAAAAAAGGAAGATTATATTTTTAAGGGAATGGTGGGGCTCTGGCCACCATAATCTACAAGAGGCAGATCAGCGTCCATTTATGAGAAGCGTAAAGCATAGTTTTTAAGTTTTACTTAAAATATACACCACACCTTGCAATTAATTGCATGTAGTGCAGAACTATTATGTGACCCATGATTGTTCCATGTGGAACACTGGAAAGAAGGGAGACTTTCTATGGACTCAATCACTCTTTAAAGATTATCTTGGGACTTCCCTGGTGGCGCAGTGGTTAAGAATCCGCCTGCCAACGCAGGGGACATGGGTTTGAGCCCTGGTCGGGGAAGATCGCACATGCCGCGGAGCAACTAAGCCCGTGAGCTACAACTACTGAGCCCGTGTGCCACAACTACTGAAGCCCATGCTCCACAACAAGAGAATCCACAGCAATGAGAAGCCTGTGCACCACAACGAAGAGTAGCCCCTGCTTGCCGCAACTGGAGAAAGCCCACGCGCGGTGACAAAGACCCAACGCAGCCAAAAATAAATAAATAAATAAGTAAATTTATTTTTTAAAAAAAGATTCTCTTGGTGAGCCACCCTCCTCCCCATTCATCATGCAGATCTTTGATCAGCTGTAAAGATTTATGATGAAGTGGAATCCGATGTTCAGCCCTGTTGCAGATTTGTCTGCTCACTTCTTCCCTACTCCAGCGTTGGCTCAGAGGGGGAAGGCAGGCTTCCATTGGGCATACAGAGCTGTCATGCTGATAGGCAGCCCTTGCCCCCCAGGAACAAGGGAAAACAGCCCCGCTGGGCAAGTGATCCAACCCAAGGGTGTCTGGAAGGCTCATTCCTGACACAGAGCTGCATTACACCCCCAGGCAGGAGAACACAGCTCTTCCCCATTGTGCCACCATCCACCAGTGTATATGGACCCTTGTCCTGTCCATCAACCACAAGGGTAGGGTCTGCCCTACGAGCAGGCAGGATAGTAGCTTGCGGATGGGTTGCGAGAGGAGGAGGGTGATTTCGTGGGCACTAAGGAACCATCATCTTGTTCCAGGAATGCCCCACCAACCTGCCGGCAGAACCCTGCAGATCCCTAGCCCAGCTAAGCAGGGGCTTTGGACTCCATCACTAAAAGCACAAGATACTGCTGGGAGAGAAACGACAGCAGCCTCATCAGATAGTTAGAATTCGTATCAGTAATTCAGGAGAGCCTTTCTTGAGAGGAGATTTTGGTAAGGAGCAGGAAACGGGATCCAGAAATGAAATCACGTGTGCAAAGGCAACTATTCCTTTCTTGTTTGTTTGTCATGAGTTCACGAGCCTAGACCCAAGGTGGGAAAAAGTCCGCTATTCTCACGGGCTCTCCATCTCCCCGTCTCCTACAGGATGACTCTCCCCATCTTATACTGGGCAACAGGGTCAGACGGTGGTTGAGACTGTTAGTATCCCTCTCCTGCCCGCAGTGGTAGAGCACAGCTTCAACCCCCCATATGGTGAATGACCAAACGAAGACATGAATGATGCTGACCTTGGACTGTGCTGTGAAGGGCAGAGTTACAGACACCGGCAGGAGCTCCAGAAAACAATGCAGCCCAGGGCAGGGAAGAAATGAGGACGCTTAGATGGGAAGGAAGGAAGCCAGCTAGAAATCTTCGAAGGGTTAGATTCCAAAAATTTATTTACAAACCATATATTCACTCTTCCAAAAAACAGCAGTTGAAATATATGGCCCATTAAGGTCTCATCAACCATAAACATCACATATCTACTGATAGCTAGCTCCCATGAATGTAGGAGGATGGGATTTGGAAACCAGCTGTTTTATGAAATTTCTTTTGGTTCTAACACTTAATTAACCTCATGCTAACAAGGCTATAACCGAGGCTCACTAATGCACTACAGAGGAAATCCACATCCTGATTCAAGGTCAACTCTTAATGGGTTAAAAAAAAAATTTACTGTGTCCCTCCAGAGACGTCAAAAATTAAATAATGGAAACAGAGTTTCCTTGATTCTTCTCTGAAGGAGAGTTTTTCTTAATTACTGGTGTTTTATGGTCGTCTTGGGTAGTCTGAACGGATCGTGAAAACACTTCGAAAGTATGTAGTCCATAAAAAGACTTTTTAAAAGTACAAACAGGCAAGACAGGTTTATCAAATAACTGTCTCAGAACGAAAATGCAGTAAAAAATTATCTTTACATACAAGAGAAGTCACACTAACTTTGCTTCGGTTATTTCATGATCTAAATCAGACTGCTTCCCCTCCTTCTCATTTCATAGACTACCCCACAGCTGCTACCGGAGTTACACGATATGGAAGATTATTATCCTTCTGAGTTGATGTCATCATTGTTTAGAGGCCAGGTCATAGTTTTTAAAACCAGGAAGCATCTGCAGCATATAAAATTACTTTCAACTTCTGAAGCTTCTAGGCCTAAAGCCAAAAGGTAATGAGTTACCTCAAAAATATTTTCTTCTCTTTCTTTAACAACAACAACAAAAATATTTGGAGGATAGGGGGTGAGACAAAGCGATGTACACCACGTAACCCAGGGGTGATGAGTAACTACCTATCATGACTGCTTTTAATCTTCTTATTTTGTGTTACTTGTCTTTTCCTCCAGGATCAGAATTCTTTTCAACGTCAGTCCCCCCAAAGGCCTGTTCTTTAGCGCTCTTTGCGGGGAGGGAGGAGGTAAAGGCGTCTGGGCCCACAAGCTTTTCATTACTGCTTAAAGTTCTTTTCTGCTGACCATGATTGCACATGGACTTGCCAACGATCTCTGTTCAGCAGAGAGATTCAATTCTTTTTAAGAAAAATCATTGGGTGCTTTCTTTCACCATGAAACTCTCATAATCGAAAGACGTTCATTGCATCCAGCAAGTGACTCATTTTCCCTTAATGGCTTTCAGATACTGGCATGCCCCTTCCAACGTTTACAGTTCCATTACTCCAAGCAGAGGAGGTAACACAGCCTCAGGTTTTATGAGGAAGGTGCCTCGTCAGTGCGTCTGGTGGAACCAGCTGGCCAGGTGGCGCAGGAGGGTGTTTAAGAAAGGGCGCAGGCTTGGAATCAGACTGTCCAGGATATATACACTGCCTACCAAATAAGTTAGCTTGACTGAGCGTCAGTCTTCTTGTCTGCAAAATGGGAAACCACCAAGTAGCTTATCCAGAGTTTCAGTGAGGAGTAAATGGAATCACTCCTGTGCCTGGCACATGCTCCACGTGCAACAAATACTTTTGCTTTGCTCATTCCAAACAAGCCTGCTAGAATACACACAGATCTTAGGGGATCCCCAGGCTGTGGGGGTGGTTTTCAATAGTACACATTGGCTGATTCTGGCGGTCATTTTTCCTTTCAAATGACCAAGGTTACACGTTCTTCACAAAATCTCTAAGTGAATATGTATCTGTTGATAATCAGCATAAACCTATAGAAATACTGGAGCCCAGCTTCCTCTGCATGCTTGGGCTGATACCACGGGAGCTGGAACTTGCCCAGAGCACCATGTACCCTTGCTGGGGCCCCAGGTTTCTCTCCAATGTCATTGGTTTTCATCGAACCCACTGCCCAAGGAATGGGTATGAGTCTTTGGTCTGCTTATTCTTGAGATCTACTCTTAACTTAGATCTTCTGGTTTCCTTATCTACAAGATCCTACAGAACGTGCAAGAGGTGGCTTTCCTGACCATATACGATATTTCTTTTTTCCCAAAGATCTAATTCTTAAGCTCTCACTAATTTTTAATTTTTTAAAAAATGTAATCACTTCCCTTTATCCTTAGGTAGTTTTTACCAAAAATAAATACAAAATAATTTTAAAAGATCTCTTATGCCTTATATAAATCATATATATGTGTGTGTGTGTATATATATATATATAGATAGATAGATAGATCTCATATAAATAAGATACACTTAGATAAGTAAATAGAAATACTTATCTATTTACATATAATAAGATATATAAATAAATATATACTCATATAAATGAGTATTTATACTCTTATGAATAGAGTATAAAGCAAAGAGCTATCTGTTGTGAGCATATACTCAAGGTCACATATATGTCCACTTGCTACACTATTCTAAAGCCACTGTATCCACGAGCAATAACAATGCACACGCACTTACACATTTCTAGCTACTTGTGTATATCAAGTTATAGAGCAGGAAGTTCCCCCAAAGTTGCATAAAAGTCAAACAAATATTAATGGAATTATAGTTTTCATTTCTTAACTAGTTAATTATTAGGACTATACCAATGCTTTTATTTTCATTTGTAATTTATCTTCAGTTAAATTTTCACCATTTAGCATACGGCTGTAAAATAACTTGGGTCTAGTATGTCAATATTGAAATGAACTAGAGTAACTTCTCTTTTAGAAGTAACTTTATTGGTAATCCTTTCAGGATAAGAATAATCATACCCTAAGTTCACTGGGTGAGTAATTACCTCTTAGTTGTATAGCAGTGTTCCCCAGGTCAAGGAATGATCTATGAACGGCATATACACAGGGATCCTATCCTGTTTATTCACCTCAAAACTCAGCATTTCTTCACAAAACCGACAAGGAAATTGAGTATCTTTTTGTGTATGTGCGTGCTTTGTACTTTGGGTTTTGTTTCTTTTTTTAAAATTAGTACTCTCTCTTTTATCCTATTACATTTTTTTCATTCTCCCTCCCCCCATGCTAATAGAGGAATACCCAGCTATGAAAGCAAAATGTCTTAAAAACAAAAATCGTGATGTAAAAGTTTATGGCTTTTTCCACGGCATAACCTGGATCATTGATCTCCCGCTCACCCAGTGCCAGGAGTGGTCAAAGCTGGCACGTATGTAAAAAATAAATGTACCAAGTTTCCAAGTCTTTCTTCCTCTGAGAAATGTAAGGAAAGAGTCGAGTGAGACAAGTACTCCAGGGCAGAGGATGTGAAATAATCTAAACGGCTCCCCTTCCTCCCATTTTCCAGACCTCTGAGTGTTTATCTGGTGGAGCCTTCAAGAGAGTCTGGTGAGAAAGACCACGTACCGTGTCTTTGAGGACATAAATCCACATCTCAAGCTTCGAGGTCTGAAAATGTCCACGGAAAACACACCTTCCTGGATGCCAGGTAGAGGGAAATCAGTTTAAGAAAGTAAACATCTCTCACCAAGTGGCTGCCACTTCTGTCCTTCGACTTCTCTTGTGGATCCCGCGGCTGCCTGAACTTGAAATGGGGGAGACTTGAAGTTTCGAGACCAGTGAGCGATTGCTGTAATTTATTTACTTATTTATTTATTTATTTGCGGTACGCGGGCCTCTCACTGCTGTGGCCTCTCCCGTTGCGGAGCACAGGCTCCGGACGCGCAGGCTCAGCGGCCATGGCTCACGGGCCCAGCCTCTCCACGGCACGTGGGATCCTCCCGGACCAGGACACGAACCCGCGTCCCCTGCATCGGCAGGCGGACTCTCAACCACTGCGCCACCAGGGAAGCCCTGCTGTAATTTATTTTTAAAGCAATCATCTGGACTCCTGTTCTGTGCCTGAGCACTTACTAAGCCATCTCACACTTACTGGCAACAGTAAAAGTCTAACCGGGAAGTCCCTTCAGATTCTAAAACTTTTCAATTCAGACATATGCACATGGGTAATAGTAGTGTGGGTATATTTTACTAATTAAAAATGAAAAAAACCTGAATGCCCATTGACACATAAATGGACAAAATGTGGTCTATACATAGAATGGAATATTATTCGGCCTTAGAAAGAAGGAAATGCCGAAACTTGCTACAATATAGATGAACCTTGAGGACATTATGCTCAGTGAAATAAAAGCCAGTAAAAAAAGACAAACACTCTATGATTCCACTTATGTAAGGTACTTAGAGTAGTCAGTTCACAGAGACAGAAAGTAGAATGGATGGCCAAGAGGCACATGAAAAGATGCTCAACAACGCTAATCATTAGAGAAATGCAAATCAAAACTACAATGAAGGTATCATCTCACCAGTCAGAATGGCCATCATCAAAAAATCTACAAGACAACAGAAACTAACACACCATTGAAAAGCAATTATACTCCAATAAAGATGTTAAAAACAATCTACAAATAATAAATGCTGGAGAGGGTGTGGAGAAAGGGAACCCTCTTACACTGTTGGTGGGAATGTAAATTGGTACAACCATTACGGAGAACAGTATGGAGGTTCCTTAAAAAACTAAAAACAGAGCTACCTTATGATCCAGCAATCCCACTCCTGGGCATATATCTGGAGAAAAGCATAATTTGAAAAGATACATGCACTTGCATGTTCACTGCAGCACTATTTACAATAGCCAGGACATGGAAGCAACCTAAATGCCCATTGACAGAGGAATGAATGGATAAAGAAGGTGTGGTACATATACACAGTGGAATATTACTCAGCCATAAAGAGGAATGAAATAATGCCATTTGCAGCAACAATGGATGGATCTATAGACTGTCATACTGAGTGACGTAAGTCAGACAAAGACAAATATATGATATCACTTATATGTGGAATCCAAAAAAATGGTACAAATGAACTTATTTACAAAACAGAAATAGAGTCACAGATGTAAAAAACAAACTTATGGTTACTGGGGGGGGAAAGAAGGGGGGGATAAATTGGGAGATTGGGATTGACATATACACACTACTATATATAAGGTAGATAACTAATAAGGACCTACTGTCTAGCACAGGGAACTCTACTCAATACTCTGTAATGGCCTATATGGGAAAAGAATCTAAAAAAGAGTAGATATATGTATATGTATAACTGATTCACTTTGCTGTACAGCAGAAACTAACGCAACAGTGTAGATCAACTATACTCCAATAAAAAAAAAAAAAAAGAAAGAAAGAAAGTAGAATGGTGGTTGCCAGGGGCTGGGGAAGGGGTCTGGGAAGCTGTTGTTTAAAAGGTATAGTGTTTCAGTTTTACAAGATGAAAAGGTTTCAGAGATTAGCTGTATAACACTGTAAATATACTTAACACTACTGAACTGTACACTTAAAAACGGTTAAGATGGTAAAAATTTTGCGTTATGTGTATTTTACCACAATTAACTATTTAACAAATAATAAAATCCTGTCAACTGTCAAAACAAATAAAATGAGAGAGAGAAAAAAAGTGAACAAGGAAGAGTGACCTCTAGCCAGGGTTCTCTACAAAGTATCTAGATATATAAGGAGGGCTGAAATGGTAAATTATCCCTAGCACGTCATTTGTGATGCGGGAGCAAGTCCTTGCCTGCGTATAGTGAAAGCTAAGTCTTACCTTAAGGGCTCACTCCAGAGGGACATGGCTCTGGACCCCATCAAGTTCGAATGAAGATCTTGGCTACATTTCATTTGGCCTGATGGTCCCTTTGGTATTTCCCCAATCTTTTGATTCCTTGAGATATTTAACCATGCTCTTACCCCAAATGCTGGACTATGTACGGATGCCCTTTGGATAGGCTCGCTGAGGTAAGACCGTGCTCAGTCTATGTGGCCCTTCTTATTCAAGGTGAGTGTGATGTGCAGGCAAATACTGTTGTATTGGTACCAAGTGGGCAGTTCCATGCTGGGTTGAGGGGAACTCAAGCCAAGCGCTACAACTGTCTCTCAAGTACCATCTGCCATAGCTTTTCACTGACCCTTCTTACGTACCGAAGGAAGACACAGGTGTTCATTTTCAGTGCAAATTGTCGGTGAAGAAATCACTATGCTTGGTGTCTCGCCCACACTGCTTCTCTGACTGGGGTCTGGGGCTAATAAGGCCCCATGTTTGTTTAATCGAAAAGAAGCAATCAAACTGCCTGTTCAGATTAAGATGGATCTACCGCCTGGACAGTTGATATGGGATTCTCAGAGATCGTCTGCAGGGCTGATTCTGAGATAAGAACAGTTCTTTATTGTAGCAACTCTTTGAATCCACCGTCTGTTTTAACTCAAAGTAGGATCCAAGACACAAATCCTACCATTAAACATATGGAAGACAGATAGAAAGAAATCTCATTTATTTTCTCTCCACATAAATGGTAAGGTCTCTCCTTTGAACTGTAACATGTACAAATAAGGAGATTTTAAAGCAGGGACTGTTCTCTGACCACGTTTAAGCACAGATCTGTGTAAAATAAAAAGTGAAAAATTATATTCCTACTATTAAAAGTTCATCCTCTTTTAGAAAATACTTAATTAGCTCAGGGGGAAAAAGATCCTTCACTACTCACATTATTAAGTAAAGGAAAGCGTTAGGTTTCCACATTCCCCAACCATAAGATCAGAACTGACTCTTGGAATCTACCCCAAAACCTCAACTTCCTGCTCTGCAAGATTTACCTCGGAGAGTGAAGAGGTCCCAAACGTTGCCAAAAAAGACCTTTAAATGAAATCAATCAGATCAAGGAAACCCATAACTCTATTTGATATGCCACATACTAAAAGACATGGCACAGAAACACGAATACTTTCCTGGCTGATCTACAAATGTGCAAATAGATACAGTAATGTCTTATTTACGGAACATTGCCACAGAAGTGAGATTTCCAGATAAGATTCTTAAAATATCTTTTTAGATGCTATTTTTTTTTTAAAATCACCTTTTTTAATTTGGCATACACCCAATCTTTCTAAGCTTTGTATCATGGCAAAAGTTAATTCTTTTTTGAATGATACGATGTCGGCATGAACGTTAGTTCTGATGTTACTAGAGACAATTGAAAACAGAGGTCCCTTCATTAAGTAGCCTCAAAACGGGGTGCCTATGAGTGGAGCAGAACAGTGGCTAACCTTCCCCTTGCTTGACTCATATCTGAAACTACTGCAACTCAAATATACTGGCATTGGAGAAAGAAAAAAAAAAAGTAGTTCAATGGAACCAAACCGAGCTCAGGAACAGACTCAGAAACAAGCAGAATCTGGCTCTCACAAGGTGGTATTTCGAATCAGCGGGGAAAAGATTAATTATACAGCCAGTGGTAGTGGCGTCACTGATTAGCCACTTGGAAAAAGAAATTAGGCTGGATGCCCATCAAACTCCTTACCTCAAAAACAAACTTCAGAAGGGTCAAATATTACAACCTAGGAAAGTTAAACTCTAAAGAGAAGTACTAGAATAAAACACAAACAATTTTTAATATGTAATATTTCAACAGGGGTGCCCTTTCTAAAAACACAACTCTAAAGGCAGACGTATGATGGAAAAGATCTCTAAATTTGATTACACGCAATTTTTAAATTTCTAGGGAAAAAAATTTCCGCCAACAAGATCCAAAGACAGACTGGAAAACTATTTGCAACAAGTATGATAGAAAGTTAATTCCTTAGTTTATGACTCTGTCTTGCAAATCAATGTAGAGTCATCATCCAATTAAAAATGAGCAAAACCACAAACTGAAACCTTATACACACACACAAATCAACTAATTAATAGGAAAATCAACCATTTATTTTAAAAAGCTAAATCAAAACGAGTGTCTTTTTTTTTCCCTTATTAGATTTGAAGAATTTTAAAAAATTGGATACCCAGGATGGCAACAATAGGGAAAGCAGCACCCTTATATGTTGCAGGGATATTTAAGTTGGTTCAAACTTTCTGGTAAAATCTATACATGTTTTGATCAATTCCACTTTTAGAAATTTACCCTATAGAACAGCTGGGGGAAAAGACTTAGATACATGAACAGAATGAGAACAGTGACCAAAACGCAGGTGTTGCAGGTTGAGAGAGGTTGAAACAGAGAAATGATCATTGATTTAAAATTACGATACTCTATACAGGATACTGATTTAATATTATGAGAATCTATACAGTAGTAAACAATCTAGACATTAAAGAATAAGTTGATTCTGTATAACCTTATGTGGTCATACAGAAGATCGTCGTATGTGGTCGTATCTCGAAGATGCACCATTAAGAAGCAAAGTATAGAACAACTGTATATAATTTATATAAATGTAAAAAGAAGCTATGCATGTATCTACTGGGACATACATGTACCATCTTTAGAAAGGATCCAACAAGAAATTATTAACAATGGTTATTTTTGGATAGAGGGACTGAGAATTGAGGGTAGAAGCTTTTAATCTGTGGGTGTATGCATGGGCTTCAGGTATGATTTGAAGATTTTACCATGTACTTATGTTACATTTAATTTAAGAAATTAGCCTTCTTTCTGCTGTCATAGTCTTCTACGAAATTGGGCAAGTATATAAGGTAGGTGGCTGTCTCTCTAATTGAAATGTTTAGGTGTAGGGACAATCATTTTCTCCACATCTGAATTTATGGCTATATTCCAGATGTTTGTGGCTGCTGTTCTCTGCGCTGGTGACCCTGTACACATCTGAACACAGAGCTCAGCGGCTACCCTCAGGTCTACAGCGGATGGTGTTTCTCAAAAACAAGCTGACTTCCTGCAAAGGCCACAGGGCTATGCCCTGAAGCATAATTTCATGCTCGTAATAACAGTCTGGTAGACTTCCTTAAATTTTAATTATTTGTCCAAGATCTGTATATCGGCACTCCTTTCAAGCAACATTAATTATTATAAAGGGCAATCTTCTAGGAACAAAGAAGAATATTTTTACTCCATGCAACTATCTTTAGTTCAGAGTCCCAGAATGTTGACACTAAAAGGAATTTTCGAGGCCATCCAGTTCAACCCACACGTTGAAGAGACTGGAACCAAAGTTAAATGCCTCGTCTGAAGTCACCAGTTAGCAACTGGCAGAGCCAGTGGGAAATCCTTGATCTCCCGAATGCCAGTTTTGTGCTTTTTTGCTCTAAAAACCATATTGAGGAAATCTAAACTACAGCCTCAGTTCATAAAAATAAATATTAAAAGAGCCACAGGAGGGCTTCCCTCGTGGCGCAGTGGTTGGGAGTCCACCTGCCGATGCAGGGGACACAGGTTCGTGCCCCAGTCCGGGAAGATCCCACATGCTGCGGAGTGGCTGGGCCCGTGAGCCATGGCCGCTGAGCCTGCGCTCCGCAACGGGAGAGGCCACAACAGTGAGAGGCCTGCACACGGTTAAAAAAAAAAAAAAAAGAGCCACAGGATATGACATAGAGCATGAAAGGAAATATACTTTGTTTTCCTGATTCAATTTCCTACAGTTTTCCCAGGAGTGTTGGGTTCAGATAAGGGAGAATCTATACTTATCTAGAAGTGGAAGTAATGAGATAAACATCAAGTCTCCACTGAAAAGGAAAGCAAAAGGAGAACTCAACTCCGCATAGTGACTTAATACAATTTAAATAAAAACAACTTTGCGAAGTCTCCTTTTCAGGAAGAGAGGAGTAGGAATCACCTTGGCATGACAATCTTCCAAGTGACCTCCTGACCGTCACCTCAACAGGGGTTTAATAAAGATTTTGCCTATGTGCAGAAGACATGAAAAAGGGAATCCTATTACATACGATGACAGAATGCTTCTAGAAAGAAAGAATAAGTTCATTGGCAAGCTGGGACCCTGAGTCCCACGGTAGCCCAGGAAGAATGCATTTCTTGGTCTTCCTTTTGCACAATGATGGCTGCTTATTTTGACAGGAGTAGGAGAACGATAACAAGCAGCTCTAATCCGTATGGACGTGGCATCCTAGTGAACATAACACAATTATCTACAAGGAAAGAAAGAGCAAAGCAGTCAGAGAACAGGATGTGTATTTTGAGGATTATGTGACAGAGAACTATCTCCACATAACATGTGCCAGACACATTTTCACACACACACAGAGAATATTTCCACCATTAAAAAGCTGGATTGAATGCTGAGTTACTTCTGCTTACTTGAAAATAACTTGAAAATAATGTCCAAGCAAATCCTATGATTCCTTGTGAGGTGGCTATCACAGAAAAGAACATTCAACTAAATGTGAGATAGTCAACTCAGTGACAGAAGGAAGCCGTCTGGAGAGTTCTTTGGATGGCAGTTTAAGGCCAAAGAAGGCTCCCAGGAGTAGACTTCACCATGAATCAGTCTGTTTGGGTCGGGGAGCCTTGCCTGGCTTCGGCCCCATGATGGGCACCGTGGGGATGGGAGGGGAGAGATGCGAGTTGGGAGAGAATTAGCACAGCAATTGTGGTTGAATTCACGCTCCTCCGGGATAGTGAACAGACCAGGTAGTCCTCCTTCCTACCTGATCCCAAATGGCCTAGAGATCAAGTCCTGATTAGATTCTCCTTTCATTCTGTGTAGAACTGCACAGCCTGCAGTAGGACATCATGATACTATCAATCCTTGGAATTAGCGAGACTGATGAACACACTCTCAACCATGACCCTGTTATCCTGGCAAGCAAGGGACAGCAGAGAGAAGACGGCGTCAGAGGACAGGAAAGACTCTGTCCTGTGAGACAAACACTGGCTTTGATGGGACACTGCTGTTCTGCAAGCTAGGCTATGTCTCCCATAATTACACCCCCTAAATGTAATCAAATTGTGGAAAATACTAAAAGTCTCAGGCAGACCTGGTGCAGTCTTGGTCTAGAACTTTCTCACTGTGCCATCCCGAGGGAGTTGACCGACCTCTAAGGATCTTCCTTTCCTCTTCCATAAAATAGTGATAATAATACCCATTGGAGAGCTGGGGAGATTAGAATTGAAACACATATAACGCACGTGACCTAGTTCCTGGTGATTGGTACAAGTAGTGCCAAAATTCCTGATTATCCGCTTACCTGTGAGTTTACTAGCTTCCGGACCTAGTAATTCAACAGGTCCATGGAAGGTTGAGGCCCAGCCCCAAACACACTTTGCTTTGACAGTGAGAAAGCAAATCCTTTACAAAGGATGGCACGGGATTTCTTTACACTTAGAAGACTGATTTTCTTTAAGTTGGAATTTTAGATTCAGGTAATAACTAATGAACTATATTTGAAGATTTTTTTGAGAGGCCAAAAATTGGGTGGCAATACCCAAAAGGGGAAGAATATATTCAATGACTGAATTGCAGTGTCACAACCCAGAAAAAAACATATTTTCTGTGCTAATAAAGAGATGTCTAAAAAGGGATAATATATGTAAGAAAAAGAAGTTAAGAAGAGATGGAGAAGGTATGGGAGGAGAAATGATTATTTGAGAAGCTACTCTGTGTACCTGATTCCTATCAGGGTCTTTCACATATAGTATTTTACTCAGTTCACGCAAACCTGAGAAAAACATGTTTCTTCAATTTATAGATAAGGAAACCAAGCTTGAAAACTTGCTTTAAAAAGCTGGTTCAGGCATAAACCTGGATCTAAATGTGTCACTTGGACTCAAAGTTTTCCTTCTCCATGAAAATAAAATGTATTCTAGAAACATTAGTTTACATTTTTCTAGATGTTGCTCTAAAAGAGTTTCCACATGATTCTGTTAAGATGAAATGACAATTCCTTAACAGTCATGTGTATTGTAAGAACCAATTCTGTCTAAATTTCAAAGCCACAAGAAAAGAACCAAGGAAATAAAATGTCTTAAAAATGGACAATCGTTTAAAAGGAACATGTAAAATATATAATTTATATTATGTGAAAAGAAAAGCCATTTCAAACCAGTTTGAGGTTAGACTCAATATCTTGAGCAGCCAGGTCAAAATTATAAAATAAATATGTTCAACATCTTAAAAACGTGATAGCTGCCTGTCTCTGAAGGATTAAATTCAGCAGAGCTTGAAGGCAATAAGTTCATGAGCTTGTTTCCAGAATGTGCACATCCTACAGGACTTGAAGAGTCTGTCTGTCCTCCAGAAGGAAGGGGCCATTCAAGTCATTTGTTTCAGTGCCACTTAGGTGAGACCCCCCAGGACTGGGGGATGCGGGCTAAGAAGGTTGCTGAAGTTCCATAATGGGATGGTAGGTATTCTGAAGGGTACAGCCAAAGGCCTTGAACTTCAGATACCAGAATCACCTGGGAAGGTTCCTGAAGGAATCTTTGACAGAAGAACCTAGAAAATAACCCACAGTGGGACAGAGACTACTCCTCACTTCCGCTGACTCTTATGCCGGATTCAGCATTTCTTGGTTGCCTTCTAGACTTCAAACTCACTTAAGTTAAATTTAGAAAACACGTTGAGAGATTACAATGTCCAATTCATTGCTGAAACTTGGCAAAAAGTCTAGGAAAAAGGCAAACGCAAAAATGTTAAGTCTGCAGATTAACAAACTGCTATGCGTCCTGCTCCCACAAGGCGAGGTATGCATGAACAGCCCAGCCCAAGATGATAAGCCATAGGTCATGGAAGAAATAATGTGTGCACAGCATCCATTTTCCAGACCCCTTTCCAAGCATCAAAATTGCATTCCATCATTATCAGGAAGTCTTTGGTTTCTAGTAAGAAATAGCTTATGAGATGCAGTATATCTTTCAAAAATGCATTACTTATAAATATATTTTTAAATTACTGAATTGAATAAATTAGTATGAAAAATTATAACAAACACGAAACAACATTATGGAATCTCATAGAGTTTGCTCCAGGTGATGACTAACGAATCCCAGGGTTTACAATAGTCTCTGAAGCACTGTTAAAAATGTTGTCAATTACTGGTTGGTTCACTGAGTAATTTTGTTTTCTCTTTTTTTTTAAGATTTTTTTTTTTTGATGTGGATCTTTTAAAGTCTTTATTGAATTTGTTACAATATTGCTTGTCTTTTGGCTTTTTGGCCATGAAGCATGTGGGATCTTAGCTCCCCGACCAGGGATCAAACCTGCACCCCTTGTGTTGGAAGGTGAAGTCTTAAACACTGGACCACCAGGGAAGTCCCTAACTCGGTAATTTTGTAGTAAAAGCTGTGAAAGAATCTGGGTGAGGCAATGTTTACTGTGCTTGCTATGTTCTAGAAGAAGCAACTGAGGATACTTATGCTGGGACAGGTGACATGGGACTTTTTTTTTTTTGCAGTACGTGAGCCTCTCACTGCTGTGGCCTCTCCCGTTGTGGAGCACAGGCTCCGGACGCGCAGGCTCAGTGGCCATGGCTCACGGGCCCAGCCGCTCCGCGGCATGTGGGATCTTCCTGGACCGGGGCACAAACCCGTGTCCCCTGCATCGGCAGGTGGACTCTCAACCACTGCGCCACCAGGGAAGCCCAACATGGGACTTTTATGGTAGACTTCTGTCTGTATAAGTAAAGGCCCTCATTTGAAAATAATATTTTTTATTGTGGTAAAATATATGACATAGAATTTACCAATTTAACCCTTTTGAAGGGTGCGGTTCTGGCATTAAGTACATACACATTGCTGGGCAAGCACCACCATCATCCTTTGCAGCTTTCCCAAATGAGACTCTGTACCCATTCATCAGTAACTCCCCCTAGTCCCCGGCATCTACCATGCTACTCTTGTCTCTATGAATCTGACCATTCTAGAAATCTCACATGAGTGGGATGATGCAATATTTGTCTTTTTGTGACTGGTTTATTTCACTTAGCATAATGTTTTCAAGGTTTTTCGCGTTGTAGCCTGTGTCAGAATTTTCCCTCCTTTTTAAGGCTGAATAATACTCCATTGTACGTAGGTACCACACTTAGTTTATCCATTCACCCAATGAGGAACACTGGGTGGATTGCTTCCACCTTTTAGCTCTTGGGAATAATGCTGCTATGAACATGGGTGCACAGATTTCTGTTTGAGTCCATGCTTTTACTTATTTTGGGTATTCATACAGAAGTAGATTTGCTAGATCCGATGGTAATTGTATGTTTACTATTTTGAGGTACTGTCATCGTGTTTTCCAGAGCAGCTGCAGCATTTCAGTCCATCAGCAATGCACAAGGGTTCCAATGTCTCCACATCTTCACCAACACTGTCTCTTTCTCTCTCTTTTCCTGTCTCTCCTCTCCTTCCTTCCTTCCTTCCTCCCTCCCTCCCTCCCTCTCCTTTCCTTCCTTCCAACAGCCATCCTAACAGTGTGAAGTATTATTTCATTGTGGTTTTGATTTGCATTTCTCTAATGACTTGACCATCTTTTCATGTACTTACTGGCCATTCACATATCTTCTTTGGAGAAATGTTTATTCAACTTCTAATAAGAAACATAAAGTGGTCCCTGCTCCCTGCTCCAGGCTAGAGCTCCTAAAACCCTTGTAATTTCCTAAGTGATATGAGCCATAGGAGCATCTTTTGTTATAATATTTGGGTTCTGTCCCCAGCTCCTGCAACAGCTCCAGAATGATAAAGGTGAAGGGAGCATCTTTTGTTATTAACAACAAGCCCCTTTCAAGCACGTTGGAGTTGTTAATGAGGTGACTTCTGGAAAGCCCGTGGGATGAGGGTGCTGGTTGCCAGGAGCACCGACCCTGTAATTAGAAAGTTGGAACTTTTAGCCCCACCCCCCAACCTTCAGGGAAGGAAGACTGAATTTCTCGCCAGTGGCCAGTGGTTTAATCAATCACGGCTACACAAAGAAGCCGCCATAAAAACCCTAACCAAAGAAATCTGGAGAGCTTCTGGGCCTGTGAACAAGAATGCATTCATGTTCTGGAAGGGTGGCACATGCGAGACTTCACAGGGACAGAAGATCCCAAGCCGAGGACCCTTCCAGACCTCACCCTACGCACCCCTTCTCCTGGCTGTCCATTTGTATCCTGTAATGCATCCTTTGTAATAAATTGGTAACAGTAATTCAGCTGTTTCCTTCTATTCTGTGAGCCATTCTAGCAAATTATCAAACCCGAGGAGGGAGGAAGATGAACCTCCGACTGGTAGCCAGGCCAGGCAGAAGTTGCGGGTCACCTGGAACCCACTACTTGTGACTAGAGTCTGAAGCAGGATGGGAGGCAGACTTGTGGAACTGAGCCCTTAAGCTGTGGGGTCTGTACTAACTCTGGGGAGTTAAATTGTAGGATAAGAAACTGGTGTCTGCTGAGAATTGGAGAATTGTTTGATGTGGAAAAACCCACATATCTAGTGTCGGAAGTGAAGTATTGAGAAGGAAGAGTTTTTCCTTTTACAAGTCTTTTGCCCATTTTCGAACTGGGTTTTAAAAAAATGCTGTTACTGTTTAGTTGTAGGAGTTCTTTATATAAACTGGAGAGCAATTCCTTCTGAGATAAATGATTTGCAAATATTTTCTCCCATTCCATGGCTTGCCTTTCAGTCTACTGATAGTGTCCTTTGTTGCACAAATGTTTAAATTTTGAATCCAATTTAATCTATTTTTTCTTTTGTGGTCTGTGTTTTTGGTGTCATATCCAAGAAATCACTGTCAAATTCAATGTCATTAAATTTTTCCCTTATGTTTTCTTCCAAGAGTTTTATAGTTTTAGCTCTTTTTTTTTTTTTTTTTTTTTTGCAGTAAGTGGGCCTCTCACTGTTGTGGCCTCTCCCGTTGCGGAGCACAGGCTCCGGACACGCAGGCTCTGCGGCCATGGCTCACGGGCCCAGCCGCTCCGCGGCATGTGGGATCTTCCCAGACCGGGGCACGAACCCGTGTCCCCTGCATCAGCGGGCGGACTCTGAACCACTGCGCCACCAGGGAAGCCCTTTAGCTCTTATATTTAGGTCTTTGATCCACTTTGAGTAAATTTTTGTATATGGTGTGAGGTAAGGCTCCAAGTTTTGGATATTCAGTTTTCACAGCATCATCTGTTGAAAGACTGTCCTTTCCTCATTGGACAGTCTTGGTATGCTTATTGAAAATCATTTAAATAATAATTTTTTAAAAAGCATTTTCTAAGTAAGCAGCTCAAGCTCATAACAGACTCTGTACCATATCTTAAGGCAAAATCTACACAGGCCTTTATATTTAATATTTACCTATTAGTTATAGATAATGCAACGATGTGGTCCTCCTACCCTGAGCCAGGTCCTGGGTAAACCAACAAGGACAGAGTGCTGAACAGGATGGGATCACATACCCATGTCCATGTTGTGAAGGGTGAGACGGACACAGAAACCCACACTTTAGATCTTTTGTGCTAAGGGCAAGATTAGGAGGCCTGCACATATTCTAAGGGAAGACAGCGATGCTCTACAATGCTTGTTTTGTAGAAGAGGTGTTTGCCAAACATAATTCTTAAATACCGTTAGCCAAAGGCAAAACTGGACAGTAGAAAAAAATGGAATGTTGTGCTGTCTGAATATGTTCTTCATGCTCTTTTTCTTGCTAGAGGCCTATTACCAGGGTGCCTGGTGTCCCAGGAATACACCCATTTAAGGGGTACAGTTTAGCACAGGGAATGTAGCCAATATTTTACAATAACTTTAAAAGGAGTATAATCTGTAAAAATATTGAATTACTATCTTGTACACCTGAAACAAATATCATATTGTAAATCAACTATACTTCAAAATAGTTTTAAAAATTGCAAAAAAAAAAAAAAAGGTGTACAATTGAATGGTTTTTAGTATATTCACAGGGCTGTACAACCACCGTGGCACGCAGGTTTAGAACACTTTCATCATCCTACGATAAAACCCCACGCCCACTAGCAGTCACTTCCCATCTCCCCCAAACTGCCTCAGCCCTAGGCAGCCACCAGTTTACTTTTTATCTCTGTGGATTTGCCTAGTTTGGACCTTTCACATAAATGGAATCATATAATAGGTGGTCCTCTGTGACCAGCACGATGTTTTTAAAATATATTCACGTTTGTTAACCATCCTTGTGACTCTTTTCAACGTCTTCAACCACTCCTTTTCTTGTAGAGCTAAGACTAGATCCTTGCTTACACAAGGCTAAGACCTGAACTTAGTAGAAGGTACTTTGTTACCTGACCTTGAAGGTTGGCCTATTGATTTTGAACTTTACACCCACAAGACCTTCTCTTGAACTATTCTTAGAGGGTAGTTGGCCCAGAAAAAAAACAACTTACAGGGCTCAGAAAGAAACCGACTCAACACTGCTTTGGGGAAAAAACAAACCATCAGATAAACTCAAAATGTATGTCTTCTGAGCGTGAATTCAAATCATGATCATCGGGCTTCCCTAGTGGCACAGTGGTTGAGAGTACACCTGCCGATGCAGGGGACACGAGTTCGTGCCCCTGTCTGGGAAGATCCCACACGCCACGGAGCGGCTGGGCCCGTGAGCCATGGCCACTGAGGCTGCACGTCCGGAGCCTGTGCTCCGCAACGGGAGAGGCCACAACAGTGAGAGGCCCGCGTACCGCAAAAGAAAAAAAAAAATCATGATCATCATGACCCTTACATATGAAAATGTAAGTATTACCCTTCTGCCCTGACATCACCTTCCACTACTTCATTTTCAACCATGCGTCCCAAATGGCCAAGACCCTCCTGACCTAAATCCCTCCCACCTCCCATCCCCACCAACAGCCTGGTCATTTTCTGTGTTTCTTGCACATCCTACAGGTTGTAGAACATTTTGAATAAGCACTGGATCTGGTACTGATCACTTTAGAACATGTCTTGCTATGACCCTTTGACCTATTTCGCCATGAACATCAGTTCGTATTTAAACACACTTTCAGTATGCTCCAACGTGGTGGCCACTCAGCCCAAAAGTGATGTAGTGAAAAATAATCATTTCTTTGAGGTCCCGTGAAGTGTGACCAGTGGAGGGGCACCATCTGCTTTCCTAAAATCAGACTGGATCACTTCCACTCTCCCTCAAGCTACCGGGCTGCCACTGCGTCACAGAGAGAGACTGCGTTAGGCTGACAGAACTTGGTCTCTTTCAAATCACACTAGTACCCCTGCTACCTTTCAGTCTGCAGGGTGTTTCCAAATCAATGTTGTGATGATACCTGCTACGTCTCCGTCCCCCAACCCTGATCCCCTTTTCTTCCAAGTCATATAAGCTTCCGGCTTTGTTATTTCAGGGGCATTTTTTCTCCATATTCTCTCTACAACTGGTGTTCTCTGAGGCAATCATTCTAAACAATTATTCCAGTACCCATTGGTGCCTACAGATTTTAATATAAGCAGTCTGCTAAAACAGCCTTCCGTCAGCTCTTCTAATAATGTTGCGCCCCCCCCCCCCAGTCAATACTATCGGACTCTTTTAAAACGAAGTTTTGGGGTATTTTTGGGGGGGGGGGCGGGGCGGGAGGGAAGGTAGACAACTTGACCTATTGCTGTCATTTAAAATCAACTCCCTCCACCGAACAGAGAAATGACATTTCCCTGTCTTGCTGCTTCTGATGTACTTAAAGAAGGCTTCCCTTGATGTGTTCTGAAAGTTGCTTCTCACTTCCTGCTAGAGTTTTGCCTGCTTCACTCTGCTGCCTGCTTCACTCTGCTGCTGTTTCTTTGTACTCCTCCTTGGCCCTTTGCCAGCCAGCCCCCTGCTTTGTGGCAGCATTCCTGATCAAGTCTCAGCTATTCAAGCAGTTCTTTGTTCACCCTGTTGGGTTTCCTCCTACCATCCCTACCTTCCTTAGACTGGCCTCTCATTGTTTCCTGTAACCGAGTTTCATTAAAGCACCTTCAGGACCACTGGGATTCTCCTGTCTTTTTCTATTCAATCTCTGTAAGTGAGAGTTTCCTCGTAAATACCTGAAATCCTCTTTCACAAATTCAACTTTACTAATACTGCTGACATTTAGCCATTGAAGATCCTAAGAAATACTAACATCTTTCACAATTAGACGCTCATCTAATTGCTACATTTGTAATAGTTAATTTCAAACAGGCCAGTCATCCTGTTTGATTTTTCTTCCTTCTTCTCCAGAATGACCACCCTGTTTCTCTAGGGGTTGATTTGGCTCTATAAGGCAGAAGAGGGCAAGGAGATCCCTGACACCGTCCAGATCTATGACTTGTTCAGAGGTTCAGAAAGCCTGTCCACCTCTTCTCTTAAATGAGAGATCGGCATCAAAATTCCTTGAAAGGGTTCCCTTTACTTTTTCTAAAGTGTTTCTTTGGAAACTACAACCTTTCTGTCTGATGACCTCATTTTATGCCCTCTTAAGTCAGCCAAAGAATTGCGCAAAGGGTAACACAGTCTTACTTTTCAAGTTCCTACCTATTCTTAAACAGTCCACACTTTGGAGTCTCACATAAATTACACATGAGACAAGTCAAACAAGGCCTTAAGTCAACAGGAGAGATTCCTTTATCCCTATTTTTCCTTATTTTTTATATTTCCTATGTTTTAGGCAAACCCATGAAACACTACTTACTGGCTTAGTGCATTTGCCTAAGTGCGTTTTCCATTATGATTTCTTTGCTAATGACTGATTCTCCAAACCTGCTCTAGTTCCTTTTGGTAGCCTACTAATAATCAATAATCAAGTAACGGGACTTCCCTGGTGGTCCAGTGGGTAGGACTCCGAGCTCCCAATGCAGGGAGCCTGGGTTCGATCCCTGGTCAGGGAACTAGATCCTGCACGCATGCTGCAACTAAGAGTCGGCATGCCGCAACTAAGATCCTTCGTGCCGCGACTAACACCCAGCGCAGCCACAAAATAAATAATAAATGAATAAATATTTTTTAAAAATCAAGTAACTACCCCTTACTAAATGTCTACATTAGGAGAGAGGCACAGTACTAAGCACATTATATGAAATACTTAAATGTCAATAAAGCCAGTAAGATAAGCATTCTTTTTTTCTTCTTATTTGGCCGTACCATGCAGCATGGATCTTAGTTCCCTGACCACAGGCCGAACGCATGTCCCTGCATCGGGAGCATGGAGTCTTAACCATTGGACAGCCAGGGAAGTCCCAAGATAAGTATTCTTGATCCTAGTTAACAGGTGAGAAGATGAAGCCTCAGAGGAGTTAAATAACACCTGGTTTATTAAATACAGGAGGGTTCACACTCAACTTCTCACTGCTGTGTTCCATCAGAGGGGACATTGTATCGCTACCCCCTCAGGTCAGTAAAAGGACGAGAGATGTACTTACACCGTAAGACAATTTACCTTTCTCCTTTGGCTCTGGAGCAAGGGGAATACTCTCTGGGGTCTTACCCACAAAAGAGATTTTTTTCATTACTTAAGTGTAAAAGAATTCTTATTTTCCTCTGAGTAACAGGCACAAAGGGATAGATCGTATAATACAGTATAAATGTAATATCGTATAAATCATAACAATGCTACTAGTGAGCCCTATCAAAAAATGCCATTAGTTTTGAAACTTGGAAAGATACATACAGAAGGACAGTGATTTCATATCCCATGTTGCAAATTCAGTTAATAAAACTGGGATTGCAGCTCACACGGTGATATCTATGGTGACCAGTTCAGTGCATAGAATTGCATGGATCCTAAGACAAGCTATGAATAGAGATATAAGTGTGGGTCTCAAAAATAAAGAGATAAAGCTATATATTATTTATGCTGTTCCTAGGACATTTTGTACATATAAAGAAGAGAAGAGGGATACAGTCATGGAAATTTGAAAACAACATGTCAATTACTAATTTATTCCTAGTAAATAAAAAATAAGGACATTGACATCTCTGTTAATAGAGCTGTTTGACTGCTCAGTGGCCGAGTTTGGATCCCAATCAGAGTCACAAGGTCACCCACAAAGATGACTAACATTCCAGAACAGAGTGTATCATGATAGCATGTAGTAGACAGAGCACATTAGCTCCCAGAATCCTGGAACTGAGAAAAATACAATACATAGATTTAAGATTACACTCTCTACAACCAGAATTTCAATCCTGGCTCTGCCATTTGTTAGCTGTGATCCCGGACAAGTTACATATATCCTCTTTGCCTCTATTTCTTCATCAGTGAAATGGGAATAAAAACAAAGGGTGGGGCTTCCCTGGTGGTGCAGTGGTTGAGAGTCCACCTGCCGATGCAGGGGACACGGGTTCGTGTCCCGGTCCGGGAAGATCCCACATGCCGCGGAGCGGCTGGGCCCGTGAGCCATGGCCGCTGAGCCTGCGCGTCCGGAGCCTGTGCTCCGCAACGGGAGAGGCCACAACAGTGAGAGGCCCGCGTACCGCAAAAAACAAAAAACAAAAAAAATAACAAAGGGTATTTGAGAGGTATCAATACATAATAATGTGGAAAGTATGGAGGACTCAATGAGCAATTCCCTTAAATTTATACTGAAAGGGGATTTTATACCAGTTAAAAAAAGAGCAGAAATACACTAAAAATCACAGAGGTAGTCACATTTTGGGAAAGACTGCTGAACATCTCACTTTCTTGATACGTCAAAATTGGGTACCACAGTGATGCTAGCCTGTTGAACTAACATTTCTGAAACATCTGTTATCTGGCATCTTACTTTGCCGTGTGAAGGCAACACCCATGGAAAGGTTTTCTAAAACGCTGACAATACTCAGTCTAGTTCTTACCAAAGGAGAAGCGAAACCAATTTAGAAGATTACTACTGGTTTGCGCCCTTTCTAATATAAATGCAATGACTTTGCACTTTTCATCTTCCAGAAAACAAAAACCAAACATTTATGCTCTCTTTCGAAAATGCCAAGAAACCAGTATAATCCAGTGAAAGGAAATCTAAGAGTGGTATATGCACAAAACATCTCCTATGTGGACAAGAATTTACCAGCTTACTCTGCTTAAATTATTAGCATCATTGACAAACCATCAGCTGTTCCACCACTCTCTTCCCTCGTTACCAACAAAACACCCTTCCACTTC
The DNA here is from genome assembly GCF_011762595.2 of Tursiops truncatus. Classification (NCBI taxonomy): domain Eukaryota; kingdom Metazoa; phylum Chordata; class Mammalia; order Artiodactyla; family Delphinidae; genus Tursiops; species Tursiops truncatus. The sequence goes on along the minus strand of NC_047035.1, from coordinate 165,024,204 downwards.
AACTGTACCTTTCTTATATATAAGAATTTTGAGAACCAGTATTAATTCATATAATTGGGAAAGGAACCAAAGCAATTTATATTTTCATTCCTCATTGCAAAGTAAGAATGCCACAAACCAGTTCGTGGATAGCCCAGCTGAGAAAGTGCAAAAGCGTGAGTAGGAAAATCCATTTTTGTTTGAGATAATACAAGACCGACAAATCAAGAAGCGTGACATTTAATAACACAGCACCGTTCACATCTATTTGTTTTGGGTAACCATGCCCTTCACACCTTTACATCTGAGAAATGTTAGAGCACGCTGGAAAAAATGAATTCGATAAGTACAATGCCTGTGTTATAAAGAGCTTTTATCTGTTTTTCTCAAACTAGGCTATCACAAATATTTGCATTGCATGAGCTAGACCAAAGTATTCTGCCATCAAAATTTTAAAAATAGCACTCTTTTTAATTCTGAGTGGGGGACGGGGTAGAGGAAACAAGTAGAATTTTTGTGATTTAAGGTTTTCTCCTATAAGATGTTAATTTCAAGATCCTGGAGATATGTAAGACGACAGCCTACAGGAAGGAAACTTTACAACTTATAACATCTAAAAGCATCAACCAACAGGTACTCTAGTGATGAAAGAGCTTGATGGAAAAGATAAAGAAGTGAAAACTGGGTATAAAGTGAGGTCCCTTTACTTTCGCAGGTATCCAAAGTCTTCATAGTGGTACTTTCTTCCAGACAGTCCTAGAACTTGCTGAAACAGAAACACTGCTCCCAGCAAGGCCTTAGCAGGGAAGGTCGTAGACCCTTTAACTTGTATATTTACAACTTAAGATAGTCCCTTTCTGGGGCTCAATGATGAGTTATTCATCATATACATGTATGTGAAAAGATTTCAATGTCTAATAACAATAATAATTTCATATATTTTAAAAATTAACACAAATATCTTACAGCCATTAAAAATAAAATGACAAGACATTAGGTAATAATAACTACTATTTTAAAAATATGCCAAAAAGATAGAAAGACATTTCTGTCTATCTGTAGGACAGGATTTTTTAAAATGCTTTTTGAACTTTTTGAATTTCCATAATGGATGTGATTTACTTAAAAAAAAATTATTTCCGGGCTTCCCTGGTGGCGCAGTGGTTGAGAGTCCGCCTGCCGATGCAGGGGACACGGGTTCGTGCCCCGGTCCGGGAAGATCCCACATGCCGCGGAGCGGCTGGGCCCGTGAGCCATGGCTGCTGAGCCTGTGCGTCCGGAGCCTGTGCTCCGCAACGGGAGAGGCCGCAACAGTGAGAGGCCCCAGTACCGCAAAAAAAAAAAAAAAAAAAAAAAAAATTATTTCCAGAGGACTAAATATTAATTCTCACCTTTACTTGTGATTTACTCTTCAAATAAGTAAAAATGAAATTTTAAAAAGGGGCAGGGGCTCCCCTGGTGGCGCAGTGGTTAACAATCTGCCTGCCAATGCAGGGAACGGGACACGGGTTCGAGCTCTGGTCCGGGAAGATCCCACATGCCGCGGAGCAACTAAGCCCGTGCACCACAAGTACTGAGCCTGCGCCCTAGAGCCCGCGAGCCACAACTACTGAGCCCGTGTGCCACAACTACTGAGGGCCGTGCGCCTAGAGCCCGTGCTCCACAAGAGAAGACACTGCAATGAGAAGCCCGCGCACGGCAACGAAGAGTAACCCCCGCTCGCCGCAATTAGAGAAAGCCCGTGTGCAGAAACAAAGACCCAAAGCAGCTAAAAATAAATAAATAAATTAATTAATTAATTAAAATAAAAAGGGACAGCTATTTTTTAAAATCTATTAAAAAATAGCTGAGCTTTAAAAAAATTACTAACCTCAAACTGAATAAAGGCTGATAAACAAAAAAAACCCCACTTTTATCATTTCTCAAATTGCTAACATAGTCATTTAAATAAAAACCATGCTCCCTAGTTTTCTCCTGATATGAGAGTTTGGCTATTGGACCTATGGACATCCATCCTCCCCACCAGCTACCCCAGCAAGCAACTTCAGGACAGCTGGCCACACAGGGCATAGTTTCAACAATGCACAGTCATAACAAATTGAAGGCATAATGATTAAACCAGCGAAAACACTTTCCAACGATTCCTTGACCCACAGGGATCTTATCCTTCAATCCCAATCCACTGTCCACTTCACCACACCCGGTTTAGATTCTGTGGTCCAACTTTATGATCAGTTCCTTGCCAGTAATCTTCATCTGCCTTGACCCTCTCTTCTGCCACTGCACCAGCCTGGAAATCAATACAGGTTCAACCTAACTATTCTCAATAGTTATATATATATATTTGATGAAGTGAAACCAAAACATTTTAGCTCTTACGAAGATGACCTGTCCTTTAGCCGAGTAGCTCTAAGTACATGAACACCTAGCAATTTTCTGGAAATTACTTAGCTGGAGAATATGCTATTTCATTGACAATGTAACACATAAACGGAACAAGACTACATACAGTATGAACAAAATTTAAAACAAAAATCTGAGTGTAATTCCTTGGCATTCCCAAAGGAGGTTTTTCCTTACAAATTCATCGGAGGGGTCATTCAGAGAGACTGGCTTCTCTCTCAAATGCATGGACGCCATGGTGGGTAAAACCTCTGAGAAGAAGGCAGGATAAGTCCCTGAGGTGGCTGGGAACGGTACCCTCTGTTCATTCTGGGGTGATGGGTCTAGGAAAAAGCAACCATGTGGTGTTCTCTTAGAAACCTCCTGAGCAGGCCTGGGATCTGGACCTGCCTGCCCTCCGGGGGATGCCTGGTAGAGAGACAATCCTGAAAGATGCTGACATACATAGTGTGTATGAAAAGGAGACTAGAGGCTACAGCGCACAACTTACGAAAGAAGGAGGCAGAAGACCGGTACAGCAGTCAAGGGGCTAGGGGGAGAAAGGCATATCCTAGAATCAGCCTTATGCCATCTCCTCTGAATTCCAACGTAGGGAATAATGTTCAGGATAAACTCTTTTTGTTATCAAAAGGATGACAAGAATTTTGAGCCAATTTTTCAATAACATGCACACTTTGTCTAACAAGTTATGCAATGGACCCATGAGTAACCTAAAACAGTGTATTGAGGAGGGAGGTGGCAGTAACCCACCCTTGTCTCCGACAGACCCACAACGGTAAACCATCAATGCAACAAACTAGAGTGGACGAGTGACTTAACCAGTGCATACCTTCCCACCTGTAAGCTCAAATAATTCTAGAACCCTGGATTTGAAGAACAAGGACCCCAAATCCAGTCCCAGAAAACATAACTGAAAGAACACAAACCCATACAAGAAAACAGCACGGGATAGAAAGACTACAAAATACTGAAATCGCATTTAGGAGAGAAACTAGCAAATTAACAGATTTCTGCACTTTCTTCAACACCACGCCAAAGTGCACACACATGCCCATATGCGTCCACTCAGATCCATGTGCAGACCAAAACTGCTGCCCCATTACGTCATTGCTTTCCTCACTCTGCATCAAGAGCATCACTTTCTCTCATCTTAGAGCCAGACCAGACAAATCGGTACCTTATAGGATCAACCGGCTGCTTGTAATTAGTCTTGTCTGAGAGGTATAAGAGGATCCATCCACACTGTGGTGTAAAATGTAGTCAGTAAGGGGCATGGTGGCTGAGTTGCCATTAACTACCTGGGAGCTTGGTCGAGAACCCTGTGTTCTCTCCGGGGTCTCATCTGTAAGTTGAAGGGCTGAGTCCAGGATGACCCTCCCGCTCTCATTCTTAGATGCTCACCCAGGGACCAAACACACCTTTCTTTCTCATCTCATCTCACTTCCATATTCCCCCCCTAATAATTCCCAATTTATCCATAACTCCAGGAACTGATGCCAGTGGACAGAGCTGAACTGCCATAGCCTGTCCGAGTTTTCCTCCCTGAAATCAAAGAGCTAAGCTCCAAACCTGAAAAGGAAAAGAAAATCCGAAAGACAAGATTCTACCTTCAGAGAACTTGCAAATCAGGGTCCCACACGTCTGTAATGAGGGAATGTTGAGAGAATGAAGACCAGTCAGAAAACTGAGCCTCAATTTACTGCTCATTTCCAGGTGACCTTGGCATTGTTCCTTGATAAACAGAAATGAGAATTTCTAGGATTATTTCAAGTTGAGATGGTGGTACCCAACCAGCACCTTGATGACCACCGGCTTATACCTTCCCCAACTCAAGTACCTGGGGCGGGGGGGGTGGTGGGGGGGTGGGGAGGAGGGTCAAGCCATGATCAATCCAGGAAGGCAAGGCTCTTTCAAGCAGTCTCTGAATAAAAGCAGGTATAAGCGTCATTATGAACACACATGATGATTTTAGGCTTCTATCCAAGCAATTAGCACAGCAGCAGTACAAGTTTGCAAGACTTGACAAGACCAGCATAGAAACAAGTATCAACATCACCTTTTAAAAATGTACGGTCTAAGACACGAAGAGTACCGAAGAAGCAGAACTACAAAATAAACAACTAATGAGCCACACCTTGGGACGAAAAATCCAAGAATTCTTCATAATACTCCCACCCTGCGTTCAACCGTTCATCCGTATTTTCTTCTCCATGTTTACATCAGCTCCTCAGCCCAAGATCTAATACTTAACTTTGTAACATGGTATCATTTATAATAAAATTACTTACAACATTTCATTATTTAAATTATTATTCCTCCTTTGGTTTCTAGAAACATTTTTGTTCATAATTCTAACATTAACTAGGGCACATGAACTCTGGTCCTTTAAGAAGAAATATGACAAACACCTTAAGTCACTCATACACACACACACACCCCAAAAGAAGACATTGCCATTTGGCAATCTTAATGTCACACGAAGTTTTCTTCCAGAGAAAAAGATTCAGTGAATACTTTTTTCTTCCCTAGCACAGCTGGTTTTTAAATGGCATTATAAAGCAGATGGATGCTAATAACCAAAAGGCAGAGGGCTGATTAGGCTGTTTGCAATCTGCACTTCACACATAAAGAACTGCTCCAGAAAAGCAAAGGTCACTTAAAATGAATTGCATTCAATAAAGAGCTTCGGTAGGGACACCAGGGCTAGCTATTATTGATTGCCATAAAATTCTCTGGCAAAGGAGAAATGCAGCCTTGTCAGAGATTTCTCCTGGCGTGGAAGGACTGACTCAATTGAACTCTGGTGCGTCTTATTTGGTGCGCCACCGCAGCACGCGTGAAGCTCCCTGTGCACGTGTATTAATCGAATGGATGCACATGTCACTCCATTAATCAGATGCTCAGTAAAGTGCTTCTGCGCCAGGAGAAGGCCAGGCTCATGAGGAAACAAAGGTCTGAACCCAGGTTCATGTCCTCACAAATGAAAGAGGGAAGGATCACTTGTAAGACACATCACCTCGTCTCTCTCTGAAGCATCTAAAAAAGTTGTTTTATTCAGTCACGAATCGCTGGTCCGTAGCGTGGTCTGTTCATTCCGAGCCTCCCTTCTTCCTTGCTTCACTCTGAGCAGATGCGTGTACCCTATTTTCCAGATTCTCACCTGAGCAGCCAGTGAGGCCAGACCCAGGGCGGAGCTGATGCTTCTTGGAGGCGTGACAGCCATCCACCCACCCACTCTGCGTGCTTTGAAGGACAGTAGCTCAGATGTGACTGAAAGACCCTTCTGGCTCATGTGCACAAATTATTCCAAAATGCCTGAAATTCTGCTCAATGGACTAACTCCTTGGCCAACGCAGGGTCTTCTTTGCATGGGTCTCCCTGCCCTGTGCGCTGCCATTCCCTCCTTCCGGTGCCTGGTGTCCCCTCCCATCACAGGGCAGCGCGGGCTTCCCACTGCTGGCTGTACCACTCAGGCCTCACCACTCCAGACACCAGCAACGCCTTAGACCAGAATCACTGCACCTTGGCCCCTGCTGCAGACTAACCGAAACTGAATTTCTGTGGTGGAGCCCACTCCTCTGTCGTTTTTGGTTTTGGTTTTTCAATGATGGTAAAATAAACATAATATAAAATTACCGTCTTAACCATTTTTAAGTGTATGGTTCAGTGGCATTAAGGACATTCACGTTGCTGTGCAACCATCACCACCACCCATCTCCAGAGCTCCTTCCATGTTGCAAAACTGAAACTCTGTACCCATTTAATAATCACTCATCATTCTACGTTCTGCCTCTAAGCATTTCACTACTCTAGGTAGCTCATAAAAGTGGAATCCTATTTGTCCTTTCATGACTGAGTTACTTCACTTAGCATAGTGTCCTGAAGGTTCATCCATGTTGAAGCATGTAACAGGATTTCCTTACTTTTTAAGGCTGAATAATATTCCATTGTATGTGCAGACCACCTTTTGTGTATCCATTCTTCCACTGGTAAACACCTGGGTTGCTTCTACCTCTTGGCTGTCATGAATAATCCTCCCACGAACACGGGTGTACAAAAATCTCTTTGCGTCCCAGCTTTCAATTCTATTGAGTACACACCATGAAGCTGAATTGTTGGGTCATATGGTAATTCTGTTTGTAACTTTTTTTTTGAGGAACGACCACACTGTTTTCCTAGCAGCTGCATCATTTATTCTGTAGCTTTTAAGATGTTCCGGGATGTCTGTGATGAGAATGAGAACGTGGAAAACCAGTGCTGGGCCTGTTAGAACCATTTCCATTCTATTAACTCTGAAAACAGCCCAAGTTGGTACTTACAGATTAATACGGGCCCCCTGAAGATAATACTTCAACCGAAAAGGAATGAAAAGTGTAAACCAAAAAAAAAAAAAAAAAAGTGTAAACCAGGCTTAAGAGAATTTAAAACGAACTTTTGCTTTTGAGTCACACTTCAGAAACAGCACAGCCAGCCTAAGATCTAAATCCTTTATTGTCCACACAGACTGAGGGAAAGGTAATCAGCGCCAAGCATACAATTTATACAATTTATGTCTGTGATTAGCCATTCTATGTCTGATTTATGGATTTGGGGTAGATGGGTACCCATTTATTTTTCCTCTACAGAGCTCTATGCATGAAGTGTAATTACAAATTTCTTTGCCTTTTCTGTGGTGTGTAATTAAAATCACAACCTTCTTGGAGACTTGGAACAGGAATGCTTTCTTGTCCTTTATTCTTTCCTCAAAATAAAAATAGATACCAAATAGAGTTTCATATTATATGCAAAATAAGCCCACTGGTTCCAGCCACATAACTCTTGGAATCACTACTTTTACCTGAGGAAACAACCAGTGTCAAGATGATAGTAATTCCAAAACAATCTGGAGTTTTATATGCTTAGATTATATCGCCTTTCTGTTGTGTCACATCACATTATTGTATCAGTAATACGGGCTTTAGCTAATGCAAAGAAACACTTCCCTGAATGTATACTTCACAAAGCTGGATATATGAATTTTCTTGCAGGTGAATTAATTTCAATAAATGCCAAGAAACTTAAAGTGCTTTGGCAAAGACTGACGGCTTTTATGCTGGCTTGGGAAAACGACGGCTCTGAATTAAAGCAGGGCCCCAGACCACCCGTTCAGGCCCCTTGCTGGGGCCTTGCCCAAGCGCAGTGCTAAGGCTCCCCCGGGGGGTTCCTCCCAGCTCTACTCACCTGCACGATTCTCACGCCCTCCCCAGGGCCTGCTCCAGCCCTGCCCACCTTCCACCTCCTGCTCTAGTGCACGCGGCCTTGGCTTCTATCTGTGGCTTCCTTGTATGGACTTCTGTGAACCTGCTTCACATCTTACCTCCCCAACTCTACTGAATGTTTCATGAAGGAAAGCAAACCTCGAAGTTTTTTTCTGTTACATCCTTATTTTACTATCTCCTCATTCCTGCCCACCTCCTCACCCTGAACACAAACACACACACACACACACACACACACACGCAGCTGAATGCTGGAACTGGACAGAAAAAAAGGAAAAAAGACTGGGTATGTTGAGTAATAGGAAAGCTAGAGAGCACTTTTTTTATGGTTGTAAACATCTCTTTTTTCATTATACAATGAAGACACAGACGTGAAAAAATGTTGGAAAAGAGAGAAAAAGGTGAAAACACTACCACAGCCCCATCACCCTAACTCCCCAACTGTGTAAGAGTCAGAGAATATTTCCTCCTGCCTGCCGTCCTACGCCTGGATTCATTTCTTAGCTGGTATCATACTTCCCCTGCTCTGTTCAGAGAGCGTATGAAGTTTTTCTTGCGTCTCGAGTCTCTCTTTAGACTCTCCTCTCAAAAGCTCCTCTGCTACTGCCTCCTCCTTGCAGGTGTTTTCTGGGGCTCATCTCTGCTCTCTGTGTGAGCTAATCTCATCCCTATGACTGCTGCCACACTGGTACCTGCAGTTCCCAAACCACGTGCGCAGCTGCCCTGACGTCACAGCCAGTGCACAGATGCGCTGTGGGATGCATAAATTTCGGAGGGAAACACAGCCATATTCAACACTTGTTGAACACTGTGCAAAATACAAGCTTGAGGTAGTTCCCGGTTTCAACATGAGATCACTCACATTCCCTTGGATGATGTCATCTTTGCAAAGTGGGCTCCTGAGAAGTAGTTGTGATAAAAAGCAAGATCTGTACAAAAATCAAGGTGGAACAAGAAATGGTGTCCCATCTGTGTCCAATGCTTGAGAAGCTGTGCAGTATCCAATGGTACACACATCCCGTTGCTAAGTTTTCTCCGGAGAAACGGAAACAGTAGAGTGTGTGTGTGTGTGTGTGAGTGCGTGTGCGTGCACGCATGTGTGTATGTATGTGTGTACAGAGAGAAAGAGATTGATTTTAGGAATTGGTTCATGCCATTGTAGGGGCAAGCAAGTCCCAAGTCTGCAAGGCAGGCCAGCAGGCTGGGACGTCGTGAAGAGCTGGTGATGCAGCTGAGTCTGAAGACAGTCTGGAGGCAGAATTCCCTCCTCCTCCAGAGAGCCTGGCTGTTCTCTTAAGGCCTCAGGAAGATTGGGTGAGGCCCACCCACATTATGAAGAGTAACTTGCTTTTCTGAAGGTCTACCGATTCAAACGTTCATCTCATATAAAAATTACCTTCGCAGCGGCATCCAGACTGGTGCTTGACCAAATAAATACATGGATACTAGGCCAAGCCAAGTTGGCACATGAAATTAACCATCACTTAAGAATGAAAAAGATATATGTACTTCCTTTCAGTGTGTACAATTATATTTTCAATCGGCCACTAAATTGTTAGGACATAAATTCTAATTAAGTTGTATGGACTCCACTGCCTAAATGAACAGAGCTGTCAGGTATTTCTTTTGGCCCAGGGGCACGGAGAATATCGCGACCAGAAAAAGCTTAAGAACGCGCCTATAGGCTTTGTGACCACCTAGAGGGGTGGGATAGGAAGGGTGGGAGGGAGATGCAAGAGGGAGGACATATGGGGATATATGTATATGTATAGCTGATTCACTTTGTTATAAAGCAGAAACTAACACACCATTGTAAAGCAATTATACTCCAATAAAGATGTTTAAAAAAAAAACAACGCACCTATACACTGATGGCTGCAGTCCAGCCTGTATTCCCCAAATCCTGACATACATATTCTATGTTTGTGGATATACATGTGTCCTAAGTGCACTTCAATATACAGGTAGATTCTAGGGACTTCCCTGGTGGCGCAGTGGTTAAGAATCTGCCTGCCAGCACAGGGAACACGGGTTCGAGCCCTGGTCCGGGAAGATCCCACATGCTGCGGAGCAACTATGCCCATGCACCACAACTACTGAGCCTGCACTCTAGAGCCCGCAAGCCACAACTACTGAGCCTGCGTGCCACAACTACTGAAACCCGCTCACCTAGAGCCCGTGCTCCGCAACAAGAAGCCACCGCAATGAGAAGCCCGTGCACCTGAACGAAGAGTAGCCCCTGCTCGCCGCAACTAGTGAAAGCCCACGCACAGCAATGAAGACACAACGCAGCCAAAAACAAATTAATTAATTAAAAATATATATATATACATACATGTAGGTTCTAAATTCATGTCAATATACATGTATATTCCAAGGAGGAGAATTTCCACAGTTACCTCACCTCAAATGTTCCTAAACTCAATTTCTTATTTCCTCCACGAAATCTGTCAGTCTGACTCCCAACAAAGTTTTTTTTTTTTTTTTTGCAGTACACGGGCCTCTCACTGTTGCGGCCTCTCCCGTTGCGGAGCACAGGCTCCGGACGCGCAGGCTCAGCGGCCATGGCTCACGGGCCCAGCTGCTCCGCGGCATGTGGGATCTTCCCGGACCGGGGCACGAACCCGTGTCCCTGCGTCGGCAGGCGGACTCTCAACCACTGCGCCACCAGGGAAGCCCCCAACAAAGTATTTTTTAATCCTCACCACTCTTCCTCCCCATTAACTATCCAGTCCACCCGCATCATGGCACTCTCTTGAAGCAGTATAATACAATGATTTTTACCTATGTCACAAATTATGGGCTTATAATTTTTTAGTGGATAATGTTTATTTTTCACTTCTTCTATGTCTTCGTATTTAGAAAAAGCAGTCAAGATAGCTTAGAGACAGTACCCGGCCTGGTGATAAATAAGGATTCTTTTTAAGGGAAATTCTCCTTGATTTAGAGAATAACAACACTCTAAAATATTGCCTCTAGTGAAACATTCTGAAGGCAGACATTTCATGAAAGCGAGTCTTGATGTGATGAGGCCATCCCACACTCATGAACTTGAGCACTCCCCTACTGACCCCCCGCCCTCGCCCTCCCTCTGTTCTAGTGATGAGCCCAGCCCCACCCAAAGAGCTGAGTCTGTGGGTGGCTTAAAAGACAAGTGTAACATTTGACCTTATAAAGCAAAAACCAAAGGCAGAAAATGCTGAAAAAAACAAACCCAAAACATTCATTTTATCTGTTTTCCCCCGAGAGCATAAGTATCTTTGAGCGTAAGATAGTAAACCATCACTGTACGAAAAACTTTGATTGAAAACTCTCTTTTTCACTTATTTCTCATAATTAAAGCTGGAAACCACTAGAAGTTATTTCCTCTATTATTTCATTTTTGTTGGCAATATCTGCTCTATTGAATAAAGATGTGTTCCGTGAGGCATAATAACATTTACGGAGCTGCACTCCTGAGATACCAAGGCAATGTGATTTTTCCCTCTCAAGGAGGGGAACTTGTTATTCATTGAGGGCAGTAGGTTTGCCGTTTAAAAGAAGCCAGCCCATACCATTTGCAGCAATATGGATGGACCTAGAGATTATCATCCTGAGTGAAGTTAAGTCAGACAGAGAAAGATAAATATCATATGATAACCCTTATATGTGGAATCTAAAAGAAGGGTACAAATGGACTTATCTGTAAAACAGAAATAGAGTTACAGATGTAGAAAACAAACTTACGGTTACCAAGGGGTAAGGGGGCGGGGGGAGGGATTAACTGGGAGATTGGGATTGACATATACACACTACTATATATAAAATAGGTAACTAATAAGGACCTACTGTGTAGCACAGTACTCTGCAATGACCTATATGGGAAAAGAGTCTAAAAAAGCGTGGGTATATGTATATGTATACCTGATTCATTTTGCTGTACACTTGAAACTAACACAACACTGTAAGTCAGCTACACTCCAATAAAAACTTTTAAAAGTAAATAAATAAACTGAAAGAAGCCAACCCGTTCAAATGGAGCTTCTGGCCCCAGCTGAGTGAATGCTGCTATCACCAGCCCTCAAGATACCTAGAGAAGTAGGCAGCCCTGTAAAAAATTCAGTATTCTAGTGAAAACAAACATCAAAAGGCTAAAAATAAACGATAACTCAGAGACTAAGTCCATACAATATTTGATTAATGCTAAAAACCAGGAAGTATGACAGTCTGAATGTATTTATCGACTAGCAAAACAAGTTCGCGCTATGAGATTTACAATGAAGGCAGCAAGAAATAAATAAACTCAAACCTGGGGCTTTGGGGATGAGCAACAAATATGATGTAAAAACGCATCTGACAAAAGAACAGCACAGTGAAACGTATTTATGTTTCTCTGTGAAAGTACTTTCTTGGTTTATCCTCCTTGGCCAATGTATACATTTTTGGACAATGAACTAGGGGAAAACCTATAGGCTGACTTGCATATTACAATATTTTTTCATATACGAATTTCTCCACTCAGTCGACATTTATAATAATTTATAATTGCAGCATTTTCTAGACTACACAATCTCACCAGCCCCCCAGACAGAGTAAACATAACCTGATTTTTCCAACACTATTGCTAAAAATAAAAGGACCACACAGTCAGTATCTCTCGCAGAAGAACCATTGGAACAGGCAGTTTTCTTTAAATTCATTTCAGTCAAAGCCTTTGGAAAATTAGCAATTCTCCATGTAAGACCACAAAATACTGGTGCGAGAAGGGATATATGCGGGCATCTAGCCACTGGCTTGGAAATATATTATTTTTAAAAAATTTACAATGTTGTGTTAGTTTCAGGTGTACAGCAAAGTGATTCAGTTATACATATGTATACATACATATATATATATATATTTCAGATTCTTTTCCATTATAGGTTATTACAAGATATTGAATATAGTTCCCTGTGCTGTATAGTAGGTCCTTGTTGTTTATCTATTTTATATATAGTAGTGTGTCTATGTTAATCCCAAACTCCTAATTTATCACCCCCCTCCTTCCCTCTTTGGTAACTGTAAGTTTGTTTTCAACACCTATGAGTCTTACAAAACAGAAACAGACTCACAGATCTATCATTGTACCATTTTTTTAGATTCCACATACAAGTGATATCATATGATATTTGTCTTTCTCTGATTTACTTCACTTAGTATGATAATCTCTAGGTCCATTCATGTTGCTGAAAATGTACTATTTTTTAAAAATCTGAGCTGGGAAGCTTTCCTCTTGGTAGGTAAAAGCGATGACATTTTGGTTGAAGAAGGGGGTGGGGTCAGGGGCTTCCCTGTCTTCTCAGGCTGCTCTCCGCCCCAGTCTGTAAGAACAAAGAGTCATTGAAGGGAAATGGGATGCATTCTGAAGCCATTTTGGTGGTCTTTTCTAGAAGGAGAGCGTCAAGAGTTGATGGGGTCAGCTAGGCATGGACACAGGGTATTTGGGGAGCAAGTCCACTCTGTACCGTAAAGTAAGTTCAAGAACACTCAGAATTCCAACCGCTTAGTATTTTGAAGTGTAATGTTGAAGTTTATGGTCAAATCCATTACCTCACACAGGGTGACAACTCATCCTGGTTTGCCCAGGACTTCCCCAGTATGAAAACTGGAAGTCCCATGTCCCGGGAACCCCCTCTCTGCTGGCAAAGGGGGACAGGGCAGTTAGATACTCTACCCTCCACATAATACTATAGAATCGCCCCTGCTGGCAGCTGACCTCACTTTGAAGCGTCTCCAACCACAGCCATCCAGCAACCGATGAAGAGCCCAGATTGAGGGCTACCTGTTGGAGTAGACGCATTACCCAAAGCACATGAAGGAAACCTGGAATTTCCTACATCATCAGGATGTGTACTGAACATATGAAAAGCACTGGCTGAAGATGTTCTAGACTGGACTCCACCTCATCTTTAGGTAGAAAGGGATACCCAAAGTGTTTAAAGAAAGCATTTTCAGTTTAGTAGATAACTGTCTTCTTTACTGTCCTCATTACATCAGATCTCTTTTAGCTCAACTCCTTTTATCCACTATTAGATAATATCACGATAAACTTTGCAGTTACCGTTTAAATGATCAAAAGTCAAAATCATCGCAAATAACAAAATGTGTTTAGTATAATCTGATACTGTTTCACTGTTCATGTTTTTAAAATACTTAACTCCCATTCTGGCAACAGACAAAATGACAATTGTTTCCATCAGTGGATCTCTCAGTTGAAAACACACTAAGACTCAGAGCGCAGGGGCAGGAGATCCAGCTGATGTGCTGAGTCGAGGCAGGATGCGAATAAATCTGCCCCCTGTGAAAACAGAGAAGTGCTGCTTTCAGGATTCACCACAGCTTCACCTCTTCCTTTCAAACAGTCTCCAACACCCAGGATCACTCTCTAGAAACGAGGTGGAAAAGCATGTAGTTTGCCCTGTGTTCTATCTCCTCTAACTACAGGATCTCCTCTTTTGAAGCAGAAGATCTGACAAAGACAGAGAAGAATTCCTGTTTGCCCTGGTAATCCTGTGAAACTCTTGGGCTCGTTTTCACCTTTGAAAAACACCCACTCTCTGCCTCAAATTTGGTTCTCCCTTTCTTTAAGATAGCAGCACTGATTTTCTGCAGTTATCTTTTTTTTTTTTTTTTTTTTTTTTTTTTTTGCGGTACACGGGGCCTCTCACTGTTGTGGCCTCTCCCGTTGCGGAGCACAGGCTCCGGACGCGCAGGCTCAGCGGCCATGGCTCACGGGTCCAGCCGCTCCGCGGCATGTGGGATCTTCCCGGACCGGGGCACGAACCCGCGTCCCCTGCATCGGCAGGCGGACTCTCAACCACTGCGCCACCAGGGAAGCCCTGCAGTTATCTTTAACATCAGTAGCTGAGGCAACTGCTCCTGACTGCTCTGTACCACCTTCTCCTCTTTGTAAGGTTCCTGTACACTGCATCCCTCCCCGCACCTTTAACCCATTCCTTTCTCTGCATTAGCCTTTCAGAGATGGTTCTGGGTATGTCTGGGTCCCACGGAAGACCCTCAGTGCTGGAGATGGTCAACATTAAGGCTAGATGAAGAGCCACCCAAAAGACCCACATGGGTTCCTGGGTAAACAATGGGCTTGTTTTGTAGATAGCAGACGTGATCAAATAACACATCTGAACCTCCATCAACAACCAAGGGAGCTAAGTGGAACTGCAGCAGGGCTCCTTCCACACACAAACTGTGCCTGCAGCACCTGTGAACGTGCCTCTCTGGATAGATGACACAACTTTGCCGAGCTAAGGGGTTATTCCTCTGTAAAATGGTCCTGAGCTGCTGCTTAACTGCCCCGCCCCAGGAGTCTTCACCCTGTTATCAAGATGCTTACATTTCAGGCAGAAATGTTAGCACAGATTAATGGGGCTAGTCCTCTGCAGAGCCATGCAGTGGGTTCCCTTCATTTTATAACATGTAAACAGAACTAGAGGAGGAGTTGCATAAGGCTGAACAAGGCAATAAGGATTTATTTTCTGAATGAAAGTATGGAATAATAGGTGTTGTTGAAGCTCCCTTGCTGAGGATTGTCTTTCAGATGCGAATAAGGTTGGTCCCATCGTTCCCAAGGACGCCCACCAAAACCATTACAGCAGTTCTGTAAACCAACACTCAGCTCCTATATCATGGCCTATAACCTTTAGCCCGATGGCAATTCCAAGCTGGGCGTTGTCAACTGATGAGAAAACCCCCATCCAAAGAATCCTCTCACGAGGCTGCTTCACCAGGTTTCCACAAACTAGTCAAAATAAACACATTTCTGCAGGTGGTACCCAAAGAAGCAAAACAATCATTCTCTAAAACTTACCCCCCTCTGTAGAAGGGCACCTGACATGAAAACACACCAGAGATTCGTATCGACTTCATACTGAAAAGTTCCATTTGGCTCTAAACCCAGGCAGCTTTAGCAACACAACCCACAGATATTTCCACTTCCTTTCCTCTTAATTGGACAGTTGATGAGCCTCACACTCAACATTCATGGGCTCTTCTGAACACAGTCACACCGCTCACTCTGTAATAAGAGCATTTAATCACCAGGCTACTCTTCCCACGTCTGCCAACGAGAGCACTCCATCCTGCGCTAATATCAGTGCTTGCCAGCAGACGGGACGACAGCTTCACTCTCAGCTCTACTGACAACCAGGGCGCCTGGCACTGTCCTCAGAGAAACATGTATAAGTCTACCCTCCCAAGTTCCCTGCAAATTAACTGCAGGGCTTCCCTGGTGGCACAGTGGTTGAGAATCTGCCTGCCAATGCAGGGGACATGGGTTCGAGCCCTGGTCTGGGAAGATGCCACATGCCACGGAGCAACTAGACCCGTGAGCCACAACTACTGAGCCTGCGCGTCTGGAGCCTGTGCTATGCAACAAGAGAGGCTGCGACAGTGAGAGGCATGCGTACCGCAATGAAGAGTGGCCCCTGCTTGCCGCAACTAGAGAAAGCCCTCGCACAGAAACGAAGACCCAACACAGCCAAAATTAAATTAATTAATTAATTAATTAAAAAAAATTAACTGCAAAATATGTCCCAGTTTCCTGTTGATCTTCATCAAGAGGTTCATCGGAGGAGATGATGGAGGGAAGGAGAACACTGGTGGTGCTAAATTTCCCTTCACATGTTATTAAACCAAGTCTCTCCTACCAGTTTCCACACCTGGCATATTCTTAAATGCTGGTTTGCAGAAAATCTATGACTTAGAGTTCCACTTTAACCTTCCCACAGCAGAAAACATATTCAGCCTTCCAGGCGCTTCTATTTATATCCATTTTTCCTGAAATGACTTGTGGATTGGCCCCCATTAGCTGGAATCTTCTTCTTGCTTTTGTGCCCAAAGCCTCCATGTGGGAGCAGACATCCTGGGCATAAGTCTCCCTCCTTTGGAGGAAAAGCTTTGGCCCTGAAGAGGAGGCCCAGGTTCCACAAATAAACTGTTGACATCATCTGCCCCTCCTTGTGTCACCTTAGGTATCCAGAGAATCCAACACCGGCCCAGGGAGGAACGTAAAATTCCACTGCAAGAAGAGTCCACCTTGCAGGGCACAGAGCTTCTTATCAGTGGGCCACAGGGTCACTGAGTCTAAAAAAGTTGCTGTGTTTCTGCCCTCTTCCCCCTGTCTCTGACGCTGAACAAAGTTCAGGAGTCATCTGTCAAATCCTTCACTTTTCTTGTCTATAAAAAGCCCTTGTCTGGGCTTCCCTGGTGGCGCGGTGGTTGAGAGTCCGCCTGCCGATGCAGGGGACACGGGTTCGTGCCCCGGTCCGGGAAGATCCCACATGCCGTGGAGCGGCTAGGCCTGTGAGCCATGGCCGCTGAGCCTGCGCGTCCGGAGCCTGTGCTCCGCAACGGGAGAGGCCACAACAGTGAGAGGCCCGCGTAACGCAAAAAAAAAAAAAAAAAAAAAAAGCCCCTACCCATTCCAACTGCATTTCTTTTTCACCTTTAGGAAGTAAAAAAGGAGACATTTTTATTTTCTGGAAGAGCCTTGTTTTTCCCAGATGACAGAAAAGAGACAAATGATTTTTAACACCCTGACTCCAGAAGAATATGTGTCTCTTAGTGAGATATAAGGAACCCTAACTCAAACTGAGAGGCCCCCGCTGCAGTACTGCCCTGTACGGAATCAGTTATCAGGGTTTGAAGGTGATTCTTTCAGGTAATCAGGTAGAAATAGTTACATACAGCTGCAACCATGGGCTAAGAAATGTAACATAATTGGCGTCACTGATTCGCTCAGAAAACAGCTCTGTACTGGTCCCGCGGGCTTTTTTTCTCATCACCGTCTCCCAAGCAAATATCAAAGAAGATTACAGTGGATACCTACAAAATTACTGATACCTTCAGCCAATATTTACTACTTGACTCCTGTGTACAAGGCCAGGTGTGAAGCTCAGACACGTGTCCAACTAAGGTCAGTTCACTGCCTTCAAGATGCGTAGACAACAGCAGAGCAGCTAGCGAAAGAAAGCTTCCTTCCTCACCTCTGCCAACATAACTCAGTCTCACTCATCCTCCCAATGGTCACGGGGCACAGGCTATGACCTAACGCATATCTGATCCTGGGGCTGCATTACACATGCAGAGCACAAAGCTCTGAATTTGGGGTCACTGTGGATCCCCCCAGAGAGCCTGGGCTCCCCTATTATGATTGCTGGCATTATGGGAAACAGTAGCTTTTGACTTAAGGAGACCCCCTGCTCAAACTTTATGTATTTAAATTACTAGTAATTTACATTTGAATATTTGACATTATTCAATTATGCATGTCTTATGAAAGTTTTGGAGGAACCTTTGGAATGAGGTCTCTGAACTCAGTAGAACCCCACTGGGTTCAACTGGTCTGCTTGAAAACAGAAACAAGAGAGGAGGATGTCTAATTTGTGATTTCAAACCATGGGATGTGTGACGGTTAATTTTATGTGTCAGTATGACTGGGCCACAAGGGGCCTGGATATTTGGTTAAATATTATTCTGGGTGTGTCTGCGAGGGTGTTTTCTGGGTGAGATTAACATTTGAATGGGTAGACTGAGTAAAGCAGACTGTCCTCCCTAGTGTGGGTGGGCCTCAACCAATCAGCTGAAGACCTGAAGAGAACAAAAAGGTTGACCTCTCACTCACAAGAATAAGTGGGAACTCTTCCTACATTTCTGCCTAAGCTGGGACAGCAGTTTTTCCTGCCTGAGGACCTGAGCTGAAACATCAGCCCTTCCTGGGCCTTACACCTGCCCTTTTCAGACTGGAACTTCTCTCATTGTCACTCCTGAGTCTCCAGCTTACTAACTCTAGATCTTGGGAAATCTTAGCCTCCGTAACTGAGTGAGCCAATTCCTTACAATAAATTTCTTTATATATATGTGTGTGTGTGTGTATGTATGTGTGTGTGTATATATATATATATATATATCTCCTGTTGGTTCATTCCTCTAGAGAACCCTAATATAGGATAGATAACTTTTATTTCCTAAAAAAAAGGAAAAGTTTTCACCTAGACTAGGCAAGAAAATAACAACCTCAAGGTTGACCACGAATTGGCTTTCCAATCTTCAGCTTGTCCTTGTCTGTGCTAACCTGCACGACTAGAGTCACTCAGAGTCATCATCATCTTTTATTACCTGGTGGCCTTGGACATATTACTCTGAAAGCTTCAGTTTCCTCATCTGCAAAATGCAGATAACAGTGCATACTCACTGGGTTGCTGTAAGGATTAAATGAGTTATACACATAAAGAGTTCTGAGCAGTGCCTGGTACATGGTAGAAGCGAAACAAATGCTCATGGCTGGTATTCTTGTTACGTATAGTTTTTGAACAGCCATTTATTTGGTGGGTTAATAAGACATTTCCAGAAAGACTTTTCCTTTCTAATATCCAATTTAGAAGAACCTGGAGAGCCAAGAAAAAAACTGGGCAATAATGATGGCAGAACTTAGGAGCCAGTGGCACCAACAAATGTAAAAGTAACTATGTGCTCTCTGCCATAGTTTTCCTTTGGGAAAGCAGTTTCTTAAAAAAGACTAATTATTCACATTTTACAAGCGCAAACAACAATTTGTCTGCCACTGGTTGTAAGGGTCGAGGAGAATAGGCTGCATCCTAAGAAGCCCCTGTATGTGGGTACCAGTGTGGTACAGAGAAATGCAGTGCGTCAGTGTGGGAATAAGTAGCCACAAAGGAGTCAGCCTGTGCTAGGTGCCCAGAAGATGGTTTATCTCCATCACCTGCTTTAATTCTCTTATTTCAGGAAGTGGACATTATCCTGATCTTGCAGATGAGGAAACAGGAGACTAGAGCTTACTTAATTCAACTTAGGATCACACAGAAAATGGTAGCCATGATTCAAACCCAGGTCAGCTGGACTCAAGTCTATGACAATTTTGTATATTTCTACCAGTGTTGGCCAAAGTGTGTTCAGTGGGTCTGGATGTAAGGAGATGTAAGGCAGAGAATTCCACAGCCAACTATGTTGGGAGAAAGGCTGAGTTAAATAAAGGTTAATCAGGTTGTCTTCATTGCAGGTCTTTTCAGAGACTTCAGCATGCAAACCTATACTGTGGATCCCACAGTGTGATATAGTGTGCAATATTTGTCACATCATGGAAGCCTCTGTGCGTGTGCGTGTGAGATGCTCTACTGTTCCATGGAATAGAGTTTGGTAACCCCACAGTCATGCCATCTTGCTTCCACCATGGCATCAAGGGCCAACTCTTTCTTCTTAACACCAGGATTTGTTTTCACTCTTTCTTCCACCCACTAACATTTTCCCTGTTTTTTCACACGATTGCTATTCATTCATTTATAAAGTATGTTATGCTAGACATTATGCCTGGGACAAAGAAAATAAATGAGCCCTGGATATCAGCTGACATTTATCAGACACAAGCAAGAACTTACTTTAGAATCCTGTTTCTGAGAGAGAAGGGCAGCGGGGATAAAAGAAGTAACTGGACGGATAAGCACAGGTTTTTCTGGCTGGATTCAACACCTTCGTCCCTTTCAAAAAACAACAGACAAAGCTCAGGGCCCAGGTTTGAATTAAACCATAAGAAGGTTGATGACTCGCCCTGTTCTCCATTCAGTAGACCTCACCTCATTCTCAGAGGGTAGGGGGAATTGCTTGTGATTTTGAACTTGGCCTGCGTCCAGTTGTCCAGACCACCCCGTTACTGCTTCACTGCAATCAATTATGCTAGGTCCACAATTCCTTTGATTCCCTTCCAATCCAAATTCCTCCTTTCTGGGGTGACTCTCGACAGTCTAGCCAGTGTATTATCGATTGGCGTATGGAATCTGGAATGGCATTTCCATACGAGGCCCTATACATTCCTTTTCCAGGTTCCATTCTGAAACACATGTGCTATCAGTTAGCACAGGAGGCTGAGAAGGGACACGGCTGAGGAAAAGATGGGGAAGAAGAGCCAGGGGTTCACAAGGAAGGCTCCATACATTGCCTAGCAATAAAGGACATAGTCCCCAAACCACAGTTGTGACATGTCCTCCCAGATAAGATAAATTGGTTTCTTGAATCCAATTATCTTGGGCTATAGTTTTCTTTTACAAATTTAAATGTCAATGGTCAGTTAAATATGGCTGCTGAAATCAAGAGGAATTTTCTAGGGCTCACGCCAGAGAAACCTATAGACTAGCAACCTAGGACTCAGGAGACTTAACCATCCTTTGTTTCCCGCAATAAAAAACCACTCAGCAGTTACTTTAGCAGGTCCATGGGAGGTTTTTCTCCACGGGGAGTGAGACAGCCTTCCTGCTCTGGCGTGCTGGGTGCAGACGGACACGATTCTATCTCAACGGGAAGGAAGGAGAGAGAGAGAGCATGGGGTCGGGCAGTGTCTACACGAAGGCGGCCCCCCAGAGCGTCAGCTCTCTTCCAAGTCTGACAGTGGGAAGCTTGACACAGAAATAACCCCACCAGCAGCCACATCTCTCAGGGATTAATCACACCCACCATCCATCCCTCCGAGCTCACAAAGGCTTTAGAACGTAAGAACTCTCGAGAAGGAGTCTGACCTGGAGCTCGTGGAAAAGAAGAAATTAGACTCACGGGTCAACGACAGTTTCAAAAAGGAGACTGTGAAGAACTTCAGAATCTAAAAGATGATCCGATATTGTGCAGGAAATACATCTATTATCAGAACAGAGGACCAGAAAGAAGCTTCTGTGACGGGGGAATAAGATAAAGTAAGACTTTTAAGAGAATCACGGACAGGAAAGTTGTTGCCCCATAATTATACAGATTAGGCTTTAAAAAGTGGGGACATGACAGAAATCAAAGTATAAACATCTAGGTTATCGAGTGTCTGGCAGGGGGGAGCTGTCAATCTCCCCCTGCAGGAATGAGCAGTAGACATGAGGATGTAAAATGCAAAGGTTCAAGAGGAGAGGACCCTCAAAATACACAACAAGAGGAGACGAGACAGCTAGATATTAGACAGTTAAAGTGGCGAGACCAGAAATGTCACATTCCAAACTGTGGAAGATGAGATGTCCCTTTGCAGGACCCAACAGAGAACAGGAAGTGAAAGGAGACACCTGGCTCCAGGGCTACTGACCAAAGCAAAGTTATTTTTATCACTTGGAAGATGCTGCTGCTGAAAGCAATGCTTCCCAGGCACGTATGTGATATGCGTCCAGCCTGCCCTGATGCACGCTACGGCTTCAGAGAATCGCTCCTGCTAAAGGCCGACTCTACCTGCAAGTCACTAAGACACGCCAGTGCCCAGAGAGGCAGCTTTAAATACCATGCCATGGAGTTTTGGAGAGAATTCACGTACATACGCACTTATTCTTCTTCCATCACATCTTTCGGGAATCTACACTGCTGTTAAGAGGAGGCTGTTTGGTTATCTATTGTGGCACTTAGGTTGGGAGCAAAATGATCCTCTACTTCAACTCCTTAAGATGCCAGAAGGCTCACGTACCACTGAGGGTTGTACAA
This sequence comes from Tursiops truncatus, assembly GCF_011762595.2. NCBI lineage: Eukaryota > Metazoa > Chordata > Mammalia > Artiodactyla > Delphinidae > Tursiops > Tursiops truncatus. The sequence goes on along the minus strand of NC_047035.1, from coordinate 165,002,080 downwards.
TATCAAAAATGGAACAGCCATGCCCAAAGCTGTAGCTTACCGGTGCTCCGGGGAAGCTGGCTCAAGCATTGATCCTCTATGGAGACTGAACTTCCAGGTCAGTTGTGGTGGGTCTTCAGAGTAGAAAGGGCACATTATTAAGCTGCTGACAGTGACACCACCTAGCCCTGCCTGAAGGGTGATCAAATAAGTAGCTTCTATTCTTTTAAAATAATAATAATAATAAGGTACTATTTTCCTGGAACAGGTACCAGTAGGTTAGCCAGAGGATCTTAATAAGAGGTTATATCAACCAGAATTTGGAGATAACTTTTTTTAACTTCATTGCTATGATAAGAGACTCTCCTTGCTTTACTTCCTTTTTTGGAGTGATCTCTTTCTTTCCTATCTAGATGTTGAAGACTTCTAAACATGCCCCAAACACGTCCGTCCAAGCCAAAGTCTCAGCTGAGTCCCAGAGCTATACTGCCAGCTGTCTAATGGACGCTCCATGGGCTCCACAAGGAGAACGCATGTCCAGGCAGAACTAGGGCATCTGGTCAACCTCCCCGTGACCCCACCTGCTCCTTGCCCTGGAATGATGTCACCACTCACCCAAGTAGATGCTGTAATCATCCTACTTGTAAGATGTCTCTCTAATGTGGTGTTCTCCCCATCACAAGCATTTCTACTTTCATTTGTTTAATTTTATTTTATAAAGACTGATATATTATTGAATGCGTGCCAGTCACTGGTCTATAAGAACTTTACAAGACCTTCACCATCTTTTGCCTTCATCACCAGAACCTCTTACCTGTCTCCCCCACCCGTCTGCTCTTCCTATGGCAGTCAAAGCAGCTTTGCCTACAATACAAATCTCATCACAGTACTTCCAGACTCTAAGTGTCTGAAGCTCTTCGTTTTCTATACTCCTTAGCATAGCCCATAAGGACCTTTTTTTAAAAAAAAAAGTATTTGTTTATTTATTTATTTTTGGCTACATTGGGTCTTCATTGCTGCACGCGGGCTTTCTCTAGTTGCGGCGAGCGGGGTCTACTCTTCGTTGCGGTACGCGGGTTTCTCATTGCGGTGGCTTCTCTTGTTGTGGAGCAAGGGCTCTAGGCGCGCGGGCTTCAGTAGTTGCAGCACGCAGGTTCAGTAGTTGTGGCTCGCGGGCTCTAGAGCGCAGGCTCAGTAGTTGTGGCGCACGGGCTTACATGCTCCGTGGCATGTGGGATCTTCCCGGACCAAGGATCGAACCTGTGTCCCCTGCGTTGGCAGGCGACTCTTAACCACTGCGTCACTAGGGAAGTCCCCGTAATGACCTTTATTACCTTCTCATCACGTGTTCTTCACTCTCTTCACACTCCCTATGAAGCTTATGTTGCAACCACAACAAACTAGGCACCTGCCCTCACCCTGCTTTTCCCTCTGACTGTGAGGGCTTTCTCTACCTGGAATCCCCACCGTCCTGCAAGTTTCAACCAGGGATCGGGAAGTTTACTGAGAGAAGCATTTCCAAGCCTGGAGAACCCCAAGGGCAAATAATAAAACCCCAAGTGGACCCAAAACCAAACCCCAAGTGAAAACAAAACAGTTCAGAAGGGATGACAGTTGCATGACTTTCTTAAGCACATGGTCAGGCCCAAAAAATAAAAAACGAGAACCTAATATAAAATTGCAAATGTTGAAGCAATGACAAACTGGAATACTTTTTCCATGCAAAAAGGAAATGTGGAGGAATTATACAGCTGTAGTCACAGAAGCAGCTGTTGAGTCAGCCAACTCGGAGAAGACAGGCATGGAAATCAGAGATTGATGATTTATGCTAATTTACTTATATTTGGTCTGAGTACTATCTATTTTGTACTTCTAAACCTCTTGTCAGCATCATTTCTGGTTCTACCCGTTTCCAGCAAGTTTCATACAGCATTTTTTTCCAACTGTCTCTTCTCTGCTTTTACAGATTATGATGAAAAGGAATACGAAAATGCAAGTGAAACCACAGGCCACTTTCAGAAACTCCCACGTATGCGAATCTGAATTGCATGAACTCAAACGCAAGTGTTAGGGGTCCTGTGAGCGAGAACTTCTGCAAATTAACAGGAGAACACAAAGATGACCAAGACGTGACCTTGAATTCAAGGACTCACAGTTTTGGAAGAAAGACTCACAGCTAACAGGCTGGGATGTTCGACAATCCGTCTAACACCCAACTTGAGTGTGTCCTTCAAACTCAATCCTCCTCAGACCTGCCCCGCGTCAGTCAATGAAAACATGAATCTTCCAGCTGCTAAAACCAAACCTTGTTTGTGATGACTCTTGACTTCCCTCTTCCTCTCATGGGAAGAAGGTCCACAGTCTGGCCAGCAGCAAATCCCATCACCTCTAAGAACCAGGGTCTGATGGCTTCTTACCCCTCAAGTCACCACCCTAGTCATGGTCCCTGTTGTCTCCTATTCAGGAGGCTCCTGTGGGTCTTCCTGCTTCTACAGACTACTCTCCACAGCAGTATGTAGGTCTTCCAGACGTCCAATGACAGCCTCTCTTAACTAAAAACTCAAGTCTTTACCACGGTCCCTTAGCTCTACTGACCTTGCCCAGCTCTGTCTCAAGACCCACCCCACACCGGTCCCTCAGCCACATCAGCCACATGGCCTCCCTGCACCCTGTTCCCCAGACGCCCACTGCCCAGCCCCGGCCTTTGCTGTTTCCTCTGCAGCCTGGGCTCTTCCTCTGACGGATATCCACCTGGGGGCCTCCCACCCTCCGTCCTCCCTGGTCTCTGCTCAGACTATCCCTTCATTTGAAATTCCTCCTCTATAAAAAGCACCCCCTGCCTCTCCATTTCCCTTATCCCACCTTATTTTTCTACACAGCCTTTATACCACATGGCATTTCTTAGATTTGTGTATTGCCTGCCCCTCTTCTCTGAGAAGTTAGTGCCGAGAGGGCGGGTCCTTTGTCCTGTTCACTACTGTGTTCCCACACCTGCACAGTGGTATGTGATATGCTTTTATTAAATACATGCTGAATAAATTAAAGGGTATAAGAGAAGCAAGACGTATATAATAGTTGAAATGCCAGATCAAAGGTAGTTCATTTAGACAGGGACTCATTATGCTAAAAGAAAGAATCATTTGCCTTCTCTGAAAGTGTCTTTTAAACAATGAGCTTCTCTCTCTGAAGGATTCCGTTTAAAAAAGTCAATTCACATGCTACTCTATAGCTAGTGCAGAGGAGATGTCTATTTGACTCCTCCTTCAAAACACACTGTGTAGTGACTGACAAGCTGAGTATTAGACACGGTAGAGTGAAACAGCAACTGGTCATCGCCTGCCCTCATGGAGTCTCCACTGTATTATATTCAGGAAGATAGAGTGTGACTATAAAACACTGAATGTGGAAACTTTGTTGCCAGTTTTGCAAGCAAAAGACTCGTGGAATTCGGAAAAGGGCAAACCACTTTCCAGCTAGGGTGATCGTGGACCTGGCTGGGTTTTCAGCAGGTGGCGAGGGTTGGGCTTTGGGGAGAGGTAGAGAGAAGACCTAGGACTATTTGGGATTCGAAATGGGAGGTGCTTGGAGCACGGAGGCCGGAGCTGGGCATGGGACTGCAATGATCTGGGGCAGACTGCAATTAAACGTCACTTTTCCTGATACTGAATACCTTGGTGTAAAGTCACTTTCAATAGGCTTTATGATCAATTTATATTAAAAAAGAGATGTAAAAAGTTAATAGCCTTAATAGTAAATGCTTCAGGAGATGTTCTAGGCATCTTTAAGGCTTTTGCTGGGTGTTCTTAACACTTCATTATTTAGTGCATTATGAAAATGTCATTGTTACAAAAATAATGACCTGGGTCTAACTTTAACACACCAAGACCAAAGAGAATATCAGAGCAGAGGGCGTTATCTGCCCCAGATGCGCTGGATTTTACTGGCTGAGATGCCAAAGCCTTGACGCAGCATTAAGAAGGTAGATGCCACCCAAAACGCAGACGAGAGTTGAAATACTAAGAGCAGCCTTGGTAATGGGACCGGAGAGGGATATATTTATACCACACTTAACCGAAGACAATCTTGCCAAAGACATGAACAGAAGGAACCTGTGAACACATTGTGACAAGTGAACAAAGAGGTGGAGAAGAAAAAAAAACACGGACAGAAAGGTCAAAATAGACTCAAGGGGCCATGGTGTCACGTCTAAGGATAAGCATTTAACTTTCAAAAGAAATCTGAAATAATTCTTCCCAAAGTGACCTAAGCAGCCATCTCTTTTCTCTACAAAGCAGGGGATTCATTTCGTTAGTATCATTTAAAAGGAATTTTAATGCAAAATAGTAACTCACATTGTCTTAGAAACTCACATTTTCTCCAGTAATCCCCACCCCAACTCCAGACGTCCCCAGCAGGGAGGGGAAGAGGCAGCAAAGCATCACTATTGGCACAGCCTTAGCCTCCCCAAGGTAAAAGTGAAGCCACTCTTAGAAAGATCTGGAACGCTTGGGAAGTCCACCCTTTTTATATCTGAAATTAAACCAATTAGGAAAAAATCTATAGGCAGAGTTGTTGCTGGATCCAAGCTTGCCTAGGCTCTGGAGGCTCAAAGAGAAGGAAACCAGGAATGGCTTGGCGGGGGAGGCAGGGAAGTTGGAGTGGGAGGGAGACTTAATTCTAGTTAAGTCTCCTAAGGAGGTGACAGGTGGAATCTAGAGAGAAAAGCCCTGTGGCTGCAGGATAGAACTCAGCACCAAGTGGGTTCTGGGATGATTGAGGAATACCTGGAGGAAAAGAGTGCCTGAGGAAATACCTTTTCTCATCTCCTCTTCCTTCATAAAATTGTAGTGACTCTCAAAAACAACGGCAGCAACAACAGCTAACGTGTGTCAATGGCACTTAAGCTGCCACGGGAAAGTCACAAATTTGCTGGACTGGAAATCCTGAACTAGGATCCCACGTGCCACGTGGCACAGCCAAAAATAAGAAAGAAAGAAAGAAAAAATAGGAGGACGCTGGTACCTCTACGTGAGACCAGTATGAATTTAACAGCTACCCATGCAGACCGACAGGAGCCGCGACATGATCTTTCTGAAATAAACATATAGAAAAGTTCTAAATAAAACAAGAAATAATATCCTCTCAATTAATATGGTGGTCGCGTTCCTGGAAAATTCAGCATGTATTTAAAATGCTTTTTGTATACATACTTATACAAATATATAATATGTACATATATATATACAAATATATATATATGTACATGTATATAAACATTTTACATCAAAACATTTATTTATATGAAATATAAGTAAATAAAAATACAAAAAATATACAAAATAGGTTTAGATTTTAGTGATATAAACACTTTTTCACACCCCCTCCCCGAAACATCTGGCCAGTGTGTTCTGAAGTCGTGGCCTCACAGGGGACCATTCTTCACAGCGTGAGACAACCCTATGCATTGCAGGGCATCTAGCATCCCTGGGTGGCGCCCATGCAAATGCTACCGCCCTAGCTGTTGTGATAAGCAGAGATGGCCTTGCAATGGGTGGTACTTTCCGCTGCTCTAAGCTGTAGCAATACTCCTCCTTACTTTACAAGTTTCTCTCAGTTCTCCTTTTATTCCCAGGCAGCAAAGGATACTTTAATATCAAATTCTTCAGCACTTTAAAAATCTCGGCATATCATATTGTCATTTATCTTCTTCCGTGGTTATTAGCAAACGTGTGAAATGGATCACTCGGCCTTTGACACAGTGACAGAGAGCATTCCCTTAGCCTTTAGTTGTCCCTGACTAAAGAAACAGCTACCAAGATGACAACACGATACACGCCATATGAATGCTTATTTTCAGACGTTAGCTATTATTTTTTGCACATAATCTATATTTAGACCCAATTAGCAAGCTTTCTTTCTATACTCATTCACCTAAGGCCAATACAGTACTGCCCTGTGAGGGGATTTTTTTTTTTTTAATGAAAAACAACAAAAAAAAAAACATAAAACAAAACCCAACCCGCCCCCCCCCCAAAAAAAACCCAAACAACGACTGAGGTGACCTGAAAGTAACAAATCAAAGATTTTAAAAGGAGAAAAGGGTCTCCATGATTTAAGACTAAAAGTGGTCACAGAAAAATGATGTATGCTGAGTTATATTTTCGACGTCTGATTATGAGATAATCTTCCCATAAGTCAATGAGAACAACCTCAGCTTTCAATGCCACCCAGTCATTAACAAGCGTCCAGGGGGTACCTGCTTCACACCAGGGTCCATGCAACGTAACAAAGCAGAGCTTCTTGAAATTTCATGTGTGTTCTAATCACCCAGGGGGTTTGCTAACACGTGGGTTCTGATTCGTCAGATTAGGGATGGGGACTAAGATTCTGGATTTCTAACAAGCTCCCAGGTAATGTTGACCCTGCTGGTCAGCAGACCATGTTTTGAGTAACAAGGAGCTTCAGGGAAGCAAATAAACAAACACAGACCCTGCCTTCTAAGAACTCATGGTTTAGGTCAGGAGATATATATATACCTTCCAAGTAAACAGAAGAGCTACCTGCTCTAAGAGCGACACAACACATAAGGCACTATTCAAGGTCAAAGAATGACTCCTGACTTGGGGATGGTTGGGTGTCTGGGGAGAGATGGTGAAGAAGGTGGGATTTAGGCTGGCCCCTTAGTGGATGTAGGCTTGGGCACATGGCCACAGAGAGGCTAGGGCTGGCAGAGGGACCAAGGCCGACAAGGGACAGCATCAAAAAGTGTGGTGTACTCAGGTGAGGAAGGAGGGGTCTCTTCCCCATCGGGAGGTAATGACTACCAGAGGTGTGAATAAAATGGTGGAAGACGGCGTTGGAAAGTCAGGCTGAAAGAAGATTGAGAAGCACCCAGGACACCCAGTCAGGAAATCTAGATCCGAGCTCATGACAACTACCCACAGAGCAGCGGGAGAGACAGACAGAGGGATGAAGGATGAGAAACAGAGGCTCCAGACCAATGAAGAGGCTACTGAAATAGTCCAGAGAGTGCTAAGGAAGGTCTGAAATAGAGACGGTCATAAATCTTTGACAAGAAGAAAATGCTGAACCATTTATATCTGAATTTCCTATATTGGGCTTTCCTTTGAATAATGATCTACCTTCTCCTGATTTGACAAGCAAAGCTATAAGCATTTCTTAAAAGGTCTGGGAAAAACAGATAAGTACATGAATTAAAAGTTATAGTGGTCATGGAGCACGCATTCCTGGGCTATATCAGAAATAACTAAGAAATGCTGTCATTTTGTTTCCTAGAGACTTAAAATTTAAGTTGGTTATTAATGAATCATGTCCCATCTAACACAAAATACTCCGTCATTTTTCATTCTCAGAAGAGTTGGTCTCAGTGTCATTAAGCACATTCTCCTTGACTCCCATGCCGGGCACTCTGTTAGTTTTAGGTCACCTTAGAAAGAGATGTATTTCCAGAGAAAAGGGTCTGGCTTTGAAAAAGAGTAAGAGGCTGCCTCCAAAACATTAGTTCACAGGGTGGGAGGATGCAAGGTGTTCCAAGGCAGAAATTATTATAACTTTAAATCCCCCAATTTCCGCATTGTCAGGCTTGATATCTTGTGATTTGACACCACGGTAATGTGGACAATTTCCAAACTGTGTCTACCTTTTGGATCTTAAAGTTTCAGACCACTGACTCTTTTCCCCTCTCAGCAAGAGACAGCAGAAGCCCCTGAAATGTGCAGCGAAGCGAATGGAGATCGCAAAGTATCCATGTTCCTTTCCAAATCTCAATTAGGTGAAAATTCTTCTAAGGAACAATTTCGCCCTGAAGCAGTTTGTGGAATTGTACAGGGCAGCAGGACCATGTTCTAACATTAAGGAAACAGATACACCGACTGCATTTCTGTTTATGAAATACATATTCAGTAGTGTCTTTTCTCCTCGGTGTGAGCGTGTGTAGCAGCCATGAATTTGCCTAACGGAAGCAGCAAACGGCACGCCCCTCGAGGAACGGAAAATGTCTCATGTCAGTGTTCTGTCTCCACCTCATTGACATAAAAAAATTGGAGTCTTGCCAGGCCATGGAAGCAACCTAAATGCCCATCGACGGATGAATAGATAAAGGAGATGTGGTACATATATACAGTGCAATACTACTCAGCCATAAAAAGAAACGAAAGTGGGTCATTTGCAGAGACGTGGATGGACCTAGAGACTGTCATACAGAGTGAAGTGAGCCAGAAAGAGAAAAACAAATATCGTATATTAATGCATGTATATGGAATCTAGAAAAATGGTACAGATGAAGTGGTTTGCAGGGCAGAAATAGAGACACAGATGTAGAGAACAAACGTATGGACACCAAGGGGGAAAGGGGGTGGTGGGATGAATTGGGAGACTGGGGTTGACATATATACACTAATATGTATCAAATGGATTAATAAGAACCTGCTGTATAAAAAATAAATACATAAAATAAAATTCAAAAAGAAAAAATGGGAGTCTTTAACTGACTGACTCTTAAAAGAAATATTTATCTGAGTAGACAGTTGCATTAAGAACTTGAATGGATGCAAACTAGCAGAGGGAAAGAGTGAAATGGACATGAAATAGGAGGAAACTGTCTGGACCAACCTGGCAGAGATGAAGCCCCAAGGTGGCCTGTTCCACCCACCTCCCCTTGGGGGAAGCAGACTATGACAAGGGCTGCTGTGGGGACTCTCACGACAGGTGCTGCCAGCAATGCTCATAAAACAGACCCTGCATGGTCTTCTCTGTCCCACGTGTTAGCTTCATCCATGGGCACCAAGGTGACCGCTGGTAGAGAGAAGCCATTAATTGAAGACACTGTTGATGATGCAGTTGATGAAGAGCAGACAACAGGGGGCTTCAGAGGCTGAAGCCCACACACAAGACATCCTGGACCTCTAAGCCCCACGCACATGCTGGGGGTGGAGATCCACATTGGAAGCTTTGAAGTTGAGTTCCTCTAATCCTGACGGCTGCCAAGCCCAACAAACACACCTGATGACAAGGCAGAAGAAAAGTCCCTGAGCATTTGTGTCATTTCCCGGGGGTACAATGAAAGATGCAAAATGCCAGGTGCTTTCCTCTGATTAGTGGGAGGGAAGAGAGGAGAAGGCAGGGAGCGGGGCGGTGAGTGCAGAGGCGGAAAGGGCAAGACAGAGTTCATTTAGTTACTGCCGTTGAAGAAGACTTTCCGAGCTTACAGTTAGATGCATTTTGAGGTGCAACTTGCAGCAAGCAGGAGTCAGATTTCTGGTTCACAGGCTGCCGCAACTAAAGTCCTAGATGTCTGTATATTTCTAGAGATTACTTAAATAAGAATATTTTAAACCAGCTTTTTTGCTTGTTTGTTTGTTTCTTCTTAAACTCCAGGATGTGCTCTGAATCCCCTCCCCATCGCAATAGGCAGTGTCTGCCACTCGGGAGCTAACGTCCTGAATTTTAACTTGACTCAGGCTTTGATCTCTTCAGACGGTCCACCTCAACCACGACCTGGGAGTTTTTCCTTATCAGGGAGACAGAGCAGTGCAACGCTTTTCCCAATTTTTGGAGCCAGTACATTAACTACACATGTAATTCCGCTGCAGATAAGCAGCGCACCAGGGATAGTCTGGGGCAAGTCCCGCCAGGCTGTTAAGAAGTTAATGGCGTACGTTTAACTCCAGATGAACCGTCGGGACACACACAGCCTTCCCACCCTTCCCTCTAGCCTGGTCGCAGTTCATGGAACAAACCCTTTGCCTTCTGACCAGGGAGGCAAGCAGGCCCCCTCCAGCACCAGAACCACGAGGGGCTTGGGGAAAGTGTGCTGGCCCAGCCCAAGCTGCCAGGGCAGAGGAAGGCATACTTGGAGGGGCAGAGTCTGCGACTGAGCTCCAGGTTATTGGTCCACATAGGTCCAGTTCAGTGCCCCTTGGACCCATCTTCTGGAGTTTTCCATCAGTTAACCAATGCCCACAGCAAACTGTGGTGACAATTTAGTCCTCACTGCAAACTGCATCAATGTAATCCTTTGGGGTCCTTTTTTTTTTAAATACCATCATAATAATCCACTTCATACCCAGAATAATGCATTGTTTTGACTGTTTTATTTTCTCACGCATGCTCTCCTTAATTCTCCCGTGAGTCTTTCCTGATTAGACAAGAGCTGGAGGACTCATCAAAGCATCTCCGTTAGAGACCTGGACAAAGTGTTTCAAATATTATTGAATGTTTAAGCCACTAAATAAAAACCCTCTAATGTTGCCAGAGAAGTAGGGACACACATTAACTATGATTTACCTAAAGCCCTGTGTATATATACGGGAGAATTTCACATGTAGTAGATGAAACTAAAGCCTTCAGTCTTAGACTCTGGGGATCCCTTGCATTTTAACAGTAGCTCCTGATTTTAAAAATCTGCAAGGGATATATGATCCTTTGCAGGATTCTGTTCAAATGGGGGTAGTAAAGCAAGATGAAATGGGTTAATACTAACTCTGTGGTAGTACATAGAAATAAACATTGCAGTTTGACCAAAAACACACTTCTGAGAAAAGTTCATGAGTAGACAGGAACATAAATGCACTGTCCGCAAAGTCTGCCTTAGAAGTGTCCCCATGCAGGGACTTCCCTGGTGGTCCAGTGGCTAAGAATCCTCCTGCCAACGCAGGGGACACAGGTTCGATCCCTGGTCCAGGAAGATCCCACATGCTGAGGAGCAAGTAAGCCCGTGTGCCACAACTACTGAGCCCACGTGCCACAACTACTGAGCCCATGCGCCACAACTACTGAGCCCACGTGCTACAACTACTGAAGTCTGCGCGCCTAGAGCCCGTGCTCCGCAACAAGAGAAGCCACCGCAATGAGAAGCCCACGCACTGCAATGAAGAGTAGCCTCCGCTCGCCACAACCAGAGAAAACCCACATGCAGCAATGAAGACCCAACGCAGCCAAAAATAAAAAAAACTAAAAAAATAATAATAATAATATGTGTCCCCATGCGCCAAGGAGGAATGGGAGGAACAGAAGAAGTGGGATGGTTGGTCAAGGGTTTTTAAGATAAAAGCTGGTAGGAACTTCCCTCCCACTGGGGATCGGGCTCTGGGGCTGCCAGTGGGTATGTGGCAAGAAAAGGCAGCCTGGGTCCCCTTGTCCTTGACCATCTCAGGGGCTATACTTCCTATTCCAACACCAACTGCAGTCGAGGTGGAGGTGGTGGCACTGAACAACTTAATATAAAACAGAACAACCGATACAGGTGATGGATGGAAACCAAGCTTTGAAAAGAGAGGACAGTTGGCTATCCCTACTAGACAGATTTTAATCCTCTCAAAATAAAAGGTCTTAAGAGAAATGTCTGTTCATATCATGCTTTGAAAAGCCTTCTTCCTGTTGTATTATGCCAGTAAGATGAAACTCAGCAAAGGAGCGAGAACTACCCCTTCTCTCTCTCTTTTTCTGGAACCTATAAAACCTCACCTGAGAGATGAATGACAGGGGATGTTTACAGGCATGGTTTTCAGGATACTTTCAGAATTCCAATAGATGCTAACTTTGGGTCATGTTTCCATTGTGAGAAATTGTGATGAAAATCCGATTTTAAGAGTTATATTTAATTTTTTTGAATGCAAGGAAGAAGCCTTCTTCTACAGAGGAACACACCCCATGTTACATGAATCCTTACTCCCCTTCAGATAATGACTCCACTGCTCACCGATGCTTGGAACTCTCCTCCCCTCCCTGTCTTCACTCTAATTTCCGCCACCACCCTGGGTGCTCCAGTGCCCTGAGGACCAGCCTTGCACACCTTTGCCTCCAGGATCTTGGGTCTCTCTCTCTTTTTCTTTTGGCCGTGCAGCCCAGCTTGCGGGATCTTAGTTCCCTGGCCAGGGATCAAACCCGTGCCCGCTGTAGTGGAAGCACAGAGTCCTAACCAGTGGACAATCAGGGAAGTCCCTTGGGTCTCTACTTTAGAGGATCCTTGCCAGCTCTCCACCCACATTAACGGCCATCGCTTGGAGCTGAGCCCACAACTGCTACTCTGGGTCTGAAATGTTCAGCTTTCTTTTATCCTCACTTCTGATCACAACCTTTCAGTTCTCACAATTGCCTCCTCTGACTATGTCTTGTCTTCTTACAGTCTCCTCCCTGTTGAGCATCTCTTCCTAAATGGACTGGATGCTGTTATCTATCACGTCTCCACACTTTTCTCAAACCCTTCATCTCCTCTGACCCACACAACCAAACCTCACCCTCCACTCACACCTTCTCTGTTCCCACACCGGTCTGCTGATGAGGCTGAAGGAAGTTCCCCACAGCCTCGCTGTGTGGTGCCCCATCCTGCCTTTGGTCCCCAACCTCGCTGGGCTCCCACAGGGCACTGGTGATCGTCCTTCTCGACATGTCCCTCTCCTTCTCACACAAACACTCCCTCAAACCTTGCCCATTCCCTTCAGATTCTTTTCTCACCAGCCTCTTCTCCATTCTCAGCAGAAGATCTTCATCGGAAAACTCGAAGGCAGTTGGTAAGACTTCCCCAACTTCCAACACACCACAGACAATCTACATTCAACCTCCAGTCATCTTCCACTGACAATGGAAAAGAACTTCCCATCCCTCCTCTGCCTCCTCTTTCCCCTCTTGAAACAAATCCACCCACCAACTTTCTCGTGCCTTTGGGCTCTCCCCTTCCAGGCTCTGTTGGGTACCACACACTTCTTACAATCTTCTATGCTTAACTCCTTCCTTTCATGGTAAGTTTCCCAGAAAGAGCATCTCTATTCCCCACTTCACCTTCCTGACCTGCCAATCAATTCCTGACCCACTGCTCCTATCCCTCAACTGAAACGGCTCTTTCCAAGGTCGCCTGGCTTCGCCGTTGCTGAATCCAACAGCGATGTCAATACCCTCCCCGTAATGCCTTAGTACCATTATTTTATTTATAACATTGGACTTAGTCATGTTTATAAACTTGGAATGGGATGAGGCAGACAAAAGCCAGTAGAGAGAAAGGGATAAAGAGTATGGGGGGGGGGAAAAAAGATATTTGGGCATGCCTAGGCACACAGTAGGGGATTAATACATGGCAGCTATGTAAGTGTGAAGGGCATCTAGAAGCTGCTTTTTATAAGATGAAACTCAAACCCTTCTCATTGGACTTGCCTAAAATGCACATTGGATCACATCGCTTCCCTAAGGATGATCTTTCACTTGCTTCCCATTGTGCACAGGATGAAATCCAGACTTTTTGACCAAGTCCAAGCACTTCATGAATCCGGCCCCAGCTCCCTCACTTCCCAGGAGTCTCCACACACACGCTGAGTTGCAGGCTCATTAAACTACTTATAGCCCATTTCTTGGACACATTGTGACTCTTTGTTTCCCCTTGACTCTTTTGTGTCTGGCAAACTCTGACTCATTCTTTAAGAATCAGCTTCAGGGTCAGCGTCTCTGGGCAACCTTCCCTGGTCGCCTCTCATCTCCTTGGGAGGTGTCCCCCGCTCAGGTCCCACTGCATGCTCTGTCCCTCGAGTCAGCACCTACATCCTATAGAGCAACCCTGTGCCACCTCCACCAAGAGACTTGAGGGCAAGAGATGAGCACTGTCCACACGTGCAGCTCCACTGTCTGCCACGTGTTTGCTGTCCAATGCAGGCAGACCTTGTTTTATCGTGCTTCACCTTATTGCATTGTTTTTACAAATTGAAGGTTTGTGGCAACCCTGTGTCGAGCAAGTGCATCAGGGTCATTTTTCCAACAGCATTTGCTCCTTTCATGTCTCTGTATCACATTTTGGTAATCCTCACGATATCTCAAACTTTTTCATTATTATTATATGTGTCAGGGTGACCAGTGATCTGTGACGTGACTACCGCAAAAAGATTACAACTCGCTGGGGGCTCAGATGATGGTTAGCATTTTTAGCAACTAAGTATTTTTAAATTAAGGTATATACATTGTTTGTTTTAAGACATAATGCTATTGCACACTTAACAGAGTACAGTGTAGTGTAAATATAACTTTATACGCACTGGGAAACCAAAGAATCCGTGTGACTCACTGTACCGCGATGTTTGCTTTATTGCAGTGGTCTGGAACCAAACCCACATGGAGTACAGTACGCCTGTACATAAATGCAGTAGGAATGTAAACACAAGGAGGATGCAGGGAAAATGCTCACAGGGCGGCTGCCTTGTATGGATTGCAATGAATAATAGAAGAAAAAGCTAAAGGAAGATCTAGCCCTGGGAGCATAAGCCCGTCAAAATCTTAGTTTTACAAATCTGTGAAATAGGAAAATACTCTGTAATATACTTTAACATTTTCAAATTAAAATAATACACGGGAAGAAAAGTAATCCTAATATATTTTGTGCAACCTCCATCCCAATGTCTTTCAAATAAACAAGCTGGGTTGGCAACTGCGTAATTAGAGGAATATTAGGAAGTGGGCTTCTAAGCAGCATGTCTGCTGCATTATTTTGAAATCCTGTAGTACTTTTCAGATGAGAATAAATTTCAAAGGCTGGTTGAACTTCAGCTGGCAATATTATATTCTGCCAACTCAGTTCTTCTCCAGGCTTTTGAATTGACCTAAGATGCCCTTCTAAACCCATGTGTTTCTCTGGTAGCTACCAAATGCCAAAGTGACCATTTAAAAAGAAAACCAAGGGACTTCTCTGGTGGCCCAGTGGGTAAGACTCCAGGCTACCAATGCAGGGGGCCCAGGTTCGATCCCTGGCCCGGGAACTAGAACACACATGCATGCCACAACTAACAGTCTGCATGCCACAACTAAGAAGCCCATATGCCACAACGAAGATCCCCTGTGGTGCAACTAAGACCAGGCACAGCCAAAATAAATAATACATACATAAATAAATAAATATAAAATGTTGGGCTTCCCTGGTGGCGCAGTGGTTGAGAGTCCGCCTGCCGATGCAAGGGACACGGGTTCGTGCCCCGGTCCGCGAAGATCCCACACGCCACAGAGCGGCTAGGCCCGTGAGCCATGGCCGCTGAGCCTGCGCGTCCGGAGCCTGTGCTCCGCAACGGGAGAGGCCACAACAGTGAGAGGCCCGCGTACCGCAAAATAAATAAATAAATAAAATAAAATGTTAAAAAAAAAACCACAGCAAGTACACGGGAGGAAATTCACTTTTAAAAAAAGTTATTAAAAAAAAGAAAACCAAAAAAACTCTCATGTTATTAAGTGAGCTATACTTTATACATTTGAATTTTAACCAGTTTGGAGAATCAAATTATGGTTTTATTTAATCAATTCTCAACTCGTAAAATTTAAAGCAATTCATTGGTTACAGAAAGAGAGGTATGGGATTTGAGAGATTATCAGAGGTCAGATGTCTAGTTCAGTTTAATCATGAACAAAGCAAACATTTTCTTAAAAAATGTTAAACCGCTTCTACTAACAGGCTTTAAAAAATCCTATTAACTAATTTCTTTGATTTCGACAAAATTCATTTCCATATTCACAGCAGGAAGTTATAGAGTTCAGGCTGTAAGCATGAAAGAGTATAGTATTTTTTATATTGAGATTAGGAAAAAAAAAATAAAAGACAAACAAGCTTCCCCCAAAGAAAAAGGCCTTTAATTGCATCTACAGTAGTTTCTGATCATTTCCTGTAATTAAAAACTTGATTTGTCAGCCTAGGTCTTCTCAAATATCAATGTGGTCCTTTTTAACTCACCCAAGTTCTCACTGACCTAACATTCTAATTGAAGACAAGTTAGAAAAGCTTCTGAGAGGTAAAGTACAGGATGCTATTAAAACCAAATTCACAGGCATGGACTGGGGAATTTGGAATTATTTGCTTGAATCAAACATAATTACACATCCCCCCCGTTACGATTTAAAGCTGACCAGGGCGTTATTCCAATACTGCTGAGTAGAAGAATCAAGAGAGGGTGGATGTTTTCTGTTCATCCAGGCTTCCATTCCTGGAGGGGACAGAATGCTTTGCTTGAGAAACTAACCTTAGCACTCAGAGTCTGGAGTAAAACAAAGGTACCCAGAATTAGGATTTTTAACATTCCTTCAGAGAATACAGAACTGTCTGGGGAAGACTTCTGAAGTCTCTAAAGCCAGAATCAGACAAGGATAAGGAAGACTTAAGGGGCTAATTGTCCTTGAAACTTTCTGCCTCTTTTCCCATCAAACTAAATCTATAACAATACCTCCCTTTGATTCTCTCTTCCTGAATTGTAAACTTCTAAATGTAGGGTCCTTGCTTGGCTCATTTGATGCGTACAAATATGTATCTGTTGAAACTAAATAAATAAACCTTCTAACCTGTATTAATAGAGGAAGCGTAAACCTTATTCTAAATTAATAAGAAATCCTGTACAATTGAAAGTTGATGATAGCACTTAAGGTGTCTTAAAATACGTAGAGTATTTCGGTTGTGAAAAGTAAGTGAAATTATACAGAGAGCTCTCAAAACTCAACCATAAGAAAACAAACAACCCAACTAAAAAAAAAAGAGGTAGGGCTTCCCTGGTGGCGCAGTGGTTGAGAGTCTGCCTGCCGATGCAGGGGACACGGGTTCGTGCCCCGGTCCGGGAAGATCCCACATGCCGCAGAGCGGCTGGGCCCGTGAGCCATGGCCGCTGAGCCTGCGCGTCCGGAGCCTGTGCTCCACAACGGGAGAGGCCACAACAGTGAGAGGCCCATGTACCACACACACACACACACAAAACAAAAAGACTAAACCATAAGGTAAACTATGGACTTCAGGTGATTACGATGTGTCAGCATAGGTTCGTCAGTTGTAGCATATGTACCAGTCTGTTGCGGGGCGGGGGGTAGATAGGAAATCTCTGTACTTCCCCCTCATTTTGTCATGAACCTAAAACTGCTCTAAAACTATTGTCTTAATAAAAAACATATTTTAAAAATACATCAAACAAGGCTCATCTGAGGGGAAGTCCACAAAATATCTGACCAGTACTCCTCCAAATTGTCAAGGTCATTATAAACAAGGAAAATTTGAGGAACTGTTAGCCAAGAGAATCCTAAGAAGACACGACAATTCAATGTACTGTGGGATCCTGGAATAGAAATAGGACATTTGGTAAAAACTATGGAAAACTGAATAAACTATGGACTGCAGATAATAATAATATCTAGCAATACTGGTTCATGAATTGTGACAAATGTACCATTTAAGATGTTAATAATTGAAGAAACTGTGTGTGGGGTAAATGGGAACTTTTAAATGATCTTTATGATATTAAAATTGGTCGAAAATTAAAAAGTTTATTTTAAATATGTAAGTGAAGTTTTGAAAATCACATTATTTTCTGCCGAATAGTGCCTTGGCAGTCTAGGCTTTTTTTTTTTTTTTTTGTGCTTTCACTGCCAAGTCCTAACCACTGGACCTGCCAGGGAATTCCCAGAAGTCTAGTTTTAATAAATAAAAAATATTGATTTGAAATAAGCTATCAACACACCAATCTAAGGAACACT
This sequence comes from Tursiops truncatus, assembly GCF_011762595.2. Lineage (NCBI taxonomy): Eukaryota > Metazoa > Chordata > Mammalia > Artiodactyla > Delphinidae > Tursiops > Tursiops truncatus. The sequence goes on along the minus strand of NC_047035.1, from coordinate 164,984,611 downwards.
GACCTTCACATGTGTTGAGATCACACTATTTAAGAATAAACAAATTTTTCTCGTGTATCTCATATAACAAAAAAAACTAATGTTTTCTTAAATAGAAAATTATCGTGGGACTTCCCTGGCGGTCCAGTGGTTAAGACTTCACCTTCCAATGCAGGGGGTGCGGGTTCGATCCCTGGTCAGGGAGCTAAGATCCCACATGCCTTGTGGCCAAAAAACCAAAACATAAAACAGAAGCAATATTGTAAGATATTCAATAAAGACTAAAAATGGTCCACATCAAAAATTTTAAAAAATCTTAAAAAAAAAAAAAGATCTCTCCTAAGTTGAAGAATTATAATTAAATTAGGGTTTTTAATTGAAATAATTTGAAAAAAAATTTTTTAAATAAATAAATTTTTAAAAAATGGAAATAATTTGTTTACAGATGGGGAAAGGTCATTTTCAATTTATAATCTAGGCAAATTTCAAATTAACGGTGAAGTTCAGCACCCTCCCATTTGACCTGACAGCAGGTTATCACTTTATAATACCCCACAAGAGTGGTACGTTTGTGACAATTGATGAACATACACTGACACATGGTAATCACCCGAAGTCCACCATTAGTGCCCCAGATTATTCCAGAAATTCCAGCAAAGCAAAACTGTTTTACTTCTTTCCATTTTCTATTACATTTTTGCAAATGTTATTTTGTCCTTAAAACATGTACCTCCTTCCTTTTCAACTCAGTCAAGTCATGGTCTTAGTCCCATTTAGAACTTGTTAGCATGAACTACATGAAACTGCAGATATTCGCCTATTTTTGACATATCTAAGTGTCAATTTCTTGTGGTTCCATGTGAAAGACTTCAACCTTCCTTTTCTAGAGAAGCGTCACCAATAATCTGAGCACAAAGGATGAACATTGACCTCTTCAAACCTATCCTCCATGGCGTTAAAAATGGTCAAGGGCCCACACGTTCATTTATTTTAGTGAGTCATTTCTTCAACAAGAGGAGTTCCCTGAGCCCTGTACACAGTGAAATTTCAAATTAGTTTTCAAAAAGTCACACATTAAACCTGGAAAATCAAATGACCAAGACCTTCCTTAGAACATCAGAGCTGCAACCTTCAGATGAAATTGAGCCCTTTCACTACCTCTCACTTTCTTCTGTCCACTGGTAATATTATTTTCACTTTTTTCCCATAATAACATGTTTATCACATAATTCTTCCCCTCTGGTACTGCAAAAAGAAGAAGCAGGAAACTTTTTTAACTGGAGTCAGTTGGTGAAATTTTTTTCTGTTTTGGATTTATTACATTTAAGTTTTGTAAGTTTTCACATAAATTCCAAATCCTTCATGATAGGCTCTAATTTAATTACTCTTTTTAATTGTAATACAGTAAATATTTTAATAGCTATTTATATTTAATATGCAGAATTCATAAACCTTTGATTTATAATATCTTTCTCATACACTCTTTTGCAAACATCCGTTATTCCTTTTCACAAAGACTCCATTTTCTAGATAAATTTTCCATATAATCATTAATCAGTAGCATCTCCCAGTTAAACGGTAGCACCTCCCTTGTGTAATATGGTAGATTTTACAGTGATGTATTAAAGACAATTATGTCTGAGTCAAATGCCATTAATGCTAGAGGACTTTGAAATCAAGGATGCTACTGTGGTATATGATGGACCCTGGAAATCTTTTTCTTCTTTGGACACACCTACAAAACACAGATATAAAGGACCAGAAGAAGAAAAAGCATATGTCCCTACAGAGCAATCTGCTTAAATGGTACTAAGTTCAATTTTGTTGAGTTTCCACTTTGCATTTGTGCATCAAAATAAACCATACTTTGTTTTAAAGAAAAAAGAAAGAAAGCACACAACCTTATACCCACGCTGCACTATCCCGAATCATGCCCATTAATTTGAGTTCAACCCCAGCAGACTCAACTGTCTCACCTCTTCTACTTCTACTTCAATCTCTTTTTTATTTGAAAACAAAGAGATGAGTGCACTTGATGGAGGCAAATTTCTATCTAGCATCATGTTGTAAAGCATGGGGGTGGTAACCCCCAATTCATTCTGCAAGGAGTATCAGGCTGTTGGAATTAGTGGACTCAAAAACCATTGTGCTTTGGTACAATTCTGATTTTCTGGAACATACCTTGTGCCTTGAGCTGGCATCGGTGATTTACAGTAGCCAACCTATGTGTGACGGAGCCAGGAGCAATAATGGCCCTTGTTATGCCAAAGCCATGTGTGAGGGAAGGAAACTGGGAGCTCATTTGCCTACAGTAGTAAGTCCTTAAAGGTTGCGGTGATGCAGTGTAGTTTCCTACTGATCCTGGGATACTTTGTAAATTACGTGATCAATTCATGCTTTCTGATGGAGAGGGTAACAATTATGACATGCTACACATCCGGCTGGGATTTTCTACGATGGAATGCAATGATTTTCTACAACTGAAGGGATTCTACTTGCCCTTCACATAGTTAACCTGACATCTTGGTATAAGTAAGGTAGAAGAATTATAATTATTTCTAAGGGTGTTGCCACAAGGTAATTTTACATTTACTGCTTAAAGACAGCCTCTAAGATGGGGTGTGCCGAACAGGGATCGGAGAGCTGAAATAGGATGAATTTTCAGTTTTAAGAGGATGTGAGTGAAGCTATTTTATATCCTGTATTTTGACAACTTGAGAATATGCTCATGAAATGTTGACAAATTTAAAGGATTCGAGTGTACCAAAAGATGCTACTTTTGTCTAAAAATATCTTTGCATCAATAAAATATTGAAAATTATCAACAAAAATGTGAACAGGGATTACTTCTTGGGGGTAGATTTACGAGGGAGTATTTTTCATATTTTTCCAACATTTTTACCCTGAATAAAATAAAAAATTTAACAAGCATTGATGCCACCCCCCCAAAAAAAACTTATGATGACTTTCCTAACAAAACTGAATCTGGGGTTTAGAATCATTCCCTCTGAAACGCATATTATATTGGGTGGGAGGAATGGGCCGGGACAGAAAGGATGTGTCATGAAAAGGTACAGAGAGTGTGGAGAAGGTCGAAATGCAAAACTTGAGTTCACCTGACAGGCAGTTGCTGGGAAAGACTTTCAAGAAAAAAGCTTTCTGGAGAAGTTTTCAGCAACGTTCATAGTATTTCAATATTTTGCCCAAACAGACATAATTCGGGAACTGCTCCCACCTATAATTTCTTTAGAGATGACCAAGAAGCTGCCTGAAACAACTTAGGATCCCATGGCAGGGAACCTGAAGTTCCCTAAGGCTCAAGAAAGAGTTTGCATGGCCTCTTCTTAGTCACCAGAACCTCACACATAAATGGGGTGTGTGACACCACCTCATCTCCAAGCTGTTTATTAACCTCTAATTATAGAACCAACACACTCACTGTAAACCAGCTGAGATGTTAAAGCCCTTGACGTTATGGTGCTGTTAACTTGTAACCTGAGGCACAGGAGGGGATTGCTGGCGGCCCGTTGTAATCTGAGTTACCTTACTAAGAAATTAAAGTGTGTGTTGGAGATGTATTCATTCTATATTCTTACTTTCTGTAAGATCTAGATCATTAACTCTGTGCCCATTTCCTCTGCAGAAACTACTTTAAGTGCTTCAAACAGGAATGCAATTTAGAGATAATAAGATCAGAGTTAAGTTTTTCAAAGACATAACATCGTTTTTCCCAATATGCATTTTGGATGGTATTTGTAAAGCCTTTCCTGATCTGGACCACAGCACAGACTTTTAAGAATGTGAAGCTGGACACCAGTGAAGGCTAAGGAGTCTTCTTTCTTGGCACACAGAGAACTTATCCTCACTACGAATTATACAGGAAATCTTCGCAAGACTGAAAGCAGAACATAAATGCCAAGCATCTGAAACATCCATTTTGATTGAGCACCCTTTCTGCAAACCTGGAGAACTTCGGGAATTTCAGTTGCAATATCCTCCGTGTTACTGAAGGGAACATAAACAACTGTATTTCCCTGCAGAATTGAACTCTTTTTGTTCTATTTTATTTGCAAAGTAAGAGGTGAAAGTGAGGCATGGTTAGGAGGGCTTGAATCCTACACCCTGAGGGAGAAAATTCACAATCCCCTAAAGAACAACATTTAAGGGCTTCCCTGGTGGCGCAGTGGTTGAGAGTCCGCCTGCCGATGCGGGGGACGCGGGTTCGTGCCCCGGTCCGGGAAGATCCCACATGCCGCGGAGCGGCTGGGCCCGTGAGCCATGGCCGCTGAGCCTGCGCGTCCGGAGCCTGTGCTCCGCAATGGGAGAGGCCACAGCAGTGAGAGGTCCGCGTACCGCAAAAAAACAAAAACAAAAACAAAGAACAACATTTAATTGCAAAGCCCTTCAGCATTTCAACATCAGTTTTGCTATTGCTGGGCCCTGATCTATGTAATAATTTCCCTTTCTTTCTTAGACTATTTTGTCTCTATTAAGTCCCCCTCACTACTTTCCTAAACTTCTCAAAATGTGCTTTATTAAAATATAGTTTTGTTTTTGCTGTCATCGGCCAACAAAAGGTGTAGAACATTCCCTAAAACCTTTCTGTTCACCCTTATGAGATGATGGTTACAGCCAATCAAATTGGGCAGAATGCAAAGAGGTCTCTGGCAGAGCACGCCACTTTTCCGGTTGGGCACCACTGCATGCAGGGTGGTCCTCTGCCCGCATCTCTCTCTGCCCACCCCCCTTGGCCATACCATCCACTCCCTTGGCTTCAAATGACCTATGGATATGTGCCATACATACAGATATATGTCAATGAGCCACAAATCGGTCCCTCTAGCTCACACATCTCTCCTGGGCTTCCACCTGTGCTATTGAACTGCCTAATGGGTATCTCCCCTTGAATGTACTCTATAATCCCAAACACAGCACCCAGCACCGAAGTCCTCAAGCTCTCAGACTGCTCCCTCATCTTGAGAAACACACCATCATCCACCCTGATGTCCACACTAGAAACTGAAGAGTCGCCCTTCCCCCCTCTCGTTCCCCTGCCCTCTCCGCCATTCACCAAGTCCTGCTGACTGCAGCTCCCTCATACACCCTGAATCCATCCGTTTCTCTCCATCCTCCCTGCCACTCAGTCGACCCTGAATCAGGCACTCTCCTCTCCCGTATGGCCTTCTACACCAGCCTGCTGTCTTCCAACAGCCCTGGACTCCCATCCCATCTCCACCCTGCAGTCAGTGGCCTTTCTGAAAGCAAATCTTCAATGGCTGTCTATTGCCCTCAACATAAAATCTAGACACGGCCTCTTGGACACGGCCTCCTGGCTCTGTTCATTCTCTCTCTACCGTTTCCAACCCCCCCGTTATACCTGCGCTCATGTGCTTTGACCTTAATTCAGTTCCACTACAGACTGATGCTCTCTTTTCCCGCCAGGTCTCTGCAGATGCTGGTCTGCGGAAGCCCAGCCCTCTCTCTGCTTGGCCAGCTAACTCAACTCCTTTTCTGCAGCTCAGTGGAGACGCTTCATCCTCACGGAAAAGTTTCCTAGCCCCACAAGTATGGGGTTAGGAGCCCCTCCTCTGTGCTCTCATGTCACCAACTTCTGTTATCACAGCACTTCTCAGAGTCTATTTTAACCTCCTGTTTGTTGGCTGTCCCCGCTGGCCCGTGAACACCTGGTTCCCCTGCCTCTCTTACCCCTTTTGTCTCTCCAGTGCTGAAGAGAACACCCAGACCCGAGTCAGCACGCAAACCCTGAGAGAATGAACAAATGAGACCCAGTATAAGGAGGCTGCCACTGACCATCGCCCACTACAGGTTGCAACCTGCCAGATGCTTGGACTCGATTATCTCTTATCCACACAACTCGGCAAGCTCTGTATTATTTTTGGACATTTTACAGATGAAGGTCAGGGGCATTAAACAGCTTTCTCTAGGTCACACAGCTCGCATGTGCACTGAAAACCAGGTCTGTGTAGCTTCAAAACGTCCTCATCTCCTTGCGAACACTGCCTTTCCCGGTAGCCGGAGCACGATGCCAGAGGTCTAGGCATCGGCCTCTCAGGGTAACTCTAATCAATCTTCCACTGGACAGTCCTTCAAAGATGAAGGCTTGCCAGAAGCTAGTGGCTGAGTTGACCCCTGGTACCCTCACTGTGGCTGGAGCGCGCTTCTCCACGGCACCTGTGGCCCTCTCCCAGGTGGCTCCTCAAGGCTTGCTTCTCCTCGCTGTTTTCACGCAGAGCCTAAGAGACGGTGTCACCACGCTTTAAAGCATCCCACCCATGACACCCCCCTCGAAGTGCCAAGACCAGGCCTCCGCAGGACAACAGGCACAAATCATACAGCTGCCCTCCACAAGGATCACAGGCAAAGCCAGCACACACTGCTTTACCACGAGGGCCACTGGCCTCCAGGCCTGCCTGCTGGCTCTAGTCTAGTACAGCCTCCCGTCCTCTTCTTCAAAGGCCACCCAGGGCAGCATCTCCCCCACTTCACCTCCGAGGCTTCCCTCTAGAAGGACGAGCTGCCACAGACCTTCCGGCACTGCTGCGTGTGAGAGCTCCTCCAGGGCCTGCCTCAGAAACATCTGAATTATTGGAAGGAAATTCAGCAATTCTGAAAAAGCCACGCTCTAGAAGTAATAAATCCAGGCTGAGTAACTGACACAGCCTGTACTTGAAAAGTTGCCACCTTTTAATCAGGTTAGAGTTAAGACTTGGTTTGAACAAAGTGAGAATCTCCAATCTACATAACTAGGGATGGGACTGTAGAGTCAAAACATTTGACTACAGATTGGAAAGTTTTTGAAAAACTCACACCCAGGTTTCCACAGGATTTAGTAGGTATCTCAGGAATAGGAAAGGAGGCTCGCAAGCTAGGCAGAACTAGATGGAATTGGACATTTCTGAAAAGATCTTCCTTATTCAAAGGACATCAAAGCTGAAATGCCCTTTGTGTTTCTGGGTTCTGCCTAATGACATCAAGAGGATGGAGGGGCTCCCCTGGTGGCACAGTGGTTGAGAATCTACCTGCTAATGCAGGGGACACGGGTTCGAGCCCTGGTCTGGGAGGATCCCACATGCCGCGGAGCAACTAGGCCCATGAGCCACAACTACTGAGCCTGCGCGTCTGGAGCCTGTGCTCCGCAACAAGAGAGGCTGCGATAGCGAGAGGCCCGCGTACCGCGATGAAGAGTGGCCCCCACTCGCCGCAACTAGAGAAAGCCCTCGCACAGAAACGAAGACCCAACACAGCAAAAATAAATTAATTAATTAATCAACTCCTACCCCCAACATCTTCTTTAAAAAAAAAAAAAGACGGAGGATCAGCAAATGGCACTGAACGCCGTTTGCACTATTATTAGAATAATAACATGTAAAATGATCTGAAATGAAACAGCACTGATTCCAATGACCTTGCGGCCCAATTCACTGACAGTTTCACTACATAAGAGCAAAAGCAACAGTACTCAAGCTGTTGAATTTATCAATTAAACTCAACTTCTCTTCCACATTCTGAGCAGGTCTGGGCACAAAGAGAAACGGTCGGGACTGGGGCGGCAGGCTGCCTCTCCTGCATCGTTTAGGACAACACTGCCAAGTTCACTGGAGGGTGGAGTTGAAAAGGACAGGTTAGAAAAGAATATCTATCAAAGAAGCCAAGAAAGTAGAAGTGATGGCTGGGACTCCCGCTGCCATAATAGCGAGTAAACTCAACTTTGGAAAATTCTATCAGGAGCCAGTTACACTGGTGCTAAAGTTAACCAAGCCAGTAGCATCAATTTCACCTGCAGTGTTTTTTTCTGGTCAAAAAATTTTTTTTCACTGAGGTATAACGGACCAATAAAATTGTAAGATATTTAAAGTGTACTTCATTCACCTGCATCTCAAGCAGAAGCTTAATGGGAAAAAAAAGATACTAGAAACCACTGTATTATTATACAATCAATCCTCATTATTCTCAGATTCTATATTTACAAACTCACCTACCTGCTCAAACTTATTTGCAACCCCCAATAATACTCCCAGCACTTTTGCTGTCATTTGCCAACATTCACAGAGCAGGGAACAGTTTGAGTTGCAGGTAGAGCATGGTCCCAGCTGGAGGCTAACAAGGCTACACTCTGCTTTCTTGTTCCAGCTCATACTGTAAAAAAGTGTCCTTTTCTGCAGGCTATGTAGGGCCACAATTTCTGCTTTTTTTTTTTTTGCCTTTTTTTGGTGTGTGATTGCACTATTTAAAATGGCCCCCGAGGGAATTCCCTGGCGGTCCAGGGGTTGGGACTCGGCGCTTTCACTGCCAGGGCCCAGGTTCGATCCCTGGTCGGGGAACTAAGACCCACAAGCAGTGCGGCCAAAAAAAGAAAAGGCCCCCATGTCTGCTGAAGTGTCTGGCGTCCTGAGTGCAAGAAGGCTATGACATGCTTTATGGACAAAATGATGTGTCTTAGATAAGCTTCCTTCAGGCATGAACTATAGTGCCAGCGGCCATGGGTTCAATGTTAGTGAATCAACAATATATCCTACCTGAGGTGTTTTTAGACAGAAACACACACACAAGGCTTTGTGTCGACGAGTTGACAAAAAATGTTGAGGGCTTCCCTGGTGGTGCAGTGGTTGAGAGTCCGCCTGCCGATGCAGGGGACACGGGCTCATGCCCTGGTCTGGGAAGATCCCACATGCCGCAGATCGGCTGGGCCCGTGAGCCATGGCCACTGAGCCTGCGCGTCCGGAGCCTGCGCTCCGCAACGGGAGAGGCCACGGCAGTGAGAGGCCCGCGTACCGCAAAAAAAAAAATGTTGAGACCAGAGGCTCACAGGAACCTAACCTGAATTTCCCCTAGAAAATTCAATATTCATGAATTCAGTTTTTACTAATTCAGTGTCTGTAGCAACTTTATAGAACGTAACTACTGCGAATAACAAGAATCAACTGTGTTTTCAAATTACAGCAAAAATTCCATAAGTACATAAAACAGGACTTGGAGGAAAAAAGCAAAGGGTATTCATCTGTAGTAGGTCCTTTTTTACTTTTTGCAGGTTTAAGAATCTGCCAATTTCTGATCCCTGGCTTGCGTTGGGAGAACATAGCCAGCTACTACTTACGTAGTCCTCTATAAATTGTGAAGTTTTATTAGCAATTAATCATAATTATTATGATTAACTGCTCAACATAATGTATATTTTTCAGCTTAAAAAAGAGGAGGTTACACTTCTTAACCACCTGCAAAATGGGCTTCCTCGAAATGAGGATTTCGCAGGTGTATGATTCATATTCATTGGAGAGTTAAGACTTCAGGACCTCAAGTCTAATCTTAACCTATTCTGCAAACTAAGACTAATATGTGCTCACTCTGCAAAGGTGATCTTTAACAAAAGCAATATGAAATGTTAGGCCACTGCTTCCACTCAGGAACGGAGTGCTTATGCAGCCTACATAACATCGCCACTGCTCTCCAAGACCTAGTTTTTATGGAAAGCTCAGCTTCAACAGCGTGATTCTTAGAATAAAAACAGAAAATCCTCTTAACAGAGACAAAGTAAAAGTTATTTACCTCAGTTTTAACTAACCACTGTCATCTGACTTGGGTATCACACTGTTAAATCTATGACCAAATTTTTTAAAGTAAGCAATAGTTGAATTTCCTTACCACCAAATCCTAGAACACATACGATATTCCCCCCAAGTTATCCAACACCATTGAACCAATCTGAAAATAAGTATCAGTCACCTCAGATCTTCCCCTGACACAAATGTTTCTAGTAATTTGCATAAAATCAGTTCATATATATGTGTGCTGTTAGACTCTGGCAGGATGTGGAACGGAAACCATTGTCTTATTATTTATGAGATTTCAGTTGTTTTTTGTTTGCTTGTTTAACGTATGTAGTTCTAACTCATTGGTACTGTACTGGAAAATTTGCGGCACTAAATGTCTGCTCTAGTCAGGCTCCAGATCTTCAATGTTTAAGTTTGGGAGTACTATCCATGTTCTCAAATCGACATAGGGAAGGGACGCACCATGACCCTCTCAAAGATAACCTGGGGTTCTAATTAAGCGTGTGGTGTGGGACAGTTGTACACAGAAGAAAGCAAAAGGCCTTTCTGTGGGATCCTCACTGGGTTGGGATAGTGAGCTGCACGTGAGAGATTCTGCCAAAGGGGGAACTGGTAAAAAAAAAAAAAAAAAACATAACATGAAAGTAGCAAGGGTATATTTTGCTTCAAAGAAGACTGTTAATGCATAGCATGGACTCCCTAAGAATATCTCTAGAGAAAGGGGGACGAAAGAGAGAGTAATAACTTAATGTTTATTTTTCAAATGTTTTTCCCTGTTCCCATTTGGCAAAAGTTAATAAGACTCTGATCTCTTGATAGTAACCACGGGAAACTTTATCAGTCTCTAAACATAATTCTTACTCTCTCCCCTGAGCTGGGCAAAGAGGAGAGGCATCTCACATAGAAAATGCCAGCTTCTCTCTCTTATATATTTAGTGTGGCTAAAATAACTCATAGAAAATGAACCAATTTTTAATATTTTTTCTTCCCAAAGGCTGCTCTCCATAAGTAGTCAACAGGCCAGCTGTCTAAGGGGCAGAAGGGTGTGGACTTTTACATAGTGGAAGTCCCCTGACATTCCTCCTGCAGTCAGAGACCTCATTCTCAGAGCCCAGAGTCCACAGAAAGAACTGGGGTGGAAGATATTCCCATGTTTGCCCTTTTCATTAAGACTTTTCAAAGGATACTTTATTCTAGCATGCATTTAAATGAAAAAGAAAGTTAAGAATTTTTCCTCCAGGCAAATAACTCATAAGGAGAAAAAAACCCTTCAATATGATTTATTTCACAGGGATCATTAAAGAGTATGTGAAAACAGATCTCTGCTAAAATTCCAGGATGGCTGTTAATGGTTACCTTGAAAGAAATAAGTGAGAAATTTCAAAGACAGTTATTAAATAAATCTGTTACTATTTTAACAGCTATCTCAATTTCACCAGAAGGTGGCTAAAATTTGTGTATGTACATTCAATTTGACTAGAATTTGACAGGCAACCTCCGCATTTTATTCTCAAAAATGACAGAGTGGCTTGGTGAAGGTAGGGCTCCCGAGAGTGTGACGTCAGGAATTTACACTGTTTTCAGTGGTCTCTCCCTGAAGACTTCTAGAGTTGAAAGAAGCCTCAGACATCATTTCATCACCTACGCAATTTGAACACTTTTTCCAATAGATGAGATTACCGAGGCCTAAGAAATTAAGTGACCGATGTCACACAGTGCGTTCGAAATAGGACAAGGCTGGATCGGAGCCCTCCTGGTTGCGGCTCCATCACTAACTGGGGTCTGTAGTGAGAGCATCACTGCCGTCCCTAAGTGAATAGTGATTCTCCTGATGGTTCCCTCTTATCTAATTTTACTGCCTAAACACATTGCCATCTGTTACAGGAATGGGACCCTGATCGTGTGGAGAGAAGGGAGAGAGAGGCCTGAGGGACCTTCTAATGCCATTGCTAGTAGACATACGACAGAGGGTAGAGCAATGCCAGGTTGCCTCCCCAGCCCAGAGCTCCGGCCCCTATTTCTCAATCTTCTGAGCATCTCCACTGGTCTTGCTCCCTCTGTGCTTCTCGTGACCAGCCTAAAACAGAGGTGAGTTCTGCACGCACCTGACAATGAGTGCTACTTTATCTTGTATGGGGCCAGGTCATATTTTTGAATGAAACGATTTTCATGTGAAGAGGCGGGGAGGTGGGGCAAGAAATATATATATATTTAGAATGAGCTATGCACAAGGGAAAAGTTTGTTAAAAGGCCTGTGTGTGTACAATTTCATTATCCCTATTCTTTACTCTCTTAGTAAAAGGCCAGTGTTCACTAGTGAAATGTTTATTTTTAGAATGGAAATGAGCACTTATGGTCTGGAATCTCAACCAAGATTCCAACAGCTTGTTGGTTATATTGTGAGGTTTTTCCAATATCTATAACCACGAAACTGCATTCCTAGGAAAGTGATTACAAACCTCAATTTATCTGAGTTCCTTACCCCAAAATGCGTTAATATTTTTCCCTTCAGAATGATATATTTTATGTCAATCAAAACACAAAATAATCCTGAAGTGAAATGGTGTTTTAAAAAATAATGTTGCTGCCAAATTGGAAAAGAAAGCTTCAAAAGTGCTTTGAAAGTGGAACCAAAGTACCAATTAAAAGAAAAATTACAGGCAAATTAAGAATATGCTTTTTCCATTGACACTGAACCTCAGTAATTTTCTTCACAATGATTTGAAAACCCTATAATTCTCAGAGAAATCTGGCAATCTCACCCATTTCCCTTCAGCAGAATAAATAGAGAACTATATGTTGTGGGTTTTAGTTCAAGGAAATATTACTCTACAATGCAAATGGGAAGGGGGGCACATGCCAGGATTACTCTTGTGTATCATCAAAAAGAAGAAACCTAAACTACACTTCTCCACCACGTAGTAGCTTAACCCATCACCTTTATTTTTCATGCTTGCTAATTGGCAAAAAGATGAAAAGAACAAAGATGTCACACTTCATGTAATTTAATGACAGTGTGCTGTACTTCATCGGAGTGTGTGCACATGAACTGCCTTTATAACGATGGAGGGATGGTTTGTAAGTATTTCATCTAACATCCTGCTTGTAACAAAAAAGTCATCAGAGCCTGATAAGGGGATGAGCGTGAGCCGCCCAGGACAGAATGCATGTGAGTGTCACAGAGCTGGAAGGAACAGTGCTCAGTGACCAAACTTACTCTTTTTTTTTTTTTTTTGCGGTACGCAGGCCTCTCACTGCTGCGGCCTCTCCCTATGCGGAGCACAGGCTCCGGACACGCAGGCTCAGCGGCCATGGCTCACGGGCCCAGCCGCTCCGCGGCATGTGGGATCTTCCCGGACCGGGGCACGAACCCGTGTCCCCTGCATCGGCAGGCGGACTCTCAACCACTGCGCCACCAGGGAAGCCCCCAAACTTACTCTACATCAACAACAATCTTGGGTATCAGTCCAGGATCATCGTAAACATGAAAGAGTTACTAAGAGAGATGATGAAAACTGATTGTTCTCTTTTGGAAATCAAAGAAAGTATTGAGCATTTTCCATTGCCAACACCTAGGCAAGTTAGGGAAACAGACCAGATCAGTGACTTGGGTTGACCCCAGAACTCAGCAATCTGACTTGGGTTCTGGTTCCATCACCCACTGCTCTCTCCCACGGTGGGGGAGACCCCTCCCTACCTGTGCTGATTTAGGCCTGAGCCTACGGCAGGTGGTGACATGTTGGAAAGAGATGAGGGGCCCTCTCCCGGTCTCTTACAACCACAGAATTGAGGTTTATTTCGGGTTTTATACAGCACGGGGCCCCAGTCTTTAGCTGAGGGGGACCATTTGATACTCTGCTATTTTTGAAAGTGCCCCTTGATAATATCTGCATTGTTTGAACATATCACAGAACCAAACCTATTCTATGGTGGCGGACTGCACAGAACAAAGACCAACAACTCTCTGTCCCAAAGCAACATTCCTCCAAGAGAAAACCGACCCCACTCGTTCTGCCTTCAGTGTTGTAAACCCTGAGTGAGTGGCTGGTCGGATGCAAATATTAGCCTTCGTGTTTCTGCCAGCGTATAATTTGCTCTACGCTTTTTCTGATGAATGTTTAAAGCTATGTTTAAAATGGACAAATCTTGGCAGGAGGTTAGCAAGTCAATTAACGGACAGGGAGAAAGTGTAGTGCAGTTTTACATCTCATTTTAAAGAGTAATTTCAAATATAACATGTTGTTGACATATTGGATATAGGGGACTGTTAGTTTGCTCAGTTTTATGAAAATCCAGTGTAAGAAAACTGACCTTTCTACCCAAAAGAACTAGGGAGCAGATGATTTGCACCAGAATCACTGACAGTTGTTTTTTTTTTTTTTTAACAGCATCACCCCTAGTAACCTGCTCTTAGTCTAAGGGCAGTGATGTTTAACTGCTGGCGAAGAGAGCTTTAGGGCAGGAAAATAGAGTTAAAGAGACAACTACCAGCCAATTACAGGGTAATCAGAAAGCACATCACCTCTTTAATTAAACGTAAGATAATGGGAAATGCGCTTTGATTTATGAAAGTTCAACCGACACCCAAATTTCAAGACTCCATTTACTGTGCAACGATAGGCAAACCCTGTGGCAGTGAGCAAAACATCAAGTTGTTTCTAGACCAACATCTGCCAAGTGTGACACCTAGATGAAAAGAAAACAGATCTGCTTCAACTGGTGCTTTTTCTCCCTTTATAGCATTACTACTCGCATTATTACTCATATTAAGCCTGAACTACAAAAATAATTTGACTGTTTAAAAAAGCCTGGCTAGCTGTATTAGCAGGCTATCATTCTTTTAAGACCAATTCAAGCACCTCCTTCTCTCTGAAGTCCTTCCAGGTTCCCGTACTTGGGGAGAACTCTTTCCTCCTCTGGGTCCCTATAATGCCTTATTCATATTCCCTGCAGAAGATTTATTCTGTCAGTTCTATAGATATGAGTCTCTGCCACCAGACTGAAGGTCCTTGAGGACACAAATTATCTTTATTAATCTTTATGTTCCCACCAGCTACATGAATTCTTCGCTCTTGGTGGATGCTTGATGAAAATTTATTTTGTTACATTTATGGAGAAGAGGAAAAACAAAAAGTTATAAATAACTCAGTCTCGGGCTTCCCTGGTGGCACAGTGGTTACGAATCTGCCTGCCAATGCAGGAGACACGGGTTCAAGCCTTGGTCCGGGAAGGTCCCACATGCCATGGAGCGATTAAGCCTGTGCACCATAACTACTGAGTCTGCGCTCTAGAGCCCGCGAGCCACAACTACTGAGCCCGCGTGCCACAACTATTGAGTCCGTGTTCTGCAACGAAGAACAGCTTCCACTCGCTGCAACCAGAAGAAACACGTGCAGCAATGAAGACCCAATGCAGCCAAAAATAAAAACAAACAAAAATAATTTTTTAAAAAATTATAAATAAATAAATAACTCAGTCTCACTGTAATCAAGGCTGACAAATTTCTACTCCAAACTTTTTACCTCCAATGACAGCTACTCACATGATCACAGTAGCACACTGGCAGATTTGGGGGGGGCGGGGGGATTCCTGTCATCTAGTCACAGAGGACACTGTTTGTTGAGTAGCATAATGGTCAAAAGTACTGTTAGCTGAGAAAGAGAAAAGATGAAGTATCTGGAAAACCAATAAAAAATGATCAGTCTTCACAGTTGCACAGACTTGGAATTGAATGTAATGTCGCCTCCAATGTTCTGTATAAAAAAAGCATCTTTGGGGAATTCCCTAGCGGTCCCATGGTTAGGACTCTGTGCTCCCACTGCCGAGGGCCAGGTTCGATCCCTGATGGGGGAACTAAAATCCCATGAGCTGTGCGGCGAGGCCAAAAAAAAAAAAAAAAGCATCTTTGGCCCTTTTCTTTTGGAATTCTATTGCTTTCTCCTTCCTCTCCTCGAAAGATAAATTTTAGAGGTCTTTGATTTCCTCTCTGGTTCTACCTATTCACACTTCCCTGACTCCTCAATCCTACCCACAGACTATGTCAGTCCCTCATTCGACATTTCTTATCTTATTTTTAAACACTCACCATCCTTGTAATTACTTAATACTTTAATCCCTGCTAAGAAGATGGAAATTTTGTTCATCTTGCTCGCTGAGTTATGACCACTGCCTAGCACAGTGCCCAATACAAAACAGATACCCAATCTCTTTATTCAGTGAATGGAGGATAAAAGGGAGGAAAGGGAAAGGAGAACTTTCACAGGAAGACGGCTGCAAGACAATGACATTAAGACAGCGATGGTGGGATGGCCAGTGTCTCTTCACCCTCTACTCTTCCCACTCTGAGCTGCTTCAGGAAAGAAGAGTCTTTGTTCAGACACTGTCTCAGGATGAAAATGAGCTTAGGAAAGAAAGCTAAGAGGAAGGCTGAATACAGGACGGTGCATGCTGTCGTGGGATTAAGGAGTGTGAACTAACATGAGGGCGAAAGTGTTGTCAGTTACAAAAGATGTTTTAATCTTTTCTTTTCTTTTCTTCTGGCCACACGGCACGGCATGCGGGATCTTAGTTCCCTGACCAGGGATGGACCCTGTGTTCCTTGCAGTGGCAGGGCGGAGTCCTAACCACTGGAGCACCAGGGAATTCACGTTTTAATATTTTCTAAAGGACCACGTTCATCCACACTGGCATTACCAAGATGATTGTTATTTGACCTGAATGAAACACTGGTGGATCTGAGACCATGGGTGGGGCCAATTTAAGCATTACTTGTGGTTGAAGACAAGCAAGTCTTCAGGTCCAGAAAATTAGGAAGGCCATGGCCAATGTCTTTGAGATATCAAGACCAATGCTGTACGAAATTCAGATTCAATTTTTTAAAACTTTGCTGGTAATCAATGTTGTGTCAGACAGTTCCTTCCCCTGTTCTTTACAGATCCCCTGTGTTGTTTTTACAGTACTGGTCCTTACCCCAGCTAACCTCTGAAACAAGTCTTTGAAGGAAAAGAAGGAAGCATGTTATCACCCACAGTTCAGTGATTTCGTGGAATGTCCTGTCTGTGCTTTCCTTTTTCTTCTTCTTTTTTTAACTCTAAACCTGGTATAACTAGCTCAACACATTATCACAAACGTTATCTTCCATCTCCTTACATAACTGTGTCAACCTGATAAAATCAGAACCTGTATGCTTTTGTTTCATTTTGCCCACCCCTTTCCCAAATTACCATTTGGTTATATGTTCACTAGCAGACCCTTTGATAAGGCATCTTTATCCTGTCCCTCTCTATGCCTGGAAAATATGACAAAAACAGGGAAAGACTGAATTTCGAGTAGCCTAACACAGCTCTGACCTTTATTATATATGTTTTACTCAGCCTGCTAGCCTCAGAGCAGAGAAAGAAAAATCACCCTGCACCTCTATGGATTTCAGGTGTGTGTATGATGGACAGGGTATATCTGCCACGAAATCTATGATTACCCTACACAACCTTAAATACTCCTCCCAAACCTACTCTTCAATAGATTAAAAAATTAGTTTTAAAATAAAAAATGTTAGAGGCTCTCCACAGAATTGTAAACATAACTCCACTCAATTGGGTACTAAGGCCAGCCAAGAACAATGCGTCCAAGAAAGAAACAGCTCCTCAAACCTAAAAAACTTCATGCTTAGTGGTCAGTCTTCCAGACGCACAGGGGAGACAGCTAACTCGTCTCTGGCTGGAAAACAAGATATTCAGAGGTTCTGATGTCTTTTGAGAGTCAAGAGGAGTCAGTAGTGGCAGAAGCGGTGGAAGGGGAAGCCCGTTTTGGCCTTGAAGAGCCCAAGTCCCTTCCGTAAGACATTAAAGACACCGTTCACGTGGGCTGAAACCCAGGCGGGGACAACGCAGCAGCGTGGCAAGGCTTCCCCACAAAAGCTCAGCACAGCCGAAGGACCCAAGCCTTTCTTCTCAAGCCTTTTTTCCTTCCCCAAATTGGCCTAACATTTTGCACCTTTTCAGTTCGAAGCCACCTTCATGCAGACAGACACCTGCCTCCCAGCCACCAACGAACAGGAGTAGCAGTGAATCTCTACAGTTGGAAAATGTATAAATAGATGCTAATCTTCTATGGACGTTTACACAGACAGAGAGAGAGGGGAGAAGAGGAAGGATGGAGTGGGAAAGAGGGAGAGGGAGAGAGCGAGTGAGCGTGCCAGGCTCTGGGTGAGGCCCCAGCACACACAGGCACACACTCACGTATCACGAGTGTCTGAGATGGAGAAGCAGGAAGACTGATGTGACTTCAGCTCAAGGAGGTGCTGAGGCACAGAGAGAGGAGCCTTCCTCGTGGGGCCACTTCACAGGTGGACCTTGACCCCCCTCCATGATAAAGTTACGAGTGCTTTAGAAGGTACCCCAGGAAGAACTCCCGTTTTCCCTAGCCCCTTACATTGAGACTCCCATGAATATTTACTCTTTAAGACGGATCCGGAGAGAACCATAATTCAAAAAGACACAGGCACCCCCCTATTCATAGCAGCACTATTTACAATAGCCAGGTCATGGAAGCAACCTAAATGCCCATTGACAGGCGAATGCATAAAGAAGATGTGGCACATATACAGAATGGAATATTATTCAGCCATAAAAAAGAACGAAATTATGCCATTTGCAGCAACATGGATGGACCTAGAGATTGTCATCCTGAGTGAAGAAAGTCAGACAGAGAAAGACAAATATCATATGATACCACTCATATGTGGAATCTAATTTTAAAAAATGATACAAATGAACTTATTTACAAAACAGAAACAGACACACAGATATCGAAAACAAACTTATGGTTACCAGGGGGGAAAGGTGAGGGCGGGGCGGGAGGGATAAATCAGGAGGTTGGGATGAACATACACACACTACTCTATATAAGATAGATAACCAACAAGGACCTAGTGTAGAGCACAGGGAACTCTACTCAATACTCTGTAATAACTTCTATGGGAAAAAAATCTGAAAAAGAACGGATATATGTATATGTGTCACTGAATCACTTTGCTGTACACCTGAAACTAACACAACATTGTAAACCAACTATACTCCAAGAAAATAAAAAAAAAAAAAAAAAAAAAAAAAAAGACAGTCATCCAGCCTCTGAAACAGCAACAGCCCACCTACCTAATTGGTAACAGAGGCCAATGTTTTGTCACGGCAACTTGTCCAACCGGGTCAACGAACATTTGGCCTTAAAGTCTTTTCCTCCTTGTGCGGCACTCTCTGGACGTTTGAAATGATGTCTGAATCCTCTCCCGAGCAGTCCCTCTGATGCTCCCAGACAACAAACACATCACTGGCAGCCTTCTCTTCAAAAACAGCCCCATCCCTTTGTCACCCTTCCCTCCCTGACTCCTCTGTGATAACTCAAATGGGCTGAGCACTGTGATGTGGACCCCATACATTGCGATGATCTTTGCATGTCTGCTTTTTCCATATGCACACAGCATTGAGGAGCTTCACTCTCCTATGAAATTGGATCCTTGTAGGTCAAAAACTAGATTTTCAAAGGCCAAATCATTTTGTCTACTGTGTCTTGGCTCAGTTGCTGGAAAGAACTAAGGTCTCTAAATTTAGATCTTTCCCATGGCTTAGCTCAGACAAATGTCCTTTCCATGCACCGTGAATGGCAGCAGGCCCTGTAACTCTCTCTGGCCGTCAGCTGGCCCCAGTCTCTCCTCAGGGCCCTGGCTCCAGGTAACCAAGCTTACACTGTGCCCCAACCTCCAGCAGCCCCACCCATCCCTCTTCACAGGTGGAGTCCGCTCCCCTCTCCCATATCCCTCCTGAGACAGAACCACTGCAGAAGCTTCGTCTTCCCAGCCTGGCATACAACCCAGGAAGGCCCTCACCAACAACACAGCCCCTCAGATTGGATAAAGAAGATGTGGTACATGTATACAATGGAATATTACTCAGCCATAAAAAGGAACGAAATTGGGTCATTCATGGAGACACGGATGGACCTAGAGACTGTCACACAGAGTGAAGTAAGTCAGAAAGAAAAACAAATATCGTATATTAACGCACGTATGTGGAAACTGAAAAATTTCGTATAGATGATCTTATTTACAAAGCAGAAACAGAGACACAGACGTAGAGGACAAATGTATGGACACCAAGGGGAAGGGAGGGGGATAGGATGAATTGGGAGATTGGGACTGACATATGTACACTATTGATACTATGTATAAAATAGATAACTAATGAGACCCTACTGTAGAGCACAGGGACCTCTACTCAGTGCTCTGTGGTGACCTAAATGGGAAGGAAATCCAAAAAAGAGGGGATATATGTATACGTATAGCTGATTCACTTTGCTGTACAGTATAAATTAACACAGTATTGTAAAGCAACTATACTCCAATAAAAAAAAAATCAGTCATAGAAAAAAAACAACCACCATAACACAGCCCCTCGACCCCCAGCACAGGGGAACGGCTCCCATCTCACGTACCCACCCCTCCATCGCCCACCCTCCACCTCCCAGCCAGGGAAAGCAGCACTTACTAGTCCCAGTACAGAATTAGAACTCAGGACCCACTTCCCACAGAAACAACAGAAAACCCAGAGCACTGGAGATCAGCTAACCTGTAGACTAAAAGCACTTCTATAGCACTATGTGAAAGGCGGGTACCGTACAACCAGCTCAGAAGATACACTCTTAGAGCCATAAACAGTCCTATGGGGAATGACATACGTACAGTATAAGGGCAGAGAGGTCTTGGTACATTGTTTCTGTGGCATCGAGAAGCACTACCCATAACTGACACACTGAACGGTGACTTCGTCACACAGCTCGGTAACGAGGTCTCTTCTATGAAGAGGCATTTTGAGCCTCCACCTCCAATACTGTGAATCTATTGTGACTTCACTTTTCCTCACGGAAGTCCGGCACACTAAGGTAACAAACAGACACCTCTGTTCACTGACAGAACAGGTGAGGCGAGATAGTGTCACATCCCAGTATTTAACAATTTCTATCAAGTCTAGAGAAGAGGGGGTAGTCTAAATAAAGCTGAGAGTGGACTGTTTTACATCTCAAAATTGTCCTTTTAAATATGCTTGTGCCTTTTGCAATTCAGATGTTGACTGTGGCAAACACTTTGTTTTGGTTTTCCTGGTATCTCCCTAGTCAGAGGTTCCCCATCCACCTGGAGAGAGCCCTTCTAAGGCATATGTGTGAAAACACGCTGCCTGAAGCGTAACTGCTCATTTGTTGCATCCCCTTTCTAATCCATCCAAGAGGTCCGACCCCTGTGTTCCTTCCTCCGGCTAGCACCGCACACACACGAAATCCAGGTTTATGACTCTACAATGAGACTGCTTTGATTCAAACGATCTTTCCTTCCTACTTAGGCTCTTCCAAAGAGGTCTAAAGCTTTCTGTTTTCTTTACAGGGTGAGAAAAACAAATCCAAGGAAGGCCCCTCGGTTTCCCGTGGTGGGGACAGATCTGCAGGACCAAATTTTAAAACCATGGGAAAATTCTGGATTCAGACACCTGAGCTCGTTTGAGCAACTGAGCCAAAACCCAGATGGAATGGTCTGGCCCGTCACAATCCAGTCACACAGGAGAAAGAATCTCAACCCTGGGAGGGGTGTGTGTGTGTGTGTGTGTGTGTGTGTGTGTGTGTGTGTGTGTGTGTGTGTGTGTGTGTGTGTGTGTGTGTGTGTGTGTGTGTGTGTGTGTGTGTGTGTGTGTGTGTGTGTTGGGGGTTGGGCCTGGGTGCAGGGAAGGAAACAGAAGTCTGTTGCGTTTCCTCTCACATCCCCCTTCCTCTATCTAGGGGAGAAAGAATGAGGCGGGTGGGAAGCACTGAGACAGGACATTTTCCATCACGCCTGGGGGTGACCCCTCTGCAGGGCAGGTGGAGGTGGGACCCGAGCAAGGGAGCCATCTCCAGGTTACCCTGTGAGTATGGCATCTTCAGGGGTGCTTGGACTCTTGGAAGGGGTGAGGAGGGGAAACACAGGGCTCACTTACAGATTTCAGGACTTGCCGGAAGGGACCCCCAAATAGGGCTCATTTTTAGCGCCAAGTATTTTGACAAAGTTCTTATTAGGGTAATTCCAAGTGATCTGGCAAGCATGCGTTTAGTTAGGAAAGACTATGAGAAATCTCCCAACTTAATTTGTGAAAAATCTGTGCTTGCATTTTCCTACTGAAAGAAACGCTGGGACTTCCCTGGCGGTCCCGTGGTTAAGACTCTGTGCTTCCACTGCAGGGGCACAGGTTCGATGCCTGGTTGGGGAACTAAGATGCGGTGCGGTCAAAAACAAAAAAGAAAAGAAAAGAAACGCTCACAAACACAGACACACAGATAGATACCTCTATTTTTTTAAAAAAATAGCAGAGTCCTCTGCAAACACAATCCCCTGATGACTGACTTGAGCTGGAATCTCATCACAGTTGAACAGGGCAGAAGCAGCTTAACTTCTGCCCACATGCGTCTGTTAGAATCAGACAGGGCTTTATCTTTGAAGAGCTGCCCCTGAGCCCTGGGCTTTGAGGGAAAAATCGCTTGCTGGAAAAAGCTATCACCTTTGTGATGACACAATGCTGATAGGTATCTGCAGGCTCATTAAACCGTAAGCCCCCGGATGACAGGAATTTTCTGAGCGCTGTTTGCACCTGGCTGGCTCTGGTTTTAGTCACCATAATGCTCATCTTCAATAACAAGACTGTAGGCCGAGTCACAGGTCCCCATTCTCAGCCTGGATCTTCCACAGATTTGCCCCTTGTTTGTTTAACATGGCTATACTACCTTTATTTTACTTACATTTACATTTCACCAACACTGAACATAAGTGTATGCTGGCCCTACGTTCGGACTTCTGAAATAAAGATAAATGGGCAGACAGCTTTAATAAGGGTGTAACGTATTAAACACTGCACAACAGATGAAACAATTAGAGGAAATCGAGGGGCTGGTATAACTATATACCTTTACACACTGAGTAGCACAAGTAGAGGGACAATTGGAGGAAAAACCTGTTTTTCATAAGCTGGGTAAAATTCTCACAGGACTCTCAGGAAGGCTGAGCTGTTAGCCTGAACAAGTCACCTAAGCTTTCTGGCTCCTGTGACCTCATCTGTCACTTGGGGAATGGCTGGATACAACTTCCTGCTCCTGTGTTCTCTGATTCTCTGAGTTAGAGTTTGCTCTGAGTTAGGTTTTTTGGGTTTTTTTTTTTGCGGTACGCGGGCCTCTCACTGTTGTGGCCTCTCCCGTTGCGGAGCACAGGCTCCGGACGCGCAGGCTCAGCGGCCATGGCTCACGGGCCCAGCCGCTCCGCGGCATGTGGGATCTTCCCGGACCGGGGCACGAACCCGTGTTCCCTGCATCGGCAGGTGGACTCTCAACCACTGCGCCACCAGGAAAGCCCTGCTCTGAGTTAGTTTTAGAAAAGAAAAGGGTCTTGGAGCTGTGTGAGGGAATCAGGGGTCCAGCTGGATCCAGGTTCTGATCGGTCTTGGGGAATTTGGAGTGTGGTTCCAAGCCCGTCCCCCGAAGGCCGCTCCATCCTCCCTCAATAATATGCTTGGCACGTCTGGCCAACCAATTCTAATGATAGCTTCCTCTGCATTTCCTCATAGACCCAAGTTTTAAAAGCCATTAGAAAACCGGGTAGGGGACTTCCCTGGCGGTCCAGTGGTTAGGACTCAGCGCTTTCACTGCCGAGAGCGCCGCTTCGATCCATGGTCGGGGAACCAAGATCCCACAAGCTGCGCGAGGTGCAGCCAAAAGAAAACCAGGTAGAAATAGAAGTGTCCTCTCTAGAACGGGATGCTCTGAATCCTCTGTTCTGGAAGAGGGCAGAACTCAAGTCATTACCTTTCCTTATCATTCCACCAATACATGACTGTGAATTCCCTGACCTCACTCCACTCGTACCCTCTTTGAAAAAAGATTTTTCTGACCATCTTGGTTAAATACATTTATATGTACTCAAACTCCTTTGCTCTGCCCGGTCCAAATTGTACGGTCCTTGGTCCCTGGGCCTTTCTTTCTTCTCCACATCAACGACTAGCATCTTCTTTCTCCTGCCCATGACCTTGTGCGTCTTATTCTGTAATTATTCCCCGCAGGCCCGACATCCCATACCTCGATCCCCAGCTCTTCTGCTGCCAGCAGCTCAAAATGTCTGAACAAGGCACACTGGGCCAGGGAACCAACCTCCAAGACTGAGAGGGCGACATGAGTCTGAACCGAAGTGTTCCCGTGCTCAAACACAAGGCAACACACACGCACGGCCCCCAAATCCTCATACTGCCAAACGTTTCCAATAAAACTTAAAACTCGGGTTTCTGAGAGTACGGTTGGTTCAGTTCCTTCATGAAAAGTCAGTTTTTCCCTCCGTCAAACTTGGTAACCGTGACCCATTTCCTAAAGCTTCTTTTCAGAACACCTTGATTCTGGCAGTGGGAAGTCAGGCACGTGAAATGATAGAACTCATCCAATGAATTCCTGTTTTAGGGCTTTTCATTCTTGAAATTTTTCTTTTTCTTTTCTTTTTTTAAATGTGGGCTTCAGCCAAAGTCTCTTTGCTGCCCCTGCGGCCTGAAAGCGTTTTCCTCATGAGAAGAGAGCTGGTCAACCTCTGGAGCAGTGGGAAGAGGTGAAGTTTCTACTGTCCACGCTCTGCAGGTTCCCACAGTAGCTCAGCACTGCCTGTGCGGAGGGGTTAAGTCAGGAGGTAACAAGATGACACACGCCAAAACTCCCCTGTGCTTCGAAAAGGTGATCCAGACCGGCTTAGAAGCAGCCGTGCATGTTTTGAGAGTCTCCTAACAACTCTGAACCAAAGGGGGAGGAGGAAGGAGGAAAAAGCAGCGTTTTTGGTTTCTGAGAAAATTCTTAACCGGAAGCACTCAGTGTTCTATTCTTTGTGGCATTTCCAAATCAGGATTCCACAGACTCAGTATTTTCAGAGTCCAGTGTGGTAAGATGGATTACACCTGACCTGGAGACGTTCTGTAATAATCAAAGAAAAACGCTTCCTGCCTTTGTACAGAAAATGAAGAGATTTTTCAGAGTAAAGAAAAGAAATTTAATTACCACTAAATAAGGTTTAACTGCTGTGGGCAATCATCCTCGGCACCGAAGCGTAATTTAACTTAAAAGAAACCACAGGGACCCATGACCCTCTCTGGCTCTCTCCCAGCACTAAGTGGCCAGGAAGAGCTCAGTCCCAGGTGAGATGCCCAGGTGGTCAGGAATGCATTACACAGCAGAGAAGAGACCCCAGGGAGGGGTGGCAACCCCCAGAATCAGGCCACTTCTGTACCTCGCTCTTGTCCACTGCACTGCAGGGCCCCTGGCAGCAGAAACTCAGGACGCCTCCTTCCTTGCTTGGCCTTTTTACAGGAGGGCACACGGACGGCTCCATGTCCAGATCCGAAAGCAGACATCAGCAGTTACCTGCCCGATCCCCGGGCAGCGGGACCTGCCCGCTCCACACTCCGCTCACCTTCGGCCGTGCCCCCCCTTCCCGGAAGCTGGGCTGCCGCACCTCTGTCAGACAGAGGCCTGACAGACAGAGGATTTGGAGTGTGATTCACGGATAGAAAATACCGGTTTTTCATAGCTACGCAAATGCAACCTGGGTGGGGTTTAGATAAATCTGGATGTGGATGCCAAAAAGCAAGGCAAGATGGGCCTCTTTTCCATAAATTTCACTTGGCCAAATGGGCTCGGCCTGCCCACCGCTCATTAAAAAAGATTCGAGTCGAACGGAGTGGGAAGGCAGCATCTCAAGTTCATCAGCACATGGGACTTCCCTGGTGGACCAGTGGTTAAGGCAGTGGACCACCTTCCAATGCAGCAGGTGTGGGTTCGATCCCTGGTAGGGGAGCTAAGATCCCACATGCCTTGCAGTCAAAAAACCCAAACATAAAACAGAAGCAATACTGTAACAAATTCAATAAAGACTTAAAAAAAAAAAAAAAAAGATGATCCACTTCAAAATAAATCAAGTTCATGAGCACAATTGGGCAGTGCAAGTTCAGATGCAGTTGCAGATCTCAGTTCCCATGGAAACGTATTTATAGCTTCATGAGCCAGATCTCAAACTGCCAACTGCCTCCACAGCAGCGTCTGATCAAATTGCTTCATCCTCAGAGGCAGTGCAGTCATGGTGAATATGCTTCATCTTTGGCCATATCTGCCTCAAACCCCACCAGGCTGGAACTTCCAGGACAGAACCAAGAGGTGGGGAGGCTATGATGCCCACGGGTTGAGAACCACCCAAAGGACACGCCCCCGATTTCCTGATGGCAGGACCTGTGCTAGGCCCTCCACCCCACCTGACCATTCTGAGAATGTGGTCTCCAAAGCGCATGAGCCGGTGTGCAGGGGTCACTCGGCATCAGAAGCCTGGATCCCACAAAGCGTGAGGTTAACCCGATTCACATCACTTTTCTAAGTATTTCTTTACTTGTAAAATGAGGGCGTTGAATGCTATCTACTCACCTTTCCGGCATTTCCATAATTTTTACAAACAAAGTGAACAACGGCCAGTATTACAGGTGCCAGTGGGATTCGCTCTGTCTACACCGCACGGATCAGCCAGCCTTCCCTGGGCGCCGTCTGGTGGGCTCCGTGGGGAAGCTGGTGGCTTCTGCTGTTGATAATGTCTGTCTGACCTCACATCAACTATCACAAAACAAAAAAGCTGACTTGGACTGAAATACAAATTAATGATTTCTTTTTTGTAGTTGAAAGCAGATGAAAAGGCAAAAGTTTGATGTATCACAATGTCACTGGAAAAACCCAAACTCAGGGACGCGTGACTCACGTATCCTGTTTCAGGCAGTCCTTCATCGACTTAATGCCTTTTTTGTGGTCAAGGGGGAAACATTTTAGTGACCTAAGAGTGAGACTGACAGAAGTGCTGAGAATTACGAAAAATTCAAACAAGAAAAAGAACAGAAGCACCAGCCTTCGGCCTTTGGGTTAATGACAAGAACTGAACACTGAATCCTGTTTCTGGACACCAGGCGAGGGCTCCTGGGTGGGCAAGTCACAGACCCTCAGGATTCTGTAACCTGCCTGCACTGGGGACTCTACCATGTGTTGTGAGGGGATGAGGGGCTCTGGAGAGCCAAAAAGCCCATTTGGAGACAGTCCCAGAGACGGAGTGAGGGGAGACTGGCTTAGTTCAAAGTTCTGTCCCCCCAAAGGGACTTCTGCCTAAAACAGCATCTGAACAAAAGCTAAAATTATTCTGTACTCTTCTGATTACAACCCTTTGCACTGTAGTAAGAATAAAGCCCAAACTCCGAACTAGGACTCCAGCTGCCTCTCCCAGGTCACCTGGTTCTTCAGGCACACAGGGCTTCCTGCCTCGGGGCCCCTGTGCTCACGGCTCCTCCTTGGGGCCTTACCCCACTGTTTGCATGACGGGCTCCTCCTTACACAGTCCTCCTCGTTTCCTTCACATTTTTTCTCAATCTGAAGTCACCCCTGTATCTGTTTTCTCCTCTGCCTCCCCCTCCCACCCGCTCTTTAGAGTCAAAGCTCTCTGAAGGCAATGGCCTTGTCGGGCTTGCTGTAATCAGAGCACCAGTCCAACCGAGAGACTCAATCCATGCTGATGAATGAATGAATGAATGAACGACAGGGTGACAGTCCATTCTTCCTAAATCCGACAGTCCTGAGTCACTGTGCATCTCCATGCTAATCAAAACTACCTTATTCTTCTCACACTCAATAATTCAAGAAGCACGTTCACATTCCTAATCCTCAAAGCCACTCTCTAAGGCCTCTGTGTGGGTCAGTGGCAAGTCACTGGCTCTGCACCTGTTTGCCTTGAAGTAACAGAGTAATCTGGGACAAGTCCACTCCCAGCTTTGAGTCCTTCTCCATAAAGCCAGGATGTGTTGTGAGGCATCTCTGTGCTCCCTCCCACCTTGAACAACCTATGAGTATTTAAGACTTGGATGGGTAGACACTGATCCTCTCTTATAAAATGCTTTATGAGATGTTTCCATTATGTTGTTTCTGTGAATTGAGCATCTACTACATGCCAGGGACGGGGGTAAGTACTTCTCACACTGTCTCTGATCTGCAAACCACCTGGCTGGGTAGGAGGTCTTAGCCTTTTTTTTTTTTGCAGATGCAGCAATGGAAGCTTCCTTAGATTAAGGGACTTGCCCAAGACCACACAAAGAATAACTGGCAGAACCAGTTCCCAAACCTAACTCTGTCCAACAACAAAGGCCAGATTCCTTCCACCAACAGTGCGCCATGGAGCAAGCCTACATAGAACAAAAACGGTGCGATGTGAGTCAGGCAGGTAAGGGAGACAGGTGTGGGATGGAAAGTAGGGGGCTGCTGGGACTTCCCTGGTGGTCCAGTGGCTAAGACTCCACACTCCCAATGCAAGGGACCCAGGTTCGATCCCTGGTGAGGGAACCAGATCCCACATGCATGCTACAACTAAAGATCCTGCGTGCCGCAACTAAAGATCCCGTGTGCTGCAACTAAGATCCAGTACAGCCAAATAAACAAACATTAAAAATAAAAATTAAAAAAAATAAATAGAAAGTACAGGGCTGTGATGACCCCAAGGATCTGTTACCCTCCCCCCCATCTTAACAGGACAGCTGCAACGTAGTTCTAGAAATTTTAACAAAGGAATTTGAGCCCAGTGTTTACTGATCGTCTGATTTCTTTTTCCCCTCCTAATGTAAGAAATTTGATTTGCATGTAAAAACTCCTGATTCTCGGGCTTCCCTGGTGGCGCAGTGGTTGAGAGTCCGCCTGCCGATGCAGGGGACACGGGTTCGTGCCCCCGGCCTGGGAAGATCCCACATGCCGCGGAGCGGCTGGGCCCGTGAGCCATGGCCGCTGAGTCTGTGCATCCGGAGCCTGTGCTCCACAACGGGAGAGGCCACAACAGTGAGAGGCCCGTGTACCGCAAAAAAAAAAAAAAAAAAAAAAAAATTTGTAGAAGCCCTTGCCCAGGCCTGTCTGGAGAACCTGGCCCCAGGCCTGGTGCCTGGGACCCATACTTATTCTGGCCTGCACCAGGAATTTACCTATGAAAGTTGCCCAATTTGTCCCTTCAATTCCAGTAAGAACTTTTGCAATCTCTCGTAAAAATATTGGCAATGGGAGAGAGAGTGTTTGCAGGTTATTATGCAAAGGGTGTGAGCCACGCCATTTTGTAAATTTTCATTTTCTAAGAACCACCAGGTACTATTCTTCTTCTAGAGTGAATTCTAAAGGTCTGTACACAGAGTGCAGGTTTCTAAAGGAAGGGATTTGATGCATGCAGGAGGCCTTCTTCCTCTAACGCCAAGAGGAAGGTTGCTTCGTGAGTGCATTCCTGACGCGCCAGCTCCAGGCTTGACTTCAGAAAACCTGCTAACAAGTAACAAAATGAACTGCTGTTCCAAGCCCTCAGATTCTCCAAGACCACCCTTTGGAGTAATGCTGAAATGGCAAAAAAGGTAGGAGGTGCAAAAGAATGTGAGACTACAGAGGCAAGAGGTAAACCATCCCCTGCGTGATTATCGTTCCCTGTTTGGAAATCCACCCTCGTGAAAGCAACAATGCTTTTCATAACCTCCAGGGTCCCAGGAAGATGCTGTAGGTTTGCAGCAGAACTGCTGGGTTCATATCCCAGCTCGGTCGCCTAAAGAATCAACTAGGAGTTTGGGACTGACATACACACACTACTATATCTAAAACAGATAACCAGCAGGGACCTAGTGTCTAGCACAGGAACTCTACTCAATATTCTGTAATAACCTCCATGGGAAAAGAATCTGAAAAAGAATGGCTATATGTATATGTATAACTGAATCACTATGCTGTACACCTGAAACGAACACAACACTGTAAATCAACTATACTCCAATATAAAATTAAATTAAAAAAAAAGAATCAACTCTCTAGATTTTTCTAAGCCTTGGTTTCCTAATTTACATTTAGAGGCTTATGAGATAACTTGTGTGAAAGTCTTAGCATATAGTAATAATTATGGGCATTAGAATGTATTTATTTGCAGTGGTTTGAACACATACAGGGAAATTTTTTAATGTATTATCTTGGCATGCATAAAGGCATTTGAGATTTGGATGTATATGTCTTAAAAAGCCAGTGGTATCTAAAACCTGGAGGAAGAAAATATTGTATTTACCCCATGATACCGAAGTTTGGTCCATTTTTCTAATGATACAGAAAAAGTTCAGGTAGGCTTAAGAGTGACCTGCCACCACCCTGGGGCTACAGTAATTATATTCTCTTTAATGGAATTGCTTAAATTATAGCTCTCCTCGTTTTGCACATCACAGCCACTATCCTACCCTTTTCTCTCTAAGCATAGTTATTCCTCATTATTTCTTTGGTTAACCAACTAATGCCAGGCATACACTTATTCACAAACTACCACATTAAGAGGCATTTATTTTATATTGGTTCTCTTTTGCAAATATTTGCGTTTAGCAGAAGAACTGTGATATTTTATGAAGCAAAAAAATAGATATCCGGGAAAGAATGTGAAGTTTCAAAAGTAGCTTTGGAGAAGGAGAAAGGAAGAAAAGTCTAATTACAGTGGAGATCTGTACTGATTTGTGTGAAGGGAACGTAGACATCACTTGCAGTTTTAATGAATTCCGGGCACCTGAATTAAAAAGGAGCTGGAGTTTAAAATAACGTCTAAAGCTTTCTTCACTGATTTGGGAGCATAAAAAAAATGTTTCTTTTCTTTTAAAAGGTAGCCTCTGACACGATGCTTTCTATTCTTGACTTGTAAAAGAAAAGTCTTTTCAAATCTAGATATTCTGTATGTTAAAACAGGGCTTTTTCTTTTTTCACCGAGGAAACCGAATCATAGTTATATAGTTACAGACTTAACATAAAAGCCTAAGTACCCTTTATCCCAAACGGATCCCCACTAACGGGCAAGGGGTGAAGTTTGGTTGTAAAGTATTTTCATGTGGACGTGAAGTGAATGTTTTATACCATTGGTCAGAGGATGACTTGACCAAGGGAAGGTGAAGTTAGTGCTTTTGTTGACAAGCTCAGGCAGCTTAAACATATTGAATCCACACACACCTAAGGCTCAGAACCCCAAAGAGCATTTATTTAGAAATAAATAAATAAATGGGGTCGTGACCGGAATAAAATGGTTTAGGGAAAATTCTGCTGGGAATAAGGTTACTAGTGCCATCAGAAGCAACTGCTCCCAAGAAGAAGGAAAAAAAGAGAATCACCTCCTTCTTCAAGGGACAACTACATCAAAGCACAAATCTGCTCATGGGCTGGTGCATGAGAAAGTCACTCTCTCAGTCCACCTGGAAACGGCCGGCCTCCAGGGAAGTATTATGCACAAGATAAAAATAGAAATAGTAGAGAAGTCTAGAAGTTAAAAAAAAAGCTTCCGTCCTCACCAGCCCACTGGTCCCTCTTTCTGATTTCTAGGCGTCATTCTAGAAATGTTTAACGGAAAAATAAGTACCCAGAAAATAGATATGTTTTTCCATACACACAGGACCCAGCCTTTTAAAAATAAATGGGATCCCACTACCTACATTGCTCCATGAATAATACTGCTTATTTAATGTAGCTTGGTTACATGTCCACACCTGCACATCCAGCCTACGTCGTCTACTGTCATGACTGTATTATCAGAACTGTATTATCTGAACATACCATAACTGATTCTCAAGCACTCATACTGACAGAATAAACTGGTAAGTCTTTTTGAGAGAAAACTGGGCAATACCTTTCAATGTGAGTAAGCCCTGTAAATGAACAGTAAAAACCTAGTAATCTGACGTCTAGGAACTTGTGCTTCGGATTTACTGACATGTGCACAGTCACATAGAAGGTCACCGCAGTGCTGTTCATAACAGGGGGAGAAAAAAGAAGCAATCGAAACAGCAATTAAGAAGGGTCAAGTTAATAGATTATAGGGTACTACTTTCATTGCTCTGAAGACAGAATAGCTCTAAATCAGTTCGGGCTCTTCTCACCATTGTAAACACACACAGTTACACACAGAAGCACACGCACACACTCCCCAAAGAAGAGACTGAAAATGGTCCTTTATGAGTCAATGGGCTGGAGCTGCCCTCTTCTGCAGTCTTAAAATTTACCCTGAAAAAGGATTCGAATAGAGGTAGAGTTGAAGTTGAAGGGGGCCCATGCAACCTTTCCTGGTGCAAAATGCAAACAGGACGATTTTTAAAAATTGTCCCTCTGCACCAGGAGGCTGCGTGATGGTGACACATGTACCCGACTAATGCCTATTGTGACTTGACATCCATGTGACATTCTCAGGGGTGTTTACAAACATTCTTAATGTCAAAGACTGAAAATGACCAAGGGTCCATCCGAATCTGTTTTGTCAGCTATTCCGAAAAGCGTGTGTGGCAGCAGACTGCTTTCCTTCTGAGTGGCAAGTCGTAAGGCCCAAGAACGTCCCTTCCGAAAAGTTCACAGTGCGCACTAGGGATCAATCAAAAACACCCCCGATGGGGTCTTTGCTTTCTGCCTTGTGCCATCCAAACAGCTTGGAGGACGGTGCCACTGTCGGGTTTACGGGGACTGATGTGACCACCTGCATTGGTGAACCCTGGTGAAAATGCTGATGGGAAACCCACTATCACTTCTGTTGCTTAGTCTTGAGCAAACAGGCAGGGGTGGAAGTGAAGTGAACCATGTGTGCGGGGAGACCACCGGCTAGAATCCTAGGGCTGTAAGAGGCCAGAAAAGCTATCACCTGCCTTTACCTTGGACTGACTGTCCTCAGGTCATCACATAAAATCAGTTGTACGCTCCTCTCTGGAAGATCTCTAGAGAAGGGATTTCTCCAAACGCGTAATACTTTACATTCACTCTTGCCATTCGTACAAAGGAGTAGTTCAAAATTCTTCCCGCTGCCTGTAAGTCTGGACACAAAAGCAGCTGAACTTCCTGTCATTGGTATAAAGCTCACCCCAGTCTCCAACCTTTGCCCCCCTCTGGTCCCTCCCTCCCTAAGGTTGCCCAGAATTCCATCCTTTCCACCACAACCCACGGGCCCCAAGACCTCCAGGTGCACAGACGTTACACAACCGTCTGCACAAGCCAAGGAGGACTTGTTTTGGTTGCACAGGAGAGAGCAGATTTGGTAACGTCAGAACCCTGTCTACCTTGATACTATGCTTCCAGAAAACAACAAAAAAAGGCTTCTCTCCCATATTTTCTCTCATCAGGTTACAAGTTCAATGCACAGGACGGGAAGTTTACAAGAAAGCAATCCATATCGGAATGATTTCTGAGGAAATTTCACCCTGAATGGGATAGGGAGGGTGGGAGGGAGGGAATCGCAAGAGGGAAGAGATATGGGAACATATGTATACGTATAACTGATTCACTTTGTTATAAAGCAGAAACTAACACACCATTGTAAAGCAATTATACTCCAATAAAGATGTAAAAAAAAAAAAAAGAAAATTTCACCCTGAAATACGCAGTGGCCAAAATTCATACTCAGAGCCTGGCCATGGTGTTTCACAATTCATCATAGAAACAAATCCCAAACTCAGGTCCCTGAGGAATTTTTGCTTCCAGTGAATTATGTTTCTCCTGCTTAAGAAAAAGTTAAGGAAAGAAAACCGACAGGAGGAGGGAAGGCCCTTCTCAGTCCACCTGCTGGTCCCTTCAGGGCTTCACACTGAAGAGAAAAGCAACATCAACTGGGATGCCACCATTTTCCAGGATGACGCGTTTTTTTTTTAATAAATAGATTTTTGGAAACAACTCCCCATCAGCTTCTAAACAGGAGTGTTTCTGACAAATTTAAATTTAACTTAAACTAACCCCTTTAAGTCAACTTTGCAGACACACAGCTACCTTCGGCAATTGTTATCACATCCATATCGCAGTGTTTCTGACAAAGTTAAATTGATGAATAGCAAGGACAAGGGCCTGAGCCTTAAGCAGCTTCTAGCCTCACCCCCACTCGGAAGAGCTTTACGCACACATCCCCCAGAGCAAGTCCTGGTTCCACTTCCTGAACTGTGAGATTTCAGTGCCTTTCTTTCTGAAGAAGAAATCTCCAAAACGTTTTTAAAAGAGAAAAGTATAATACAGTTGACCTTTGAACAACATGGGTTTGAACTAGGTCAGTCCACTTTTTTCAATAAATACGTATGTATACTGTAAATGTATTTTCTCCTCCTTACGGTTTTTTAACTTTTGCTTTTCTCCGGTTTATTTTATTGTGAGAATACAGTATATTATACATATAACATACAAAATAGGTGTTAACCGGCTGTTTATGCTATCGGTACGGCTTCCGGTCAGCCGTAGGCTATTATCAGTGGTTAAATTTGGGGAGAGTCAAAAGTTATACGTGGATTTTATACTCACATTGTTCAAGGGTCAACTGTATTTAAAGATCACTAATCCCTGTGCTAAGAGGCTTTTAAAATTCAGATGTTACATTTTATTGGTAGTATGAATAGACCTACATATGTTCTTCAACAGGAAACCTTGCTACTAGTGAGTAATGGAGACAAGATTCGAACCCAGGAAACCTGGCCCTTGAACCCTTGTGTGCACAGTCCCTGTGATTCAATAAATCTTTATTCAACCCCACTGGGTGCAAAACCTGCTTCTAGATGCAATCACTGCTTATGAGTCAGCAGATAATCTCTGAGCAATACAACAATTAAGTGTAATAAAAAGCTTAATGGACTTCTAAAACAGAGTCTGTGGGGAAAAAAATTATAAGAATATACATGAGTGACTCCGAACCAATGTGGAATTCAGCACCCTGTGGCTGTTTGATTTCATGACTGGTTTCTACTTTCAACTTGCAGCGTGGTGGTTCATATTTGGAACTGAAACTCTGAATGAAATCAACCTTTGCTTTCAGACTCAGAGATCTGCCCTTGAGATAATCAGAGCTTTTCCCAGGGTCCCCAAACAGCACTCGGTACCATACAGCCTGCTGCCGTTCAGATGACCACATTTAATGAATTACCTGGGACAGAATGAGTTCGCCCTCAGCAGCTCAGAGATCAGAACGCCTTCAGGATTCCACTCGATGAATCTACCCACCACTCCTGCTAAGAGCCT
Source organism: Tursiops truncatus (assembly GCF_011762595.2). Classification (NCBI taxonomy): domain Eukaryota; kingdom Metazoa; phylum Chordata; class Mammalia; order Artiodactyla; family Delphinidae; genus Tursiops; species Tursiops truncatus. The sequence goes on along the minus strand of NC_047035.1, from coordinate 164,949,953 downwards.
TCTTCTAGGAGTGGGGAACCCGAACAATTCTGAACAGTCTGATGTGGACAACTTGGTAACATCGGACAAGTCATTAGGAAAACCCTGGAACTAACAGAGTGTTTTCTCTGGCTGGAAACCCTGCTGTTAAAAATAACACAAAGAAAAACATATTTGTCTCTGACACACAATGGATGTAGAATACAATTATGGGCTGTTTTGGTCTGGGAGGTAGACAAGGGAGGGAGTTGCCAAGGTCTAGAAGACAAAGGAGAAAAGACAGTGTGTCCGACCCCGAGCTCTCTGTGGCCATTCCCACGGCCTCCTGGTGACTTGGTTTCCTGCTCAGGTAACAGCAAAACCTGACTCTTCTTGCAGGGCCCAGAAAAATCGCAGGCAGGTAAGAGTTAACCACATAAGCCTCTGCAGTGATAAGCTCCTATCAGTAGGTGCCAGTAAAAAGTAAATTAATATCACTTCTCTGGCCCGTCAAGAAAAAAATGTCGCATATAATTAATGTAAAAACGTGAATACCCTAGCTCCTTTGACACACTTAGCATTTTGTATTTTAATTACTTTATAGAAATAATAGTTGCCACTGGGAGTTATTTCAGGAACACATTAATTTTTTTTAGAGACCCCTAAAAGGAGGAAAAAATAGCAGGAAATGTAGAAGGATGGCTTATCGTGTTGTATATTTCAGTATCTCTCTGAACCAGGGTTTCTTGATCTGTAAAGTGGGAATGAAAAGATTCTGCTAATCCCACTGGGCTGTTACAATGATAAGATGAAGGAAAAGATGAAAACACTTTACAAACGGTCCAGGACCACAAACATAGTAAACAAAAACAATCATCAACACGTGGAGCCTGTATTCTGAGAACTGTGCAACATGTATTTTGTCATTTAATCCTCACCACGCCACAATTATCACTCCCATCCTACGGAGGAGAACACTGAGGCTTAAGGACGTGAATTTACTTTGCTAAGGTTGCACAGGTAGGAGGTGGATTCAACACCCAGGCATTCTGATGTTAGGGGCAGAATTCTCTGCCCCTCGAATTTTCTGCAATAACTGTGGTAACCCAACCATTTAACATGAATATCAATGCAGATGCTAACCTACATTAGCTGATGGCCAAATTTCAGGAGGCTCTCATTCTCAGACATTAGTCAGTTTTTAAAATAGTTTAAATCCTGTCCACGTGCTCCTAAATAGTTTTGCTTTCAAAAGCCCAAATTCCCATTGCACAGGTTATCTTTATTCTTAACTCTGTGCTTTCACCTTATGCAGTGTATGAAAGAGAAAAAAAAAATGTGATTTTCATTGCCTTTTAAGCTTGGTGGACCTAACTACTCATATCGCACCCTGATGTCCCCAAACTAACCCCTTTAAGTCAACTTTGCAGACACACAGCTACCTTCGGCGATTGTTATCACATCCATACCGCAGGCAAGACTGTTTACGCAGTCTTGCTAGTAACTGATGCAAACAGAAAACCTCGTACCACCAAAGTAAGGTTTCCTTCTGAAAGCGCGCTTTAAAAACTACTTTTATCAAGCATTCCCCCACCCTAGAAGCCTTTATCTGTCTTAGGATTTACAATTCCTGCTTCCCTCAAGTCCAGAAACTCTGATATCTCAAACAGGATATTTTTCTAGTCTTATAAAATGCCTCTGTGAGAAAAAAAATACAGACACACTTAAAAAATAAGTGCAATGTTCATAAACCTGTTTCTGTAATATTCCACGGGTTGTAGTTTGCAACCTGAAAATACAGCAATACACATAGTCCCGATTTCAGTTCTGTTCGAAGAGTTTAAAGAAAAAAATTAAAAAGAGAGAAAGAAACCAACATCTGGGAATAATCCACAAATACATATAGTATCTCAATTCTCAGGTCATCCTTCTAATCCTTACCTACGCATTATTACAGCATTATTCACAGGGCAGAATCAGCAGAACGCATAATGCATCACTTGTTTTTCAACTCTATTCAAAAATCTCAGTTCATTCAATAAAAAAAGCCCTGAAAAAACAGCCCTGAAGCGTGAGCGCTCGAATATTCAGTGTGGGAAAGCCATGCTTATTGATTCAATGCTTCCTGCCAAGAGAACAATGCAGAGAAAGAGACCTCCATGTTTCCAAATAATTTCTGGCAATAACTCAGAAGAAAAAAAAAAACCATATTTACCCATACCTGGAGCTCCACAGGTGAAGCGGCCGTTGAAGCAGAAAAATCTAATTCGGCTCCTGGAAGTTTTTGTCTCTAATGGACTCCGGGGTCATCCTTCCGAGCTGTCAGGTAAACCCCCCTCCATGTCTCTACTGTTTTCTTTTGCAGTTTTTCCCAGTGAAACTCTTTTGTCATTTGCATAAAAGCTACTTCCAGCCTATAGGACTTTTTGAGTAGCTACTTGTTAAATTGGCTGTCTTGACATGCTCTTTCAAGCATGACATCATAAATCTCCACGGAAACCCTAACCCCACCTGCTTACATGCCAACGTTACCTGTCGGGCGAAGACTTAAACAATCATCTGAAACTGTTCATTAATGAAACCTTTTTAGGGGCTTTGGATCTCTGTACAGTATAATTTGTGCTGTTGGCAGAAACTCTGCCAAGAACGATGGTTTCATTTTCAAAGCCTGAGCTGTTTTGCAGAAAACAATGATCAAAATTATAGGCATTCGTTAATCTGCCCCTCCCTGTCCAACAATGCGCTTAATCGGTTGAAGAAAAACCTACAGTGGGCCATGTGCCTCTCTCTGCAGGATAAAGTTACGTTGAAAACTTGGGTTTTGAAAAACCTTCTATGAATACTTCTAAGGCTTTTCTACTCCACTCTCCAGCAACCCCCTTCCTGCTTTTTACCAGCAAAACTTGCAAAACGGGTTCTTTGCTGGAATGTGAGAGAGAGAGAGAGAGAGAGAGAGAGAGAGAGAGAGAGAGAGAGAGAGAGAGAGAGAGAGTGTGTGTGTGTGTGTGTGTGTGTGTGTGTGTGTGTGTGGTGTGCATTTTCTCTTGGCCTCTGTGTTTGCAGAGGTGGTAGGAGAAGGTGCTGAGAATTTTTTTAACTCTTTCCTAACGTACTCACATCTTTTGTACGTTTGTCCTAGTTTATATATGTTACCACAATAGCACTGAAATCCATGTTCTTGACTTTTCTTGGGAAGGGTCAATAGGCTGTAAGATATTCAATCCTTCTTTCATTCATTCACTTTTCACTATCCCAAATTTTATGGAGTCCCCAGATTTGTGCCCAATCCCTCTTGGTGACACTGGGCTCAGCACCTTTTCTTCTCACCTCTAAATTCACCCCAGACACACCGCATACCCCCCAAGTCCAAGATCCATGATGTCGAGGTGCCAGAAAGGTTTGAATGGGACTTCCTCCAAATCTGTGAGAATTTATAATAATATTGTCAAATGGTTGTCAAATGCCATCATGGAAAATTCTTCAGTGGGGCTGAGCAGGGAGCTGGGGAGCACCTGAAGGCAACTTCCAGTAGCATCTACTATAACATTGCAGGATTCTGGGAGCAGCAGGGGCTGAGGGTGCAGCCTGATCTCATTTGCCATAGCTCCTGCTGCAAACTGCGACAGGCTCAACAGCTCTGTCCTCAAAGGTCAGAGAGCAGATACTAACCCCCCCACTACCGGGCCCCGCGCTGAAGCTGCCTAGGTATTTGCAGAGAGGGTCATAGGTAAAAGCACCATGTTCACAAACTCAGGATGGCTCTTTGCATGGAAGCAACACTAGATGCTTTGGATCCCCAACCTTGACGCTTCTGAGAGTTTTGCATCACCATCCTTCACAGTCCACAGATGGGACATTACCTTCTAAGGGAACCGAGAACTACACGGGTTTAAGATAGCAGCCTGAGTTGGAACACTCCTCGGAGGCAAGGCTATGTCAGAGATTCAATTACTGCTTCTGTGAGATGGAAACACATCCAGATGAAGGCCATGCTCGTGCTTTACCCAGTGGGGCACAGACAGTGTGAAACAAACAAAAACAAGCAATAACCAGATCTAGGCTTTGTTAGGTGAAATTCAAAGATGGAGTGGAGGGCTTCCCTGGTGGCGCAGTGGTTGAGAGTCCGCCTGCCGATGCAGGGGACACGGGTTCGTGCCCCGGTCTGGGAAGATCCCACATGCCGTGGAGCGGCTGGGCCCGTGAGCCATGGCCGCTGAGCCTGCGCGTCCGGAGCCTGTGCTCCGCAACGGAAGAGGCCACAACAGTGAGAGGCCTGCGTACCGCAAAAATAAATAAATAAATGAAAATAAAAGATGGAATGGAGGCTCTATTCAATTTTAGGGTTATTCCTCAAAGTTCCATTAGGGAGAGGAGCGTGGGAGAGTTGATGCAACCATCAGAGTGCTTATAAATTATGCCAGATCTTCCCTTTGGGTTATTTAGGAAATGACAATATCTCAGCTTTTACTTGCTGAATTCAAGCTTGGAAAAGAGAGGGAGAAGAGTCAGAATCTGAGAGTCAGGCAAGTGGAGACAGTCCCACAAATAACTCAGATGTGAAAGCCACTTTAGATTAACCCATTCATGCATCACTGACCGAAGACTCTGTAACCAAAACAATGACATCATTATGATACGTGACAATCTTGAACTATTTAGAGTGGGGAAAGTTTTGAGCAGTAATCTCGGCAGTAAGGACAACACATGTGAGGGCTGTGCAGAAAGGCCAAGATTTGCTGAAAGGTGACCAGTCCATTTCTGATTTTTCCTACCATCCCCCAAATGAGGAAACCATCCAGTAGGATGAAGCTTTAACAGCGCTGCAGCATTGCGATTTGCCTAACAGCAACTTAGCACCACGGTAACCCAGTCAAAGCTCAATATACGCATACTCCTGGGCTGTTTTGTTTCTAAATTTAGCAACATTTTAGGTAGCCATGATGGACTTGGGTGGCATATACATTCTTTCTCTTGAATTTGTTTCATCAAACCTATCTTATAACAGACATAGAAAGCTGCTCACTGAAAAAGTCCATGGAAAGATAGGAACACAAATAACTGGGGAAAGACACTGGCTTTCACCACTGATGGCCTGAATTTTTGTTTCTTAAAAACATGAGTTAGAAGTGTCACGTAGAAAAGGAATACCACTTTGAGTAGGAAAAAAATAGTACTTTCATAATGAAAATAACTAATCTGTATGTCATTTAAGCCTCATAACAGTAGTATGATGCAAGAATGATGGATATCCCCATGTTGAGAAAGGGAAAGTGAGCCTAAGAGAGGTTAGGTAATTTGAGTGATGGCTACTAAGGGTTGGAATCTCGGTTTGAATCCAGGCAGATCCAAGATTTGAATCCAAAACTCATGTGCTTGGTAATGCCCTGGCGGTCCAGTGGTTACGAATCCACGCTTCCAAGGCAGGGGACACGGGCTTGATCCCTGGTCGGGGAACTAAGATCCCACAGGCTGTGTGGCACAGACAAAAAAATAAAATAAAATAAAATAAAAAACCCCCACCAAAACGCATGTGCTTAACCACCAGGCACTGCTATCCCTAGTTTAATAAAATTCCTTGTAATTGACATGACATCATAAAACTTCTAGAAGAGAAGACAGGCAAAACATTCTGGCAAAAATTGTAGCAATATTTTCTCAGATCAGTCTCCCAAGGCAAAATAAGTAAAAGCAAAAATAAACAAATGGGATCCAGTCAAACTTATAAGCTTTTGCATAGCAAAGGAAACCATAAACAAAACAAAAAGACAACCTACAGATGTGGAGAAAATATTTGTAAATGATGTGACCATCAAGGGTTTAATTTCCAAAATATACAAACAGCTCATACAACTCAATGTCAAAAAACCCAAATAATCCAATCAAAAAATGGGCAGAAGACCAAAACAGACATTTCTCCAAAGAAGACATACGGATGGCCAACAGGCACATGAAAAGATGCTCAACATCGCTAATTATTCGAGAAATGCAAATCAAAACTACAATGAGACGTCACCTCACACTGGTCAGAATGGCCATCATTAAGAAGTCTATAAACAATAAATGCTGCAGAGGGTGTGGAGAAAAGGCAACCCTCCTACACTGTTGGTGGGAATGTAAATTGGTACAGTCACTGTGGAAAACAGTGGAGGTTCCTTAAAAAACTAAAAAGAGAGCTGCCTTATGATCCAGCAATCCCACTCCTGGGCATATATCTGGAAAATGTGAAAACTCTAATTTGAAAAGATCCATGCACCCCAGTGTTCATAAACAGCTCTATTTACAATAGTCAAAACATGGAAGCCACATAAATGTCCATCAACTGATGAAGGATAAAGATGTGGCACACACACACACAGACATACACACAATGGAATATTACTCAACTGTGAAAAAGAATGAAAATTTTGCCATTTGCAATAGCATGGATTGACCTTGAGATTATCATACTAAGTCAGTCAGACAGAGAAAGACAAATATATGATATCACTTAAATGTGGAATCTAAAAAGTAACACAAATGAACTTATTTACAAAACAGAAACAGACTCACAGACATAGAAAACAAACTTATGGTTGCCAAAGAGGAAGCGGAGAGGGATAAATTAGGAGTATGAGATTAACAGATACACTCTACTATATATAAAATAAACAACAAGGCCCTACTGTATAGCCCAGGGAACTATATTCATTATCTTATAATAACCTATAATGTAAGAGTCTGAAAAAAAAGAGTCTGAAAAATATATATACACATGTTTATAACTGAATCCCTTTGCTGTACACCTGAAACTAACACAATATTGTAAATCAACTATGCTCCAATAAAATAATTTGCTTATAACTGGAGATACTAAATAGTAACTAAACTAAGCTATGCTGAAAAGATTTATTTAGCAGACTAATCTGAAAATATATACAGCCGTCCCTTGTTATCCACCAGTGACTGGTTCCAGGACCTCCGCAGGTACCAAAATCTGCAGATGCTCAAGTGCCTTATTCAAAGTGGTGCAGTACAGTCAGCCCTCCGTATCCATGGATGCAACACCCGCAGATAAGGAATGTTGACTATACTGGATTGTAAAGGGCAACACAGACTCTCATATATACCAAGTCAACAGCTGGTATGGGGGCTGGAACAGTCCAGACCGAGATGTTCCACCAGCACAGCAGCATCGGCGGAGCGGCGGCATTTGTTCAGCTTTGGGCTGTGTGGAGGCCTGCAAGGGCTTCATGGAACAGGATTAACATGTTACAGCTCATAACCCTGGGACACACAGAACCACTACGAAACAGATACGGTTAACAAAACAGCAGGCTCTCAAAAAGCACCTTCAACCTGAAGTTCTGGTGTAAAGAAAAACTGACCAACATTCAAAAGAATAAAACAACGATACATTTTGTAAATCAAGAGCACACTACAGAGCATCACCAAAAGCATAAGAACACTTGGATTTTTTAATGAAACAATGGAAACCAGCTGTGGTACTTCCCTAATGCTAAGTCCTTGATCTGTGGCTCTGTTTTTGTTTTTAGATGTCATTTGCTTTAGAAATTACCCATTCACATTTAGTCAGCTTTTTCTATGGTACTGAGGTGATGATTAATTTTATGTGCCAACTTGGCTAGACTATGGTGCTCAGTTGTTCGGTCACACAACTGTCTAGATGCTGCTGTGATGGTATTTTTAGATGTGATTAACATTTAAGTCAGCACACTTTTGAGTCAAGCAGATTGCCCTCCATAGTGTGGGTGGGCCTCATCCAATCAAAGCCTTTGCCTTAAGAGCAAAGACTTAGAGTTTCCAAAAAAGGAATTCTGCCTCAACACTGTAACACAGAAACCCTGCCTGAGTTTCCGGCCTGCCAATCTTGGACTCAAGGCAGCAACATCAACTCGTACCTGAATTTCCAACCTCCCAGCTTGCTCTACAGATTTCAAACTTATCACTCCCTGCGACTGTGGCAGCCAAGTCCTTAAACTGAATCAGTCACTTTCTCTCATGCTCACTCTTGTTCTATCTCTAACCTATGGTTCTGTTTCTCTGGAGAACCGTAATAGAGCAGATACTGCCAATACGCTTCTGTCCAGTCTTGTTTCCTGGCTCAGGTCCTGGTCCTCTTCTATCTCCGACTGTGTAACAGTCATTTTCACTTGGAGCTCCTACCGTCATGTCAAGTGAGGTTTGTCGAGACTAAAACTTTTTTTTTTTAATTTATTTTTGGCTGCGTTGGGTCTTCATTGCTGCATGCGGGCTTTCTCTAGTTGTGGTGAGCGGGAGTGACTCTTCATTGTGGTGCGTGGGCTTCTCATTGCGGTGGCTTCTTTTGTTGTGGAGCACATGCGCCTAGAGGCGCATGGGCTTCAGTAGTTGTGGCACGCAAGCTCAGTAGTTGTGGCTCGTGGGCTCTAGAGTGCAGGCTCAGTAGTTGTGGTGCATGGGCTTAGTTGCTCCGCAGCATGTGGGATCTTCCCGGACCAGGGCTCGAACCCGTGTTCCCTGCATTGGCAGGCGGATTCTTAACCACTGCGCCACCAGAGAAGTCCCAAGACTAAAACTCGAGTAACTGTTTAGTATTAGCGAGTGTGAATGGTATTTAATAAAGAATAAACATATTTGCTATCAAATTAAGATGAAGGAATATAATCAAGTCCATTGGTTATTACACTAGTTATCAAAGGGCTGAATTTTCCTATTAAAGACAAAGACTGATACATTAGGCTAAAAAAGTAAGCCAAGTTATATGTCATTTCTAATACATACTCATTAATAAAATTTGAAAATAGATGGGTAAAACATACCAGACAAATGCAAACAAGCTTAAAGCAAGAGTGACAATGTTAATATTAAGAAAAGTTAACCACACACTAAACAGAATGTAAAAAGACATAATTTAGGAAGAAGGACTAATCATCGCAAATTCGTTTGCAACAAATAAAACAATTAAAAAATTATAAAGCAAAAATTCTTAAGAATGCAAAAACAGGATAAAAGTACAAGTATAGTGAGTGGTTTTATTATACTTTGTTTAAAACTGAATAGCAGTAGAATAACAAAATAAGGACTGAGAAGCAATGAGTGATAAAAACAACAAACCTAAAAAACAAACAAACAAACAAAACAACAACAAGAAACCTGACATATATATGTGCATGCATGGGCATATATAAAAAACACAAAATAGGTAATTTTCCGTGAATATTTATGGCACACTTACATTGACTGCATATTTGACTTTTCAAAAAAATGTTTTTTTAACAAATCCTTAAACAAATTTAAAGGTAGGAACTTTACAGACTGCATTCTCTGATCACATCCAGTGAAATTATAAATAAATAATGATAACCTCAACTACTTGGAAATGAAATATTCCTGGGCAATCCTTAAATAAAAGAGAAAAATCAAAACTGTAATTTTCACCTTTCTTTAAACAATGAAACAGAAAATATTTCATATAAAACTGTGGGACAGGGAATTCCCTGGTGGTCCAGCGGGTAGGACTCCACACTCTGACTGCCAGGGCCGGGATTCAATTCCTGGTCAGAGAACTAAGATCCTGAAAGCTGCACGGCACAGCCAAAAACAAAAAGAAAAACAAAACCAAAAATACCCCCCTGCGGGACATGGCCCAAGCTGGCATCAGGAAATATTTGCCCTTAAATGCCTTCATTATTAAATAAGGAATACTAAAAATAAGTGAACTCAATACACATTCTAAGACAGTATAAAAGACAATGATAACTTAAAAAACTAGGAAAAGGCGACTAAACTATAATAAAAGCTGAGAGTAACAAGATAGCAAACAATAATATGGAAAAGAAAAATAAATGCAAACTGATTCTTTTTTTTTTTTCCGGTATGTGGGCCTCTCACTGTTGTGGCCCAAACTGATTCTTTGAAATAACAAATAAAGCAGGTAAACCCGAGAGTACACAAATGACATTTGTTCTCTAGAAGCCTGTATGGGCGCTAAGCTGCCTGCTACTTAACCAGAAGTAAAACAGATGTTGTACAGAGCAGCTGGAGAAAGAATCACAGAGATGGGACAAGTACACGGCTGACTTGGAAGAGCGACGGTTCTCACACTTTTAATATTCAGCACTCTTCCGTGTATGAGAATGTTCCGGTCTAACTTAAATGTTTAAAAGCTAAAGGGAAAGAAAGAAGGAACAAAGGAATGGGAAAGGAGGGATAGAGGGAGGCAGAAGGACCCAAAAGATGGAATCCACCCGCAATAATTACAGTGCATACACCCGTTCCTTTCTCAGGTACATCGCTATCTAAAGTATTACACCAACCACCTGCTCTCCCCTCAGCATCTTGGTGCTGTCCGAGTAGAACTGTTGACTGGCCCAGTGGTGGTCTCAGTAAGTACTCATGAAACAAAGTCCTCACACATTCATTAACCCCTAAGTACCTCTTAGGTGCAAGCAGGAGATGGAGCGAAGCCTCTTACTGTCAAAATCAACACCTCGGTTCTAAGATCCATCTGACAGCCCATAACATTAACTCACTCTTCACGATTCACCTTCACACCTGCGCAGGGTCTGAAAACCTCAGATTAGGGCAAGGGAAGGAGAAAGAAAAGGCCAGACACGACAAAGATGCCGAGATGGGAATGCAAAATGAGGCTGGCGCAAAGCAGGGCCCTGCGAGGGCAAATCTGAGAGCCTTTCAAAAGGAAGACACTATAGAATTGTGTCGAAAATTCCACTGAGCTTCAGACCAGATCTTCCCCCCCATATTCCACCTCCAACATCAGATCCCAAGTGTTAACACTGGTGTCCTTTTCTCCCCATTCCTCTTGTGATAGTGGCTGTAAACTTCAATGGCACTCCTCTAGATCTTCAGTGGGTCACACAATATGGATGGATGCAGACAGCTTAGTGACTTGCACAAGGAGATGGCACAGGTGGGAGAAGAGTGGGAACAAGAAACCAGGTTTTGGGGGACCTCCCTGGGTGTTCCTGCCTTTCTGCTACACCGCTGCAGCTCTTCGTACCTTCATCCTTCTCTAATGAGTTGCCAAGTCATTCTCATTTTTTCTTTTCTTTTTTTTAAAAATTTATTTATTTTTGGCTGCGTTGGGTCTTTGTTGCTGCACGTGGACTTTCTCTAGTTGTGGCGAGCGGGGGTTACACTTCGTTGTGGTCCACGGGCTTCTCATTGCGGTGGCTTCTCTCATTGCAGAGCGTGGGCTCTAGGCACAAGGGCTTCAGTAACTGCAGCACACAGGCTCAGAAGTTGTGGCTCTAGAGTGCAGGCTCAGTAGTTGTGGTGCACAGGCTCAGTTGCTCCATGGCATGTGGGATCCTCCCAGACCAGGGCTCAAACCCATGTCCCTTGAACTGGCAGGCAGATTCTTAACCACCACGCCACCAGGGAAGCCCCCATTCTCATTTTTTCATTCGAATATCTGATGTGTCATCATCCTTCTATTCCGGCTGAGCACCATGCCTACTGCCACTACCTTGGACCTTATCACAGCCACCTGGACACTCCATCCGCTTCCAGCCAGCACCCAGGCTTTTCACATGGTCCCTCCTGTGTAGCACTGGAAAGCTAACCTTCAAACTTGGCTTTTATTCCAGTTCCGGGTTCAAGGCTATAGCGGTACCCTGTGTCTGCCATTCTGAGCTTTCTGCCGGACATTCAAGGTCCAGTACAATCTGACTTCCCTTTACTTAACTCCACTGACCTCCCCCGGCTTGTCCAAATGGCACTCCCACCTCACTCAGACTGGCCTACTCATTGACTCACCAGGGAGCCACCTCCATTCTTGTCACATCACTGCCTCTCCTGGCCACTCCCCTCCATCAGAATGTCTCCACACCTTCATCATATCATTCAGACCATAATCTGTCAATAACCTTGCCATAGATATTTGCTGAATACCTACTATATACTGGGCATTGAGGAAATAGATAATTAGGACAGTCTCCTGTCACCAAGACCCTCAATCATTCCATGAGACTCCATTCGACTTCTGATCTCCTGTATGAAATCTTCCCTCTCTGAAATCTCCCACTGCTCTGAATACAAGCTTTCTCATAACATTCCACCACTTTCTAACGTGTCCCATAAAACAAGAGTACCCAACAATAATTCTTCAGCAAATAGGTTTGGGAAACACTACCTATTTCATTCCTCACCCACCCGCTCCCAAATCTCCCACCTGGGATTCACAATGCCTTCTGGCTCATTAAAAGATCTGACCAGCCCTGCAATGTAGAAATTCATTTAACTTTGGTTAACCAAGAATGTCCCCAGATTAGAAACTTTCTCCCCATTCCCGAAACAGCTATTAACAGCCCAGGGATCTAGGATTCTGTAGAACATACTTTTACAAAATGCTGGTCTCGATCATTGCCATTGAGAACGTACACTGTTTCGTGCTGCCCTAATGGCACTGGCCTTGACTTCCCCAGGAGAATGCTCTCCTTGATGAGAAGAGTTTTGACATGCATTCAACACCTGTTACAGTAGAGATATATTATCTCATGTAATCAGCACCCCAACGCTATTATCTCATTTCTATGGTTAAGAAAAAGCCTCAGGGAAATGGTCTGACTGGCCTGCAATCACACGGCTGAGTATCTCAGCATATATCAACTCACTCATACTGGATCCAAAAGTTGGTACTCTTTCCGCTAAAGCGATGTACACTTGGCAGGGCAGGTATTGTGTTTTGTATTTTCTATATACTGCCCAATGCCAAGCTCATAGTGTAGGACCATGATAAGTAACCATTTGACTGAATTAATCCAAGAAAACACTGCAGGGGGAAGGATGAACAATGGCGAAGAAGTGAGCTTGATGAGTGAGGAGAGTTAGGACAATTCAGACGTTTGCAATATAACTTCTGCATCAATGTGTGGACTGCATCCCGCCGGTCTTTTCTGGATTCCTCAGTACCAAAATTTCCATCTAATTCGGTGGCAATTTTCTCTAGGTTTTACTGATGATCACTTTCCAGGTGTCTCCTGCCACGGCGCAGCTCTACTTGGGTTTTTGACTTCCCCCAACTTTCCCACCTACTCCCAGGCACCCTTCAGCAGATTTTCCAGTCGAATCTTATTTTGATTCTTTTTTTTTTTTTTTTTTTGCAGAGCCCTTCTTAATATAGCACTGCTCTCAGAACGTGTTCTCCTGCTCTTCCTCAACACTAATTAAAATGAAAGCTAACGCGGGGGTTGGTGGTACCCAATTAAACATGGATCAAAAGCCATGCGCTATGAATGGTCCCCATTCAGTATTCTTTCTCTCTTTTTCTGTATCCTGTATGAGTAATGTAAACTCGATGTCAAGTTTACAAGTAAAAACTATACCCCCCTGAATTTAGTCTTTTTTTTACTGAGTCCCCACCACACATCGTACTACGTAATATTCCAAATCTGCTGAAATACACCTCCCCCACCCTCTAAGCCACAGTGCAAACTATCAGTCTTCTGGGAAATATCTCCAGGGCAGCTCTTTCATCTGATTCCTTGAGTAGCATCATCTGTTAAGTATCATAATGCTCTTTCTGCTTGTTTTTTTTTACTGTTGTTTTCCATCACATCCAACTTTAGATGACTATTGTTTCCCTTTGACGTATCTAATAGTATTTGAAATTTCTGAGAACAAGAAATTTTTTTATACTGATTCTTTCAGTCCTATCATATTCTTTATTCACAAGCCTGTGGTAGTTCATTAAATACATACTCACACATACACTAATATACATTCTCCAAATACACTGTGTCATCCCGTTATGACATGTGCTCCTTTCCTCTGGAGGCACTGCTCTGGCAATAGAAACATTTTCTCAATTTTTGCCTTTCTCAGATACACACCACGATTGATGCCATTGCTTCTCTTGTGCCAAATTCCTTTTCATCCCCAAACTGATTAAAGGCTGAGCTAATCAGGAGGCTGGTACTTCAGCCATTCTGGGATCACCACTAAATTTCTTACATATTGATGCTGGGCAAACTGCTCTCCCATTCCAATCCTTCCTTATTTCTTCAATGTTTTGGAGTATCTTTGGATTCTGTCACTGATCAGAAGGATGGGATAATCTGGAGGGTAAGAGCAAGGCTCCCAAACCCAGGTAATAAGACTAAGTCCTGGTGCTGCTACCTACCTGCTGTGTCACTTTGGGCAAGATCTAACTGCTCTGTGCCATTCTGTTAAGTAAAGTTCATAATAAATAGTGTCTACCCCACTGGGTTTGGGGGAGGATGGACTATACTTATATGTGTAAAGAGCAACAGTGTCACAGTTTTGGCGGCTGCCGATAATATGTAGTCCTTGTAGGTCTTCTCCACTTTTCCACCACGATAAATAACAGCTGAGAAAACAGTGCTAAAGAAAACCTGAACGTTGAACTAAGATTCTCTATGTGCACGGCAGTCTGTGTAAGGGTGCTTCTTCCCTCTTCCTGTTGTGACTTGGTATTATTATTTACTCTGCATACACTGTATTAGATTTCTTAACTGCCAAGAAGCTGTTTCCTTTTCCCTTAAGATTTAGGCAAGAAATTGGTCTGTAAACCCCAATTCAGTCATTAGTTTAAACAGCTAAATATGTTATTCTACCGTCATCTTCCACTTTGGATTAGGGTAAAGTAATAGCTCTAAAGAGGAAATTCTTAGCTGGGGGTCTATCTCCTTTACTATAACTTATAAGCTTTTCAGTTGTTTATTTATTTATTTACAAAATATGTATAATTGTATAAAACCTATCCCCCTACAATGTTAGCCTTTTACCAGATCCCAAGCCCTCCACTACATCTATGGTCTTAGTGTATCTTTAGTTCCCATTAGCCTTCCTTTCCAGGCTTTGCCGATACATTGATCCATGAATATCAGTGCATATTTGCGAATTTTGAACACTTCACATATCTGGGTTGATCAGGGTTAAGACAAACGGGATAGACAAAAATGTGATTAATTTGGAGCTTTTCATACATGACAGAGGGACTACATCTATCCCCAAGGTATAAACTGAGTCTGAAATCCATGGCATGAGGCGTGATCCACTGTGACGGAAGTTCTGCTGTCACACAATTAAATCCATCAAAAATAAGTCTAAAGATGTCATTACATGGGGATTAAGAGAGACAAACCATTATGGATAAAAAAAGCTACGAGGATATACTGTACAACACAGGGAATATAATATTTTATAATAACTATAAATGGAGTATAGCCTTTAAAAATTGTGACTCACTATCTTGTACACCTGTAACATATAATACTGTACATCGGGACTTCCCTGGCAGTCCAGTGGTTAGGACTCCATGCTTCCACTGCAGGGGGCACAGGTTGGATCCCTGGGTTAGGGAACTAAGATTCCGAAAGCCATGCAGTGCGGCCAAAAATATATATATAGGGGACTTCCCTGGTGGCGCAGTGGTTAAGAATCCACCTGCCAATGCAGGGGACACGGGTTCAATCCCTGGTGTGGGAAGATCCCACATGCCGCGGAGCAACTGGGCCCGTGCGCCACAACTACTGAGCCTGCACTCTAGAGCCCACGTGCCACAACTACTGAAGCCCACGCGCCTAGAGCCTGTGCTCCGCAACAAGAGAAGCCACCACAATGAGAAGCCCATGCACTGCAATGAAGAGTTAGCCCCCACTGGCTGCAACTAGAGAAAGCCCGTGTGCAGCAACGAAGACCCAATGCAGCCAAAAATAAATAAATTAAATAAATAAGTGTATTTAAAAAAACCCAAAAAACAAATATATATATATATATAGTACATCAACTATACTTGAATGAAAAAGGTGCCATTACATGCAGATGTAAATCTATGTTAATATATTTATATTACATATAAATGTGATTGATGCTAGCGTACAGATAGGCATCAAGTGTTATGTACAACAAAGTAGATAAAACCATTCATTACATTTGGGAAAGCTAATATGAGGAAATGGGGGTGTGGGAGGATTTCTTTCTTAAACTAAACTCCACAGCCCAAATCTGCATAAAGCAAATATCCTTGTAGGTGCCAGAACCAAGATGCTGTGGTGAAGGGAAGCGACAGATGCCGCTTCTGGGCCAACATATCTAAGAGTCTGTGCGGAACCACTGGCTCTCTCTTTCCCTGTCACGGTGACTTGGAATCCATGTGTTAAGATGGCATCACCACACCATGGATATAGCCTGAATCACAAAGTCACTGCAAGGACAGCTTCTCTGGAGAGGTGTGCAAATAACTGACTTTGTGTGCATGAGAAATAAAACGTCCTTGTGTCATACAACAAAAAACCTACCGGGTTTACTTGTTATGCAGCATAATCAAGACCATCCTGATTAACACGTCAGTTGTAAGGTATACCTCTCCTCTTGGCTTCTTTCTCTTTATAACTCCCATTTGAATGGGGCCAGCCAGCTACCGAAAGCTAGCATGCAAGGGAGAGAAGTCAGCAGAGGTAACCTGCACCATCGTCTGTGATTTGTGACATCAAACGCCTTCCCCACAATAATATGTTACTTGCTTTGCCCTAAAATCGTGTTACCCTCATTCTTCGTCTGGGAGGCACACAGCACAGCCCTTGAAATCACAGGCTCTCTGCGACTGGCAGTATTTTGATCTGGTAACACTGCCTCCTCTCATCTATGAACTTGGCTTTTCATCCAGAAAGCTTCCTCTACTGAAGGTAAGGTCAAGATCATATAAATTGTTGGTAGAACACTTTCCTTTTTAAAAACTATTTCACTTTCTACATTCTGTGTATACTTCACAGAAACATTCCATAGATCCTTATAATTTCCTTGTTTTTTGCAAGACGGAGGTTTTTTGGGGTTTTTTTTTACCCCCTCTTTCTTTCCATTGTTGATACTCTTGATTGTTCTCAGTGAGTTACTAAGGAACAGGAGTAAGAATGCCTTCATTCTACCACCTGGAAATGGTGCTCACTTCTTTTTTTTTTTTTCCTGCGGTACACGGGCTTCTCACCGTTGTGGCCTCTCCCATTGTGGAGCACAGGCTCTGGACGCGCAGGCTCAGCCACCATGGCTCACGGGCCCAGACGCTCTGTGGCATGTGAGATCCTCCCGGACCGGGGCACGAACCCGTGTCCCCTGCATCGGCAGGCGGACTCTCAACCACTGCGCCACCAGGGAAGCCCCAACAGTGCTCATTTCTTAATACCTGCTCTTCTGATTCAAATGCAGTTAAGACTTCTCTTGTCTTCTGTCTTTAACTGTGTGATTTTCATGATTCTTGACAAAATCAGTTATATACCATCCGAAAAGGAGATGTCAGTCAAAGGAATGGATGTTTATTTTTTAACTGATGTAGAGTTGATTTACAATATTGTGTTAGTATCCGGTGTACAGCAAAGTGATTCAGTTATATATATATGTTTTTTCAGATTCTTTTCCATTATAGGTTATTACAAGATATTGAATATAGTTCCCTGTGCTATACAGTAAATCCTTGTTGCTTATCTATTTTACGTACAGTAGCTTGTATCTGTTAATCCCATACTCCTAACTTATCCCTCCTCTCCTCCCTTTCTCCTCTGGTAAACAAAAGTTTGTTTTCTACGTCTGTAAGTCTGTTTCTGTTTTGTATATAGATTTATTTGTATTATTTTTTAGATTCCACATATAAGTGATATCACATGATATTTGCCTTTCTCCCTCTGACTTACTTCACTTAGTATGATAATCTCTAGGTCCATCCATATTGCTGCAGATGGCATTATTTCATTCTTCTTTATGGCTGAGTAATATTCCATTGCATATATATACCACATCTTAAACCAACTGACTGTTGATGGCCACTCTGGTTGTTTCCATGCCTTAGCTATTGTAAATAGTGCTGCTATGAACATTGGGGTGCATTTATCTTTTCACATTAGAGTTTTTGTCTTTTCCTATGTATGCCCAGGAGTGGGATTGCTAGATCATATGGTAGCTCTATTTTCAGTTTTTTAAGGAAACTCCATACTGTCTTCCATACTGGAGGAAGGGATAATGTTGAGCTTGAACTTGAAACTCTAGTTCCAAGTTCCATAGTACAGCTTTTCACTAATGGATAAAGTTCTTCAGAGGCTGTTTAAAAGACTAGCATGAACTAGAACTTGAGATGGTTCTGACTAAACAGACTGATAGATATCTTCCTTCTCTTCACTTCCACAGTTGGCAGCATAATTACATGCAGGCTCCAGATATGCTGGACTACATACAGTAGACAGCGGAAGTGGTGCCCAACTCGCCAGGCACTGAGAAAACAGCTCTAGTGTCATTTCCACATGGACACACAAGAGAGACTCTAGGGAGACCTGAGGGGCCCTCAGAGACAGCAACAGGTCGGACAAAATGCCTCCTGGACTTATGGACCCCATTTCAGATACTGTCATTGTTCATGTGCTTATCTCCTTATTTTAACCCTCCACAATGTTCACGTTAAAGGAAAATAACCTTTATAGCTCTCTCACTCTTTGTACTAAATGGAAGAACACATTAGACTTTTAAGTTAAAATGTACAGTGGTCCCTGGGAGCCACGGGGGATTGGATCCAGTACCCACTTCGGATAACAAAATCCAAAGATGCTCAAGTCCCTTTCACAAAATGACATAGTGTTAGCATATAACCTATGTACCTCCTCCCATATACTATGAATCATCTAGGTCACATAATACCTAATACAATAGAATGTTATATAAATAGTTCTAAGTATAATGCAAAGGCTATAGAAGTAGTTGCCAGAGCTCAGCAAATTCAAGTTTTGCTTTTTGGAACTTTCTGGAATTTTTCTTTCCCAATATTTTCTATCTGTGGTTGGTTGAATCCAAGGATGTGCAACCCGCAGATACGGAGGTCCGACTGTGTTCCTCTTTCCTCCAAAGATTTGACCACGTTAGATACAAGAATACACATAAACTAATACTCTGTAGAATACTAGATACCTAGTTAGTTAAATAGAAATTCTGTGTGTAACTAGGAATAAGGACTGAATCAGGACTGAAAAATTATTGAGACTAGGAGTGGACAGCTGGCTTCTGTAGGAGAGAGGCCAGTTGGACATCTGTTTCTTCACTAGAAAAGACATGAAAGAAGAGCACTTCCAAACTGTAGAGTGACACAGTGACGATGACCGAGAGAGATGGCTGAACTACAGACCTTTCTGAACTCAGAGCTATTTCAAAAAAGTAACTTTCTGTCAAGGCAAAATATATACTGGAATCTATTTTCTATGGTTATCTCATATGCTCGGGAATTGAATAAGATTTCTCTTTTTAAAGAAATGGCAATGGAATGAATGTCTCTATTGCCTGACCCACTGTGAGCTACATAATTTGTTATCAAAACTTTATAAAAATGAAAGGCGGAGGAAGCAAACACCAAGGTCAAAAACAAATGGAGAGACCACAGACTTGCGAAATTCAGACCCTGGCTGACCTGCTGGTTTCTTGACTTGAGGGAAATTGTTTAGCCTTCCTTAGCTTCTTAGCCTCAGTCCCTTCTGACTGACCAAACTGTCATCAATCTCTTTACCCCTGGATTCCCCACCGCTATCTGGACCAAACAAATGGTACCTGTCACATTCTAATTGTATTAGAAATATTCACTCATTCATTTATTCATTCAACAAAAATTAATCATGCCTAATTTCGGTTGTGTGCTCCCATAAATGCTGACTTTACAAAGGCGATTCAGACAAAGTTCTTGCTCCAAAAGCATATTTTAGATGAGAGAAGAAACATAAGTAAAAGCACAATAAAGGCACGATTAGATGCTACAATACAGGTACTGCAAGATGCTATGACCAGCTCAGCAGGTGTGACATTTAGGCTGGATCTGGAAAGATTAGTCTCTGCATGTGAATGCCTCATTTCTTTTACTGACTTGAAGGCAGGGGCCATGTCTCTTTGTCTGTATTTCTCACAGTGCGTTTTCCATGGTAGGTGCCAAATAAATATATATGGGATGAATAAGTGAAAGAAATCCAAACTGGAAGCTTTTAATGAAGGAAAAATACAAGCGAATTTCAGAACTATAACAAAATTGTGCTCTGATAATGGTAAAAATTAACTCCTTCAGGTACCCAAATATGTGTTGATAAAAAAGTGAAATGACTTTAAACACTAATTTGAAAATAAGAGCCTCCGAGGCTCTCCTTTTGGACATCACAAATCAGAATACTGTCATGCTAAGAGCTGCCACTGAAACAGGAAGAGAATCCATCATTCTCTTTCTCAATACTCTGTGATATAGGTATTATCTTCCCTTGACAAATGAGGTAACTGAAACAGAAAGATTAAGTCATTAGCTCCAAATCATGCAACGAGCATATGGTGGAGACTGGATTCCAACCCAGTCCTGCCTGACCCCAGAGCCAAGCCTTTCCGCTGCCAGATGATGCAGCTTCACAGCCTGCCTGCCTCACAGGAGTCTGCTGGGGAGTCAATAAAGATCCCGTCTACTATTATGCAGATAAGCCCTATTCCGCAATACTGTCACCTGCATTTTTTAAAGATAGTAGAAGAGAGTAAAGGAAACCTTTGTGCTTTTCAATAATTTAGACAGAAGAAAATTCTTGACTGACTTATTTTCAAAGTCTCCAGTATAAGTTTTCAACCAGGAATCTTCCAAGTGTTTGAATTCATATTTCAAAACATAAGGCGTGCTCTGATTCTCCTGATGTTTGATACCAAGGAATTAGAACCTGGATTCCCTCAGCACCAAGATATTTCATGTATAGTAACTGGATACAGCATTTTTGTCACGTTATCCTTGACTTCTCTCACTGGCGCTCTTCTCACTAAGGCCACTTTTCTGGGAAGCAACCAAGAAAACAGCCACCAGAAGAGTCTGCGGTGTTTAGAAACTCCCTATCTGGAAAGTGCATCAGACCTGTGATATGTGCATTCCTCCTTACGGCGGGTCACGTGATCTTCCTGTAAAGGAAGCCTGGAGTCATCCATTGTCAGAAGGTCAGGGAGGAGCAAAGCGTGTTGTGGAGAAGAGGACAGGAAAGATGAAATGGGCGGTAGGAGAAAAAGAATGAAAAAGACAGAAGGTGAAGTGCTGTCTATAGGAATTTCCTAAGTCCTCACCTAAGCTTATCTCTCATGTTTACAGTGCTGATTAAGGTTCCTTTGCAACACAGCAGCAGAAGGAAAAACGTACACACAGATCCACGCATCACAACCTTTCCCCTTTTGGATAGTCAGCTTGAAATACACAAGAATTCATCTCAAATTACCCAACGAAGGGGCAGCTGACCAGCCGTGGCCAGACTACATTATGGCGGAGATGCAAGTGACAGGAGATTGGAGCTTGAGGCCACTCAGCCACATTCATTACTCTCTGTCTTTTGACACCATCGCCCTTTACAACCTTCTGGTTATTTTTAGGCTCCCCATATAATAACTTTATCCAAAGCCATCATCATCATGGTAGTAGCAACAATTATGACATCACAAATAATAACAGTTACAGCAATTGAAAAATTTTTTAAATGGAAAAGTTAACATTTTTGACAGACTAATTTCTATATTTCTCTGCAAAATAATACATTTTAACTTCAAAAATATACATTTGCCTTCCTCACTCAACACAAATCAACTCTCTAGCCTCCTTCACCCAGATCGCTGTCCCTATAGCCTCTTTCTCTCTCTATCTTTCTCTCTCTCTCTCTCTCTCTCTCACACACACACACACACACACACACCATGTCCCTTACACCTCATACACAGACCATACTATCTACTCTATACGCAATGATTTTCAACTAATAGAACAGTGGAATAAACAAGGATTTAGATTTAACTGGATTCAAATTCCAACTTTTCTTTACCAAATTGTATAATCGTAACTGTCCTGAGTTTCCTCGATCTGAAGAGCACTGGATAAAGTATGATGCCTCATATATTATGACACAGAGAGAGGCACAAACTCCATTAATTAAATGGATCGTGTCCAACTATCAATAGAAAATAGAGGTATTTTTGTTATATGTCAACTATATCTCAATCAAACTGGGATGGGGAGATAAATTTAAAAAATAAATAAATAGAAATAAAAGAAAATAGGGGTATTTTCTATATATGCTTGAAGTGAAGATGGCCATCCTTTTCTTATTTACTGAAGAATTAATCTGCTCATCTCTACTACATCAACCCGGATTCTTCTTTTGTTTCTCTTCTTCTGGGCCTACTGCCTCTTGGGAATGTGAACTTTTCAACATACAGTTCATGAGGCATATGTCACATTTTTAGGCACTCTGATGAAGATTTCATAGAAGAGAAGCTTCCATTTAAAGGGGCACAGGAGATTGCGGATAAAGTATAGATTTAAATTACTCAGGCTGGTGCCAATCTCCGTTTCCACGGACGATCAAAAGGCGAGTTAGACATCGCTTTTGTAACTAACTGGCGAGAGAGCAGACTTAAGACACAGAGCTTGTCTCTCTACCTGTCTCTCTACTAATTTCGATTAGTGTCAAAATCAATAACAGCCTGCCCTTGTCCCGACCAGTCCTATGGCTAAGTGTGCTCTGCTTCCGTTACCATGGTCTCCATCCGCAGATGGAGACGCCTATCTGTGAGGGGTACAGAGGAGGGTGGCCCCCCCATCTCCTGTAACCCCAAACCCACGCTGTCTGCTAACAAGTAACTATACACACAGCCAAGAAACAAAAGCATCCCGAGCCACAGTCGGGTGGTGGTATCTGTATGGTTGTCAAGATAACCTGAGAAAACAGGTAGCTGATGACAGCAGAAAGCCAAGCGCGCAAAAGGAAAACATCTCCGATTAGAAAAGAGAAAAGAGCAGAAAACAAAACCCCAATGTCAGCTTTTTAAGGAAAAGGGGTTCATCACAAGTCTACCCCTTTGCATGCTCTGTTTTAGCCTGAAAAATCTATGTACGTACGTATGCATGTATTCATTCATTCACTGTGCCCAGCACTCAGTGCTATCGGGGTTCACATTAGTTGGTCCCGTGCTTTACTCAGTCAAGTGATACCCGTGCGTTGCCTGCACTTTACATGTATTTGTGGCTGAAGGTGGGATGCTCTTTTAGGGGAACTGCATATTCTCCGGGTCTCTCTTCTCTCACCTCCGGTTCTCTGACTGTTGCTGATAAAAAGGGCTAAGCCGTCAGGTCAAACCAATCTGCCTCCTTCCCATAACCCCCCAAAGAGATCTGGGACAACGCAACAGTGGGCACAACCCACTCAACTATTTGTTTCCCCTTTAAACTGAAGGTCTTTACTTTCCCTCATGTTCATTGAAGAATGAGCTTTGCACGGGGAGGGGGAATCGGATGAAGGTGGTCAAAAGGTACACACTTCCAGTCATAAAATAAATAAGTACTCGGGATGTAAAGTAAACATGATAAATGTAATAATACTGTCGTAGGTTATATATGAAAGCTGTTTAGAGAGTAACCCTAAGAGCTCTCATCACAAGGAAGAAAATTGTTTTTCTATTTCTTTCATTTTGTATCTAAATGAGATGATAGATGTTCACTCAATTTTCTGTGATAATCATTTCGTGATGAATGTAAGTCAAATCATTATGCTGTATACTTGAAATGTACAGTGCCACAGACCAATTATATCTCAATAAAAGTGGAAGAAGAAGAAGAAACAAACAAAAAAAAGAATGAGCTCCGCAGAGTGAAACGGCAGCATATATCTGTACCTGGTCTCTCAGCCTCTCTTGGTGGCCCATGATGGCTGTGGCATGATGGGGGTATTTCTGCTTCAGATGTTCTAGGAAAGCTTCTCTCTTACGATCCATCTCTGATGTTTGCATTCCCAGTATTTCTTTGGAACTTCGAGGTCCACCTAGAGTGTGTCTCCTTGGGATGTTTCGGGAAGATTTGGAAGCTGAAACGCGACTGTTTCCATTAGAAAGGCGTTCCTTGGTTCTGCGACATTCTGCATCTTCTAAGGATGCTACCTGCAAATTGCTCTTTCCTTGCTCTGAAAAACAAAAAAGATACAGCTCACAATTAATGATTTCACACTAGAAATCTCATCTACAGGGCACCAAGAGCATTTGGAGCAGCTGTTAAAACATGAATGCAACTTAGCACATTTGTGCGTGTGTGTGTGTGTGTGTGTGTGTGTGTGTGTGGCAAGAAGGGGAGCAAATCAACAATCGAAGAAATATGCAAAACTGTACTTTAGAAATCAAGATGTTGCAGCAAAAACTCTACCATTTCTGACTCCTTCCCTGAGGTTATTCAAAACAAGAACCCCTGGTCGGACTAGTTTGCAGGCAATTTGGGTTACCCTTCACCTTCATCTGTAATTACAGAAAAGTTAACTTCCGTGATTCTGATTATTTCTTTATTTTTAAACACAGTTTCATCCTGGTAACAGGATTTTGTATATTTTTATAATCTGAAGGTGGTTTCTGAAACATCTGTTTTATCTCCAAGACCAAAAATAGCCGTTATAATCATGGACACGTGAACCACTTGAAAATTCAATTTCTCCCTGTTATCACAAACCAAGCAAGCCGAAGAATATTATTACAGGTAATAATCGAGGGGATGTAAAGGCTTAGACATGTTTTACTTGAAACAGACTTTATCTGAAATACTCAATGAAAAGGGAAGAGAGGTGGTGCATTTTGAAGGTCCTGACCCAGACACCTGGCCTCTGAGCTGGCCAGGTAGGAACAAGTGATTCCTACTTAGAACTGAGCAACTGAGGCTGGCAACGACCACGCATAGCGAATCCCCACTCATTCTCAATGGGTGGCAAATGGAGTGTCAGGTTTGACTATTCCAGTTAACTGAGAAAGAGGAGTTACTTCCTTTTTTTTTTAAATGAATTTATTTACTTTTTATTTATTTATTTTTGGCTGCGTTGGGTCTTCGTTGCTGCATGCGGGCTTTCTGTAGTTGCGGCGAGTGGGGGCTACTCTTCGTTGCAGTGCGCAGGCTTTTCATTGCGGTGGCTTCTCTTGTTGCGGAGCACAGGCTCTAGGCATGTGGGCTTCAGTAGTTGTGGCACACAGGCTCAGTAGCTGTGGCTCACAGGCTCTAGAGCACAGGCTCAGTAGTTGTGGCGCACAGGCCTAGTTGCTCCACGGCATGTGGGATCTTCCTGGACCAGGGCTCGAACCCATGTTCCCTACAATGGCAGGCGGATTCTTAACCACTGCGCCACCAGGGAAGTCCCAGGAGTTACTTCTTAAAAAAAAAACACCAAAACAAAACAGAACAAAAAACAGAATAGGAAGAGAAAGTAATAAGCATTCTGAAGTACTTGAGAAGCTTGCAAGTTCTCTTCATGGAGAGCAGCTCATATACAGTAACGCAGACGCAGGCAGAGTAAGGTATCCTCGTCCACTGCATTCCCTGGAAAAGCACAGGGCTGGGTCTCAGGAGTCCTGCCTTTAATCCTAGACTCAGGACAAACGATGGGACCCCTCTCAGCCTCACTGTCTTCATTAATAAAATAAGCATGGTTGAACTGCTATTAGATATGCAAATTTAAATCTTTTAAATACTCTCTATTTGTTAATTTTTTAATTATTTTTTGGCTGTGCTGCGCCACGCAGCATGTGGGATCCCAGGTCCCCGACCAGGGACTGAACTCGCGCCCCCTGCCTTTGAAGCACGGGGTCTTAACCACTGGACTGCCAAGGAAGTCCCATTTTTTTAATTTTTAAAAATTTTTTATTATAAATATACTCTAAATTTTTTTAAAAAAATAAGTTTCCAATTTAAGAGTGTATTTGCCAATTATCTTAAAAAATTAAGTACAGAAAATACACCCAATATTTAAGAGTTTTAGGATAGAGTCTCAGAGAACTAAATCTTGACACCAGTGATATAAACCAACACGTGTCCAGAGTTTACACGTAAACTAGCTCCTCCAGAGGCAATGACACCAATACAGTTTCCCTCTTCTTTACCTAGAAATGCTCGTGTCTAGAACTGTAGGTACAACAGCCTTGCTTAGGCACAGAAAATACTGTAATCTCTGGCTCTTTGTCCTGCTCCAGTTTTTCACCCCTAGGTGTGTGTTCTGGGAATAATTCTTCTCGTTTACCCTTCACTTCTCATTACATGGCTAATTACAGCTTCTCCATCAGATACTGATGAGGAAAGGGAAGGAAAAAAAAAGAGCCCAATTAGTTCATTCTCCTTTTCATTAGTTTCAGCAGTACGTGTAGAAGGGGGAGAAGACAGAACTATTGGATTAAAAGACATTGAAAAAAACAAATAAATAAAAAGGCTCTGGGACTCAGTATGAAACCAGGGAGGCTCAAATCACTCCTGAAATAATGGAATTGAAATCTGGAAGCATTGGTGGAAATGGTTCCCTTTTTCTTCAAATGATGAGAAGAAGAGTCTTCCACTGAAAATCACCTTGAACATGGGAGCACCTCATGTTACGCAATTATTGAGTGAAGTATTTTTTCAACAGGGAAGGGGATGGCGGTAGGAATCACACAGAAGCCCTGAGCACTAGGCCCTGCTCCACTGCCAACTCTACATGTGGTTTTAGCCAAGCCGTCTGGTGTCTGTCTGTCTTGATGTCCTACCTACAAAATGGAGAGTGCGATAACATTACCTGTGCTATCGATACTGCAGGATCAATAAGAAAATTGTGAGAAGGGAACGCGACTGTGTATTATGAGCTTTCATGCACGTGTTTCTTTGGAATTTCCCTCAGCACCCAGCCCGTGCTAATCATTAGTAAGCATCCAATAAAGACCTTTGGGTTGGAAAAAAAAAAAGATATTGGGAGATTAACTATAATTCCATTCACTTAGTTTACCTTCTCATTATATGGGCTCACGCGATGGCTACCTTATTTGTGGTTTCTTCTCTAACGACACGGAGGTAATAGGATCTATGGGATAAAGCCAGGTACAGAAAATGCCGTATCTCAGGTTGGTAAATATGTGGGCAATCTGAAGAGGTTCAGCCTTATCTTCTTGAGTGAGTGTGTGCATGTGAGTTTTGTATTAGCCAAATTTGTTATATATGTGATATAACACAGCTGACTTCCAAGTGGATTTTTACGATTACTTTTTTTTCTTTTTTTTTGACCATACCGCACGGCTTGTGGGATCTTAGTTCCCCAACCAGGGATTGAACCTGTGCCCCCTGCATTGGAAGCACGGAGTCCTAACCACTGGACCGCCAGGAAATGCCCTTGATTACTTCTGACATCATGAAAATAATATATTTGAAAAGTCATCCAGGATAGCTAGATTAATTAGCAGGATGGAATCGCTGGGAAGGTGATTTCTTCACCTGGACATAACACAAGCATCCACATACACCCATAAGGATAAACACTCCTGTTCTTCAACTACCAACAAGGGCAGAAAGTTCCATTCGGCCTTGCTTTGCCACACAGACTCACAAGAACCATTCTGTTTCATCTCAGGATCCTCAGAAGGGGTCGAAACCGCCAGAACAGCAATCCCTTGGAGACTGAAAAGAGTTTTGCACGTTCTTTGAGATAAATTGGGAAAGGAGCGGGGAGGGGCAGAGCTGGGAGTTCAGAGTCCATCTGTCAACATCCACTTTTGAGCAGCCCCCAACTCTGCGACCCTCCGAGCCCCACCCTTCCTAACACTGCCCACTAAGAAGGTCACGTCAATCTTAGGTTACTTCTCCATTTTTTCTGTCCTGTGGATTCTTCTAAAATGTCTCCAGGTGCTTACGGAGGTTTAAGGCGAGGTGGAGGGCAGCAGCGAACGGCACCAGTGCACTGCCCCTGGCAGACACCTAACTGCCCTGGGCGCCCACTCCCTCCCCGGCCTCACCTGCCTGCCCCTCACTCAGCTCTGGGCCCCATCTGCTCACGGGTCCCCACCAGGCCCCTGCTCCACTTTCACGGCACCCATAACAACCCAACGCTGTTCCCACACGAAGCCTCCCGGTCACTGGAGCCTCTCCCACCATGAGACTCAGTTCTTGGAAGCCACCGACTCCCGTGCCCGAGGGAGAGGAGACTGCTCTCCCATTCCGGTCATCTGGGGAGAATGGGATCTTTCAGCCGAGGAGGAAACAAACAAAGGGGAGCAGCAGAGGACGCGTAGTCACAATTCCACAGCGCGGAGTCAGAGATCTCAAGTCCCACCAATTCCTCACCATCCACATGGACATGCTGTCCCAGGCGTGCAAACAGAAACACAGTGCTAACCCTTGCCTGGAGGGCACTTTGGTGCTAACATTTAAGTCTGGGTGTGTCGAGCTGTTTGCTATTCTGGGAATCGGGGTCAAACAAATAATGAAGCTGGAGCCTGGAGACAAGGCTTCCAGTTTTCCCTCCCTACCCCTCCCCAGCCCAGAGCCATCCCTCCGGCAGCTTGTTTCCAGCTGGGAGCTTCCAGGGGAGAATGGCCCCTCCAACCCTTCCCAAGCAGGAGTGGGTGGGGATCAAGAGAGCAGAAGTGCCAGGGAGAGACTCTTCTGAGTTTCAAAGGGTCTCCTGGCTGGGATGGACGCTTCTGGAAAGGAAAAGTAGAAAGTGGGGACATGGGGAGGGGCAGGTATGTACCAGGTATGCCGGGGAGGCAGAGGATTATGGAAGATGGGTCATCCAAAGGTAGACACCCACACAGCAAATCATCCTGCAGGCGCGAGGCTGCGGGAGCTGCCGAGACTGGCTTCTTGGCCCCCTCTCGGGTTGCCTGGGCTGGGTCGGCTGACCTGCAGAACGGGATCCGGACCTGGCATCATTTAGGCATCCCACGCCTGCCTGCTACCCGAGAGCCAGGAACAGGGCTGATGGCTTTTCTGACATTGTATTCCTGGGTCAGATTAGGCAGGCCCTGGCCTCCTAGGGAAGGAGTCCCCCACTGCTTCCTAGTGGCTGCTGGTCAGCTCTCTCTAAGGTGTCGCTTTTTCAATTGTGCCGGGATGCTCTCTTGCATCGGAACATCGCGGGGAGTTGCAGCTTTGACTCGCTGTACAATCTACCTGGATCTACCACGGCAGCAGCCACATTTTGTCTGTCTGTGTATTCAAACCATAACATCCTCCTGTGCACACAAAAGACAAGTGCATTTTCCAGTCCCCTTCATCTAGCTGGGGTCTTGTTCTAATTCCGGGCAATGCCATGTGGGCAGAAGTGATGTGGGCCACCTGTAGTCCTGGCCCCTGACCTCCTGAATAATCTTCCGTGCCCTTCCTCTTTCCCCTTTGGCCGGTTAAATGCAAAAGCTCCAGCAGAAGCCTCCCAGAGCCTGGGGAATGGCGTCATAACTAGACAGAAGGAACCTAGGCCCCGGGGTGGTCTGGAGGTAAACCACCCAGCAGTTCCACTCGGCCAAGAATGTCCACATTCCAGTGCGTTCAAAAGAATGAACCTTGATTATGCTAAGCCACAGACATTACGGCGATCAGGTTATCTGACTCCTACGTATCTATCACACATTCTGTTGGGGGCCCACAGGGTTCCTCAGTTTGCCAGCCCTCTTGTTAATATCATAAAGATCACCACCAGAGACAAACGGGCACAGAAATTACAGCTGAAACCAGATCATTATGTACAATGCTCTAAAAACCTTACAAAATTTAAAAAAAGAGGTTTCTGGAAGAGATTTTAGACAAAATAGCAACAGCCCCTCCCCTACCCAGGAGAGCATTGTTGTCTCAAAGGTTGGTTTGCTGATTAATTGATTGATTCATTTTTTTGCAAATATTTATTGAGTGACTGCTCCAAACACTGAAAGGAGTTAGGAAGTGTAGTGGAATGGCGATCTAGATAGACTTAATTCCCTTCCCTCAAAGAGGATCCACATTATAATTAGGGGGACAGACAACGAACAGATAATGTGCATATAAATGTCACATAGTGATAAGTGCTCTGAAGAGTAAAGCAGGATAAGAGACAGAAACCGATGGGGCAATTTTAGAGGAGACCGGAGCAGAGACCAAAATGTCTGGGACTCCCCAAGCTTGCATTCTGTGGGGCTGCCAATACTATTCTTTTTTCCAGCTTCATTTAGATATAATTGACATATAACCTTGTCTGAGTTTGAGGTGTACAATGTATTGAATTGATACACTTATATATTGTGAAATGATTACCACCACAGTAAATACTAGTATCTTAAGACACGGGAGAATCAGGGGTGGCAGAGGTAAGCAGGTGGCTGACTGCACTTCACTTGCACAGGGGTTTCAAGACCTTTGGGGCCAGAGCAAAAGCAGTCGCCTCAGGGCTGCTGTGGGTGGACAGGCATCCCCAGGAACCCCCAGGACCCCTCTGAGGAGTCCAGGGCCTTCAAAAGAAGCGTGATATGGTTAGATTCAAATTCAACCGCTAATTACTAAGCACCTCTGTGCACTTGTGAGTACCCTTTCACACTGTTATTACTCACTAGCTGACGATTTAGCCCTGGGAGCCTCATTTATAAGAGCTATTCTCGAGGTGACCATATGCGCCCAGTTTGCCAAACAGTTCTGGGTTACAACTGTCGTCCCAGCGAAATTATTTATAGCATTCCCCCCTTTCACTCTCAAAACTGTCTCGGTTTGAACAAGTTACATGATCACCCAAGGGATCCTTATCTATTGTAGATTGATAAACTCAAAGCCCTGGGGTGGTATAATTAGCCTTCTGTTCAGCGCAAATTTCTTGATCGCTGTCTCATGCCTGGTGCTCAGTTAGGTGCTGGGGATGTGAAGACAAAGAAGGTATGTTCTCTGCCCCCGAACACCACACTGCCACCGGCATTACAATGCCAAATGCGATCGAGTGTGCAAGGATAGGAGTGGGCGTGTGGCATCTCGGGTGATGCCTGTATCAGAGGCCTGGCCTCCCTGCGTGGGCCTCTCGCGCATCAAAGAACTGGAGAGGAGGCCACACTCCTTCACAGCACCATTTTCACCCAGGACTCAACCGGATCTTAGAAATCTAACTGGGATTCTTAGCTCCCTTTCACAGTCTCTCCAGCCTCCCCTTCCAGCCTCCCTGACCTCTAAATGCTGGTGTGCCCCGGGGCGCATCTCTGGGACCTTTTCTTCTGCACATGGACCCAATCCTAGCCCATCGTTCACAATCCCCGGTCCCCCTCTCCTCAATTCCAGCCATGAATATCCAAATCGCAATCAACATCATCTCCACTTGGACGCCTGATAAGCCTCTCGATCCCACCATATCCAAAAGATTTTCTGCTCTCCACCCACTTCCAAGCCATTAAACACCCTCTCAGCTACTCCTCTCAAACACTTTCCCATTCAGGTAAATGGCAACTCCCCAAAGGCGCAGACCAAAATTTTTGAACTCATCTCTGACTCCTCTGTCTCTCGTACACCCCCATATCCAATACCTTGGCAAATCTGGCTTCATCCTCAATACTCTACTACCCTACCCGCTGGCCCAAGCGAGGGCCTGGTTTACTGTGGAAGCCTCCCAACTGGGCTCCCTGCCCTCCCCCACTCCCACTGGGGTGATTCTCAGTACAGCACCCAGGATCCACCCTTTATGAGACCACTCAGACCTGCCAGCAGCTCCCACCTCCCTTGAAACAGATGCCCAAGTCCTTACTACACTCTCACAGGCCCTACCCGATATGGCCTAGAATTATCTCTTAACCTCTTTTCTTCCCGTCCTTTCCCCACTCTGTTCTTTGAAAATGCTCTTCCTTCTTTCGGATGTTTGTTCAAATATCACAGCAGTGACGTTCTCCCTAATGACCTTACTACGGGTTCACCCCCTGCCCCCTCCCCACACTCAATCCTCCCTTTCCCTGCCTTATTTTTCCCCACGGCCTTATTTCCACCTAACAGAGTTACTAGCTAAAATAAAAGATGCCCAGTTAAATTTGAATTTCAGATAAATAACGAATAATTTTTAGCATAAGTATGTCCTGAATATTGCATGGGATATACTTATACTAAAAAATTATTTGCCGTTTATCTGAAATTCAAATTTAACTAAGCATTCTGTATTTTTCTTTGCCAAATCTGGTAACCCTGCCACCTAATATGCCATCTCTTTTCCTTATTTGTTCATTGTCTAGCTCCACCACTCCCCTTCCCCCCAAACTTGGCCCTCAGAATAAAAATTCAATGAAGGCAAGTGTTTTTAGTCTATTTTGGTCATTGCTGGATCCCCAGCAGCTAAAACAGTAACTCCCAAGTAACAGATGCTCAATATTCGTTGAATGAATGAAGAAAGAAAGTGATCACACTCAGTCTGACGGTCTCCAGCCTGTGAAGTATCTTCGAATTGCTACGGTTGTTTGAAAGTCGTTTCTTAAATCGGTCCCACTCTTGTTGCCCCTCTAGATTCTGAGTATTTTTATTTCAACAGAAGCCCAGAGGTTGAATTCCTGCTGGAGGATCCTGTCTATCAACATGGGGAGAGAAAGGGAGGCGAGGGAGCCCCACTGAGGAGAGCGTGGTGCTTTGGAAGCACAAACACAGCTGGCTAGTTGATGGCTATGCGACTGGGATTCTCCAGGATTTACTGGTCTTAAGGTTTCCTGCATTTCACTGGTGGGTGGGTGGGAGTGTGTGTGCGTCTATCTCTTCTAATTGCATTTTCTTCTATCTGGCTTAGTTTTGCATTTTCGGTGCGGATGAGTCATTCGTTACTTCCCTTTTGCCTTTTTAAAAAACACACACCTTTCCCCCTGTGCAGTTGCTTCTCCCACGCACATCACAGCAGCCCGGCAAACACCGTTACTAACTGGCCCCCGGATGAACCTGGGATAGGCTGGGGGCTGGGGGCTTCTCGATTGTTTGGTGTCTGAACATGCTGCCTGTATGATACTGCAGGGTAGGCTCTGGAATCACAGACGTCAGACACTGCACAGCAAAGGAGTCCTTTCTCCACTGCAACCCAACCCCACTGCAAAATTTCTTTGGAACAACATAGGCTTCTGGAAATTCCCTACAGAAAAGACAAGTCTATTATAAACACAAAGGGAAACTGCTCGGAGAAAATTATCTAACAGCTCCCAACTTTTGAATGAAAGCATACAGAAAATTCACCGAGTTTTCCATCTCTCCCCCACTTGGACAAGTGCTCCCCTGCTGTTCCGATCTGGAAAAGAAAACAGCCCAAACTCTGCGATTTAACTCTCAAATACGACAAAACTTGCATCCAACGTGCCTTTGCCTCATGGAATCCCCCAACCAATGAATGGAAGTGTTGCCGTCCCAGAAAGAGCTTTCCAGAAAGAGCTCCTCTCTCCCACGGCTGGAGCCGTGAGTATGAAAAGCTGCTTTTAGCGATATATTTGTCATTGCCTAGAGATCTAGCACGTACTGACGGCTTACGGGGCTACAAACGTGACATCACCCCGCCACTTCTTTTACTAACTAAGCAAATCCTTCCAGAGATAAAGTCCAGCTCACAGCTCTCCACTCAGTTTGGGAAACGCACCACCCCAAGAAATACGCCTTTTCTGTGCCAGGCGCCCGGTCTGCAGTTCTAAAAAGCAGCCTCCAGCGGCGAGGGACACGCGGAACCGTAACTCCATCTTTGAATGAGCCTGTTACTTACCCTGCATCTGTCTGCTGTCTGCTGAGTAAGGAAGGCACGGCTCACATTTCTGGCTTTCATTTTCTTCCATTGTCCCTGCCTACGGCCCAGGCCCTTCGCTGGTCTTTAAACTTCAGAGCGCAGTTCTGAAAAAGCTCCCAGAAAGCGCCTGGAAGGGGGCCCGGGGGTGGGGAGGAGGGAACGGTGCGAAACCCCACCCCAAACTACTCTCCACTCCGGTACAAAGTCTCTCTCGCCGGGGAAAACTGCATTCCAGCGCCGGGCCTCCCGCGTCCCCCCGCGCGCGCGTCCCCGCGTCCGTCCGTCTGTCCGCCCGCCCGCGGGCCGGGCCCCCGAGGAACGCGGGCTGTGCCCAGGCCAGCCCCGCGCCGCGCGCTCCCGTAGGCCCCAACAGGTGATGCGCTCTCCTGCCCGGGACCCGCACGGCCTGTGGCCCCTGCCACCAACTGCGGCGACTCCGCAGCCTAGGAAGGAAAACATTTCCCAGGATCGCCGGCAGGAGCCTTTGCTGGAAGCCGCTTCTCCCGTCCCTTTAATCTCAGACACAGAATCAGCCTTCCCAATAGGCTGATATCCAGAGAAATAAACAGCCGACTGCGGAACGTCCCAAATTTCAGTGAAATCCCATTTTAAAAGGACAGTGAGAAAGACAGGGTATATGCTGAAGGTTCTTGAGTAAACACTCCGGCACCAACTGTTTAGAACTTGATTAACAGACACAAAGAGGCAGCTGACTTTTCACGCAATCAACTTCAATCTCTTCAGCTGGACTTACAAAGTCTGTACTCCTTTCCCTACACTTTCTCGACTCTTCTTCCTCTCCCCAACATACACACACACACACACACACACACACACACACACACACACACACGTTGATCACAAATCTGAAAAGCAAACTAGTAAAATCAACCTTTTGAATCTCTCCAGTTAATGACTTTAAAATATTTGAATGGATTCAATGCTTTTCTTTGGAAGGGACAGGGTTACATCCAACTTACTCATTCTCCCTTTAAACTACCTACAAATATTTATTTTGTTCTTTACCCAGTCCTTGAAACACTGGCAAATTTCCCAGAAAGTGAAAAGAGGAGGCACAGTGTCCACAAAAAAAAAACAACAACAACAAAACGGGAAACTAATCTGAGCAACGTGGGTGCTGCTGTTTCAGATACGGACAAGTAACACACTCGCTGGTAGGGAGAGCGTGATACTTTAATCTGTAGGAGCCCCATCATTTTGGGGGGTGGGGAACATAGAGGTTAGGCCGCTGCCCATAACTTGAGCCAGTTTACAGGTCATTCAGGCAAGGTTTTAGATTAATTTAGATGAAGAACGTGTGCAGAACAATGGCTGGCCTATGCTCCTGATTCTGACCTTGAGTCACCTGTGTGCTTTGGCAGCGTGGGGGACATATTTTGGCCACTTGGGAGAAGAAAGATTCGGAAGGCTGTAAAGGACAAAGAAAAGTCATCCTGCCAGGAGGTGAGCTCAACTCACATCAGGAAGGGAAGAAGAGACCCCTCAACTCCTAAAAGAATTTTTCTTGAAACCCAAGAAGTGGTAGATCATCTAGAAAGTTAAAGCCAAGCCTGGTAGCAGGAAGGCAGGCAGTTGGGTTTGAAGGCGCAGGTAACTCAAGGACTCCGTGACTTTGCAACAGAAGGACCTGGTAATCTTGCTTTAAGGAGGAGCTAATCTTACACAGTTTCTGTACTGGTAGCCTGCGGCAAAAGCCAGCCGAATCTCCTTTCAACCTGACTATTTCCTTGGGTACAAAGTGCTTATGAAGGAGGGATCTGTGTTCAGGCCCCCAGGTCCAGATTATCCGGATCCTTGTATAGATGTTGTGTATTTGTCTTCAGATGATTCATGCCAGAAAGGATGGGGGCAGGGCAGACGGAGAGAGAGAGCAACCCTGCAGCACCAGGTCATCAGCGTAAACCAGATGTCCCTGGGCTTTGGGCTCTGACATCAACCTGACTCGATGTGGTGAGTGAAGAGCCTGCTTCTGGCAGTTTCCACCTGTCACCTGACACAGTACAGAGGCCCAGGAGAGTGCAGGGTCCCAGGATGAAGGAGGTAGCAAGGCACCTCCAAGGGCAGTCCTCAACAAGCAACAGCACCCCGCCCTACCTGGGCCCTTCCAGACTAGCTCAATCCAGGAAGAAAAGATCCATTTTGAGATGCAGATTTTGCCTGCCTGGGGCTGTTTGGAAAGTGTGAGAGCAGAAGAGCTCCTCTTGATGACGCCCAGGTAAGCAAGATGGGGGCAGCTCTCCAAGCATCCTGAACTCTGCTTAGTTTCCTGGCAGCCCAAGGAACCCCCTTGGGGGACCACGTGTCTTAGCTGATCGAACCCTCCCCTCCCCCAAAGCAAAGCAGACTGCTGCCTCTGTAGACATTCCTCGAAGCAGAATTCTCTGGGGAATGCACAAAAGAAAAAGGCATTAGCAGTGAAGATCATTAACATCAATCGTTAAGGACCATGAAATTTAGACATATTTACAGTAAAACATGTTCTCCTGAAGTCAAACTTTCTGACCACAATATGGGGGAAAGCTTCTTCTCTACTCATTACTGGCCCTTTGTTCCTCCTCCTTGAGCACAGGAACTGGCAACACTTTGAGAGGCTCTGTGTTAATGCCATGGCACTATTCTATACATCTCTCCCCAAAACACACAGCCCTTTACTAAGAACTTTTCGCTGATTGTCAGTTTCTCTGAAAGGGGTCTCTGGAAAACAGTAACTGTATTCTACAATCTACATTAGCTTAGTAACTCATATCTTCATGAAACACACTATTATTGTCATTGCCGTTACTGTGGAGATGTTCCTTCTGGAAGAAACACTATTTGAACTGGATGTATACAAGGCTTTTCAGTTTAATTTAATTTCTGGATTAAAAAATTGCTAGGACAAACCAATCTGCCTACTGCCAGACTTTGAAATTTGCTGTGAAAGGCGTAAGGAAAGCGGGAAGAACTTGACATGTGATTCTCCCACAGTCACATAGAGAACTACAAGAGGTTACCAGCAGGCTACATTTTCAACTCCATTTCAGTTAACCAGCAAGGGTGCAAGACGATTTCTTGGTTAATGGCTCCATATGTTGGCAATTTGTGACTCAAAGTGAGCTAAGACACAGAGACGTGTCATTTAGAAGGAAAGACGGGACTTCCCTGGCAGTCTAGTGTTTAAGGCTCCACGCTTCCAACGCAGGGGATGTGGGTTCGATCCCTGGTTGGGGAAGTAAGATCCCACATACAGCGTGGTGTGGCCAAAAAAAAAAAAAAAAAGAAAAACATATCATCTGAATAAAGACAATGTAAAAATAAATAAAAGGAAAGACAACTGATGAGATAAAAGAGTGATGTAAGGGCAAATGGTGATTTTGCACTCAGAGCAAACCTATGACTGGACTGGGCCATTACTGGTTGTGATAATAGAACTTCAACAGGCATCGCCATGCTGGGCATTAATCACAAAAACCATAAACTGTTGTGTATGACTTCTCGGCAGGCCTATTTAATTACAGGGCTGAGGAAAGCATGTCAACTGCCTTTGTGTAAGTTTTTCAAGAGAGAAATCATGGCTGGAATCAAGCATTTGTGGAATTGTGCTGCTATGTTTCAATTTTTGTTTTCTTTTCTTTCCTTTTTTTTTTAACTTTAAACCCTATTAAGAACACGAGAGCTTAAAATGGTATGACATTGGGACACAAAAGAAATAATTATTGCTGGGCCAAGTCATAAAATATAATTTTCCAAGGCCTTGATAACTGTGAAAGTCAAACAAAACGAAGTGAAAAACGAGCAACAATGTTTCAATCAGAGACCTCATGTCTGACGTGTCACCCACCTCCTTTTTTAAGGACACACTGTTGTGTGTCACTCTGTAAGTCAGAAATAAAGGACTTTTGACAACTGGGAAAACATTTGCTTAAATGGGTGATCTGGTGAATGAAATGCAGGATCTTCAATCCTACTGTTGCCAGCTGTGTGTCAGCTGGGTAGGGCGACTGTATACTTAAATATAAACCAGAGCACTTGTGATAGGGAAAGGGGACACCATTAATAATGACAACAGGACAAGATGCAGAAAGTATGACTGTCCCTGGCAAACCAGCACAGATGGTCACTTACGTGTAGTCCAAGATAAGCCCTACGTACTCCTCTGGTTTCCAAATGCAAAATGAACATAATAATGCTGCTTGAGTTTCCCAACACAGACCTCAAAAGAGAAACTTAAGCATTAGTTAAAGGTGTGAACCTCATCTCTGTATTACAAGCCCCACCAATTTCACATCAAGAAACACAAATTCTACAATATGATATTCTGTATGATTCATCCACCAAAACAGAATTTTCCTTTCTGTGTTTAGGGCGAAGATCTCACAGATGGGACCAGGTAAGCATTTATAGCTCCAGCATCTCTCCACAGAATAACCAATCTTCCTCACAGTTCTTAAAATCCCCATTGCTCCAAAGAGACCCTGCTGGCCAAGGAGAAGGGAGGTGGCCAAGAGCCCCCCGCTCCACTCAAGTCTCTCTATTCCGATGTCCTGGAACTTTCCTCCCCGACGTCATAACAAATTCCTCATGAGCCACACTTAGATCCAATGTGTTAATGCTTTAAGCAGATTTGCTTTCTTTTCAAAAGAATCCATTGATGTTAGTTTTTATTGGGGTTTCTTTTTATCTCTTTTAAGCTGCTAGATACAGGAGAGCACAGACCTCCTCTGCAACACACTGCAGCTAAGCTGCCATGTGTGCAGTACGTCAGGGTGGAGCTCATGCGGGGTCACCGCAGACCCGGTCTGGATCCCAGGTGGCAGCTTTTAAGTGAAAACTGCAACTTGTATATGCTCATGCCTTTTCTCCCAGAGTGAACTAAACCACGACATAGTCCACAGAATTCCTAAAGGCCCAGGATGGAATCCACGGCAATGTGAGAACTTCCACAGACGTTAGTGCCCTGCTGGCTTCCTCGCTTTTCCCAGTGATACCATTATGAACCCTTTCAGTATGGAGTATTTGGTGAGGCCTCATTGGAAACGGACTTCGCTGGCCTATTTCTGCTTTGGGGCTTCTCCACATGGCCTCCCTCAAAAGCTGCGGTGAGCCATCGGGGGTCGTGGGGGAACAAGAACTAAGGGGAGCCAATCACAGAGCCAGAAGACTGGGATCCTGTGGTTCCCTTCTCCCCACTGGCCTCCCCCATTCTGCAGATGAGCAAACTGAGGCCCGGAGCGTTAATGCCAGTCAGGGTCCTGTCCCTCCTGTATCCTGGTCAGCCTTCACCCTGTTAAACTTGCTGAATACTTAGGATCTTTTTTTTGTTTGTTTTAATTTTTATTGGAGTATAGTTGATTTACATCGTTGTGTTAGTTTCAGGTGTACAGCGAAGTGAGTCAGTTATACATATATCCACTCTTTTTTAGATTCTTTTCCCACATAGGGCATTACAGAGTATTGAGTAGAGTTCCCTGTGCTAGACAGTAGGTCCTTATTAGTTATCTACTCTATACATAGTAGTGTGTACATGTCAATCCCAATCTCCCAATTAATCCCTCCCCCCTACTTAGGATCTTTTATCCTCTTTTCTCACGACCACCTTAGGGGGTCTCTCAATTATTCTAATTCCTTTTGCTCTACTGAAATGAAGAATCAAGTCAGGGTTGGTAAAGGGGAGGTTATACCCAGCTTCTAAAATCCCTCTCCCCTCGACTATAGAATTGGGTCTGGTATTATTCGGGGAGCACTGCTGTACAAGCCACGCGGCACCAGGCATAGCACCCTCTCTGCTCACTGAGACCTGGTGTGTGCTGGTTCTGTACCGCCATGGACCATCCCAGGTGGGCAGGGCTTCCCTGAGGAGGTGAGGCTGGGACCAGCCATCAGAAATGCTGGAGAGGAGCCTGGACATGGTCAGTAGGGGAAAGAGCCCGTGAGATGAGCTGGGGGAGGCGTGGCCGGGAAGGCACACCTGTACAGTACAGGGGTGGGGTGTGGGGCCCTGAGAGCCTGCCCTGGAGGTGACCTTGATTCAGCAGAAACCAGGTCTACAGACGTGCGTCTTGGGGCCCTAAGGGGAGGGGATGGTCCTTACTGCTCCCTCCCCTGAGCCTCTGCTCTCCTCCACCCCTACCTCTAGAACTCAGAGCTCCTCACCTTTCCTACCAGGGCAGGGGAACCCATTTCAAACTGGACTGATGGTCTCCCTATGCTTCAGTGCCAAGTAAATGCTGAACTAGACTTCGTTTCAATAATGCATCTAGACTTGTTTTTTCAGTTTTCTCAGCAGTTCTTAGCTTTGGTGAGTAACAGCGACAAACTTTATTTGTAAGAGAGCCACCGACGCAGAGAATGGAAAGGTCAGTGCAAATACACGGCCCTTCGGTTCCCGCGAGGTGGGGGGAGAGGGGAGGGGTGGGGGAGGGGAGGGGGAGGGAGGGGAGGGGGTGGGGGGCAACAGGGGTACGCAGTGACACCGGGATGGCGCGGAGCTGGCCGAGTTCACCCCGCACGTGGAGTACGGCGCTGCCGATGCTCCTAGGACGCGGGGTGCCCCGGGAGTGCAGTGGGGTACGGGATGCTGCAGCAGCCCCGCCCCGAGCCTCAGCCCTCCAGCTTCTTCACCCTCTAGTTTTACGGTCAATTCCTGAAAACCAATCATGTGCTTCAGAACTTAAGTATTTTTACAGCGATTTCATTTTTCTCTCCCCCAACCCGGCCCCTAGAATTTAAGAGGTGGGGAGAATTTCTGTTTCTTGCAGATGGGAGAAACAGTTTTAATAATGAAGGACCTAATTTCTGGGGCCAAGTGGGTGGGTGGGGTGCTGAACTTGGGGAGGGAGATGAAGACCTCCGGCCTTTACCAACCACTCTGCAGCTCAGCTTCTCTGCCTTCCAGCCGGAGGGGGGTGGGAGGGAATTTTGTGTTCATCCCCATGTGCTTAAAATTCGACGTTTCCCAGGTTATGCTGTTTTGCTATTGAAACATAGCTTTTTGCAAACTTCATGTTCTCTGGAGTGGACAAGGTTGGGATCATAATTAGAAGCTGGGCCAGGGTTTCCATAACACTATATTAGGAGTCTAATCTGTGTACCATGATTGATTTCATAAAAATGAAAGGAATGAAATGATAACAGGTAGTTTCTACCTGGTCCCTCACATATATACATCCGCCATTCAACACACCCACAGCCAATATGCATAAGAACCCCAGGACCCTGATAAACGACAAACTGGTGTGTACAGTGAAAAGGGGACCAGCAAAGCAAATTCCAGGCTTGCCCAGCTCACAAGCACCTTCTGAGGAAGGCACTGGGGAAGCTTCTCTATGCCACCCCCAAGCCTGACCTTGGTCCAGCCACTAGGGATTAGCACCCTGATGGGAGAGCCTGGTGGGAGAGCTCTGATGCTCTGGGCTGGGGAGGGGTTAAGAGACCCAGTCAGGTCTTCCCTCTTCTTTCTTACAGCATTTGCATACGAGCCATATAGAAAAGAGATGGTTTGCCCAGGACTTTGGGTGTTCCCAGGATGTGGAAATTCTGGGCTTAAAACCTGGGAAGTCCCAGGGAACTTGGGTTGGGTTAGTCACCCCAGATGCAAGCATATGGTGGGCAAAAAGCTGAGACCCACAAACAGAGACGTTAGCAGGCAAAAGCCATGGGAGAGAGAGAGAGAGAGAGAGAGAGAGAGAGAGAGAGAGGGATAGAGAAGAGAGAAGGGAGAAATAAAGAGTAAGCAGGGACTCCCCTGGTGGTCCAGTGGTTAAGACTCTGCGCTTCCATTGCAGGAGGAGCGGGTTTGATTCCTGGTCAGGGAACTAAGATCCCGCATGCCACGCAGCCAAAAAAAAAAAGAGTAAGCGGCAGCCACAGGAAAAAAAGACCAGGTAGGCACGAAACAGCTGTACGAGGACAAGGACAGATCCCTGTTGGTTTCCCAGAGTTGCTGTCATCCCCGTCCTCATGTAGCTACTGCTGTACCTAATAAATGTCAAAGAACCATGTCCAACTGCTCAGGATGCCTGGCAAAGCCATTCCCTAATCTTCCTCCCTCCTCAACCCAGCCTATGTGCAGTTCTATCCCCTGTCACCTGAACAGGTCTCACCTGTGAAAATCAGGACATCCAAGTGAAGAGTTTACAGAATCACTTCTGAAATAAAATAATATAAATATGGTTTGGTACATCTTCAACACACACTTTCTTTGTCCTATCTTTTTAAAGATTTAAATTGCCCTTGGCTGCAAGTTTTTACACTAAAAGATTTATTTCAAGAGGTTCCCCAAATTCTACAGGTAAATTTATACAGACTGGATTGAGGAAAAGAACAAAACCTACGAAAAGCAAATGGTGGGCACTTCCCTGGTGGTGCAGTGGTTAAGAATCCGCCTGCCAATGCAGGGGACACGGGTTCAAGCTCTGGTCCAGGAAGATCCCACATGCTGCGGAGCAACTAAGCTCGTGTACCACAACTACTGAAGCCCACACGCCTAGAGCCCACAAGCCACAACTCCTGAGCCCGCATGCTGCAACTACTGAGGCCCACGCACTTAGAGCCCGTGCTCTGCAACAAGAGAAGCCACCGCAGTGAGAAGCCCACGCACTGCAACGAAGAGTAGCCCCCGCTCTCCACAACTAGAGAAAGCCCACACGCAGCAACAAAGACCCAACGCAGCCAGAGATAAATAAATAAATTTATGAAAAAAAGAAAAAGGAAAGGAAACTGAAAGTTACCTTGTTTAAGGCAGTATTTCTAAAAGTTCAGCCATTTATATTCTGCAACCAAATTTTCATATTATATTAGTATGGACTTTATATTGACTCACTTAAAAAGATTAAGCTTTTTCTCATCTATAATATTGTTAAAAGTATGGGTTTGATAATTATATATTTTCTTACATATAGTAGAGTAGACACATAACTGGTTTTTAAAAGTAAAATGTTTTGTTGGTGTAACTCTTAAAAGTGCCTCATAAGACACTGCCGTGTGGAGTACTGGTTTAGGTTAAAGGTGACCCATCCAACCATGGCATCATTCATTCCTACCATCACTTGTTCAAGAAGTTATCGAGCACTCCCTTGCCATTGGCGGATGTTAAGGATGGAGGAAGTGATGAGACAAGCCATAGATTTGTGAATGTTTATCATACTGCACAGTATTTATTTGCTCATATGTGAGCCTCTGTCATGAGATTGTAAGGTCTCAAAGGAGTGAGAATAGCTTTAGATCATTTTTGAATCCCCAGCTCGTACCACAGCCCTTGGCCCACTGAGACACTGAGAAAATGTTTTGCATGGTGGGATCAATGAAGGAATGATGGTACCATGTAGACTAAGAAGATAATATCTATGTTGACTTAATTAGAGAATGATGAGAAGATTTCTAGTAAAGGTATAAAGCAGGGGCATGGAAGGAGGAGCAACCATATTTATCAAGAACAGGAAAGACGGGAGCGAGGGTGCCATGTGGTCTCAAAGAATAAATAGAGTGTCACCAGGCGAATCTCTGGGGAACGAGCATTTCAACTCAGGGAACCCGAGTGCAATAGCCAATGCCTTGAGAGCATGAGTTGTGGGGTATGTGTTGGGGAGTGTGGGGAGTAGGGGATGGTGACAAATAATGGCCGAAAATGAAGACATTTTTAAAAATTAATGGTGGGCAGAAGACCCGAATAGACATTTTTTTCAAAGAAGATATAAAGATGGCCAACAGGTACATGAAAAGATGCTCAGCATCACTAATCATCAGGGAAATGCAAACCAAAATCACAGTGAGATCTCTCACACCTGTCAGAATGGCTATCATCAAAAAGACAACAAATAATAAACGTTGGTGAGGAGGGAACCCCTGTGCACTGTTGCTGGGAATATAAATTGGTGCAGCCACTGTGGAAAACAGCATGGCTGTTCCTCAAGAAACTAAATATAGAACCACCATGTGATCCAGCAATTCCACTCCTGGGTATATATCCGAAGAAGACGAAAACAGTAATTCGAAAAGATATATGCACCCCGATGTTCATAGCAGCATTATTTATAATAGCCAAGACATGGAAGCAACCAAAGTGTCCATCATTACATGTAGGGATAAAGAAGATGTGGTATATACACAATGGAATGTTACTCAGCTATAAAAAAGAATGAAATAATGCCATTTGCAGCAACATGGATGGACCTGGAGGGTATTACTCTTAGTCAAGTAAGTCAGACAGAGAAAGACAAATACTGTACATTTTCACTTATATGTGGAATCTAAAGAATAAAACAAACGAATGAATATAACAAAACAGAAGCAGATTCACAGATTCACAGATACAGAGAATAAACTAGTGGTTACCCATGGGGAGGAAGGGGGAGGGGCAAGATAGCAGAAGGGGATTAAGGGGTACAAACTGCTAGGTATAAAATAAATAAGACACAGCACAGGATGTAATCTACAGCACAGGGAATATAGTCAATATTTTATAATAATTTTAAATGGAGTATAATCTATAAAAATATCCAATC
The DNA here is from genome assembly GCF_011762595.2 of Tursiops truncatus. Classification (NCBI taxonomy): domain Eukaryota; kingdom Metazoa; phylum Chordata; class Mammalia; order Artiodactyla; family Delphinidae; genus Tursiops; species Tursiops truncatus. The sequence continues at coordinate 164,906,020 of NC_047035.1, read as the reverse complement.
ATTATGTTGTACACCTGAAACTAATATAACATTGTAAATCAACTCTAGTTCAATTATTTTCTAATTTTTAAAAAATAAATAAAAAATTGATGATGGGGATGGGGATTGGCAGATTGTTAAAACAAGTAAGGGCCATTTCGAGGGTTCTTGCATTTCAAAGGAGAAGTTTAACTTGTCATCTGTAGGCCATGAGGGGTGAATGGACCAAATCCGTGCTTTAGAAAGTGATTCTGTTCGCACAGTGGGGGCTTTATTGCATGGAGTGGCGGGGAGGGGGCAGATGAGCAGCAGGGCAGTTAGTTTGGAGCTATAATAAACGAACCGTTTCACGGTGTATCTGCTGGGGTCATGGGCAATGTCTCTCTGTTACCCCTTCCCACCTTCTCTGCGTATTTGTTCACAAGAGCACATGCTCTGCGATCTGCCCACTCTGGTTTAAATATTCTCCCAAGGAAAAGCTCATCGATTTCACACCAGTCTGAGTCACTATGACACAGAAGTTACGTAGACCAGCATCTATGTTTATCCAATAAGAAAAAAAAAATCAACAACAATAAGTGTGGCCTGGTGAACAAAAAATCCAAAGATAACAAAACAGAGGCAGTAAACTAGTAATTAACAAAGTGCTGTTTCATTCAGGTTCTCAGTTTACACAGAAGCAAATTCCTGCTCACTCTTGAGCTGTGTGATCTTGGAGGAGTGGTTTTGTTTGTTTTTAATAAAGCTGATTTGCCTCTTTTAAATAATTGTTTTGCCTAAATTTATTCATTTGTTTTTCTTTTGCTTTGTTTTGGTTTTTGGCTGCATTGGGTCTTCGTTGCTGTGCATGGGCTTCCTCCAGTTGCGGCGAGTGGGGGCTGCTCTTCGTCGCGATGTGCTGGCTTCTCATTGTTTTGGCTTCTCTTGTTGTGGAGCAGAGGCTCAGCAGTTGTGGCACATGGGCCTAGTTGCTCCGCAGCATGTGGGATCTTCCCGGACCAGGGCTCGAACCCGTGTCCCCTGCATTGGCAGGTGGATTCTTAACCACTGAGCCACCAGGGAAGCCTGGATGAGTGGTTATTTAACCTCTCTGGGCCCTGGGGTTTCTCACCTGTAGAATGAAGGCTTTAGGCTGGATAAATTCTGAGACCCCTCGCCATGATAACCTAATATCTCAGTTCTTCTAGTACAGCTTTTGCAGACAACCCAGGCTCATGTCAGGAGGAAGGATAACAACTCAGGCTGGAGCGTCTTTGTTCTTAAGCAGCTCTTCCATCCGGGGCCCCAGCTGTACTAATGGGAGGGAGCAGAGAGTTGCTTATGCTTTATTCCCAGCGTTCTACCTTGAGTACCAATGCTGTCTGCACATACAAGCTACAGCCTAGCTCTTGAGGCCTCGTCTTTACACAGAGGCTGAGCGGGGCACACACTGAGCTCTAAGGTGAGGAGAAGCACGTGGCTTTCGTCACCTTGAGCTGCTCATATTTCTCCAGGAGTGTCAGCATGGAGACTCTGAGTCCAAGCGTGAGTCTCTGCTCCATCCCTTACTTGCTATGCCAACATGGGCAAGTGACTTCAGTTTTCCTACCAATAAGATGGACATAATAGTAGTACCTACCTCACAGGGTTGTTATGAGGATAAAAGAAGGACGGTACCCGGCCCCTCGTAAGTGCCATTTTAGTGTGGTCAATGAATAAATAGAACCTGATAGGCAGTGCTATCAATCTCAGTGATAACATGATAAACCATCCTTTATCATCCCCATGTGGGTCATGATCCCTAAGAGAGCCAGACAGGTGACTAAGTCTGGTGGGTCAAAGTAGAAAGTGACGTTGCTGGGCAGAACCCCGAGATCCGTTGGTATTCATCAGGTCATTCCCACACGGTGATACGCATAGCTATTCCCTCTCTACTAAATTCAGGGAATTTATTTTGGCATTTTTCTTCAAAGTCTGTAGAGCTCTCAACAAAAATAAAATGCAGTGACCTCAGTAATCTAAACATAATGGAAATAACAAGAATAGATTCGGATGAGGCACGCCCAGTGACATTACATTTGCAAGACTGATTGGGAAAATTAGAACACGTTGAAATTTAGTGTAGGAAGCACCTGCCAGGAACAAACTTGTTCCCCAGTTAGAGAGACTGGGAGTCCCCACCCTTGCCCCACCAGTAACCTTTCCAAAAAAAAGGTTGTAGGCCTTTATAACCAAAGCATTTTTACTCCATGTTGAGGTCAAAATCCATTTCACGCAACCCTGGGGACGCAAAGAGAATTAGCCAGAGAATCCTACACAGCTGGGGGCGGGTGGCGGGGGAGGCAGGAAGCCTGGAATCTGATAAACACAGTACTCATGGATGACAGCACTCTGAAAACACAGTCAGGGATTCATAGTATGGTTAGAATGGGATTTGGTCACCTCAGGGCTATCTGGTTATATAAGGGAGAAAACCCTTAAGCAATATAGCACAGAAGTGGTATCTATGTTTGGATATTCATTTAACAGGTCCACAAACCACTTCAGAGCAGCTACAAGCAGGGACGTAATGGGAAGGACACGGGAGTGATGTTAGATGCGGCTGGACAGGTGGTGGTCCCATGCGTTCCATGCACAAGGAGTCTGCTTTATCCTGTAAGTGCTGCAGAGACATGATCTGTGTTTTAGACCAATGTGTGTGGAGAATGTATTTCAGAGAAGCAGAAAAAGGGACCACACTAAAGTGTCTGTTATAACAGTTCAGGGGAAAAGATGCAAGAATCTGACCTAAGGAGGAAGTAAGGATTAAAAGAGCAAGTAGATTTTTTTTTGATCATTTAAGAAAGTATTTATTGATTTGAAACATGAGTGCTTTAAATTTCAAGGGAAAGCTGAAGGCAAATTTTCATTAAAAAAACTTTTTTTTAGTTGAAGTATAGTTGATTTACAATGCTGTGTTAATTTCTGGCATAAAGCAAAGTGATTCAGATATATACACACACACGTGTATATACATTCTTTTTCATATTCTTTTCCATTATGGTTTATCACAAGATATTGAATATAGTTCCCCGTGCTAGACAGTAGGACCTTGTTGTTTATCCAGCCTATATATACTAATCTGCATCAAGAGCAGGTAGGTTTGAGAACTACCTAGGAAGTGAACTAGGCATGGTGTAAAGATGAACTGCATGTGGGGTGGCAGAAGTCGGGAAAGTGACCCTGTAGAGCTGAACAAACTCAGGTGACATAGCAACATCCCACCTACGATTTTACACTGATATATTTGGGTCAGTACGACCACAAACAGACCCAACTCTTTCCAAAACAACTTCACCGTTCTAATAGCTTTCTGTTGGTACATTCTTTCACTGTCAGCAACTCAGCATCGCATGTTCTATGAAAGGAGGAAAAATCCAACATTCTGCCAAGACCCTCTTTTTTCATAAAGTTAGGAATAGCTCTGGGCACGTCACATGGCATTAATTTTGCATTATGTGCAATCTGATTGATTACTGTGTGCCAAATTATGAACGGTTACCAAGAAGTCTCAGGACCGTTTATCAAAAAGACGCTGTAGGTATGAGTTATAAAGGAAGGATGTGGCAGGAAAATTGGAGTCAACGAAAAATGTATTAGTCATGTAGGTGCTTTCACAATTTTAAAATTCCTGTGCCTAGTGATTTGTTCAATTTGCCTTGAGTGTGATTTCTAGAGCTGTGTGCCAACCCTCTGGTTTAACTCCACATCAAAATGAAATACGCCAGATGTTACGTCCAGCACCCAGCACAGTGCCTGGCTCATCACAGGGACTCTGGAAATACCTGTCAGATGAATGAATGAAAGTAAAGGCAGCGGTGGGCAGATTCAATCCCCAGGGCCTGAAACCTGGCCCAGGAGGTTCATGAAGTACAAAGAGGCTACAGAAGAGAAACATAGCCTTCTACGCCTCTTCCCTGGATCCAAGCACCTCTCGGGCTGGCTTTGGGGCTTAGGATCTGCCTGGACCTGCAGCTGTTTGCATCTTCCTTAATTATGTCACTTACTGCAGAGATAGAGCAGTTAGTCCAAGGGCACGAGAGGAGCAGGAACTCAAATTCCTGTGTAGATATTCGGCCACCAGAGGGCAAGAGAGTCAAAAGCCTGCGTCTGGGTGTCAGCGTTGTTGCCCTTTGCAGGGTGGAAACGTCCATGCTTCCCACGCAGCATTTCTTTTCACTGATAGCCCCCAATACTTGGTACAGCAGGAACAGTCGTATGATTTCACCGCCGAGATATTTGAAATAGCCACCTTTGGCAATGCTTTCCTCTTGTGCTAATCATAATTTAAAGACGAAACCAGAACACAGTCAGGAACATTTTCCACCGCTGACCAAGCAAGTCTCAGTAAGGCCACTGCTTTGAGCGGCTTCCCGTGCAAACTGCCCGGAAGCCCTGGGGCCGGACATGCTCCTCAGACTGGCCAGGAGGTGTGCCCAGAGGCCCTATGGGTCAGGTAGGGATGCCAACAGGTAAAATACAGGATGCCCAGTCAAATTGGAGTTTCAGATAAACAATGAATACTTTTAAAATATCAATCTGCCCTAATGGGGGGACAATCTGCCGTTTTTATTTACTGAATCCAGCAACCCTTCCTGCGTGGGGCGCAAGGATGCCTGCTCTTCCTGGACCTACTGGGTACTTCACTCTTCTGCCGCTGCTCACACCACCTCCCCCGTGTGGGATGCTCTGCTCGCTTCACCACCCGTATCACACTCCTTACTCAAGGGCCGGCTTGGATGTTACCTCTTGCTTCCTCTTCAGTGCTGTTAGGGTGACGCTTACCTACGCGGTGTAGCTTATCGCGCCTGCCTAGCATTTCAGGTAGGTGTGTGTGTGCGCCAGGGCATCAGTGATTCTCAGTGGGGGCCAGAAGGGAGGGGATAAATGTATGGAAGTTCCTATATATGGAAGCAAAAGCAAGGTTGGAAACCACTGCATGGGCTTCCCAGCCCTCTGGAGGCAAGGCCTCTATCATGTCCGAAGCTCATCTTTGTGTCCTCTGTGTCTAGCACAGAGACCAGCTCCTCGCAGAAACTCAACACAGTTACATATTCTTAAAATAATATAATAGCAAAGCCCTAGTTCTTTATATAGATAGATAGATAGATAGATAGATAGATAGATATCTCCCACGGCTCCCTTTTGGGCCCATTTTATCTCTTAGCCGCCTCTCCTCCTCATTTGTTCTCCCCACTCTGCCACTTCCTCACCCACCTTGGAATCATCAGACTTCCCAACATCCTTACCTTCCCGGGAACACTTTCACACATCACCTTACTGGCTCTGCTGCCCCCTGATCCCTCCCTCCCCTCTGTTTTTACCCGCCTTTCTGTGGGTGGATACCCTGGAAAAGACCCTTTACCAACAACTGACACCCAGAGAGCCTTCAGGACGGGGCAGAGGCATACAGCCACCTCCTGCCCGAGAGCCTGCTGCTCCTGGCGCCGTGTCCCCGGCAGCGGGCAGCGGGCAGGCTCAGAGCCACCATCCAAGGACGACTCGGGTTTCAGTTTAAACAAGGACACGTGCTCCTGGGCCATATGCCTAATGTCTTGTTCAGGCAGGGTCTGGAGTGAGAATAGATAGCACCCGGAACTGGTAACTGAGGAGAGCTTAGTAAAGGGACCTCAGTGTTTCCATAGGGGTGGGAAGGGTCCGACACACGCCCACAAGGGATGCTGCAGTCAGCACGGGGATGCTTACCTTCTCTAGGCCTGAAAAGGCAAGAGGAGGGAGCACGTCGTGCAGCCTGGAGAGAGAAAGCTCCACAGGGGCTGCCTGGTTGAGTGTGGTCTCCCCAGAATGTGACCCTGAAGGGGGCGGGGGGGGAGGGGAGGGCCCGTCTCATTCTCCTTGACCACCAGTTTTTATTAAGTGGTTGTTGAATTAAATTAAAGAGCAAATTCACCAATTTGGGGGTAGAAACAGTGTGAAGAGTAGAGACCCTGTGGTCCAGAAAGGTCCATGGATCAGCCCTCGCTTCTGCTCTGGTCTCCTCTGATACATGTCCAGGGTCTCCCTCTGGCCTCTGCGTGGAGCGGGAAATGTCATGAAATCTGGGGAAATGGTGCAACACCCATAATGCCCAGGGCGCTGAGGAACATGGAGGGATGAGGTGGGTGGAGAGAGAGAACAGGTATATGAAATCGATGCAAATACAGCTCACCTGTGCTAAGGCCCAAGCGATCTCTACAGACTCCTGGGTTGGAAATTGAGAAGAGGGTGAAAATAAAGGCCAGGATTGGTGGGGAAGGTCTCCTAGAAGGGATGGCAAATTATTTATAGTCTCCTTGGAGATTTTTAATAAAAACAAACAGCAAAAGACACGACACAGCCATTATAACGGCTCACAATGGCCACATTGGCAGGGAGGCGCTTCTTCCACTCCCTGACGTTCCAGAAAGTGTGATTTTCCCCCAAGCCCTCTCCCCGCTCCTCCCTCTCTCCCAAAAGCAATGGGGCTTCTCTAGTCTAACACTGTGTCTCCCAGTCTCTCTCTGGGCCCCCATGTGGGAAGGCTTGAGATGGTCCACATGTGTCTGGTGAGAATGGAACTGGTGAGGATGTTAGCCTCATTCTGGGGTACAGCCCACTGCTGCCCTAACCCTCAGCTATATTTCAGCATTGACTTTATCAAGGAACCAAGTTAATATTTTAGTCTCCTTTCTTTTTTTAATTTTTATTTATTTTTGGCTGCACTGGGTCTTCGTTGCTGCACGCGGGCTTTCTCTAGTTGCGGCGAGCCGGAGGCTACTCTTCGTTGCGGTGCGCGGGCTTCTCATTGCGGTGGCTTCTCTTGTTGCGGAGCATGGGCTCTAGGCACGCGGGCTTCAGCAGTTGCAGAATGAGTGCTCAGTAGTTGTGGTGCATGGGCTTAGTTGCTCCGCAGCATGTGGGATCTTCCCAGACCAGAGATGGAACTGTTGTCCCCTGTATTGGCAGGAGGATTCTTAACCACTGCACCACCAGGGAAGTTCCCAGTATTTTCGTCTCCTTTTGTCTTACGCTTAATTTGTTCAGAACTTGGGTAAGGAAAGTGGGGCTTACGCTTAATTTGTTCAGAACTTGGGTAAGGAAAGTGGGGCCTTTTTTTTTTTTTTTTTTTTGCGGTACACGGGCCTCTCACTGACGTGGCCTCTCCCATTGCGGAGCACAGTCTCCAGATGCGCAGGCTCAGCGGCCATGGCTCACGGGCCCAGCCGCTCCGCGGCATGCTGGGGCACGAACCCATGTCCCCCACATCGGCAGGCGGACTCTCAACCACTGCGCCACCAGGGAAGCCCCAAGTGGGGCCTTTTTAAAATCACAAACTATCCCTTAGCATGTGTTAGTCATTGTTGTAAACTCTTTAAATGTGCTTTCATATTTAATCCTCCCTACAGTCCTAGGAAGAAGGTATTACTATTATTATTATTTTGCAAATGAGGAAACAAGATATTCATTAGCTCGACCAAGCTCCCATCCTTAGGAAGAGGAGGAGCTGGCGTTCAAGCTCACTTCCACCTGTAGAGCCCCAAAACTACTTCCAGGCGACGCTGCCTCTGCTCGAATTTCTTTTGTGGTATAAGCCTCTCATTTTTTTTCTAACCAAGTGTAAAAATTCTCTTTAAATCAGCAAACCAAAGTGCACATATGTGACTATTCTTTTCGTGAAGAAAACACAGAAGAGGGAGAAACCACCAAGACAAAAGAAATGCCCTTCCTTGCGAGCTGAGATCTGCTCTCACCCTTCCAATGTTAAGGACAGAACATTTTTTCTCATCTACTGTTGACGCAGACAGAGCTCTTTGGATTAGGGCAGCTAGCAGCATACTTATTTCCTCAAGGAGAGACAACTTAAACCATCGTTCTTGTTCAGGTTATATGGCAACGATTTAGAGAATCCTCCCCTGTAGCTAAAGGAAGACAAATATTATGTGACCTGATGGTGGAGAAGATGAGGAAGGAGTTTCTCATGCTGTATTTATAACCCAGCAGGACAGAAGGCGATCCTTACGACAGCCAAGACCCTCCTGTCTACATAGGGCTCAGCATTTAGATCCTGGAGGGACACTGCCAAGGGGCTGTTTAAACTGGTCACTGGCACAAAATCTTGTAACAGACCTCTACTGCTTCATAGCCAATACTCTCTCCAGATGGAAAACAAGCAGGACCCCGCAGGGCCCTCCGGGTACAAAAGTCCATCCTTATCTTTTAGGGGGACCACTGACCAAAACTGCTGGCCCTGGCCAGGCCCGATAGTAACCACTTGCATGAGTTATCTTACAACAGGAGGTCCTGGTAAGTAATGCGGAACTCACAAGCTACCACCCACCGGAAGCATTTGGGAAAGGTCAAAAGGAGAGAGAAGGTGCCAGTCCATATGTCCAACCAACCTCCCAGAACCCTTGCTGGAATCCATCTTGGCTGAGCGACGCGCGTACCACCAGGAAGGACCCTGAGTCAGACCATGTGCCAAGCAACATGACTGGCCAGAGACAACCCGGAAACTAACCCCATCACCATAAAACCCGAGACTGCGAGCCATGTGGCAGAGCAGTCCTCCTGGGTTCCCGCACCCTGCTGCTCTCCACTTGGGCGCCTCTTCCCAATAAAGTCTCTTGCTTGGCCAGCACGTGTGTCTCCTCTGACAATTCATTTCCGAGTATTAGACAAGAGCCCACTCTCAGGCCCTGGAAGGGGTCTACCTTCCTGCAATATATCCCCATTTCTTGTTTGTAGAAAAAGGCTTTAGTCTCCTAGGCCCTTCCTGAGTTCCAAAGAGCAGGCACAGTCAGTAACTAATTAGGGAAGTGAGGGAATGCAGAAACAAAGGAAAATCAGTTTAAACAAGAAAAGTAATAACAACACTTCAGCAATAAAAGAGAGTCCTAGGGCTTCCCTGGTGGCGCAGTGGTTGAGAGTCTGCCTGCCGATACAGGGGACGCGGGTTTGTGCCCCAGTCTGGGAGGATCCCGCATGCCGCGGAGCGGCTGGGCCTGTGAGCCGTGGCCGCTGAGCCTGAGCGTCAGGAGCCTGTGCTCCACAACGGGAGAGGCCACAACACTGAGAGGCCCGCGTACCGCAAAAAAAAAAAAAAGTCCTAGTTCCTCCTCAAGGGATACACATAACAATCTGAAGGATATCTTTGAGTTGTTCTGTAGGAACCAAAGACACCTCCCGGCCCACTCCAGGTAGAGGATGCTGACTACAAGCTGAGCACAAGCACTTACACCCCAGACTGCTGACACCAGAAGGCTGATGATTAACATTCCTGAAACATCACCCTGTTACCTCACCACCAACCAATCAGAAGGCACCCTGCAGCCCTCACCCCAAATATTGCCTTTAAAAATGCCTCCCTGAAAACCATTGGGGAGTTTAGGTCTTTTGAGCATGAGCTGCCCAGACTCCTTGCTGGCCCTGCAATAAATGCTGTACTTTCACCACAATGTGGTGTCAGTAAATTGGCTTTACTGCATGGTGGATGAGCAGACCTAAGTCTGATTTGGTAACAAGGTAAATCCACAGGATTTCAATAAAACCAGAGCTGTAAGCTTTGTTTGAGACTAAGGGAAAGTTACCTGAGGGATTTTTGCAGCTAGAGCTTTTTAGCCATTATCAGGGTAAGCTTCCCAAAGTCTCGAGGAAGGCACTACCCGAGCCATTGTTACATCACTTCTGGTCACAAACACAGAATGAATTCATTAGACCCTGTGGTTTTCTCCAGGCCTTTAGGGATCTTGCTAATCCTCATCTGGGTGTGACCTTTAGCTCTGGTGGGAGGACCCTAGCATGGCCCCATGTCACCTGTCTCCAATATGCTTCTCTTAGAAGCCTGGGCCATGAACAGGGGAATGTGAAGCACTTCACCTTGTGGAGATGTCTTTGGAAAATGAGGTCACAATGACTATCTCACTGCTTTGGTCTTTGATCACCATCTGGATTTCTTTTGCAGGAATTTCAAAACCATAAATACCTCTCTTGAATGAAAAACTTTTCTATTCTGTGCACTAAATGTTTCTTACTCCTGACCAAATCAATCAGGTAAAAATGCAGGTCTTTAAATCACATTCAACAGAATAAAACTGTGCTAGGAAAAAAAATAGTGGTTCAAGGTTGCCTGATAACTTTTTAATAAGACAGCAGGCCAAACCAATGTGCTTGTGATCCTTCCCTTACCATGAAATCACCTGTTCACCACAGCACTTAAATGATACAGATTATACAGTGTTTTCTTATAGAATTCTATCCATATGGTACCTAATCAGAGACTTCTGGCTGGCGTTTCCTGGAGTAGATGCCAAAGGATGGGAAGATGTTAAAAAAAATAACCAGTCAGCAGCCTTCCTACCCTTAAATATGACACCTTCAGTAGCGCATTCTAATTCTGGAATTCCTAGATAGCGCTGGGCTTTCCCAGGACATATGGGGGAATGGGGAAATCTGTGGGTAGGAGAAACTTTGGGGCTCCTTATGTCTGACAGCCAGGGCAATCCTGCTGCAGGAAAGCTCTAAAGCTAACTTCTAAAGCTAACTTCTAAAGCTCGGCGGGAGTCCAAGGCTGCTCACCACTCTACCATGAGCTAGGTGGTTCAGCATCCCATGCACACCAAGCTGTTCTGGGAAGTTCTGGCTTTAGAAGAAAAGGATGAAAAATGGCTGCAGCGTAAGACCTTTCTCTATTAGGCAAAACCTTCCCCTACTATTTTACTATTGCTGGTTAAGAGTGTATGTGCATGTGTGTATGGCAGACGGGTGGAGAGTGCCAAAATACTTTAAATTATTATATTCATCGTGGGAATTTTGGAATTTTACACCAAGGCAATTGATTATTGTCCAGAGCTGCTTCCTAGTCTCTGGGTCACATTTTCAAAGTATTTTTAGATGAACTGTTTTGGGCTCATCCTGTGATTTCTCTACCCCTTCAGTCAACTAGTAGTAAGAACATCTGCCTTTTAATGAGTGCAGACTTTGTCTCAGGATTTATGTTGAACGTTTTCATAGGTGGCATCATTTATCCCTTTCAACAACCTGATGAGGTAGGTCTCATTATCAGCCCCGTACTACACATGAGGAAAATGAAGCCTTGACAGGTCAACCAGGAAACCCACAGATACCAGGGTAATGCCAGGGTTCGCAATCAGGCAGTTTGACTGCAGAGCCCAGGCTCCCAAACGGTCCACTGTACTCCTTCAAGCCCTCAAGACACTGTACTCAAGACAGTGTCTGGTCTCCTTGAGGCCGGAAGGAGCCACCAGAAAACACCTACTTCAATAGCTGACGCCTGATAATCAAAGTATAAACACATGTTACAATTGATTCTTTAAGGCCCCACCTCCATCTTTCCTTCAGGACGAAGGAGGATTGCATTTTAGTTAGAAAAGCACCAAGAACCAGCCAGCACAGGCAGCAGCTACCGAATGGAGTGAAGAAATCTTGCAACTTCAATGCCAGTCAATTCCACAAACGATTACTGACTGCCAAATCTGCACCTGGTACTGTGCCAGAGGCCGGGGACTGAAAGATGCAAATGAGGGATCCTTTTAAACATGTTATTTATTCATGGCTGTGATCCTCATACTCCTGGGGATCCCGCAGTGGCATCCTAGAAAGTTCTTGAAACCTCATTATTATCATTATGGCTTGTCTCTTTGAGGCTTCAATTTTACTCAAAGATTAGAGGTGGGGTAGGGGAATTAAGTAATTTAATAGCAAAGTAATTTACAACACTTCAAACAAACATTGAAAACAAACGCAGATATTATGGAGTTGAATAAAAATATTGCCTTATTTTTAAGATAAAACGCTGGACTTCAAAGAAACTGCATTCATGAGGTCACCTCCCTCAGGGTTACACCCTTGAGTTCCCAAGGGTGGTACTTCTCTTTTCTCTCTGATAGGGTTTCCTTCATAACTGGGTGGAAACAGTTAAAAAGTACAGAATGTATTAATTAGAGAAGGGACAGCTAAAAGGCAAAGAATGTATTAATTAGTGAAAGGAGACAGACACATAGAGACAGTGATATCTTCTAGAAGCTGGAAATAGATGACCTGGGAGGTGAGGTTTGGGGTGCGGGAAAAACTGTGAAGAGGTTAATTTTGACTAGCTCAGTCAGCTACAAAAGTTGCGTGAGCAAATATAAAAGAGAAAAGAATGAGAGAAAGAGGCTTAGTGAACACACAATGCTGTGACTATGGAGGAAGCTCAGGTTAGGAAAAACTGAGTGAAAAATTGGATCCATAATCAAGTTTTCAGAAACTGTTTATGGGGACTTCCCTGGTGGCTCAGTGGATAGGACTCTGTGCTCCCAATGCAGGGGGCCTGGGTTCGATCCCTGGTCAGGGAACTAGATCCCACACCCATGCCACAACTAAAGAGCCCACGTGCTGCAACTAAGGAGCTGGCGAGACACAACTAAGGAGGCTGCCTGCTGCAACTAAGACCCGGTGCAACCAAATAAATGAATAAATATTAAAAAAATAAAATAAAATCCACTTCTTATTCTTTAAAAAAGAAAACAGAAACTGTTTAGGAACAGATCCTAAAGACAGTGGGCAGAGGTCAGGGTTGTGAGGAAAGTTTCAAAGGCACATAAATAAAGCTATCCTAGAACTGAGACAACGCTGGAAGAAGAAAAGAGGAGGAGGTTATGATGCTGGAAACACAATCTGAGTCATAGTGTAGAGTTGAGAAAACAGAGTAAAATGAACTGGGGAAAAAAGGGTAAAAGTGATTAGACAAAAAAATCGTAGCTGAGGAAAACCAAAGAGATCCAACTTGTAAATAATAGGTATCTCTGGAGAAGACCAAGGAAGGGAAAAAGGTATAATTCTATCCAGACATCATTCAAGAAGCTTTTCTGAAATAAGACTTGTATGTACAGATTGAAAGGTAGAGTAAGGAAAAAATGGATGCATATCAAATAAATCATGAGAGGAAGTCAACTCTGGAAGGCAGAGGGTGATAGCACAAAGGATTCAGAAATGTCAAGTGTGACTCGAGAATTTTACACTCAGCACTGTCATTCAAGTAGAAAGGCAAAGGATTTTCAATTTTAAGAATTCAGGTAAATAACTTCTGTAAGCCCTTTTGCAGAAATATTGGAAGAGCAAACCCCAGTCATCTAAGAGAAGATTGAAAGAACTGGAGTCAAAGAGCTGCCTTGAGGACAGAATCCATCTGGTACTAAAAATTACAATTTCAGAACATAAATTTTATGAACAACGGCCACTGAATTTAACAATATTGCTAACATGTATTGGAAAGCGGAGGGGAGAGAGAATAGAAGTTAGAGCACATATGTTGATTTCTTTGTTTTTCACATCGAGGGTCAAAAGCCATTCCTTAAAGCTAGTAAATCAGGTAATAGATGTACGGATTAGTACTCTGATTTTTTAAAATCATGTGTACAGGTTTTTTCTTTAATTTTTTAATTGAGATGTAATTGACATATAACATTGTGTAAGATATAAGGTGTACACCATGCTGAGTTGATAATATTTATATATTGCAATATGATTACCACCATTGCACTACCCTCACATAATTATCACTACTTTTTTTGTGGTGAGAACATTTAAGGATCTAGTCTCTCAGCAACTTGGCAGTTTACGATACGGTATTGTTGACTGTAATCACTGTGCTGTGCATTAGATCTCCAGGACTTACTCATCTTCTAGTCGTAAGTTTGTACCTTTAACAACACCTCCTCATTTCCCTCATCCCAGTGCCTGGTAACCACCATTCTACTCTCTGTTCCTTTGAGTGTGGCTTTCTTAGGTTCCACATATAAGTGAGATCATACAGTATTTGCCTTTCTCTGTTTAGCTTATTCCACTTAGCATAAAGCCCTCACGATCCATACATGTAGTTGCAAGAGGCAGGATTTCTTTCTTTATCATGGCTGAATAACATTACTACAGGTTCCTTCTTAAGATAAATAAAAAATAATAAAATAACAGTTACAAGGAAGAGCTTCAGGACTTCCAAGGAGAATGCTAAAGAGAGAATGTCCTGGAGGGGATTCTAACTAAAATTTTACCAACCAAAGAGCAGAACTGAGTAGTGTCCTGGCATATGCACTTGTAAGTTACTTCAACTGGAATTCCTTATACTGTAGGGTTAACACATGGCATATCTTCTGGGGGCATCGATATTACTCAAAATTGGGATCTTACCTGTGGTTTTATGGACGCACAGTGCAAGTGTGAAGACTTTCACATTAGTGACAGTTGGGTAAATGGTGATCCCAGGAGCCTACTCTTGAGCCAAGAATGTCCCCTTTTAGATCATAAATAAATGGAGACCAGAGGTTGGAAGGGAAACCTCTTCTTGAGGGTCTCCTGTTTCATTTTAGGTCAGTGATTTGAAAAATACTATACAGCACATATCTCTTTCTCTTTTTGCATATAGAAACGCCTGTTTTATAAATGGTACATGTATCTATATTATATACAGTAGGTAATGAGAGAAATACTTTTTTCTCTGAGGTAATATAGTTTTTGTCCCTCCACCAACCAAGAGAAGGCTGTACCAGCACATCTGTGATTTACTTCTTGTTTTAATGACTGTCTGTGGGGCTAGGGCCCCAAATCTAAAAATGAGTCTAATTAGGAAAAAGAACAATGTTATGCCGCTCCTGGCTCTGAGCCTAATACTCCCAGCTATGGGACCAACTTTCCTGTTCCCATCAAATCTACTCTTTTGGCCAGTGACGTCCCCATTAGCTGGAAGCCTGCGCGGACAGCAGTCAGGACATTGCAAGTTTCCTGAAGCCAGGAAGAAGCGCTGGTTCCATGTGAGGCCTCCATGACTTGGAGTAGCAGACTGTGTCATTGGAAGGTTGGAGGGTGCTTAGTCAGTGTGGGTGACAGACTGAATATGCTATACAAATGGAAGCTTATTTGCATTAGAAAAAAGATCTGGGCTTTCAGAAACATCTCTTCATGAAAAGGATTTTGCTAGGTATACTAAGAAAAAAAAAAAGATAGCATCTAAAACGAACATCTGTCATAACAGCTGTGCCTAAAAGCAGATTAAGGTACAACTGCTACATAAAAAGTGAAAAAGGCAAATATCTTCCCATTTTACTCTGACAGAATTTAAAATCCCTCCCATTTATTACCGAGTCATTCCACTGGAATTCATCAGCACATTTCAAGTCCCACAAGTGAAAAACCACTCTGTTATAAACCAAACATAAATATTCCACCTACCTGTGGAATGCCTCAGAGTTCTAAAAACAACATGCATCCCACGCAGCCCTGGGTCTCTACTAATTGTCCTCTGTTTAAAACGGAAGTGTCTGTCATTGAACATAAGCACAAGAACAAGTAAGTGGCAGCCGTCCTGCCAGACATGTCCCTCCCTGGTCAGTGTGGCTCTCACTTAGAAGGGGGTGAATGCCCTTGGAGAGGGCCCAGAGGAGAGACATTGTTATAAAGAATGTGAATGATGTAGAAACTGAGCCTTGCAAGAAATGTATTTGAGAGAATTGGAGCTATCTTGTTTGCGGAAGAGAAGGCTTGTGGAGACACGGCAGTTGTGTTAACACGTTGAAAGGCTGTCACGCGAAACACAGAATAGATTTACTCTGTGTTGCTGTGGGGTGCAGAACCAGTGTCAGCAAGTGGGCTCATTTTGATTCATTCTAGGAAAGATCCTCTGTCTAATTGGATTTAGTAACAAAGTTTGTTGATTCCTAAAATAGAGGGGGAGCTCCCTGCCACTAAGAATAACCAAATAGAGGCCAGATGAGCATTGCTCAGGAATTGTGTGTAGAGATTTCTCATCCTGGAATGCAGGACCAACCAAATGACCTATTTTTACATGCATGCTTAGTTTAAAGCCTTTTGTGTAATTTTTGAAACTCAGAGAATAATGATTTGGGGGTTATTATTTTTAAGACAAAGAGAGTAATTTAGCCCCATTGCTTCTTTATTCCTTATTCTCTTTGTGAAGATAAATGAGAAGCCAATGATGAACAGAAAAAGGGGAGGAAGATTAGAGGGTAGAAGGAGAATCCACAGCCTTCCATTATCCTCTCTTTCTTGGAAATTAGGCTATATTTGAATAATCATATCAAATTTAAAGCATTGCACAACTGAAGTACATCAAAGACCAGCTCTCTCTTACAAACAGTCTCCTAAAATCTCTCACAGGACCTGAATTTTCACCAGCAGCACTACAATGTTGGTACAAAATGACAGACCCCTTGTTTTCATTTGTTCTCTTCACGGAAGTTCTCTCAGATCTTCCAGTATATTTGAGCTCATCTGTAACTAGTTAATATGCTACCTTAAGAAAAATACAGGCTGTATTTACAGATTAACTTTAGAGAACATGCACATCTTTATTAAGCTTGTCCTCAACCAAAGGAACCAACAAATACATGCAAAGAGCCAAACCACTTCCTAAACAAAACAAAATTAAATAAACAAAGCCATCATAATCTCCTTGGAGAAATGAGTCACTTCTGAAGATGAACTGAAAAAATATAGAACTCAGCTCAACACCAAATACCAAGTAAGAAAAAAGACACAAAGAACCCCCCCCCCTTTTTTTTTTTTGCGGTACGCGGGCCTCTCACTGTTGTGGCTTCTCCCGTTGTGGAGCACAGGCTCCGGACGTGCAGGCTCAGCGGCCATGGCTCACGGGCCCAGCCGCTCCGCGGCATGTGGGATCTTCCCGGACCAGGGCACGAACCCGTGTCCCCTGCATCGGCAGGCGGACTCTCAACCACTGTGCCACCAGGGAAGCCCAAAGAAACCCCTTTGATGGAAAAACATATTTGTGGTCTTCTAACTGGATCCCCATTGGTACTAATTATTTCCATGATTCTCTCAAAGCCCACTTAAATTCCACCTCTTCCATGAGAAATATGAAAAAGTACATGACTGGGACCACCTGAATATTTCACTAGTATTTCAAAATCTGTATACCTGGAATTGAACTTGTAATTTTATCCTCATGCCCTGGTCCTCTCTAGTGATACAAGGCTTCGACAACTGTTACCAAAACAAAAATGAAGGACATCCCTTACATTTCCCTTTCTTTCACCCCAGTATACTATTAATAACTAAATTCTACTTTATCCATCTCCTAAGTACCATTTGAATCCACCCTACCGCTACCACCCTGGACAAACGCATCATCTTCTCTGTCTTAGACATTTGCAGAAGCCTCCCCATCAGCCTCTGCAGGTACACGCTTGCTCCATTCTAGAACCAAAACGATCTGAAAGACAAAACTTATCTCTGATGGCTTCCTTCTGCCCTTAGGATAAGTTCCAAACTCCTTAGCCTTAAGGTCCTGCATGATCTGGCCACTTGGTACCTCTCGGGCTGTCCCTCCTGTCACTCCCCCCTTGTGCTCGAGAACTCAAGTCATGACACTCCCCGTCCCTCCAAAGAGGAGGCCACACTCTTACGCATCTCAGAGCTTCATACGTGCTATTCCTTCTGCCTCTTCCTTTCTCCCTCTCTTTCTTCTTCTAGCCAGATCCTCCTCTTCCTTCAGATATCAACTCCACATCCTCAGGTAAGTAGTCCCTGACCCTTGCCCCTGCAAGTCCCCTCTTAGATAGTCTCACAGGTCTTTACAGCTCTCCTTTGTAACCCACATCATACTTTTATGTCCTTGTTCGTTGTCTGGTTCCCAAACTAGGTTACAAATTCCAAGATAACAAAGACCCTGTCTGCCTCAACCACTGTTGCATCCCAGGTACCTAGCATCTACTTTGTGCTCAAATAGTTGTTGAATGAATGCATTAATGAATGACGTGCTCTCTCAATCAGTGATTCATAAACTTCACCGTGCAGAAGAATCACCTGGGAAGTGAACTGGCAGGTCCATGATCAGTCCCAGAATCTACCTTTCAACAAGAACTCCGGAGATTTTGATGCAGACTGTTTCTGGCTCACACTTTGCAAAGCAATACTCCAGGATACAGAGAGCAAGGGGAGAGAACCAGAATTGAGGTTAAAGAGACAAAAGGGAGCAAAGTGTGAGAAGTTAAATAACAAGAGATGATTTATGTAACTGTTCAAACAACCACGGAAAATCTGAAGGACTAAATGACAGACTGTCAGATGTATTCCTCAGACAACGAGAGCCCAAAATGGTTCGAAGAGGCAGCTACCTGACGTGGCTGGAGGTCAGAGGAGGTATTAAAATAGGAAAATTACTTTGATCTTGTGCTGAAGGATGGGTAATGTTGGAAAGAAGGGGAGGAGGGAAAATGGCATTGTAGACAGATACACAAGGAGGAGCACGAGTTCAGAGGAAGGGAAGTCTAGGGCAAGAAGTGAAACACTTTGCTGAAAAGAAGGTTCAGAAATTGAGTGGTTGGGGATATGACTGGAAATATAGGGAAGGGCCCGACTGTAGAGGTCCTTGAAGTTCATGAAGGGAGTCAGAACATGCCACCTCCAAATATGCCACTTTGCCGTAAGGACTATTTTGAGTTGAAGGCAATTGAGAAATAGCTGCAGGAGGAACTCTCCGCCCTCCCCCTTTCGACCTAAAAGCAGGGCATAAACTTCCCTTTGTGAAGGGGTCCCCCATTCCTGTACCAGGAAGAGGAGAGCAACTCTCATCACTGGAGACAGTCAGCACTGAGGTGAGTCTGCATAAACAAACCTTACTAAAATAACCCTTATCTTCCATTAGTTTCCCCCATGTATTTTCTAGTCACTTTCCCACAATTTATCAACCCTCGAAGCCCAAACAAAGGAAAGAGAGCGTTTGTTAAAATGGTATATAAGTCCCTGAGTCTCACCACTTCTTTGAATTTCACTTCTTTTCTGAGAAATCTCATGCATGTAAAATATTAATAAAATTTATATTCCTTTTTCCTCTTAATCTGTCTTTTTTCTGTCAATTAAATTTGCAGACCCCACACACTGAACCTAAGAGGGTAGAGGAAAAGTCTTTTTTTCCTCCTCAACAGAATCTACTTGCTAGAATTAGAATGGAACAATCTATTATATGGTGGCTGATTGAATCAAGGGGGGAGGGCGTGTAAAAAGGTGCAAAGGACAACCCCAGAATTTCACCCTAACTAGATCCTGTTATTGTACCCACAACCTGCTCCTGAACTTCTACATATGGAATTTGCAGGTGGTGCAGAGGTGGAGCTCAAAAGACCAGGCTGCATGTCCTGGTTCTATCACTTCCAAGCCAGATGGCTTGATTTACCTCATTTCAACTGCAGATTCTTTATCTGTGAAATGCGGATACGATTAATTGTCATCCTTACAGGGTTGGGAGCAACCTTCCCGAAGCATTTGTAAACTGTAAGTTGCTTTGTAAATAGAAGGCATTATTAAATTCTATCAATACATAAAGCAATAAATAGTTCTAAAGGAGATGTAATCTTTATTTTTTCCTTAATTACTATGCAAGTGACACTCAAGGAAACATTAGTTGTAGGAGATGATGTGAGATAAAATGGTGACACAATTATGAATGACTCATAATACTCTTAAGTGTACACTTTGTCTCACTGGCCTTACTCCATTTGCTTTCCTGAGAATAAATATCTTAAACCCCAGCAGTACATCAGTGTCACTCTCTGAAGGCTAAACACTGCAAAAATTTATATCTGATATTTAGGAAAAGTGCCAAACCTGTACTTATCTGTACACATATTAGATAAAAGATTTAGCAAACAGATGCTCCTTCTTGCAATCAGACAAGAATTTCTAATATTCGACAACTTGTTAATCAGCCGACATATGCTATCACTTCAGTAAACACAACACTCAGATTTCGCTTTACAGGGCATTTTCTGAGATATAATGGTCCTGACTCATCAACACTATTCACCGGAAGTCAAGGGAAGCTAGCCTCTGCCACCACTTTCAATTTAATTACTTGGGGAAAAAATAAATATGGGCATTGATTTGGATTTTGTGCATTTTTTTTCTGAGTTGAGATTGCCTCTCACTGTTGTGGCCTCTCCCGTTGCAGAGCACAGGCTCCGGACGTGCAGGCTCAGCAGCCATGGCTCATGGGCCCAGCCGCTCCGCGGTACGTGGGATCCTCCCGGACCGGGGCACAAACCCGTGTCCCCTGCATCGGCAGGTGGACTCTCAACCACTGCGCCACCAGGGAAGCCCTGAGTTGAGATTTTTTTAAATGCCATCCTTTGAGATATTTGTAAAAGTAGTAGAATACCTTTATTACACAGATTTACACATATATATGTAATATGTCAAATATGTCTATAGCTCCTGTATTAGTTTCCTAGGGCTGCTGTAACAAATTATAGTGAACTGGGTGGCTTAGAACAAGATAAATTTGTTTTTTCCAATTCTGGAGGCTAGAAGTCTGAAATCAAGTTGTCGGCAAGGCCGTGATCTCTCCAAAGCTTCTAAGGAAGAATCTTTCCTAACCTCTTCCAGCTTCTGGTAGCCCCAAGCCCATCTTGGCTTGTGGCACATAACTCACCTGCACGTGGACATCTTCCATAACAGTTCCAAACAGATCTGATCTTATGAGATGATCCTATAAGGCACGTGTGAGCCTTTTCTCCCAATACTGTTACTGTTGCCGAATTTCCTTCTTTTTTATAGCTGAATAATATTCCACAAAATCAAAATCACTTTTCACCTCCTAACATCCCATATCCAATTTACATAGTAACGTCTTTTAACACTATCTTGAACATATATCCGAAATGTGACCCCTTCCCCCTCCTCCACTGCTCCCACCTTGTCAAAGTCACCATCTCCTCCCAAATAAACTGTTGGAAGAGCCCACTAACCCATCGCCCTGTGAAGAAGCTTGTAGTGACTCCTTTTAAGGGACAGCACATCAAATCCTCAATATTCTCTCCCTACTTTTAATTATTCTGCATGCGTATGTGCGTTTGTGTGTGGGTACGTACCTATTTGTCCCTTCTCAAGGGATTCCCTGAGATTGTACTCTAAGCTTTAAAATCGATTTGATCAATTCAAGTTATAAGCAGTTTATAGAGTCTTAGAGACTTGAATTTAACCTTGGGACAGACAATGGGCTTTTTAACCAATGAAATGTAAGCAAGGGAAAGACAGAAAAGTAGTACTAAAGAAGTGCCCAAATGCAGATATTTCAGGGTGAATATTAAGTGGTCTGATTGCGCAACTTAAATATTTTAGCAGAGCTGTAACCCAAATGTACTAGTTTGAAACAGTATGTTCTGATGTAAATTATTTGCTTGGGGGAGGCAAGAACACCCTCTTCTTAGGAGGATGTGGTTTTACTAAGTAGGAAGTGGAAGCCTTGCTCTTCAATCTTCTGGAAGAATCATCTTCTGTGACAGGAAATCGGGTGTGTGGGCGTGCATGAGGCTGCAGGCGTGTGATGGAGGGGTGCTGGGGGGAATGGGGGTGTCCTCCTCTCTCCTAGGCTCTGGTGGTGGTTTGGTGTGCACTCTGAGACATGGAGATGCCTGGCGCACACCCTGTGATGAGCGTAGATCTAGCCAGGTCACACGGCAGCAAGCCTGGAGCTAGCAGACCTGGAAACGCGTGGGTCTGGGGACTCTTTTTTTTTCGGTACACGGGCCTCTCACCGTTGCGGCCTCTCCCGCTGCGGAGCACAGGCTACGGACGCGCAGGCTCAGCGGCCATGGCTCACGGGCCCAGCCGCTCCGCGGCATGCGGGACCCTCCCGGACCGGGGCACGAACCCGTGTCCCCCGCATCAGCAGGCGGACTCCCAACCACTGAGCCACCAGGGAAGCCCTCTCCTTTATTTTTTAAAGGCAATTTCTATAAAGTAAAATTTATGTTAGGGTGTTCATTAGTGACAGTTTGGATACATGTATACAGTTCAACACCAAAATCAATATGCGAAACAGTCTCAACCACCCAAAATTGTCTCCTGCTTCCTTTGAGGTTAACCTCTTACAGAACCTTTTAATGTGACAAAGTTGAACCACCCATTTAGATAGAGGGTTGAACCAGATCAGTTTAGACGTGGAATCCTTAGTCTCTGTAACTCCTATGATAGCATCCAAGTAGTCTCGGTAACTTCTGAGTCTTATGCTTCTGTGAATGATCTTGTTAATTAACTTCATTGACACATTAATTTGGGGGCAGAACAAAGGAAAAGTCCACGTTCATTTAAGAATGAGCCAGGAAGGTGAAAGCAGGTCTGAAGCATCATGTCAAAGGGAGAAAATAGTAGCAAATAAATAGACCCTAAACACCTTGAAGAACAAGATGCACAGAGATTCTGAGTTTGAACTTGTGGACAGATAGGGAATCATGCACAGCACTGAAATCTTTGGTCAACTGTCGGGCCTTAAACAAGGGTTATTCTCGTGGAGGCACTAGTAATAGCCAACCTTTATTAAGTACTTACTATGTGCCTTGTATGCTCTAACCACTGGACAAATGTTGACTCATTAAATCCTCTCAAAAGCTCATTGAAATAGGTGCTGTTATTGTCTCAGTTCTACAGATGAGAAAATGGAGGCACAGAAAGACTGACTAACTTTCCCGAAGTCACACAGCCAGTACATATTGGGGCCAGAACCTGAACCCAGAGAGTTTGGCTCCAGGGTTTGTGCTCTTCTAAGAACTACACAGGCTTCTCAGAATCATGACTGAGCTGTTGCCTTCCAGAATCCTGGAGTGGGCTATTTATCCTGTCTCTGTGAATCTGGACATGAAAGAATACCTTCTTGGTATAGCAGTAGTAGGAAAACAGCTCCTCTAGGAAAGACAAATTATTGGACAGCTTTTCCTTTAAAACTTTTCTCCTTGTTCACCACTTCACGGCAAGTCACAACAAACCTTTATATCGCATTCAAATGGCTGCTCTCTCAATAAAAACCCAGAATGTCAAATTTATTCAATTCTTTTCTGTACCAGCCTGTGTGAATTACACACTCAGTACAGTAGCCAACACTTTTGGGTTTAAATTTTGATTCCATCACAAACCAACAATAGGACTTCTGTCAAGTCACTTGCCCTCTCTAAGCCTCAGTTTTCTCTTTGGTAAAATAGGGATAAAAATAGCACCAACCTCAGAGGATGTTGTGAGGATTAAATTAAAACAATGCATGTAAACTGCTCCCCACAGCTCCTGGTTGGTAGGAAGATTTCAATAACTCTTAGCTATTTGCTATGATTTGGACTATGATGTTGATCATCATTACTGAAGGGAAAACAGTATTTTATTTTAAATAGTTCAAATGCTTTTTATTAAAAATTTTAATAAGATTGTTTATTTAAAAAGAATTTCTGAGCTTTTTGTAAATACCTAGCCTAGCAAAGTCCCTTCCAGGCACACTATACCCCCTACTCATGAGATCTTTTCAACAAAAATGTGTCTTGGAACTTTTCTCATCAGGGCGGTATATTTTGGTGTTACAAGTTCACTACAAAATGATGATGAAGGTGATGATGATGGTGATGAGGATGACAGTAACAAGCCTTTTCTCTCTGAGTTCTCACACTGCAACGGTACCTAATTCGGCTGAGGATAATTCTGAAATTCCAATGGTACGAAGAGAAGTCTCTGAGTGAATGAACTGCATTACGCCTTGTTTGGCAAATTGGTCCTGTCAATCTAAGCTTCTAGCTCTCCTAAATGGGCTGGTAAGGCTCAGTTTTGCTGATGCAGGTGAGAGAAAAGAGGATGTTCAGAAAACAATGGAACTTTGCTTTTCCAAGGATATTACCCTGAAAAAAGCAGGTCCATCGGGGACCCCCCCCCCTTCAAGGCAGTTTTATAGTCAGAGCAACCAGAGGACATGAAACTATAAACCATACTATTTTAAAAAATTTTTCTAACTTTCAAACCTTGCAGACTTTTCTTCAAGTTTTTATGGTGCCTTTTAGATGAACACAACTTTAGTCAAGTCAGAATAGAAATGGATGGTGACAACTTCAACCTCTTGTTACCTATAGCAGTAGAGGTGGCAAGAATATGAACAAAAAGTCTGAAGTGGAGAGTGTCTTTTGACCATTGTAACCATTCACCATTGCCTTTGTCCTCTCTCTGCCATGGAATTTGGGCTTATTTACTGAGCGCTCGTCCCCAGACTGTAGTATGAGGAAGGCTGCCAAAAAGAATCTCCCCTGGGAACGTCTCCAGACAGCACATTCCTGCAAATCCCAGGGACTCTCCATTTCACAGCCAGGAAAATAACGGAGTCCCCAAAGGAGGCAAATTTCACACAATGGACTTGGGGACAGATGGGAGAGTGTCTCTGTTTCCTTTAAAAACCAAAGAACAGGGGCTTCCCTGGTGGCGCAGTGGTTGAGAGTCCGCCTGCCGATGCGGGGGACACGGGTTCGTGCCCCGGTCCGGGAAGATCCCACATGCCGTGGAGCGGCTGGGCCCATGAGCCATGGCCGCTGAGCCTGTGTGTCCGGAGCCTGTGCTCCGCAACGGGAGAGGCCACAACGGTGAGAGGCCCGTGTACCGCAAAAAAAACAAAAAAACAAAAAAAACCCCCAAAGAACAGAGATACCTGAAAAAGACTTGCTCATCCAAACACAGAGGCCAGTTCCCCGTGGGACTCCCACCTTCCTCTCTGCTTTCGGAAGCAACTCCATTTCTCTGTTCTGAAGTCTCAACTTGCCGCCAGGCAAAGGGCAGCAAATGAAATAAAGTCTTTCCAACGCTGCTGTATTTAGGACAAAAACAAACTAGCACTGGAAAATGTTATTCTAAATTTAGTTTGGGATTTTGTATAATGCATGAACACGTGCAGATAACCAGACCCAATAGCCTCTATAGTAGGACAAAATCTGTACATTTTCCATGGTTAGCAGAGATGAACTGGCATAATATATTCAACTATTGCTATTAAGTATAGCTTGTTTCTGGGGAATAAAATCCCTTAAAGCCTTTTGAATATTAGTAAATTACCTTGCAAAATAGTAATGCAGTGAGCTTGGATTTTTCCCTGTTTTACAAGCGTTGGGTGCTTTATTGCCTATAAATGGCTCAGCGTTAGAAGCGCCACGTACAGGCTGCCACGAAAATAAGATGGCAACCAAAATGAGAACAGAAACTTAATCCCATTTTTCTAAGAGAAGCACCCTCTCCCTTGGAAGAGTCCTGGCAATCTAGGATGCCTGACCCTGGCCCAGTGAACCCAGGGTAGGTTAAGTCCTCAGTAAAATTTGACTGACTTGCTGACTGATTGTGTACCAACATCTTTTCCAGATCAGTATTTCGTTCCTTCATGTACCATGATTTTTTTTTGAGGTACACGGGCCTCTCACCGTTGTGGCCTCTCCCGTTGCGGAGCACAGGCTCTGGACGCGCAGGCTCAGCGGCCGTGGCTCATGGGCCCAGCCGCTCCGCGGCATGTGGGATCTTCCCGGACCGGGGCACGAACCCGTGTCCCCTGCATCGGCAGGCGGACTCTCAACCACTGCGCCACCAGGGAAGCCCCCATTTACCATGATTTTTTTTAAAATTTATTAAATAATGGCTAGGCTTTGGGACATAGTAGGGAACAAAATAAATTCCCTGTCCTCATGGAGTTAGCCTTCTGGTCACGCAGACAACAGTAAACAAGGACTGATAAATGCAGCAAAGCAAAACAAGGCAGGATAAAGGGTAAAGAGTGATGGCAGTGGGCCTTGGGGGGCAGGGGCTGGAGATTAGGGAAGATGTCTCTGATGAGGTAACACTGATGCTCTGGGGACCTAAATGAGGTGGCAGAAGGAGCCATGCTGGCACCTAGAGGAAAAACGTTCCAGGTAGAAGGAAGAGCAAACACACTCAAACGTCTGGAGGCAAAGCATATCTGATAAACACAGAGAGCACCATGGAACTCTCTAGGAGTGACCAGAAAAGACAGAATAGAGAGGAGAGTGGTAGAACGCGGTCAGGAAGGTCCAGCCCCGCCCAAACCGGAAGAGTCTCGTTAATTTCGTGCCGAGCGCTGATGAGAAGTGGTAGTGTATTCATCAAGAGCCTTCTTGCCCCAAAGCTCTGAGTTTTAATGCCCTTGCTAATTTAAAGGTACCTAAAAATAAAAGCGGCCACAGCACAAAACTTCAATATGCGGAGGATCTTTGGAAGTGTTGCTGTACCTCAGGCTTCTGAAGAGTTAACTAAGCTCATTAGAGCGGCCAACCTTCCTGCCGGGTTCCAGGCCCTGCTGGCGGCCGGAATCCCGTGAATTATGCCCCTTCAGCCCCTGGATCGTGAGCTTGGCAAGCACAGCCAAGAGAGGACTTATATATACCTTCAGAGCTGCTGTTTGATGGTCCAGATGAAAAACGGCCTCTTTAGACTGTGGGGTTTTTCTTTGCTTAAAAGAAGAATGATTTCTCCAGCAACTGAGAGGTGGGATGCTCTGGAATGCAGGGTGTCCTTGGATGCCAACACATGTGAATGCTGATAGTGTCAGGCAGCGGCCAGGGAGAGCCCGAGACTGGCCTAGTGAACGGGCTGAATGGGGGCAGCCCCCTCTGCTTCTGCGGGGGAGTCAGGAAACCCTGATATATTGGGCTAGCCGGTTCCTTCTTCCCACCTCCCTTTATCATTCAGAAAGGAACCTCATTCTTTAGTAATCAGCTCTTCACTCTGCCATGTTTCTCTTAAAAAAGAAAATGCAGGGATCCCATAGAGGGAGAGACTTCTCGACATGTCCACCCCTCCACAAAAGGTCTCCACAGCCCAGATGAAACGGCCTGCAGTACTTCAGCTCCTGCTGAAAAGTTTTCTTTGGAAGGAGGCCGCGCTCTAGTCAGAAAAACTCAGCACTGAATTCCTGCTTATCTACCTACTCGCGTGTGTCCTTGGGCAAATTACATACTTTCTGCAAGCCTCGGTCTCTTCATCTGTAAAAATAATAATTCCCTCCTTATATGTAGGCTTTAGGGACTGGAAGTTATATACCTGTAGCCTTACCTACATCCGTATCTACATATTACCTAGCGTCTAGTAGAAAATTAATTCTTGATGGGCATAATTTTTATTACTATTAATAAGAATTCATTTTATTACTATTATTAATAATAATCTAACATGTTTATTATTATTACTAATAACAGTTCAAATCTTATAATTTTGAGGTCCCTATGGTACATGTCCCTAGAGACTCCAAGGGTTCGATTTCAGCAGCAGTCTGAGAAAGAAAAGTCTTCCAGAATCAGGATCCTAATGGTCTCTCCATTAGCAAAGCCTGAGGTTTTAAGGGAAGACACGACGTCTAGATGAGGGAAGACAAATGTTTCATAAACCTGTTACCACCCTCTGCTCCAGGACTTCTTCCATCCATCACATTTTTCTTTACCACAGAGTCCTGTCCAGAATCTTCTCAGAATCCTTCTCAGCTCAGTACCCGCAGCATCCTCTAACAATAGATAGCAACTATCAAAGGAGATAAAACCTAATTCCTATCCTGGGTCTAAATGACGACTAGAAAATATTGGTTTTACTTCTGGGTATACATCTGGAGAAAAACATGGTTCAAAAGAATACATGCACCCCAATGTTCACTGCAGTGCTGTTTATAATAGCCAAGATATGGAAGCAACCTAAACGTCCATCAGCAGATGAACAAATAAAGAAGATGTGGTACATATATACAATGGAATATTACTCAGCCATGAAAAAGAATGAAATAATGCCATTTGCAGCAACGTGGATGGACCTGGAGGTTATCGTACTAAGTGAAGTAAGTCATACAGAGAAAGACAAATATCTATGATGTCACTTACATGCAGAATCTAAAGAAAAATGATACAAGTGAACTTATTTATAAAACAGAAACAGACTCAGAGACTTAGAGAACAAATTTATGGTCACCAGGGGGGAAGGGTTGGGGGGAAGGACAGTTAGGGAGTTTGGGATTGACATGTGCACACTACTATATTTAAAATAGATAACCAACAAGGACCTACTGTATAGCACAGGGAACACTGCTCAATATTCTGTAATGACCTAAATGGGAAAAGAATTTGAAAAAAGAATAGGTACATGTATATGTATAACTGAATCACTTTGCTGTACACCTGAAACTAACACAACATTCTTAGTCAACTATGCTTCAATATAAAATTAAAATAAAAATAAAAAGAAGTAAAACACTTAAAAAAAAGAAAATATTGGTTTTGTGTGAGGGAGGGGAGTAGGGTCAGTGAGGAGAGGGGTTTATTGATGGATATAATCATATAATGGAAGGCCAATGAGTAGTTCACAGCTTTCAGCGTTGGGCAGAGTGGAAAGAGCTCCGGGCTCTCGGAGGCGGGAGGGCCAGGGTACCTGGCCCCTTACAAGATCACCATCCCATGCCCGGCAGAGAGGGACCTCTCCATCGCAAGCTGGGTTTTTCATGTATAAACTGCAGGAAAAATAAAGACACCTTGACTTTTGGCTGTTAACCAATGAACGACTGCACAAATACCATGACAAAGTCTTCGAATTCCACAAAATTCTGAAAAGGACACACACACGGCATTGCTTTGCTTTACATTTTTGTTACATCTAAAGTAACACACACACACACACACACACACACAACCTTTCCAATGTCTCTCGTAGGTGTAGGCGTTATTCAGTGCTTTTTATCAGGAAGATGAAAGGGGTTCTTGGCAGCAGAGATTAGAGAGGTCCACGCAAGACAGTTTTACCAGTTTACTGTCATCAGATAAAAGTAAGTGTGTTTTCTGATTTTTTTTTTTTTTACCATTCAAGAAATGTATTTTCCTTTTGAAAACAGATTATGTAAAACCCAAAGCTATACAGTTAACTTTTAACTTCTTCAACTATCATTCCTTTCCAGAAAACTTTCTCTTTCAGCTGACAACAACCAAACTGCTGCCTCTGACCCAGGATGTTCCGAACATGGATTTCAGTAGGTCCTCCCTTGAACTAGCTTTCACCAGCAACAGGAAATGCCTTCCCAGGACATCCCCCCTTTTGGGAATAGTCTGATGGGTTTTCCTGGTGATTTATTTATCAAGCAAGGAGGGAACGAGGGAGGTGCTTTTCTCTCAACCTAGCCACTCCATTTTAGTAAAAAGTATCTTTGAAATTTTAAAAATGATTTTCCCAAAGATCTAAAACAAATCTTTTGAAGCTGTAGGAAAATGATTTTCACAAAATTAGCATTTAGTCTTCTGCTGGGGAGGGTGCGTGCAAGAAGGAAAGGTAACTGAATTTGCAGTACTAAAGGGTGTGTCTGGAATCATGGATTTTATAAACTGGCTTGTCACCTTAGCCTCTGACAAAAAGCAGCAATAGTTCACACAAAGAAAAAGCAAAGGCTTGAGAAACTCGCTTAATAAAGGTCCCTCGAACTGCCTTTTCCTGCTGTAACTAGGCGACTGGATAGTTTGAACTCAGTGTTGAAAATTTAATATTTAATTTAATATTCAATATTACTTTTTTCCTCTTCTCCTGCCTTCCACCATGCTCTGTCAGATACCTTTCGCCTGTCCCTTAATGACAACTCTGCTAGATGCTATAGACTGCTGGTCGCTTTCCCCTATAAAAAATCCAGGTTGGTTTAAAACGCCAATCTCGTATCCAATCAAAATCTCATGTCTTCTGTCCCCCAGCACAGGCTGGGCTGTGGCTCTAAGGACACCCCATGGGGACGGGACACGGTCTGCCTCTGGGCCCCTCTACCCCACCCTCCTCCAAAATCTGACTCCTCAGTGGGTGCGGGGCAGTGAGAAGGGATCAGATGAAATCGCTCTGGGTAGCGTTCTTTGCTTCTTGGGCTCACACGGGCAAGCTCTTAGCATCTACTGTGTAAATGTGACTCTCGAACACCTGACTGAATCTTCTGGCTAATTTTGCAGGGTCTACACAGTTTCTGGAGATGGGAGAACAGGCCCTTGTTCAGCCTCTTCCACCCACCCACCCCCAGCTCCCACTACCAGCAGCGTTCCCCTGCCTCTGTCCCCGTCCCCACCCCCAGCCCCACACGTGCATCCTCTTAGAAACTTGGGAGCCTTGTCTGCTAGTGGAGAACTTTCAAGATGGCCCCAGCCTGCCCTCCCCCATGGTCCACGCGAGAAACTCACCCATCCTTGCCACCCACACACTGCAAGGACCGCTGGCTTCATGGCCAGTTCTTTTCTCTGCTTTGCTCTGCCATCTTTCTCCTGTTCCCTCTCCCCAGGTCAACCAGGCACAGAAGCTGATTGGCTGGCCCGTCACCTAAGCAGAGGTGGCAAGCGAGAGGGGTGCCAGTCTTCCCCTCTTGCCAGTACCCTTCTCTTCAAAGTCAATCTTCCCTTGGCTTTTAAGAAGGGAAAAGCATCCCTCCTGTCTCCAGGGGAGAGGCTGCCCTGTCACAATGCATTCATGGCATAGTCCCTGATACTACAGGAAACCCTTCTCTCCTCTTCTCCCCTTCCTGGAACACAGTTGTTGCTTCTAGTAGCTGGGCCTATTCTTCCTGAAGCCTTGGGGAAGGTGTCTGCTTCCACTTGTTGGGGGTTATCTTTGGTGTGTGGGATGCTTGAAGCCTGTGTTCTCAGATTCAGTCCCTAGTTATGGATTCCAAGGGAAGAGGAAAAAGGCCCAGTTAATATTCTCTCATATCCCCATCCAGACATCTCCTGAAACTGACCTCCATCAAACCACAAACCTTTCCAGACTGCCCAGTTCATTCACCCATTTAACAAATATCTCGAGTGCCTACCCTGCTCTGGGAACTGTTGAAAGCACCAGGGATACGGCAGCAGCGGGATGGACGGGTGACCTCTCTCAGCTTACAGTCTACTGGAGGTGAACACCTTAGACAGGTATGCCCACGAGATGACTTCAGATAGCGCTAAGCACTCTGCGATAGTAAAATGCGGGTAGAATGGTTACCAGGAGAAGGGTGCCATTGAAGATTGGTGGCCGGAGAAGGCTTCTCTGAAGGGGAGATCACCGAACTGGACCTAAAGGATTCCAGAGCGGGGCAAACGCAAAGGCCCTGAAAGGAGAGTTTGTTTGGCACGTTGAAGGAATTTAAGATAAGCAAGTGGTGGTCTTCCCAGTCTCATCTTAGACTTACACATCCCAGGATGCTTCTCCCCGCCCTCTGCTCGCTCCAGGCTAGTACATGAGATAAAGAACTCCACTGTTCATCTCGTCTTAGTGCACCTGTACACGTGAGGCCGTTAACAGCTGTCTCTTTAGACTTCGAAATTCTACTTTTCTTCATAAATGAGCATTCCATCCACTTATTTGGGTCACGTGCCAGGAAGCATCCTTATCAGTAGCTCTGGCCAAACTGTCACCCATGTAGACATCAGCCACCAGGAACCGGAAAACCAGAGCTGTAAGACTTCCCATGCCTAACATCTTCCTAATGGGGCTTACAGATGAGTTTACTTGCACGTTAAAATGTGTACGTTACATCTTAAAGCATTATCAAATAAAAATATGCGATTGTGAGGTGTACTTACTAGAATAAAATATGGATCATGAATGAAAAAGAAATAAGGTCCAAGGAAGCTCTGAGGTGCCAATTCTCCAGTTGGTTTATTACTTTGAAGTAAGAGAACTCTCACTAGCATTGCCCATTTTGTTAAAATTGCCTTCATAACATTCATGCCCCAAATAGCCTATTTCTTAGCGGCATGGAATTTTGGAGCTGAAAGATATCTTTGACCTTATTAAGGAAAACCCTGAGATGTCGGATGAGATAACAGATATTCAGAAAGGTTAAGCAGCATTCCAAATTCACATAGCATTCATAATTGCCAGAGTTGAACTTGAATTCCAACTCCTCTACTCCAAGTCCACTAGTCTTGCCACTACACTGCAGGACCTCTAAGCTAAGACATGTTACGTGATATACATTATATCAAACACCAGGACCAACTGTGTTCTCAGCACAGTTAGACTATGGTGGAGGCAGCCTTCAAGATGGCCCCCAATGATTCCCACCTCCTAATATTCACACCCTTCTAGAATCCCCTCCTATATTATACCAAGGTTGGTCTAGATGACCAACAGAATATGGCAGAAGTGATGGTATGCCACTTTCAAGATTGGTTATAAAAGACTGTGGCTGCCATCTTGGTCTCTCTCTCGGTTCACTTACTCTGGGGAGTACCAGCTGCCATGGTGTGAGGATGCTGAGACAGCCTATGGAAAGACCCACATGGTGAGTAAGCGAGATACTCAACCAATAGCCAGCAACACATGAATGAGCTTGGAAGCACGTCCTCCAGCTTCATGTGACTACAGTCCCGGCCAACAGGTTGACTGCAACCTCATAGGAAATCCTGAGCCTGAACCACCCAGCTGAAGTGCTCCCAGATTCCTAACACAAAAAACACGCAAAAACCTGTGAAATAATAAATATTTGCTCTTTAGGCTGACATCTTGAGGGGTCACTTTTTGTGCCACTAAAGGTAACAGATACAGGCAGAGTGCTTCAATTCTTCTAAATCATCCTCAGTACCATGTGATGGGCTGTGTTACTCAGGGATAACTCCATCTTCTTGGCCCTCCTCACACAGGACAGAGACAGACACACTTGCTCTGTTCAAGGACCTGCCTCAGCTCAGTCTCTGCCAACTGGGATGTAGAGGGGAGAGTGGGGTCCTGCCGAACACCAACATCACCTCCTTAAGGACAACTCATGGCAGGTGGCAGCCTGTGTTCAACTTTCCTTGGAAAACCTGGAACAAAGGCCTGGCAGTAGTTTGATGTTCACAGAGAAGCGTGAATATAAAGCATGGCTTTAGGCAGACTTCCTTTAAACACGAACAGTCCTGCTGCTATTTTCACACTTTCAGAGAACTGCAAATTCCCAGAGGCTGCTCTTTCCCTGCCCTGGATTTGATGGAAAAGATTTTTGAAGATGTCAATGAACTCAAATTTCATACCTTCTTAACCTGTTCCAGGTATGTGGATACTTTCTTAAAAATTGCAATTTAGGGCATGGAATATACTTATGCTGGTGTGCCTTGGGTCTTAAAGGCAGCACCTGGCACCTGAGTCGCCCTACCCTTTTTCCTCTGCTAGACTATGTCTCTTTCTTTCTTCAGATATCAGTTGGAGTGCACTAGATTCATAAAGTTTTTCTAAAGAGATGCTATCTAGTTAGTATCATTTCTTACCCTTCTCCTTCTTATCACTAGTCCTCACGCTTGAGTAGATCTGAGCTTGGTTCAACATCCTGTTTGTCTCTGGGGGTGTCTTTTCCAGTTCCCCACATTAATTCTCTGAATTGAAGGACATTCATGACTTTGAACAGTGGGGGCTTAATAAATGTCACCAAATAGTGCCAGTGCCTGAGAGGCTGGCATGTAGGGAAGGAGTTGAATCATGGTAATCATGGCAATTCAACTTGGGTCTGAACTTTCTTTAGGGTGCCTTTGGATATCGTGTGCTACCTCTCAACTTTCCTGTGAGGGAAAGAGAGAGAGAGAGAGAAAAGGAAGGAGGGAAGGAAGGAAGAAAGGAAGGAAGAAAAGAAGGAAGGAAGGAAAGGAGGAAGAAAGGGAAAAGGAAAGAGGGAAGGAGGGAAGGAGGAAGGGAGGGAAGGAAGGAAGATCCATGATCTACTAGTTACATAGATGGGGACATAGGGACACAAAAGTCTTGTGTGCATCAGTAACGTCTTTCAAGAGTTAAAACCCAACCGTCACACAGTCAGAGGTGAAGGCTGGGTCAGAACTACGCAAAGGTAGGACAACAGTGAGATATGAGGGAATCTTGGAAGCTTTCTTGCCCCTCTGTAGCCTTCCCTCCCACAATGCCTGAAATCCACGATTACAATACCTGTCTGCATTACAGTGATAGTCTTTTGAAATGCAGATACTCTTAGAAGTATTAACCAGCTCTCTGTTCTTAATATTTTATGCTGAACAGGTTTACTGAACAGTAAGACTTTTATGGAAAAGAAAGAGATAAGAGTCAGCCAAACTTTGACCAAGAGATAGCTTGTGAGGGCAACTGCTTTGCTGGGGAGACAGAATTGCTCACTCATTTCTTATAAAGACCTGATATCAGATGTGAGGTTGTTTACTTTTTGTAAAGTTTACAGGTAAGGAACTGAAAGTTAAGCACTCTTAGGAATTACAAATAGAAATGTTGAATTTTAGAATAAGAATTTATAGACTTGCGGGGACTTGGGAATTAATGGTATTAAGTTCAAGCACTTTGGGTACTACCACGTTGGTATTTCAATTTTAACCATAGTAAAGCCAGGAAGTGCAAAAGTGGAAGTTCTCACGGCAAGAGTAATTTATCCCTATTACGCACTCTTCACAGAATTCTTACAAGCCCTAGAAATTTGTGTTTCTGATATACTCAGTTTGCTGAGCTCCTTTGGCAAAAGAGGACAGCACAGCTAGCTCCTTCTGGGCAACATGGCTACATTTTCAGCCCCACGATAGGACTCATGGCATTTAGTTTGAAAGGCAGAGAGGAAAATCCATTTGTAGAACTTCTTGAGAGACATAGGGGCCAAAATAGAATGAAGAGAGATAGGGGCCAAAATAGAACAGGGAAACCATTGTTTTACTTTTCTCTATGGAAAGAGAGCGTTCAAGTTTGACATAAGTTTTTTTCTAATTGGAAGTTGAAATTAAGAATACCATTCACATAGCATCAAAAATGTGAAATACTTAAAGATAAATTTCACAAAAGATGTGCAATACATGTACACTGAAAACAACAAAATATTGCTCGAAAGGTTAAAAAGACCTACGTAAATGGAGAGACATATATTGTGTTCGTGGGTTGGAAGATTTAATGTTGTTAAGATGTCAGTTTTCCCCAAATTGATGTATTCTGATTGACATCCCAGAAGGTTTTTGTGTAGAAATTGACAAAATGATTCTACGTGTATATCCAACGGAGAGGACCTAGAGTCACCAAAACAACTTTGAAAAAGAAGAACAAAGTTGGAGGACTAATACTATCTGATTTCATGACTTATTGTAAAATTATAGTAATCAAGACAGTGTGGAATTAGCAGAAAGACTGACAGATCTCAGAGTAGAGAATTGAGAAACAGACCTACATGTATATGCACAACCGATTTTTGAAAAAGATACAAAGGCAGGTCTATGGGAAAGAACAGTCTTTTCAACAAATGGTGCTGTAACAATTGGATATCTATATGCAAAAAAAGCAAACAAAAACTTCAATTGGTATCTTGCACCAGATAAAAAAGTAGTACTATGTAAATGATAGACCTAACTGTGAAACCTAAAACTATAAAACCTCTAAAAGAAAACAGAAGAGAAAAATCTTTGTGATCTTGGGTCAGGCAAAGATTCCTTAGATCTGACACCAAAACCAAAATCCATAAAAAAACAAATTGACAAAATGGACTCATCAAAATTGAAAACGTCTGCTCTTCAAAAGACACTGCTAATGGAACAAAAAGATAAGTCAGGGGCTGGGGGAAGATCTTTGCAAATCATGTATCTGACAAAGAATTTGTATCTAGAATATATAAAGAACTCTCAAAACTCAACCATAAAAAAAAAACAATAAAAAAGTGAACAAAGGATTTGAACAGATACATCTCCAAAGAAGATATAAGGATGGCAAATTAGCACACAAAAATATTCAACAGAATTATTCATTAAGGGTATGCAGATTAAAACCACAATGAGATACACAGCTTTTAGAATGGTTAAAATTAAAAAGACTGATAATACCATGGGCTGGTGAGGAAATGGAGGCGCTAGAACTCTCCTACACTGCTGTTGAGAATGTAAAATGGTACAAGCAATGTGGAAAGCAGTTTGATAGTTTCTTAAAAACTTAAACATATACCTGCCATGTGATCCAGCCATTCCACTCCTAGGATTTACTCAAGAGCAATGAAAGTGTTTAAAAATGCAACTGGGATTTGTTTTAATCAGGTCTGGTAAGACATGCAGATGTAGAAATGACTGTCAGGAAGGAAGATGGTTTACTCACAGTTGCCTAGAAACTGGAGGCATGGCACACCATGCAGGGGTACCGCACCAGGAAGCACTTGGCTCAATCAGGAGGCAAAAGGAGCGAGGCGAAGATAAAGGCAAGAGCTTTTACTGTGGTGTTTTCGAGAAGGAATGAGCGAGTCAGGGTAAGGCGGACTGGCTAGTATGAATGATTTCAACAGTCTCCAAAGTGTGGAGGTTGCTCCTAGCTGTTGTCTGATACCTGGCCTGGGGGTAGTTAGTGCAGGGGGATAGTGGCCCAGATTGTAAGAGCACCAAAAAAGAGGCACTGGGGAGTAAGCTTGCACATGAAATGCACACTTGACTGGGGGGCAGCCTCTCCAAGATCACCAGATGTCGTCACATCAGAAACACATGGTTAATACAGAAATCAGACGTCCATGCAAAGACTGTACGTGAATGTCCATATCAGCTTTATATGTAATAGCCTCAAACTGAAAACAACCTAAATACGTGTTAACAGCTAGATGGATAAACAGATTGTGGTATATCCAAACAATGGACTACTACTCAGCAACAAAAGGAATAAACTACTGATAAATGCAACAGCATAGATGAATCTCAAAATAATTATGCTGGGTAAAAGACGGAGGAAAAACAGAGTATGTATGATTCCATTCATTCTAGAAAACGCCAACCAATTTATGGTGACAGAACACAGATCAGTGGTTGTCTGGTGACAAGGTAGGATAGGGAGCAACATTAAAAATGGGAATAAGAGGGGCTTCCCTGGTGGCGCGGTGGTTGAGAGTCCGCCTGCCGATGCAGGGGACACGGGTTCGTGCCCCGGTCCGGGAAGATCCCACATGCCGCGGAGCGGCTGGGCCCGTGAGCCATGGACGCTGAGCCTGCGCGTCCGGAGCCTGTGCTCCGCAACGGGAGAGGCCACAACAGTGAGAGGCCCGCATACCACAAAAAAAAAAAAAAAAAAAATGGGAACAAGAAAACTGTGGCGGCGATGGACCTGCCATTATCTTGATGGTGGTAATGGCTTCACGGTATATACATACAACAAGTCTTATCAGATCATACAATTTAGTATTTTTTGAAGATGAAATGAATCTTTAATAAACTCCAGTAGACAAAGACTTTCTGAATTTCAAAGTGGGAGAACATATCACTAAGGAAAAGATAGATGGGTTTGGCTTTATAAAGAGTTGAATATTCCATATGTCCTCAAATAGTGCAATTTAAATGTGTATAGTTCTGTAGCTCATTGATACCTCCATAAAGCTATTTAGAACAACTGCCTTTCAAGGTAATGTTTTACATCCTAGTCTCTGAGGTTATCTTATCAGAGTACAGAAAACCCTTACCCTGACTTGAGGTACCAGAGGGGCCCAAATGATGTCTAGATATGTCCACAGATCCATGATCTCTTGGGAAGCAAAGGATTCCCAAGACTGGACTAGGAATTTATACGCTTGGGTTTTAGATCCAGCTCCACCACTGATTTTCCATGTCATTTTAGGCAAAAAACTCCGTTTCTATGGACCTCAGTTTTCTTGTGTTTAACGTGGGACTTAGATATTCTCTGAGCTTGTCATCTCGGACAATCTGTGATTCTGAGCTTCTGAGCAGTGGACTCAGCATTGCGACTTAGGGTTACGTGGATCTGCCCAAGTTGCCCTGCTGAGAGAGTTCCAGATAACCCCTGATCAGATGTCCAGTGAGGTCAGCCATCTGCCACGGGCAAAAAGGAAGACAAGGAAAGGGTGCAGGAGTGGCAGCTTAACAAAAGTGGCCTGGCAACGCACGAGTATTGTATGTGGAAAACACATTTCACGTGAAATATACCACCTAAACCAATGTTAGGTGTGCAGATCAGTGGCACTACGTGCATTCACATTGTCAGGCAACCGTCACCACCATCCACCCCCAGAACTCCTTTCATCTTGCAAAACTTAAACTCTGAACCCGTTAAACAATAACTCCGAATTCTCCTCCCCCGAGTCTCCGGCAAACCACCATTCTACTTTCTGTCTCTATGAATCTGACTACTCTTGGTGCCTCATATAAGTCGAATCATACAGTACCAAGTGCTCTTATATTATCTCCTTTAATCCTTCCAAAAAGTAGAAATTATCCTTTTTTTAAAAAATGGTGAACAAACTAAGACTTTGAGTGGGGAGCTCTATATCACACAACTACCACATCAGTGAGCCAGGATTGAAACATAGGTCGGCTAGTTCCAAAGTCCTAATCCTTCCATTACTGTAATCAGATAATAACACAGTCAGTGAAAAGGCAGTGATCTAGCAAAGTGGGGACAGAAGACGGAAAACAGTATATAGGTCAGTGGAATTACTGCCAGTCCTGATTAGACTACAATAGGCCTCTGAGACCTTAGTGGCTCAGTCTCCGTATCTCTATAAATTATGTGTGTGTGTGTTTATTTATATTACTTAGGTTTATTCCTAAAACCAAGGTGAAACAAAAATGAGTTAGAGAAAATGTGTAAAGCTCCAAGCTCTTCCTGAAACAAGCATAATGTCGTGTAACCACTGTCTATGTTTTTATTGCTTCCCATGTTTAGAGTGAAATGTCTCTAGAAAACACAGAATAAGATTCCAGACAGACATAACCACAAGTGGTGTCCTTACCCTCAAAAGTGTAAACGAACCCTTTCCCGGCTGCTGTTTCAGCTGTTGGTGGATCCTAGGGTGCAGGATTGCAATCCTTAATGTTACATGAAGGAACATTTGCTTCCAAGACCAGCTGTAGTCAATCAACCCCAGAGTGAACCAGACAGTCCCACAGCCAGACCTCATGGTGGAAAGGATAAAGGGCCTGCCTGTGATGGGCCTACTGACTTTGGGGTAACAGTTCATGAAGGTGACAATAGGCCCTAAGGCCCAAGAACACTGGATTTGCACCCAGCAGGCACCCTATTGAGTAAGTCAGCTTTGTTGACATTCAAGAATTTATTTTTTTTTCAAACAAAACTGTTCTTAGGTTTATTCTTAACTCCAGCATGCATGAATTTCTTTCCTTTTCTCTACGGGTCTTATGAAACTTATTTATTCATTAATAAAGAACCTTGAGAGCATGCCACAGTTTCTAGGAAGAGATTGTTTTTAATGAGAAAAAAAAAAAATCCAAACTTGGAGTCTTCCCTTCTTGCTAAAACATTTGGCATTGCTTTTAAAATAAAGCAATACAATCTTTCCTGACAAAGAGAACTTGTACTTTTTAATAGGAAGTACAAGGTAAAGTTTGTTTGTTTGTTTTAAGTGTTAGACAATAAATGAAAAAGGCATAATATGTTCTGCCTTATTTGGTCCAAAAGGAGATTTACTGGATGTTGAGGGGATTGTGAAGTCTCACAGAAGTAACATAATCTTCCCTTTGTAAAGACCATCATTACACTGAAAGCCACTGCCTATTTCTGTATCCTTCATGCTGAAAGAGCTAGAAAATGCTATTTCACAAAATAAGAATTTTTTTGTAATTCATTAACTTCCAGTTTTGACACATACAGCAAATATTTTACATACTTATTCACCAGGAAGGGTTTTGAAAAGGCTAAGTACTTATCCAGTAAATGAGAAGGAAAGGAAATGGGAACGGGTGCTCTGTCTCTAGCTGTGGATATCTACCAGAATAATAGCGTTTTGTTTTTACAGCGCCTCGCTACCATTTGCAATCTGGGCATTTACAGCAAAGGCACACTAGTCAAACCAGAGTTTAAAATACATAAAAGCACATCAGAAGAAAATCATACACTCATTGCATGATATATTCAGTGCTGAGAGAGGGAGAGACAGAGAGAGTTTATTATCCGTAGCCAAGAACCAAAGCGTTCTTGCGACAGTGGAAGTTAAGAAGTAAGAGCGAGGAAAGACGGAGGCAGAACAAGAGAGAAAGCCTGTTCTAACCTAAAATGTCAGGTCTGGCCTATGGTCACAAAACTTCACTACTTTGGTTAACAGCAAGGGACTTAACTTTTATCTGAAAACTTACATGATTGGGGTTAGTATGGAAAAAACACCAAAAACACCAAATTTGGAATTGGATTCACGTCTTAGCACTGCCACTAACCCATTGTGTGACCTCAAGTGATCCACCCATCCCTTCTGGCCCTCAGTTCCTGAGCCTGTAAAATGAGGGGACTGGATTAAATCCTTCCCTTGGGTCTATATAGCATTATTTTTATTTATTTATTTTTTGGCCGCACTGTGTGGCATGTGGGATCTTAGTTCCCCAACCAGGGGTCGAACCCTCAACCCCTGCATTGGAAGCTTGGAGTCTTAACCACTGGACTGCCAGGGAAGTCCCATGGTTCTCTGGTAAAGCCACATAAAAAGCTAATAGTGCATCTAGCAAAGGACCCTCAACGGGACATTCAGCAAAATTTAGGGAGGAAATTAAGTAGAGAGGAAGACAGATGTATTCTTTCCTGGGATAAGACAGCGTTCTCTCTCCAGGGAGCTTTTACGTCCTCATGAAGCACTCACACCCAGATGACACCACTCCCTACAGCACTGGGTCCATCCCTCTCTTAAACATGTCACAGCATTGAATTGTTGGGACACCTCTCTTCCAGCTTGTAGCATGGAATCTCAAAGCATGCCTGGCACATGCTACATGCTCAATGAATGAACTCCAGGAAGATCCCTCCTCTGGCCAGATTCTAGCCCTGCCTGGGGAGAGTGACCTTGGGCAAGTCACTTTCTTAGTCTCTCAAAGCTTCCGTCTCCTGACTCTTAACATGAGGTTTTTATTCAACCAGGTAAAATAAGCCCAATGTGATCTGAGCAGCACAAACTACTGTGGAATTGCAAAGTATGTGATGTCTGTCTTTACAAAGCTCTCACAAATACAAGAACTGGGACATTTCTCTAGGACTTAGTTCTAGCAATTGCCTCAAGTGTGCCTCCCTCCTTCTGACTTATCACCTCTCTCTGTTCAGCTCCGGGCACAATGGGCTTCTGAATATCTGGCTTCATCTCCAGGATCTGGAGGTCTGATCTCAGCTTCTCCGGTCTTCCAAGCCTCATCCCCTGGCTCATCTTACTCCTGGCCCCTACGGATAACATGCTTGTCCATTTCAGGTGTGAGCTGGAATCCAGAATTCTCAAGGCTGCCGACCAGGCCAGTCTTGCCTCTGTGTCTCCCAGGAGGGATAACACTCTCCAGTTCCAACTACTGAAATCCTCATGGGAAAATGATGCCCTTTTTTAAGATGTCAGCTCTGTGAGATCATCCACTTATTGAGAATAAGTCACCGGGAAGACACGAAGAGCCTAGAGAAGGAGGGAGGGGAAGAGATTCCCCATGACAGTGACCTTGGAGGCAGACATGCCTGATGCTGACATATCCGCATCATTTTGTTGCGTAATCAATTGATTATTATCTTTACCTCATACCACCCCCAGGCCAATTTATGCTGATTTCTGCTCATGGCAAGTGAGAGAGATCTGATAGCTGAACTCCACCCAGACAACTGAAAGAATGCATGAAAGAGTAGAAGGAGGGAGGGAAAGGTAGACCTGAAAATCAGTGGAACCTCCAGGATTGCTTCTAAACAAGCCCTTCCGTTCCCATAGATCTTCCCCAGTCGGGCCCACACTCTCCAGTGGACCCAGAATCAGACCAGTCCCTGAAGATATGGAAGCAAGACCTGCCCATCCTCTTAAACAAATTCTCAGTGTTGGCTCTCTTCTCCCAATTAGGGACACATTGGTGAACAAGGTCTTCCTGCCTTCTAAAAATATGCTTAAGAAAAATACAGAATTTCTTGCAGTCCTACTGAAAAAGAAAATCTGTCTTTATTTTTTTCTTCTTACCTCCAGACACTTCAAGCTCGCACATGAAATCCAGTACCCGTTTATAAACAAACCACCTCTATTTTCTTACATGAAAACACACACACACACACACAACTATTCTTGAGGAGCAAATATTTGTTGCTGATATTATACCCTTTTATAAACGGTCAGTTCTATCAAATCATTCACATCGGGCATCTATAAAATCCAGGAGGCCTTAAGAACGATGTCATAGGGAAACCCAATGCCAGGCAGTAAGCAGGGGCTTTACAAAACCCAAAGGTTCTCACTTTAGGACAGAATGAGGTTATCTGTGTCAACAACAATAAGAACTCACTGCAGTTTTCATATTATTTTTTTGACACACAAAAGAGATTAAGGTCTGAGGGTCAGGAATAAACAGTTTATAGAAATGAAAATATATATTCAGATTTTAAAAGTATACATCTTTTCTTAGTACAATTAAATATCAGTAAGTAGGAAAAATACTTAGTTTAACTTTATTTTTAGCTTTAGAAACCGGTGTCTTTCTATTTAGATGTAAAAGATTAGCATCAGAAGTAGCAGTTCTTCCACATAACACTACATAGTGTTCTAGAAAGCTCAGTTCAAATGTGTGCAAGAAAAAATTCAAATCTATTCATAGGAATGAATGCTGTAGTTAAGAATGCAAAATAGTTTTAGTCATTTAAAACAAAGAAAAAAAATCTCCTTTAGGGATAAATATTCCATATATGGTTTTTATTCAAAGGCAACTTATTTTTAGGAAGCTGGAGAAAAAAAAACACAACTCCTTAGCTCTTTTGGACTTATATGCTCAAAAGTGACTATTTATATTTAAGACAATATTTTAACCTTATATTTTTATTATTTTATTTTATTTATTTATTTTTTGCTGTATGCGGGCCTCTCACTGCTGTGGCCTCTCCCGTTGCGCAGCACAGGCTCCGGACGCGCAGGCTCAGCGGCCATGGCTCACGGGCCCAGCCGCTCTGCGGCACGTGGGATCCTCGCCCCGTGTACCCTGCATCGGCAGGCGGACTCTCAACCACTGCACCACCAGGGAAGCCCCCTAACCTTATATTCTTAAAAACCAGTGTTTCAATAACACATACATTAAGTTTAATAGCTTTTATTTTGTATTTTCTAAAATACGTCATTGCAAAGTGAATCTAGTCACAGAGTAGAAAGTTCATTTTGCAGATGACTAAATGACTTTGCTCAATGTACATCTCTGACATTACGATGATTTTACCCCTGTTTAGACCCAGCACATCTGCTGGACAACTTACTCTCTAAAACTCTGATATTAACTGGACCCCTCCAAGAATTCCCAAAGTGGTGCTTTCAAGGTTTAGGGAGGCTCTCTAAGAACTGACAATATAGATCACTTTGAAACGTTTTTCTTTTCCTAGAAAACAAAACGTATTTAGAGAAATAAAGATTATCTTCTCTTCACTCTCACCCTAGCCTCACTGAATTACAAAAATAAAAAACTAAGTTTGCAAACTTTCAAAAGGAAACAGGGTGCTTATTTGATCTCTGCAATGAAAACAGTGGTAGAACAGAACAAGATGTCCTACATTTGTCAACCAGCAGAAGCTATTACCCAGACTCTTCCAGAACTGCTGAGAAAGGCTAATTAAAACTGCAGAT
Source organism: Tursiops truncatus (assembly GCF_011762595.2). Classification (NCBI taxonomy): domain Eukaryota; kingdom Metazoa; phylum Chordata; class Mammalia; order Artiodactyla; family Delphinidae; genus Tursiops; species Tursiops truncatus. Next base: position 164,862,729 of record NC_047035.1, on the reverse strand, counting down.
CCTGGGACCTCACCAAATCTTTTTGTATTGGAGTCAGAATCTCCACGAATTTTTTTTTTTTTAAACAAGATGCGTAAGTGATTCTTAGGTGCACTGAAGTTTGTAAGCCAAAGCATAGGATGTTGAAGACAGAGCAACCTCAGATCCCTAAAGAAGCACCTTTCTTCCTCCATATTTGGGAGGTAGAAAGGTGGGTCGTCCTGGCCTATCTTCTCCCATCAGAGCTTAGCAGGCAAAGGATGTATTCACCTTGTTTGATATTTCAATCAGGTAATAAATATATTCTTGATAGTGATCAGATTGTGTGAAATTAGTGACCCAGGTCCTCTATAGATCAAGTTGACAGTTCCTGCAACAGTGCCTAGATTCTCTTTGAGATAATTTCTAAACAGAGAGTATTTCTCTATAAACCTTATACAACTTAGAAACTTAGTCTATAAATGATAACAGGCAACTTTGGAATTTTCTTCAAACGTCGAAGGGTATTCACACCAAATACTTTTAAAGATGTGCTGAAAAAACAGAAAAATGTGCAGGGGGAGCTCAATCATTGTATCTTTCCTGACCAAATGTTACAAATGCAAAACTTAGTGGTTGATTCTTATCACAGGTAGATGCTTGTCTCCTTTCAATTTCTTTCTTTTTTTTTTGGCCGAGCTGCTTGGAATGCGGAATCCTAGTTCCCCAACCAGCGATTGAAGCCACGCCCCACGCCCCCGCAGTGGAGGCGCAGAGTCCCAACCACTGGACTGCCAGGGAAGTACCTTGAATTTCTTACAAAGGCAAAAAAAAAAAGCATAAACATATGCTGGTTACTCAGTCAACGATTATTTTCTGGCTTTGCTTTTCTTGAAGTCTTGTTTATATGATTCTTTTATAAGAATTAATGGCCAGAATAGCTCTTATAAAAGAGCTACCTTTTACCTCTTATAAAAGAGCTACCTGTCCACCTGTATAGGTGTGTAAAATAATTATAATTTAAGCTCTTGAGTAATCTCAGATTATCAACACCGGATGTGTTTGTGGGCAAGGCCCGGAACTCCAGTGAAACAGACAAGGAAGAATAGGACAGAGTTAACCTTGACCCAATCGTTTAAGGTTGTTATCCCGATTTTCTAACAATTCAAGACCTGTTTATGTAGCTGCTGCTGATGGGGCAGAGATCAAATTAATAGGAACTGCAGAGGTAGGTTTTGTGAACACCAGACAGTTCACGTGGAGGGAGACTTTTGCTTGTGTTCTCTCTGTGCAACTCCAAAAGAGACCCTCTACAATGTTCAATCTCATACTAAAGCAAGTTCCAAAGTGTTCTTTGACCTGCAGCGAAAACCCAAATAAGATGATAATCATTAACTCAAATGAGTTCCCTGTTTACAAAACCATTGTGCCCACTTGGCAGTTGTAAATAACTCTTTGTCCAGGATTGGAAAACTCACAGAGAAGCAGGATATATAAATTATAAAGGATGTGAGAGGTGGGGTTAAGAGGGAAAAGCAGATGCACGAGTAACTTGGAGGACACTAACTTGGAGACAGGCTACGGTAGGACCTAAGGAAGAAGTAAGCACAAAACATCTAAATATAGCAGAACTGTAGGAAATCGTCCCAGGGGAATTCGATCTGCCATTGTACTCAAATCCTGCCATTTCAGTTTGGACCTATAAAAAGACGTCTTTTAAAAATACATCACCTCCTTCCTATCTATTCAGTAAAGATACTGATTACGTATCCTGTTTTGTACTGGTGGCCCTTAACGCCCGGATTTCTGAATTTCTTACTTTAAAAAGTCAGTCTCATTTACATTGCTTTCTCTTTGTGAATTTACATGAATCACAAAACTGAGTCAATAACATTTTCCCCTCTCATCCTTGTAACCAACCTTGGAAGCACGAGGGTGGAGCAGATGTGAGGCTTCCAAACACATTTTAAAATCTGCACCCCTCCTACCCTTACCAGGGCTCACTCTACATTTATTTTTGCTTCGTATCTTTCCTTTTATTTCCTTTTGCCTTTGCTTTACAAGAGATGCTACATAAATATTCTTTTGTTTGGTTTTCCTAACATTAATCAATGAAAGGCTTCTGAATTACCAATATGTCATAGGTGACTGATAAAGTGAGATACATACTTTGAAAATGTAGTCCCTTACTGAAGACTGAAAAGTACCATACTTCAGAGTTTGAGTGTATGCATGAATAAAAATAAAATTCTTTATTTAATACAATTTTTCTGATCCTTTAAATTTTAGATTTTTAAAAAACAAGTATAGCTGCTTTATAATTGTGTTAGTTTCAGGTGTACAGCAAAGTGATTCAGTTTTATGTATACACACACACACACACACACACACACATATATGTATCAGACTATTTCCACTATAGGTTATTACAAGATATTGAATATAGTTCCCTGTGCTATATAGTATATCCTTGTTGTTTATCTATTGAATATTTTATATGTCATAGTTTATATGTGTTAATCCCATATTCCTAATTTATCTCTCCCCACCCTTCCCCTTTGGTATCCATAGGTTTGTTTTCTATGTCTGTGGGTCTGTTTCTGTTTTGTAAATAAGTTCATTTGTACTATTTCAGATTCCACATATAAGTGATATCATATAATATTTGTCTTTGTCTGACTTACTTCACTTAGCATGATAATTTCTAGGTCCAACTATGTTGCTACAAATGACATTATTTCATTGTTTTTGATGGCTGAGTAATATTCTATTATATATATATACATATACATATATATACATATATATATATGTCACATCTTCTTTGTCCCTTCCTCTGTTGATGGACCCTTAGGTTGCTTCCATGTCCTGGCTATTGTAAACAGTGCTGCTATGAACATTGGGGTGCATGGATCTTTTCAAATTAGAGTTTTTGTCTTTTCCAGATATATGCCCAAGAGTGGGATTGCTGGATCATATGGTAACTCTATTTTTAGTTTTAAAAATTCTATTATAGTTTCCTATTTATTTCTGGATCCTTTGTTTTTTCACTTCTCTGTCTAGATTGTGTAGGTTCAAGTCTAATGATGCAGAGAGCCAACATGTGCATTACTTTTTACTCATCCAAAGGCTCCCTGCTCACATAGGAGGCCAGGGTGTGAAGAAGGCCGCACATCTCAGTGCTGACTGGCTGAACCATTCAAACCCTGGTTCTTAGTGAGACTGAGTATGGGGCACAGAGGGAAGGTTCACTAGTAGGTTACAGCAGCAAAATAAGTAGAAGTAGAAACAGAAGGTAAGTGAGCCCCTAACACGGTGGGGCACAGGTTTACAAGCTGACAAGATAACCGGGTCGTTACAGCTGCTGTGACCAGAGGGCAGCAAGACTCCAGCTGCATCCTGCACCGCTTTCCTGTTCCACCAGGTTTCCACGCAGCTATGGAGACACTTCCCTCCTTATTTCTTTATTTAACTTTAAATGTTCTTCAACTAAGGTAAAGTGCATATCACTGTGCCCTTTGCAACCCTAAAGAATCTACCTGAAACAACCAGAGAGCTGCTCCTTACTATTTCTCCTCTGTGTCCTACTTCTTAACGGTGTAAGAAAACAGTTTCAGTATGGTGTAGATTCATGTCTTTCTCCTGCTGTGGAATTATGGTAGTTTTGGTCTTTGACGTTAGTAATAAATTCTTTTTCTCTTCCTGTATATATGCTGTTTTTTTAGTATTGAGAACAGTACTTTCAGAAGGGCACTAATCTCAATCATTAGGGCTCTGCCCTCATGACCTATGTACCTCCCAAAGGTCCCATCACCTTGGGGAATTAGGATTTCAACATGTGAATTTGGGGGGGACACAGATATTCACCCCATAGCAAGGGGTTTAGTGTTTCTGCTTTGTTTCTACCCTAAGAAAATGTGTAGTGTGCCCACCAGAGAATCCACTGAGAGGGTAAAGGGGTCCTTCTCTAGCTGCCTGGATGGAACAATGTGCACCGTCTATTTTGTGTCTCAAATTGGAATTCATTTTCCAAGAGAAGGAAGGTTGTGTGTGACAAGTTTCCATGGTCCATCTCTGTCATAGATTAAATAGATCCTCAAAGGATAGCCTAAGAATCGAATCATTATTTATATTAACATCATTGTTATGGGTTACTTGGTTCTAAGTTTTAATAAGTCAATTAAAATAACATTTAAAAAATAAATATAACAGCTCCGTAAGCTTGTACTATATGTATATGTTGATCTTGGCTCATTCTGAATGATCAAAAGTAGAGATCAGATTCAATTTGCTTTTATCATCTATGTCTTTTTGGCATCAGAGGTTCGACGGGCCCCAGATATGTATTTGTTAGAGAACAGTGGCTGAATATCACTAGACCACAGCTGTTCAATCCAGTGACTGGACTCAGAATTCGGAGGAAATTCTCTGGAGTCATGATCTGACCCTCTCCAATGGAATCATCTGAGGGTTAAGAACAAAGCTAATTTACAGTGCTAATAACCGTCTGAGGGTGAAGAATATTGCTCATAAATTCTTTACCCAACCAACCCAAATATTTAAATGCTGTTGCAAGATCAACACTAACTCTCCCCATTCTTTTTCCTCCACCCATTTGTTCTGGAAGGAAGAGTCCTTTTCATTCTTGTCCACAATACACCTAAAGTTTATTTCTCATGGAGATATCTGTTGTTTTAAAGTGTTGCCAAAATCACATACCCAAAGGTTCAACATCCCCTTAAGGAAATCACCCAGTTCTTATTTCTCAGAGTGGCTGCCATGAAGTCACAAAACCCCAAGAGCCTCAACACGGATCACAGAGGTGTGAGCGTGGAGTCACCTGTGCCAGAGCCACGACTGAAAGGAGCCCAGATGCCTCCTCCAAGCAAGTCTTCCGGCTAGAACACACCGGCAGAGATTACAACACCTTCTCCCACTGAACACCTGGGGGCTTGAATCCACAGTCAGGGCAGGAAAACGATCTCATTTCAATTTAAGAATTCGCATTTCACTAAGTCCTGAGCTGGCAGTCCTCCCTGCCACCCCCCATCCCCCCACCAAAAACAACCCCACTTCCTTTTGTGCAATTTTGTACCAAGCAGGCAGGATTATTCTTCAATACAATGGAACTCTCTGGACCTTGGAGAGGATATTCTTTGACCCAGAAATCATTCCTCCTGTTTCCAAGGGGCTGTCTTTTACTTCTTCCACACTCTCTCCTGTCCACTTACAGTCTGGGAAGGCAAGTATTCTACCTGTTTGTGCATTGGACCGTTTTGTTCCCATCACTGAGTAAACCCTCAGGAGACCCTTGAAGAACGATTCAATTTCTTAATCAAGTAACTCTTTCCATTATCAAATTTAACACGCCAGCACTGCTCAGTGACTGCACGGAAAAGATTAGTCTGGATGGCTGGAAAAATTCTGTGATCTCCTGAACGTTACGAAATAAAGATTTCGAAGTTGGAAAAGCGGGGGAGGACAGTTTTCTCTGCAAAATTGTGGCTGTTGCTCTCAAATATGCTGTAGCCTATAGTATGAAGAGAACTAAAATTCTGGAACTACTTTAAAATTATTTATGCTGTGATAATTTAATAGTAAAATTAATTTTTCTCACAGGAATCCTAGTACCTATGCCTACTCATGATACTATTTATTTTATTTTATTATTTATTTATTTTTTTTGCGGTACGCGGGCCTCTCACCGTTGTGGCCTCTCCTGTTGCGGAGCACAGGCTCCGGACGCGCAGGCTCAGCGGCCATGGCTCACAGTCCCAGCCGCTCCGCAGCATGTGGGATCTTCCCAGACCGGGGCACGAACCCGCGTCCCCTGCATTGGCAGGCGGACTCTCAACCCCTGCGCCAGCAGGGAAACCCTATTTTATTTTACTTTTTAATTGATATACAATAAAACTGACTTTTGTGCATGTGTGTTCTATGAATTTAACAGTTCTATGAATTTAAACACATATATAGTTTCATGTAACTGCTACCACCATCAGGATACCTAAAAGTTCTATGACCCATCAAAATTCCCTCTTATAATCCAGTTGCAGTCACAATCACCTAATACCTCACCACTGATCTTCTGTTACTATACTTTCGGTTTTTGAGAATGTCATACAAATGGAATCATATATCAGGTAAACTTTTTTGTCTGGCTTCTTTCAATCAGCATAACTATTTTATGATTTATACAAGTTGTTTGATTTACACGTGTCAAAATTTCATTCCATGGGCTTCCCTGATGGCGCAGTGGTTGAGAGTCCGCCTGCCGATGCAGGGCACGTGGGTTCGTGCCCGGGTCTGGGAGGATCCCACATGTCGCGGAGCGGCTGGGCCCGTGGGCCATGGCCGCTGAGCCTGCACGTCTGGAGCCTGTGTTCCGCGGCGGGAGAGGCCACAACAGTGAGAGGCCCGCGTACCGCAAAAAAAAAAAAAAAGAAATTTCATTCCATTTTATTGTCGAGGACTATTCCCCTATATGTATTGCAAAACAATTTATAAACAGAAACCTCAATTAAATAAATAGGGAGACCAGAAGGGGGAGCTCTCATACCCTGTGTCCATAGCCCAACAGGAAGAAGAAAGACCTGGCAAGGTTCAGCCAATGACAAGCCGTGGACTCTGTTTACTGCAGTCCTCCCGACTTCCTTTTCCCCTCTGTAAAAGCCTTGCCCTTCCAGGACTTGCACTTGCCTTGCAGACTCAAGATTGCAGTTCTCTGCTGATCCCAAATAAACCCATCTTTGCTGGAGAAACACTTGGCAGTCTATTTGTTTCAGGTCAGCAGTATTTATCACAGTATGTTTAACCCACTCATCCTCTGAAGAAGATTTGGGTTGTTACCAGTTTTTGGAGATTATAAATAAAGCTTCTTTAAATATTTGTGTAGTTTTTGTGTGAACACAAGTTTTCATTTCTCTAGGGGAAATACCTAGAAGTGGGATTGCTGGATCATATTGTAAGAGTGTGTTTCACCTTACAAGAAACCGCCGAGCTGTTTTTCAGCATTTTGCATTCCCACCAGCAGTATGTGAAAGTTCTCACCAACACGCGGCATTGTCAATCTTTTACATTTTATCTATTCTAATAGGTTAATAGTGGCATCTTATCATGGTTTAACTTGCCTTTTCCTAATGACTAATGAAGTTGAACACCTTTTCATGTGCTTATGTGCCAGCCATACATGTTTCTTTATGGTTAAGTGTTTGTTCAAGTCATTTGCTGCTTTTTTTCTTTTAAACATCTTTAATGGAGTATAATTGTTTTACAATGGTGTGTTAGTTTCCGCTTTATAACAAAGTGAATCAGCTATACATATACATATATCCCCGGTATCCCCTCCCTCTTGCATCTCCCTCCCACCCCTCTAGGTGGTCACAATACCCCTCTAGGTGGTCACAAGCTGCTTTTTAATTGGGTTGTTTTCTAACTGTTGAGTTTTAAGTGTTCATTATTCTTGTCTTCTGTTCATTATTCAAGTCTTCCGTCAACTGTCTGATTTTCAGATGTTTTCTCCCAGTCCATAGTTTGCCTTTTTATTCATTCAACAGTGTCTTTTGCAGAGTAAGTTTTAATTTTTGATCAAGTCCAATTTTTAATAGTCATTATCTACAGATTTTTTAAATTTCTATTTTTCAAATCTACATTAAGAATATATTAGTTTTATATTTTAAGTTATGTTATTTAAAGCAAAACAAATGCCCTTTGCAATTAAAAAAAATCCCAACAGAATTCATTTGTGCTTTTGAAAGAATTGCTAAATATGAACTGACATGTCTACTTAAACCTGGCTTTTTAAGACCATGAGTAGAAAAGAAGTGTTTTTTTTTGTTTTTTTTTTTTTATTTTTGGTTGCATTGGGTCTTCGTTGCTGTGCACGGGCTCTCTCTAGTTGTGGTGAGCAGGGGCTACTCTTCGTTGCAGTGCGCAGGCTTCTCATCGCGGTGGCTTCTCTTGTTGTGGAGCATGGACTCTAGGCACGAGGGCTTCAGTAATTGTGGCTCGCAGGCTCTAGAGCGTGGCACGTGAGCTCAGTACTTGTGGCACATGGGCTTAGTTGCTCCGCAGCATGTGGGATCTCCCTGGACCAGGGCTCAAACCCATGTCCCCTGCATTGGCAGGTGGATTCTTAACCACTGCACCACCAGGGAAGTCCCAAGAAGTGTTTTTAATAAGATGTCATGACATCAGTTTAATCAGAGAATACATAGATAATTAAACCTTAATGCTTCCTAGTCATTAGGGTGAACAAGGTATTTTTTTATGCTAAAACCTTCCAAATACAACATACCATCTTCACAGTTTTCAGGTTCAGGCTTGGCACATCCTGGTAGAGTTATAAATGGCTTACGATACTTTACGTAATAATATGATCTTACTCTATGTTTTAAAACGACATGCTTAAAAAATGAACTCAGTTCATAACAGTTTGAAAGAAAGTCTGGGCAAAAAGTGCTGGCTCTCGGCCCACCTTCCTGGTGCTAGACATTTCAGGAAAAGCAGGTTCGTTCAAATGCGGTGTGGCCTTTCAAAGCAGGTGTGGGTGGAGCACCAGGCTCTTTGCCAGGTGTCAGTCTCTGTTCTCAATCACCACTGGAAAAGCACTTTCCTGAGGGCCCAGGGATGCTTTGCTACAAGCCCGGGCATCTGTAGTCATTGGGTCTTGGCAGGATTCAGTCATCAACCTGCCCAGCTGCCGGGGGCCGACAGAGAACTCTAATCCTGCCGGCAGCAGTGAGGGTGAACTTGAGCCTCTGCAACCTGCAGGCTCCAAGGTAGCATCCACTATGACAACCATCTTTTTACTTTTGTAAAGGTACTAATAATGATCAATGCCTTCTCCAATGGGATTCCATGGGATGCATTTTTAAAACATATATGCCAGAACTTACACACTAAATGACCACTGTCCCCTTCAAAGGAGTCACCTTATTTTAATGATGCCACCATCATTCAAACCATCTTTGACACTCCACTATGGATCCTGACCCCAGGGTTTATGGTACCTTTAAACTAATCTTTTCAGTGGTGCCAGGGTTTTGACCTTTACGGTAGGCCTAATGTCTTGAAAGTCATCAAAAAGTGAACAATACGAATAATTCAGCCTCACTCTGAGCTAATTTCAAGGGCCAGCCAGTGTGTCCTTATGGAATAAAGTGCTCAGCCAGTGTTTTCTAGAAGAACCAGGCTTAAAATATGTTGTCATTGGTGGTTTTCTTTGTAAATAATAACTTGAGATTCTAAAGTAAGGAAGATGTTGCCTTATATTATTATAAACTTATTAAAAAGGCTATATATACTCAATAAATACAAATGACACACAAAAAATCCTACCTAATGGTAGGATTATCAATATAAGTTTATAGCCTTCCGATATGACCATTCGTTTAACTATGTTCTGGTATACCTGTTTCCTCTTTTTTTTTTTTTTAAGCAGTCTGAACATCTTATAGTCACAGTGGGTCTGTATAAGAATACTGTGATCTATAAGAGACAAATACTGGATAAATGAATATATCCACAGAATGAAGACTTGGGCCTTGGAAGGCCCACATTTTTTAAATTCTATAATTTTCAATAGTACTTTAAAAATATATTCTACTTCCCTGCTCTGTCTCTTCTATAATTTATCCATTTTTTGAGGACTCAATTATCAAACATAGACTAGTCATGTTTTTTGCAGATTCCAGAAACTAGAGCACAAAACTGAATAGTCCCCAGAGCACATGGAGACACACACGTTGTCTGTCCCTGTACTGAGTGGATCCACATTGCTATTCCTAAAATAATTCCTTTACTTCCTTTTATCTCCTGTTTGCAGTGGTCTCTCCGGCCCTGCTTGTTCCTCTGCTCGCCTCCTACTCTAACGCCCCCTCTCTGTTTGCATCTTCAGTTTCCTGGGAAGAGTAACTAGGATGTCAAGCATATTAAAATTGTGTCCAAATTAAGTACATAGTCCTTGATGAATAAACTGGAGAGGAGGACTGTCTCATGCTTTCAGCATGAAGGTTGTAATCACGCCTACACTGACTGCCCAAAGACCATCTTAATTTACTTTTCTGTTTTGGCTAAGTTCTGCATAGATGAAGTTTCAGATCACAGCCTATGGGTGAGGAAAGTGTCACCGTAAGCGCATTTGATGGCTGGAGAAACCGAGGCTCAGAAAGCTTAGCGGCAGAACAATGACTAGAGCCCATCCCTGGACTCTTACTGTTCTTTCTGCCTCCAGGCCACGGTCCATGCTGTTTTCACTCTTGGGGCTGCCCCACCAGCTCACCCTGCCATCTCCCCGGCTGCATGGACACGTGAAGTCTCAGGTCTTTCCCCTCTTCCAGCTCTGCCCTCCTTGAAAGCTGGAGATTGCACTGGAATCATGTTCAAACTTCCTGGCCTGCCCACCTGCTCTCCACTCTCCATTCTTCTCCTGCCTCCCTTCTCCTGCCTTAAAACACTGAGAGCTTGAGTCTTGCAAACTCAGCCCTACCCAGTCCCTCAGCCAATCCCAGGCAAGGCCAGCAGGCTGAGAACTGCCACAAGGTGGGTGCTCTTTGCTCTAACTTCAGTATGAAGGGCATCTAGAGACCCACTGTTCTCAAGCCCCCTCCCACCCCTACCCCCGCCCCCCACTGGCTTGGTCCATGAAACAGAGCATCTGCTGTGGCTTACAGAGTTTTTTCTCTAGTTCCCTCACCAAGACAGGGACCATAACCTGATTTGCAGTCTGCTTATTAGAAATCTCCAGCCTCCTCCTCTTGAAGGAGAGAGAAGAGGCTTTTCCTGGTCACCAAAAATGTGCCAGGCACCATGCTGGGTAATCTGTGTGTGGACTGAATTATCATATATTATTATTTATTTATTTATTTATTTTGCAGTACACGGGCCTCTCACTGTCGTGGCCTCTCCCGTTGCGGAGCACAGGCTCCGGACGCGCAGGCTCAGCGGCCATGGCTCACGGGCCCAGCCGCTCCGCGGCATGTGGGATCTTCCCGGACCGGGGCACGAACCCGTGTCCCCTGCATCGGCAGGTGGACTCTCAACCACTGCGCCACCAGGGAAGCCCTGAATTATCATATATTATTATTATTACCACTTCATAGATGAGGAAACTGAGGCTTAGAGGAGTTAGATTACTGGTCAGAGGTCATAGAACTGGTGTGGTGGAGCTGCCTTTCTGAAAAGAAGCCTTTCCTATCTGTATAGATTTGACTCCCAAACCTAATCCAAGGTGAAATTCCTACCTTCAGGTACAACTTACTGAATTTATCATCTTCATTGCCTACAGGTTCTTGTTTTCACACCCTACTTACCACATTATCCCCCCTTGGACATCAACCTGGTCTATCTAGATAGAAACTAATGCCCTGTACCTTGCTGGACACTGTGAGGTAGATGTCTGGCCGCCTGCCATGAAGGTCAGCCCGACTACAAGGCTTCTCCTTTTGCCCTGGTAGCCTGCCTCGTCCTTGATTCCTTGCCTTTTCTGCAGACTCCTTGCTGAGGTTTCAAGCTTGCCTAATGCTTTTTACCTAAACTGTAGGCCAACACTTTCCACCTTATTTTCCATTATTGCCCCATGCTTGGCTTCAGCCAAATGGAACTAATTGCTATTCTACAGGCATCTGTTATGTTTTTCTGCCTCCCTACCTGTTTTAAAAAAGACAGTTTTAAAAGAGCATTTTAGGTTTACAATAAATTGAGGGAGAGGTAAGGAGATTTCCCATCTACCTCTGTGCCACCCATGCATAGCCTTCTCCGTTACCAATATCCCTCATGAGAATGGCACTTTTCTGTTTTGTTTTGTTTTTTCCCCAAGGATGAATGTACACTGACACATCCTTTGCTTTTTCTATTGTTTGCTCTGCTAGAAATGCCTGTAACAAAGCTCCAACAGCCACCTACCCTCCCTAGCCCATCCCAAATCTCTGCACATTTAAATCTACCTTTCAGGTCTGCTGCATGTGCCTTCTTCTCCACGCATCCCTACCTTAGGCACACTTCCACTCCAGCTAGAAGCAAGCACTGTCTATACAGCCTCCCAGAGCACTCTACTTGTACTTCTCCTAGGGCACTTCACCAGAATTCAAACATGAATGGCACAATGAACAAATCAGCTATGCCAGCTGTAGTCATAAAAGACCACTGTTGGGCTTCCCTGGTGGCGCAGTGATTAAGAATCCACCTGCCAATGCAGGGTACACGGGTTCGAGCCCTGGTCCGGGAAGATTCCACATGCAATGGAGCAACTAAGTCCGTGTGCCACAGCTACTGAGCCTGCGCTCTAGAGCTCTCGAGCCACAACAAGAGAAGCCACCATGATGAGAAGCCCACGCACCACAATGAAGAGTAGCCCCCGCTCGCCGCAACTGGAGAAAGCCTGTGCGCAGCAACAACGACCCAACGCAGCCAAAAATAAAATAAATAAATTTTTTTAAAAAGAGCATTGTTTTCGCCTGTCACTGTCCCTTTAAGCCTAATCAAAGAAGTTAGCTCTTCCACTGTCCCTGATGAAAATTCCTGCAGAGCTATGACTTTTCATCCCTAGTTAAGGAAAAGTTCTACATTCTCTGCCGGTTGCCAAACACAGTCTCAATTCAGAAATGAGAATGCCCAGCTCGGGATTCATCAGCCCTGAACCATCACTCAAAGCTGAACCATCATCATCTCCCATCCAAGGCTGCCTGCAGGCAAACTGGTGTCTTCAACATAAAGAGTGTGTTTGGTTTCTTCCATCTGTCTCATTTCCATCTTTCTTCTTTTTTTTTTTTAATTTAATTTATTTATTTATCTATTGGCTGCACTGGGTCTTCATTACCATGCACGGGCTTTCTCTCTAGTTGCGGTGAGCAGGGGCTACTCTTTGTTGTGGTGCGCCGGCTTCTCATTGCGGTGGCTTCTCTCGTTGTGGAGCACGGGCTCTAGGCGCTCAGGCTTCAGCAGCTGTGGCTCGCAGGCTCTAGAGCGCAGGCTCAGTAGTTGTGGCGCACGGGCTTAGTTGTTCTGCGGCACGTGGGATCTTCCCGGACCAGGGATCAACTCGTGTCCCTGCATTGGCAGGTGGATTCTTAACCACTGCGCCACCAGGGAAGTCCCTCATTTCCATCTTTCTTCATCCGCTAATTACTTTTTGTGACCAACCTCCATCCCCACAGTTGAAGTATGGAAGATAGATAAGAGGGACAGGAAAGATCTCTTTGACTGACAGGATCATAAGAGAGTGTGGCCAATATTGAAAGCTGACTCTTTTTCTCTAAGATCACTTTTGTGGGTTCTTCACTCTCCCACTCTAAGGTCTTCTCCTGACTTGCTGACTCAATCACTGCAGCTCTAGTCCAGCCTGCTGCTCCTTTCTTAGCCCCTGGGCATCTAGCGGTCCACCTCCAGCATTTCTCTGTTGAGGTCTCATCACCCCTGGGCCGCCATATTGGACAGAATCTAAGATGCCACTATGCAGGTTGATTTCAACCCAGCAACAACTTCCCTTTGCTCCTGACATCAGAACAGCTAACCAGTCATGGTGTATCCCCTCCAGCTTTCTCAGAATTGAGGGAGACATCAGTCTACTGTGTCCCCTCTCCCAACCTCAGGAGGTAGAGGTCAACTTCTCTAGATGGTTCTGTAGAAGTCAGTCTTACTAGAGTTGAGGTGGGGTGGCAGACAGCCCCCAGCCCTCATCCTCAGGGACGTGGATGAAAACATAGCATGTTTAAAATTTTTTTTTTAATTTATTTTTTAAGCAGAAATCCTCCTCAGGATATCCTCTCTCAACTTTCAGTCTCAGAGACCTTTTATATTTATATCCCCTTTGTAGCTAAGAAAATTTTAGGTTATGGAACACATTTTTGGTAGCCCTTTGAAAATCTGAACCTTGATCTGGTATTTAACTTTGGCATTTCCTGTCTATTAGATCTAGGAGTCTCAGTAAAAACTTCCAATTTAATAGCCTGTTATATGAGCTAGAAGATAGCTAGTTATATAGAGAGCCTACTCCTTTAGGAGACTATGTACTGCCTGAGGGCAGAAACAATATCTGATTCATCTTATATTTCTCACAACATTAAAATTGAGCACCCTCCCCAGTAGGGAACATATAGTTACAGCTTCCTGGGATGGGCACCCTTGGTCCAATATTTTCTTATAGCTACTAGTGTTCAAGACCAACCATGGGGCTATCTTCACATACCCTGTCAATCAACCCCAACTCAAAACTACTAAAGGTGCGACAGACATTGCTCAGTGTTCATCAGCTCCTATTTTTTTTCCCTCTTGGCACCCGTTTAGGCTTCATTTTTCAGTCTCCCTTGCAGTTAAATGGGGTTGTATGATTGAGTTCCAGCCAATGGGATGAGGACAGAAGGGCCATACACTACTTTCAGATCTGGCCCCAGGTAACCTCCCAGGAAGTCCTCTGTGATTGGCTCCCTCTGGTGGGCTGAATGCAGAGAAGGCAGGGGTCCTAGAAATAGCAAAGTCACATGTTGAAGTAGCTTGGGTCCCTGAGTGACTGCTTAGAGCAGAACCCTCACGCTTTGTTCATCCTCACACCAATGGACTATGTTGTGAGTAATAAACACACATTTTAGTGATGAGCCACTGAAATGTGGACATTGTTTATTATAGAACTATGCCCACTAACACAGAGGATGCTAATAATATACTCATGAAAGTGACCCAGGGAAATTCTCCTAGGAAGAATTTTGTCAGCTGTCCTGAGAAGGTACCATCAGTGGTCCTTGGGTTCTGGGTAACACGATCTATTCCTTTCTGTGATATTTCACATGCCCCCACCTGAGATACAAATTTCTAGGTTAAGTGACTTCATTTTTAGTTAAAAGAAATATAGAGCAATTCCATCCTCCTCCCATCATTTTCTCAGAAAGGATAAGCTTATAGGCTTAGAATTCATTTTTTTTTTTTAACATCTTTATTGGGGTATAATTGCTTTACAATGGTGTGTTAGTTTCTGCTTTATAACAAAGTGAATCAGTCATACAAGAATTCATTTTTAATTAAAAAATTGTTACTGGGTTTGAAGTTGTGGAGTGGGCACGATCGTGGAATGCTAACCTAGGGACTTGACCTCTTTTCGAAAGGGCTGCAGTTCGGGACGTGGTAGGCTGTATTTCTGGAGTAGGAGAAAGACAAGTTCATTCAACCATGCAAATTAAATGACAAGACTTGGAATCATTATTTCTGTGAAAATGTGATCTCCATACTGTGTTAGTTCTGACATTCTTTTCAGATTTTCACCATAACAGTTCCATTTGGCCTTTAAATAACACAGGATCAGTGAAATGTCTCTGGCGAAAGAGATGATGTATTAAATTCCAAGGTTGAATCTGAATATCTTTGCTTCAGCGTTCTAAAGTTAAAAACACCTCGAAAGAAACACATGTAATCAAAGAACAGGGGAACCATTATTGATAAGTATAAAATCCAAGGTCTGCAGAGCTTAAATTAGTCTCCAAATCCACCTTGGATCTCAATGTGTTACCCTACTTTTAATAAAATATAAGAAAGGTGATCGTATATCTTCTACTTCTGTTTCAATATTTAATAATACTGAACTGTGATAATTCTTTATGTGTGAATTAAATCATTCATGTAGTAATCTAAAGATGTATATTTTCATTCTTCCATGAGGAAGAACTGTTATCACTGTTTCATCAATCTTGAAAAATGTTAACTTTTTATCTTTTAGGCATACCAAGGGAAGATGGAAGCTTGTACCCTTAGGTTAAAGAACTTCAGTTTAAGGAGCTGTGACCACCAACTGCTGCACTGATTTCACAGTGGCTTTGGGACTCTTGACGTAACCATAAACTAGCTACAGATTTTACAGAAAAATTGCTGGAAGAGTTGATGATGGTGATCAATCATACGGTATTGAAAACATATTCCAATGATGATAGATTTAATACTTCTTGAGAACCTGTATATGCCAGTCGCTAGGTGCATGAAAAGGTAATTCCAATGGATACTGTTCTGATGTTTATAAGCATATGGATGATTTATCTGTTTGGGGTGGTTCCTGGATATTTTTTTAGAATAATTTAAATAATGCTAGAACTCCACGGCACTCTGCCAACTCTATATATTTGCTAGAAGTTCATTTAGGGGGTTCGATACCACCACCATCAGCTTCTGTGATACTGATTCTGCAAATTAAGAGTTCATGGATTCACACGAGATGCCACAGAACATGAAACCTAGTAACTGCCTTACAATTGCCTATAATCTGGTATCCAGTCATATCCGGCCTTCCCAATGCATGTCAATCACACATATTTTAACATAGGAAAGGAGTGTTGCTCAAGTTATACTTCAAATACCCAATAGTCCCAAATCAAGTAAGTTTACATTGAAAGGTTGAGTTCTAATTTATATACTGAGGGCAGAGGGGATGTGCAAAGAAACATTTTGTGTGAGAGATGGCATGAGAGAATGATCAACAAGTTTCTCAACTAGTCTGTAGATGTTAAGGATGCAGGTCCTATTAGAAAGGAAGAAGGAGGCAAGGGGCATCAAAGGTAACGTGGAACAGTGTACATGGGCAGAGACCCATGAGACCTGTGACCGTGAATCAGACCTGATTAAGAGCAACGATGGAATGCCATGATAGAGGAAAGAAAGAAGAGCTCAATGAAAAACTGGAATGAGATGGCCAATCTGGACAGGATGAAAGGAAGTTTAAGCCAGGTCTCCAGGGATTCTCAAACAGCATTGTGAAATAAATGAGACAGAGAAGTAGAAATGGTAGGATGCAAATATATAGGACAAAAAATAGTAGAGCCATATAGTACAGGGATGGCTGTGTAAAATCAAGATCACCAATGCG
This sequence comes from Tursiops truncatus, assembly GCF_011762595.2. Classification (NCBI taxonomy): domain Eukaryota; kingdom Metazoa; phylum Chordata; class Mammalia; order Artiodactyla; family Delphinidae; genus Tursiops; species Tursiops truncatus. The sequence goes on along the minus strand of NC_047035.1, from coordinate 164,845,931 downwards.
AGTGGGGAAGAATATAACAGCTTTAGAATTACAAATTAATGATTATGTACTTTAAAGACTTTTAAAATATTTTTATTGAGTAGGTCTCCATATTCACTTATGCCACTTATATGTATGAAGTCTACAATATACCAGTGGCCGAATAGGATCTTCAAGTGTCCTTTCAAACATCAATGCTAAGGTCTTAGGGAAGGGGTATGACTCCCCCTTCCCATCATCCCCATTTCCAGCAACTTACTGATTTTTAATGACCTTATATTTCTGACATCCTTGACAAAATAGAATAAATAATATGTAACGACTATGAGTAGTTTTTCGCCCTGTTTTCCTCTAATCTATTTATTCCCCGATTACACTGCAGCAAGGCACATAATTGAAAGCTTAAATTAAAATGCAAAAATAACCGACATCCTAAGGCAGAATCATCTGCACCAGGATTTTCTGTACATCTCCCACCAGCTCAGGATGGCCCACCTCTAGCACTTACTTCATCCCTTGTGACCCTAGCAGAATGAGGTCGCTTGTCTACACAAAGAGGGGGAAGATTACTTGGAGAAATGTCCTCAGACTAAACTTTATGTAAAGTAGGCTTAATTCAGATTCTCCTGAAAAGAGCTATGTTGCCTTTAATGGCCAGGGTCAGTGAGCACCTTGGCTATTAGGGCTTAGGTAATATCACTAAACATGCAGTATTTATTGTTAACGTGGAATTATTCACGCAGTTTATGAAACTATTAGTGACTGTTTTATCTTCAGCCTTTGGCCCTAGCTTCTCCTGGTTCAGTCTTGATAAGCTTGGGGCTTAGAGCTCGTCTTAATGGGTGACGGAAAACTGTGCTCCATTGCTCCTGGGACTGTATGCTCATTAGTCCCAGACGCCAGTTGAAAGCTTTGTTAGAGAACCAGAGGAATGCCACAGCCCAGGGAGCGGCCCGGAAGCCCCTTTCCCATCCAGCATGGGTGAATAAGCCTCTATGGCTTGCCAAGCCACACATCAGTAGGTCATGTGCATCAGCAAACAGGATCAACACAAGCGGCACAAAAATTCCAAGGTCAGCACTTTCTGGAGCCAGCCCTTTTCATTCCAACTGATAAGGATTTAAACATTTTCATTAGCCTTGCTGATCTAGTCCTTCTGAATGACAAACATACTATAATTATTTTTAAAGGCAAGTAACATAATTCAGGGTACAGTCCCTACTGATAGTTTTTCTAGAAGTTGTAATTATTGACCCTGTGACCATCAGGGGTCAAGTCAAGGTTAATGTTCTAGCAAACCACTTAGGATCTAGACGAACAACTGTTTTGGTAGGGATTACTGCCATGGTAAACCGCCAATGAGGGCTTGAAACGATAATTCATAATTAAGAAAATAAAAAGACTCAGCGCCTGTGCTCTGGTCATGCACCTAACAACTGACTCCACCCCAATCCAAACACAGAATGAAATCCAGCGAAGGGATGGGTTTATTTTTGTAATAATTTGTTTTAGATATTTAATCTAAAATAATACGGTGAGGCCTCAGAAATAACTTTGGGTATCGAGTGTTGAAAGAACATTTGATATTTTTTTAAAAGAATCCTTTGTTTTTATTTCAACTGTGTCTTATTATTAAGTTGTTGCTTCCAAAGAGAATTTTGGGGCAAAATATCTCAAAATTATAGCATGTTCAGTGGAAGTTTTGAAAACTTCCAACAGTGTATACTTTGAAATATGTCATGTTTAGATAGTATTCAATAAGTAACGTTCTCTTTAGTCAAATAATTGTTTTGTTTGGCAATGTATTCTTTGACATCCCGTGGAAAAATCAGATCAAAAAATATTAACGGCAAAAAAAGGTTGAATACAGTCCCTTTCATATCTATGGACTTGCTAAGACGCTAGGGTGAATGACAGAGAGAAAAGGAGAGCATCTTAGGAAGATTAAGGAACTTTGATTCCTAGGATTTGGTTACAAAGCTGCACACAGGCTATAAGATTTTTTGGGAAATTTTCTCAAGATAGTAAAAAAATCACAGAATTATAGAGCCAGAAAGGGCTTTGGGGTTTCATTATAACCTTTAAAAATATATATCCTTCTGGTCTCTCACTAAGAAAAAGCAAATGATGCTTGCACTTTTTCAGAAAACAGTATTTGTTCTTCTACAGAACACTCCCTGAAAAATTTCTCAAAGTAGGATATAGCCCCTCCTCACCCCGTTATTCTCAACACACCAGGCTGTGGCTGAGT